>NC_050610.1:15625000-16250000 GCF_014743375.2 Drosophila subpulchrella | reverse complement strand
AACAACGAAAGGATGCAGTCGAGGTGGGCAAAGGACATGCATCCTTTAGTTGCAAGTGACAATGCACGGCGGGGTCTCCTTTCATCAGCACTGCTCCGTTGAGTCCAATTAAATTTGCGGTCAGAACTCGGCCTGGATTCTCCTACACATACACGGAAATAAATTAAAGATAATAAAAATAAACAATCATTATAAAATGTTTTAGTCGTTTTTAGCATTTAATTATAAAGCGGTAGATTTTTATAGTTATATAATATAATATTATATTTTTGTATATTGGCTTATTTGTAGATTATAAACGCAAGGTTAACTACTATAAAAAATAGGGACCTGCATTTTGTTGTTGTTTTGGTTACTATATAATAGTAAAACTACCGTTAAGCTATAATATTTGCCAATTTTATTTTTTATTTTTTTGTGTGTAAATATTATATCTTGACATTTTAAAAGCCAATTACCAGTAGTTTAACATATAATGTATAGATATTGCATTCATTTATTTTAATTATTGGTTCTACATAAATCGGGTAATTTCAAATAAGTAGACGTTTATTGTTATTGCGAATGTAAAGCGGAATTCAAATATTAAATTATTGTTTATTGGTATTGTCAATACCCAAAATGGTTAACAAACCATGCGCGGATTCATGGGGGCGGACTTGGCGGAGAAATATCCTGCCACTCGGGTGAAAAGTGAAACCCAATTTTGAATTCGTTCATGTATAAAAATCATTAATTCAATTTGTCTCACTACATTTGTTAATGTCAAATCATGAAGTATATAATATATATATTATATACATTATAATTTGTAATAAGAAAAGTTTAGTTATGATAAATGTGAGCTGAATAACCCAGTAGCTTGCTCAATTCTTAGTGTGAAACCGCAAAGTTTACAATAACTTTGCACTTACAAATACTTTACAAATCGATTGAGTACACTTTTTGTTTTGTGTACTTGTCTTGTGTTATCCATATCGACGGGCAATCCGCACGAGTTGGGGACTAAGTGCTCATAAAGACATCCGCTTTTGTGGCGAAGATTGGCACCATTGTCAACACTTGACCAAACAGTTTGCCCTGTCGGTATGCGAATTCCGGACTGAATATTCATGGGCCGCCAATGTGCTAGTCGGAATCTCGTCACTCATGCATTATGCAATCGCAGGCATCATCATCGTCATCTCAATGGCACCAGTGACAACAATGCCAATGGTGCTGGCTTTGACGGGTTTAACTAGCACAGAAATAAATGAAAAAAAAGTTGGGATTGCAATTTCGAAATGGCACTGAAAGTGAGTCTTTGGTGTAAAAGCGTGGGTGCCTGCGATGCATCGATTTCAGGCATAATTGAATATTGAAATGGTCTATAAAGTTAAAGCACCGTAAAAGGATTTCCATCGTACAGAGTAAACAATGAATTGCTTTGCATATTGCATTGTTTAACATATGCATGGATTTTAAGGACAAATATTTTGGATAACTTTTACCTGTGGATTCTTCTTTTAATAATCAAAAACTCAAAAAGAATATGACTTTAAATGTGATTTATTTATTTAAATAGGTAAAATTGCTTATAAATAAATATATTTTGCATCTACAGTGGTCGGCATAAGTATTTTGACAAAATAAAAGTTAAGTATACTCATAACTTGAATTTACTTCTTGTAAACTATAGGCATCAATGGAAAGGTAATTTCAATGCCGTTTGAATGATACAATACATTTCTTTACCCATTCAGTACTTATTGAAAAGGACGAATTTGTGTAAATCAACTTTGAAATTTAAAAAAAAAACTTTTTTCCTCGTCTTGAAAACTTAAATTTTTTGATGCAAAAAGTTTCTTCAAACAAAAATAATAGTAACTGCAAAAAGAATTTTTCAAATATCATTTTGCTTATATTTTTTATGATTTTTTGAAAGTGACAATGTCGGAAAAAATTTGTATGAAAAAGACAAAAATATGGCTCAAATGCCTGTTTTTAAGCATTTTCAAAAATTCATAAAAAATATAAGAAAAATGATTTTTGAAAAATTCTTTTTGCAGTTACTATTGTTTTTGTTTGAAGAAACTTTTTGCATCAAAAAATTTAAGTTTTCAAGACGAGGAAAAAAGTTTTTTTTTTAAATTTCAAAGTTGATTTACACAAATTCGTCCTTTTCAATAAGTACTGAATGGGTAAAGAAATGTATTGTATCATTCAAACGGCATTGAAATTACCTTTCCATTGATGCCTATAGTTTACAAGAAGTAAATTCAAGTTATGAGTATACTTAACTTTTATTTTGTCAAAATACTTATGCCGACCACTGTATATAAGTAATTTAAGTGTCATAAACTGCTTGGAAAATATATGTGTGTTTAGAATATCAATTGTAATTGCATAACTTTTAAACATTTCTTAGCGTTGTTCTAAATATGGTTATTGACACTAGAAAGGGTTGAGTCCAAATTTTTTTAAATATGTACAGTGGAACCCTTAAATACATAACATAAATAAAAATAAGGTGGGATAATAACATCCTTGCTTAAGAAATATTAGTTTTTTTCAAATGCTGCGCACAATATTTCAGCACTCCTTACCAGAGTTTACCACCAACCACCAAATGGTCACACTTTGTATTAAAACCTCTTATTAAGGAGTCCAGGATAAAAGCTTTAAAGCTTTCATGGAGTCCTTAAAAGAAGAGTAAATGGTCTAAAAAGCCTTTCATAAGCTTAAAAATGTCCTATTCACAATAAATGTAGTGCTGGTATAAACCAATAGAGGGAGCAATACAAGATAAAATGGGGGTCAAAGAGAAAGACGACGTTGGTGTTACCAGATTAGGAAAAATATGACTCATCTTCATGAAGAGGAAGAACACATGGCGCCTTGATTCAAAAATATTGCATTTTTGAGCTTGATAAAAGTTTAGGAACAGAGAAGTTTTAAATATTTATTAAAATGTTCAAGAGAACATCATCTTGAATCGATTAATTACATATTTATAAATCTAATACATTGCTAAATTTATTGTGACCACAATGGCTAAGCTTTCCCATGATTGGTTCAAAGATTCCGGAGAAAAGTGATCAAAGTCCTGGACTGCGCGATATCCCCACAAGTCATGGAAAAATTGTTAGTTTCCTGATAGATTTTAATGATAAATTTATTTTCTTTTGTAATTACATAACACGATTTCAATGATCAACACCCGAAATCGACTTTAAATAATTAGATTTATCACAATTAAATAGCGCAAATGCGGAATGAAAGTTATTATCACCACGGAAAACTTAATGAAAACCAATCGAGCATTTTCAAAAGGTTCAACGAAAACAGCAACACAAAAGCGGCAGCAGATCCAAAAACAACACAATCACTAGCAGGAACAACAATTTACAAAAATGACCTCAATTTGATTGTTTTCAGGAAGTTCAGCGATGCGTGTGTGTAAGTGCACGATTGCATGTGTTGAAGGCCATGTGTTTGCAGGTGAAATGCATGACAAATATTCAATTATTTTCCATTAAAGCAGCATCATTGATATAAATGCCTTTCTGGCATGCGTAATTAAATTGCATTTGATAAGTTCTGGCGCAAAATTAAACGAAACAATTTTTGTTAACCCCCCAGTATGTCAAAAGAATGATGGGGAGGAGTACGCAAGGTTCAAATCGAAACAGAAATATTTTAAAGAAATGTCTTTAAACCTGCTTAAGGCTCATAAATGGCTCATTTACTAGTAATTCCAAAAACTGGATTTTTGAGTTTATGATGCAGAATTGTTTTTCGCGTATTAATCGATTGTATGCAAAAATTTCAATTTTATCCGAGTGTTCCTATGACAGTTATAGGATATAATAAACTGATCAGCAAGCATTTTTAGAATGTTAAAGGTCAATAGCTTTTGCAAAGCGAAAAAGTTTCTTTGAAAATAAAAGGAATTTTTAAATTTCCAGCTGATTTTTACGATGGGAGCTTTAGGATATGGTAACCCGATTGTCAAGAATTTTTTATCCTGATCAACGTACAACGATTTGAAAAGATTTAGCTGCCCAATACACATCTTATGCCACACGAAATGACGGAAATTACTATATATACTCGTTAAGACCAAGGATATAAAAAGAGGATGAAAAGCCTGGGACAATTGATGTTTCAAAAATAAATTTTTTGCTCTTAAATGGTTATCCTTTACAAATAAAATTATTTAAAGCTAGATGTTATCCGTAATTAAATTATTTTAAAATGCCTTACAATTTAGACTTTAGCCAACACTATTATCAACACAAAAGAACCTTCATTCATATTCATCATAAATTCCTGAGGAAGCCTTACAAAATATTTTACAATAATAAATAGCATATTTCTGCAAGTATGCAGCAGCACATGGTAAAATAAAAAGGGAACAACAATGGGGATGGGGAAACTGATGAGGAGTTCAGAGGACATTACCAGTGGTGGTCCAACCGTTGTCGGATCCGCCAAAGTGGTTCAGGAGTCGGGGGAACTGACAGAAAGTCAGTCTGAGTCCCTGAATGCATGCAATTCATGGGAGCGGACAAATACCGGTATTATCATTTATTCACAACAAACACTCACTCACTCACTCACATGCCGCTGCTCATTCGCTCGAGTTTTCCCCTGGGGCAACCGGCTTGGTAAGAAATCCGGAAAGTGGCAGCTGGACAAACTCAACTTGAGGGTTTGAGGGTGGACGAGAAACTATATCTTATTAAAATGGGTGGACTCATTAAAAAGGGGTTTTCAGTTAAGACAGGTGCTGCCTTTTTTAAACAATTAAGCTTCTCCCTTTAGGGTGGTGGTATAATGATTAAATTTGTGTAATTACTGGAGATTTTGTTGGGGGTTCAGTACTCTTTATACCTTTAAAACTGGGGTGCATTTTAAAGTAACTTAGAACACAGATTTAGCAAGGTAACATTGGTGCTTTAATCAGTAAATAAAATCTTAGAATGCAATAATTTTTAGCAATTTCAGACCAAAATTGAAATTTCCATTTAAATCACCTAATGAATTTTCAGAGAAATGAACTTGGCGCCTCGCCGAAAATACTAAAAAATTAAATTTGTCTGTCACCCATGCCAGACAAGAATTTAAACTCGAATTCTTTAGTGGTCAGTCCTCCGAATTTTCCCTTTTCCACTTGTTCTTTTGGGGGATTTGTAGCATCACGTAGGCTGGGCGCTACCCAATTACTCCACATACTTTATGGGCATCAGCCAGTAGTCTACGGAAGATGAAAACTTTCTGCACAACCCATACATATTTTATAAAATTTAATGCTGCTGATAATAAAATGTGCACCAGGCGGGACACACAAACTCACACGACGACGAGGAGTGATGTTTGTGCCAAAGTGCAATGCGCATAATTCATGTACTTAAAAGCGTTAAATAGAATGCCAGAGCAGGGGAGCCAGTGAGAATAAAGGGCTGATATGACCATCCAGTAATAAGCCTAATATGTATGTAAATTGTGGACGGAGTGGGCCAAAAACTGTGGCAAATTGCCGGCCGGGCCAAAAACCCCAAAAGCCAACTCGACCCAGCCTCCATCTCTACGGGTGTGTCAAAATTTATGAGGATTGCGTGACCTTCGTGCAGTTGTGCGTGATAAATCAATTTCATTGCAATTTGTAATTGTGTAAAATGTATTTTCAATTGGCCCTGGCCAGGCCGGCAGAGGCCAGCGCAGACAGAGATGGGTTTGGGCAGAATTGTGGTCAAGAGATGGCGACGGAAATGCATGATTTTGGTCACATTTCCAATTGTCAATGAGATTTCAAATCTCCGAGATTTATGCGTTGCAGTTTCACCAGCCGCACGCACACACAATGAGCGTTTTGTGCGCTGTGTCAAGCAATTTCTAAGCCATTATATATGCACCACTGCCACGTCTCCGCTGTCCGTTTGTAAATTTCTGTTTTTGGTTTCATGATTTATGCACGGCCACACCAAAAGCCAAACCGAATCAGCCTAAAACCACCCAGCCACCTCTTAGCACAAAGACTAATTGCATTTGGCTAAGTTTAACCCAAGAACTTTAGTGGATAAATTGAATCGGCCACACTAATTTGATCAAAAGTTAAGCCAAGTGGATGGCTGGCTGTGAATGTTGTGTATTAGCCACTTATTGCCGAGTTCTATGCATTTAGGCCACATTCGTTGCCATTTCCATTTAGGCTGGATTTAACCAGCAGCTGTGGCACAGTTTTCCCTGATAAGAGGTGTCTTTTGTGCTGACAGCTAGACACTTTTCTGAAATGTGGATGAAAGAATGCCCAAATGTTTTGATATAAGGTGTAAGTGTAGAAAAATATCAAAGAAATCATAAGAAAATGTAAAACTTTGCTTGCAAATTATATATGCTTTAAATTACTAAATACTTGCCATTTAATTACATTTAGCGAATATCAATGCATTCATTAAATACATCTAGAATTAATCAGGTATTTTATATGCTCAGAAAAATTATATCATTTTTAAATTTACTTATACGTATGCATCTCTCAATTGAAAAGGTTACATTTCATAAATTTACCATAATTCAAGCAAGAGTTATGCCCAATTCATTATTAATTCATGCAAATTATGTTTAGTCAATGCAAAGCCCTATGGCAATTAAGCTAATATAAAAAGCGATAAACGAATTTCCAAATAAGCAATCGAAACAATACAAAAATGGGAATAACAACTATTGCTAAGCGATTCATTTAATCTGCATCATTAATCAAGGAGCATAGGCTCTGATTATTCCATTGAATTGGAACCACTAAATTCCTAACTGAACCAAAAAAACAAAACTAGCACACACAAGTGCACTTAAATACCCCCGCAACGTTAATTTGGTCAATGGGCTGTGATTAAATCGATAACGAAATAAACACAAATGAATATAAATACCTGTAATGCCAGTAAATAAACAAGCCAAAAATTGCTCAACTTTAATTAACGAATTTTCTGCACGCCATTTCGAATTGCGATAATGGCATTTAAATGCACCATTGCCTTTTAGGCGATTTAATAACCATTTAAATCAGCCCAAAATGTTCATAATTGGATGCAAATAAAATTTTAACGTCGACCAATTCAATATTTGTTTTTTTATTAGCTTACGAAATCAGATTTTCCCTGCTATGTTTTGAAAATTAAAAACTTTAAAAGGAAAATTAACTAAAAAAGATAACAAAAAATATTAATGTGATCATCAGTTTATTATTTCACAATAATTACATTCTAAATTATTAAATCTCATTCCTCTTCACTTATTTTAGCTTAACTTATTTATATTCACATGCTTTGATGCATTTTAAAGTACCCAGCATATTCTTGCTGCACCAAAACTTATCTTTTTTAGTATTCATCTCTCACTGACTTGGTTTGCCAAACAGCAAATAAAATGTTTGAAAAAAAATTAGCATAAGTGCTAATTTCCTAATAAAAATTCAAAAGTAAATGCAAATCGTGAGTGGCAGTCGGAGAGAACAAAGTCAAAATGTCAGGGCACGAGTCGTTCAGTCTATTTATGCATGAATGGAATTCAATTTACATAATTAAAGTTAAATGCATGGCTGTTGCTCAGTAAATTCATAAATAATCCAGCATTGCACAGATTACATCACAAGAGCAACGAGCAAAATAAAATACAATTTAAGCAAATAAGCGCTTGATGTTTGTTAGGATATGAATAATGCAAACTTAAAACTAATCAAACAGAAAGCCAAAAATGAAATGTTGGCAAAATCTTTTTAATTGAAACTCTGCAATAAAATTAAGGAATTGATTACACAAAAAAACAAAAAAATATATATATAATAAACATACATATATAAACTGCATAGTTTGAGGGAAAGAGTGATTGTCGCATGATGGGGTAAAGTCAACCCATTAAGTTTGTCTAGCCAAAGTCATTAGGTTTAATGGCCTTCAGGCATGTGCTGGTCGGTAATCCTGGCTCTTATCTACCCACTCCCTTTAGCCCTGCTAAACTTGGCCATATGTCGGCCGTTGGCCAACAAAACTCCACACATTCCACGTTCAGTCCAAAAAGTCATAAAAGAGTTATTAGTTTTAATGAGCACTGCAAGCGAAGAAATTGAGTTCTTTGGACGTTTATCCAACTGTTGAACCATCGAACTTGACACTTGGCATATTCACGTGGTAACAGCATTTAGTCATCTACTTTATTTTAAATTGCTTTTAAATTTGTATGGCTCAGTGGCCATTTGTTTGTCGTCCATTGTGCTGTGTAAAAATCAATTGACCTAATTTTAATGGCTTTGAAATTGTTTTTTTGCCTCACACGAAATGCTATTGTCTGAACAGTATTTAAATAATTGTATGTGACACTTAAAGGACTTGAAAATTCATTTTTGTCTGAACAGTATTTAAATAATTGTATGTGACACTTAAAGGACTTGAAAATTCATTTTTGTTATTTTTATCAAAGCTTGATTTGTTTGCCCAAGGCTTTAAAGGCATTAAAGCGGAATTATTTTAGTTCTATCAAATATTTGTGTCCAGCTTAGCACAATGGTGATTTAAAATGTTGACTCTAGGATTTTAACAAATAAATAATTATAATTATTTTAAATTAATATTTCCTGTCACCAACAATTTTAACTTGTTTTGACAAACACATTTCTAAGCGATTACTGGAAAACTAATGATAATTATACAAAACCATAAGTTCAAAGCTCATGTATTTCAATTAAACAAAATGGACCCCAATTGAAGCGCGTAATGCTTGGAGTAAGCTTCATTATTGCATTAAGTACTTTGGTGACCAATTAATGTTGAAAATCTATCTTGTCGGTCCTAATCCACATCAAATTACGTAGAGAATATGTAAATATTTATTATGGAATTTGTGCAAGTTCAAAAAGCAGTTCATTTGATTTGATAATCAGCAATGTGGCTACACTTGTAACGTAATTGATGATTTTCTATTTAAGCTCAGCATCAGCTCAGTTGGAAACTTTTAATTAACCAAAGCCGAAATATTAAATTGATATATTCTTACTTTAATTGTGACCGTTTACGTACATTTACAACTTGATGTGGGAAGGATCAATAAAAGGAATTGAAAATTTGGCAAGCTTTTTAAGCGATTTAACATGCCATAAAATGGTCGTAAATATGATGGTCAATAAATACGATAATAAAATGTGTGTTTTCAGGAAAACACAACTATAACACAAAAAGCTCCCCCGGGAAAGGAAAAGGATATTTATATATGCGTGCAGATATGTGAACATACATACTACTATAAACATATATATGTGCACAATGGACCCGCATCAAGAAAAGGAAACCATTGAAGCAATCAGGCAGTGGCACAGTCCATGACCACAGTTAGTGCATTCCGTCCTCCCCCCCAAAAAAAAATGAGCCAAAACCACTGGAAACCCGGCTTCTCTATTCGATTATGATAAAATGCCTTTAGGTGACCACAGCATGCAAAAGTGGGGAGATTCCGGTGCCGGGGACCACGAAGGATATTCGAGGAACCCAAAATAATAATCGTGCGCATAAATAAAACATTTTGAAATCAAGTGGTTGCCTCCGCATCCCCCTTTGAAAATCCCCTCGCATTCGAAACGAAACAAATAAACAAACCAGTGAGAAACGGGAAAGGACAAAACCGTAGTGGATGGGAAAAAAACTGAAATTGAAAGTCAAGACATGAAATATTTATGTATTGTGGGTATCCCCAAAAGTTTTGTGGGTGCGTTGCCATCTTGGCATGTTTGCTATTTGTGGTTTATATGCCAATAAATAAAAACCTTTTGCCCTAGTCGTTGCTTCTGCCTTTGCCCCAAAACAACACATTTTAAAGTGTGTCCGTTTCGGTGTTCACCAAACTGTAACCAAAAGGACCCACACCCACCAATCAAGGATCTTGGTCATCTCCAAATGACCCACACTAGGGCAAACAAATTGTTAGTTGTTGAACTCTGGCTTGGACCAGTTCCCTCTTGATTGAGCCGTTGGTTTAGGGGGCCTTTTAGGGGTTTTTAGGGGGCTTTTCGGGGGCTTTTAGGGGTATTCATCTAACCAACCCCACCCCTTCTTACCGCCTTGTCAGCAAACTATTTGCACTTGGTTTCGGCCATTAAATTGCATAATAAATGTATCTCAAATTCCTGCTCTCGGCTACAGATTATTTTTAAAATTTGTTGTTGCCGGCGCTGGAGATTTGAATGCTGCAAAGTTTTATTTTATCCATTTCAGACAAGTGGACTAGATTTGTTGTTGAGTTTGGTACTCTGAAGTGGAAAACTATTTGATATATCTAAACTAGCAAAGTCCTTTTTTTTTAATAAATCGTTTCAGAATGCGTTTAGATTGAGTTTTATTATTAAACTGGTAAAGGCCTATTTATAGTTTAGTGGTATGAAAATAATTAATAGAAACTAAACAAAATGATGGCAGTGGAGATTATTTAAATATTAAAAAAATATATTTTCCCATTATTTATTTGATATGTACAAAATAATTGTATTTTTAAAACCAGTTCACTAGTAAGCTATACTGATAAAAAATGTCATTATATATTCTTATATCAAGCAAAATTACCATGCGATCAGCAAAGAATAAGCAATAATATATGAGCAATATTCTGCATCATTTGTCCACCCCATTAATTTTGTTCCGAAGTGCAAACATTCTTTGTGAGCCGCCTTACCAAGGTTTTGCAAACACAAAAACCCTGACGAAAAGAGCTAAATTCCTTCTATAGAAATCTCCTTGGCACAAGGACCCGTTAAGAACTTAATCAGGAGCTGTTGACATAGCCAGGTCTGGCTTTTCTAAAAAAGAATCCTTGGCCTCGGGCAAATATGCTAAGTCCAGAATGGCTGTTCAGGCTCTCCGAGATCGAGGGGTAAGTTATTTAATTTAGTAGAGAACAGTGCAATATGTATTATGTTTATTCATGGCCCATATATACCGTAGCCAGCCGAACCCATCCTCTCATTCTCATCACTCTTCTTGGCCATTCTGTTGGCCTGGCCCGAAGGAAATGAAAAAGTTTTAGGCCCATCTGCCGCTTTCTTGGCCTCCACTCCTCATCCAATTGCCACTGGCGAATCTGGCTTTTGTGCTCCTTCGACGGTGGTTGTGGGTGGTGCCCCTCCACCCAGGGGTCTTTGAGTTTTCACTTAGGCTTTTTGCATAATCAAGATAAACGATAAGTTAATTTATCTTTATTAACAAATCTTTAACGTGGCCCAGTAATTTATTTGCGGTTTCGGTCTGGCCAGCCGTCCGCCTCTTACCCAAATTTTCACCAGCGGCCCTTTTGCTTATTTGACTGACATCTGAAATTGAGTTTCGGTCTGCGGTTAGTAAGGTCAGAAGGTCTGATTTGTTAGTCCAGTAATTATAGTTTATAGCGCAGGCGGCAAAGGTAATTCGAGTGGTTCAGGTTAAATGTAATTTATTATAATTTAATATGGTCAATAAATGAAATATTATATTTTAAATTTATTATTTATTTATTAAACAAACAAAATATAATATTGCATAATAACTTAAGATTTAAAACAGGAAAATTCGTCATTAAAATTTCAATAATATAATATAAATTTAAAATTCATTGATTACATAAAATGGTCTAGAATAAAATATCTTAATGGATGTCTTCACAGACTACAATACAATTTAAAAGTTTAAAACATATAAACTTTAATAGTTTTATTAAAAAGTAAACATGTTTTTCAAAAAATCGCATAAAGTGAAGTTTTTATGGTTTCATCAAGGTGCTTGCAACTTGATACATTGCTAAACTCTTTTTCAAGATGAAATGCATTTATTATTATTTATTGGTGTTCTCATAGACTGCAGCCAATGTCGACTTTCTTGGGTAAAAGTTGTTTTCCTTATTTTCCTTGGCATTTGGTGGAAACTGCTCGGGTGCAAACACGTTTCGCGGAAACAATCATGCTTGCAATAGTTTCCTGCCTGATTGTAAAGCGATTATCTGCCCTATATGTGGGAATGGCTTAAATATATGTGTGTGTGTGTATGTCCGATAGGAGTCCTTGCTGCTGCTGGTAGACGAACTCCTTCATCCTGGTGGATGGAACCGAGCTGCAGGAGCTACCTTCCATGGCAGAAAGGATGTGCAGCCGGCACACATGACTTCCGTCTGATGGAAAATAAAGAAAACGAATTGAGTGCAGGACAACGGCAGCTTGGTGGGCAAAAAAGCAGCAGGAATTCGAAGGGGGTAGGGGGGAGCATCCTAGAATGCCACTGATTAAAGTCAGTCGTCGGGGAAAGAAGCTCAAAGAAGCACAAAAAAATGAGGAAACACGGTAAGCGACTAAAATAGCTTTGGTATTGGTTTACTTTGCCTGCACCTATAAAGTAAATAAGGAATTCGAGATGCAGCCTTCTCTGAAAGGAGCTAAAGCTCCTGCTAAAGTACCCGTAGCCGGAGCAGTAGCTAAAAAGGCATTAAAGGATTACGTTGTTTGGAATTTACTATAATGGGGACATCGGAAAACTGCTATCTAAATTCCCCCCTTGCAGCCGCGCTGAATTTATAAGGTATTGATCCGCAAAGGAAATTAAAAACGATGCAGATAAAGGGCACAGAGAATTTGGAATGCTTACATTTCTAATGTATATGTATATTAAATACCACAGGGGCTATAAAGTCAACTATCTGAACTTCAATTGCAACTTAATTAAAGGCGTACCCGACCATTGTTTTCGAAACGAAACATCTTAACTTTGTTTCGGCAATTATGTTCAAACAGAGTTGTCTGTTAATCTCTTCGAACTTCCACAACAATCAATCAATTTCCACACTTTAATTGTTTATCGTTATCCACTTAACTGTTGCTCAACCACCACCACCTTTTCGAACGGCAATCAGACAAATAAAACTTCAATTAATTGAATATCAGAAAGTGAAATGCACACGATTCCGGCCAAACAATTTCAGTTGCCTGCGACTTTCGGACGAGTGAGTCGTGAACATAATAGCCGGTTGGGATTCGTCATTCAGGACATGACTTTGCCAGCAATCCGCTCCAGACAGTGAATAAAGTGATAAGACCCCACCCCCGGGGCGGGAAAGGGGGCGTGGCAGGAAACAAGCCATATAAAAGTTTCTGCCAGCACAACAATGATGGGTACCATACAGGGACACTCAAAAAGAAATGTTTAACTAACTCTTTGCGATTCTCCACCAAATTACATTTACATTAAATTAAAAAATCATTAAAAAGATCGAGACAAAACTATTTTTATTTAGATTTTAGAGAGATGTAAAGCGACACTCAAAAATTGATGTTTTACTAATTGTATGGGATTTTTCCTCAAATTGCATATATTTAATATTCAAGAAGAGACTGTTCCTTACTTTAAATTAAAAAATCATTAAAAAGATTGGTACAAAAGATTTTTTTTTTAATTTAGAGTGGTGTTTAGCGACACTCAATAATAAATGTCTTACTAATTTTATGCGATTTTTCATCAAATTGCTTTATTCTACATTCAAGAAGAGACTTTTCTTTACGTTAAGTTAGGAAGTTAATAAAAGAAGAAGATCGATGCAAAACAATTTATCAGATTTTGAGAGATGTTTAGTGACACACAAAAGTTAATGTTTTACTAATTATATCGGATTTTCCCTTAAATTGCATTTTTCAATATTCAAGAAGAGATTATTCTTAACCTTAAATTAAGAAATCACTACAAAGATCGATTACTTTTATGCAAGGCCATTTTTCAGATACTTAGAGCGGTGTAAAATTTTGGAAATAAAGTCAGGCAATTTAGTCAAAAGTAAATTCAGACTTCTTTATTATAATAAAATGTAAATGTTGTAAGTGTGGTAAGCTTATACAGATTTCAAAACACTTACTAAATAATGGGCAATATCAATGTGAAACTATAGTACAAAATGTTACTTTACATATAACATCCAGTTTCATTTTTTTGAGCTTTGGAATTAGATATTGCCAACTTGATTATCAATGTATTTTCTCTATTTCTATATGTAATCCTAATTTTTTCTAAGTGCAATCACAATGGGTGTGTGGGCGTGCAGCATGTGGGCCACTTTTATTTGGCCGCAGCTAATTGTTTTTCGTTACGCTACGCATACCAATGCATTTAGCCATCGACCAGGACCATAACTCTCGAGTGTTTTATGGCCTCACGCACGGCAGGAGCAGGACAATATCTTGGCCCAAACACTTCCTTACCCCATCGCACATCGCACACTTGGGCCATAAAATACACCATACACCGGAAGGAAGCCCAGTGCTTGGGTATTTATTAATACCCACGGTCGCCAAACGATAACTGCAATTCCAATTCCACTTTCAGCTACCATTTCCAATCAAAATTCAATCTGTCAAAAGCTTAAAATCTCATTTAACGCACTTCGTGGTTCATTGGCAATTTAATTGGCTTCGCAGCAGATCCAATAAGTAAGCGAAAGCAAAACACAATTTAATTAATCGAAAAGTAGAGTAAGTGTGGCCATGTGCCTTCTGGTTCCTGGTTCTGGAGGAGTATAATCTAGAAACAATAGATCACATAATTCACATGTCTTTGTTGAGCCATTGTCCATTACTGGTTGCCGCATGCCTCGTTTACTCCGGCTTCACTACCATTCTTTTCGGCTTCCTTTGTCCGGAATTTTTTGCCGCTTTTCCCAGCATTTCCCAGCTTTCTCCCGCTTTCCATCCGGTTTTTTCTTGCACCCACGTGGGTGGTACAAAAATGTTTGTGAAATGAGCCGTAATAAGCTGAAAATGCCTTATGGTTTCAGTCGTGGCGTCCTGGTGAGGATGAGAAATTTGCTTTGTGTGCCTTATTATGAGGTTAACGGAAATTAACTTTGTCAACTTGAGTAGTAAATTATGATACTCGGTAAAAATCGTTTGCCCCTTTTTGTTTAAACGATTTTAAAGTAACTCAGTGATAGTACAGACATATACAGACAGAGATATTAGATAATTTTTAAATATTTTATAATAATGTCTTAGCTGATAACATGTACCTACTTGTTTAGTTTGCATTTAATGTCTCCGAAAACTAAATAATATATATTTTGTATATTCTTACAGCTGTTTTTATATTACTTGGAATCTTATGTGGAATCCAATTGGTTGATGTTGAAAAATACCTGGATATCCTGTACGGGTCGACTTTGCTTTTGAACGCGTTCGATCTTGAGGTAGGGCAGCTTGAAGCACCAGTAGTTCGGGTACTATAAAATATGGATGATTAAATTATCAAAAGAAATTTTATATATATCCAATTAAATAGATGCAATGGTCCTTTAATTGATAACCTAATATTGCCTTATAATCTTTTTGAAACACTACCAGATCAAAACTTTTTAATAAGATTACGTAAAACTTAAACTTCCCCAAAAGGAACCCTAATGAATGGAAAAGAGTACATACCATGGTCTGATAGACGTCCTGGAGCTCAGTGCACTGCCCGAGGACAATGGTGATGGGGTAGCTGAGATTTTCGCTCTTGCGGATTCGGTAAATCCCCTGCAGTACCTTCCAACTCAGCTGGGGGCAGTCGATCAGATAGAGTTCGTTGAGACCGGGACACTGGCGCACCATATCCAGAATCTGGTACTCTTTGATGTCGTGACAGCTGCTCAGGGCGATGTATTTCTGGACTTTTGGAAATGACAGCTGGCAAATCTCGCGATCGCAAAAGTGACAGTTGGACAGAACCAATCCCCGAATCTGACTACACCGATCCAGACCCACCTGTTTTATCCATATCGGATCCTTCAAACCCTTGCATTCCATCTGGATGAGGTCCACAGACTCTGGTCGTTGGCCCAACACACATTCCAGGCACTCCAGTGTTAGCTGGCTGTCATTTTGGCAGTGTGTTAACTCCAGCAGGCGAAGATCGGTTAGTTTCATCACAAGATCCTTTTGACGGGCAAACAGTCTAGTGGGCAGTGAGAGATCCCTCAGCTTGCTGCACTTTTCGATGGACTTTAGGCTCAGGTTGACGCAATCGAATTTGAGGAATAACCTGGTCAATTTTTCGCACCGCTCCAGGATCCCCGTGAGAGCGGACTGCGAAATCGAACCATAGAGCACGAGAAGTTCCAAGTCCTTAAAGTGCTCGACGAAATGCACCTGGATTTCGCAGTGGGCCTTAAAACGGCGCACATTTCGCATTAATTTGGGCAGAGCGTGCAAAGGCCACTGGGCCATACCTTTTGCCCCAGAGGAATCTCCTCCCGCTGAGTGGTCAAGGGTCTTGCCCTCCAACCTGGACTTCTCATCCATCACCAGCAGTTCGCAGCGTTGCACGGAATTCAGGGATTTTACTCCCGCTCGCTCCAGGGTGTTGAGGTTTTCCTGAAAATAGTCCGAAAAGCTAATTAGATGATATCTCATCTTTATTTATGTAGCTAATCTTTAAGTCTTAAGAAAATAGTTTACTCTATAATTCAATTAATAAAAATATTGTTGGCCGGCGTTTTTTAATTAAATATATTTAAATTTACTTTAGATTTAATTTAGCATTATGGTCTGCTTGTTCCAATTAAATATTTTCTTCATTTTCAAAAAATATTAGAATTAGATTGAACAATGTTCATTTAGATTTTTTAATGCTTACTACTTAAAAAAAAAATTCCAAAACAAAAAGTGTCAAATAAAATTTTGAGTTTAAATTAAACTAAAACATATAATATTAAGAATACTTAAAAAAAATATATATTTATAAGGGTGGGAATTTTTATCTTATTATAGATTGTCAAGGGCCCATTCTCACCTGCAGTCTATCTGCGACAAAATAGACGTACTTGAAGTGAACCATCATGTGGATAAGCAGGTGGTTCTGGTCCTCCACGCCGAGTTCCTTGTAGAGTGTCCTGAAATCCAGGCGTTTTCGGGTTGTCCGCCAGAGGGAGATGCAGGCAGCAGGAAGGAGGTGGTAAGATCGGTAGAGGACGATTTGGTCGGCCATGTCAAGTTTCTGGAAGACCTTGTGAAGCTGCCTGTAATCCTCGAATTCTTTCTCGTCTCCCTTAAGAGGCGAGGCTTTGTGGCATGGTTGGTCTCGGGGTTCCGAAACGCTGCTTATTTTGGCCACCAATCCGTCTCCAATTTGGTCGGGCCCATGGCTCTGGGTTCGGTGAGCTTCTTGATGGTTGCCTATATTGTCCACCGAATCGCCCACCATTTGGAATTTCACCTGCCGCTTTTGTTTCTCCCGATTCTTTGGCCACTTGAGGCTATGACTCGACATTGCCGTGCCAACTAAGCCTATACACTATATATGTATAAAAAAGAAGTAATAAAAAAAAACCTTTTTAATTTTCCTACAGTGTACTGGTTTCTATTAAACGGAATTTAGTTGAATTGTAGTTCTCAGTCTCCCTTTTGAAGGTAATTTTTTCATGAAAAAAAAAATCCAAAACTGTTTAATATATATTTAAAAGATACAATTATTTTTACACACAAGGGCTGAAAAAAATTAAGACAACTTTAAAATTAACAATATTAAAAACACTTTATATTTTTCATTGGACATGTAGCACCGCAAACCTAGTTCTTATGTTTTTCAACCCAAACTTCAGCCAATTCTTTTAATTGGTTATTATAATTGTTCAAATGAAAATAGACCAATTAAACTTTCTTTTGCCAGCGCTTAATTGTTGGCGCAAAAACTTTATTGCAATGTTAATTGTGCAAATTATGCTGCAAAAAGAGGCTAGCAAACACGCAAACACAGAGCTGCTCATAGACACAAACATGTTTGCCGCAACAAGCCCTAAACAAAGGAAAATAACAAAATGCAGAACATCGCAACAACAAGGAGGACGCAATCCTGGCAACAGTAAAAACCACATGCCAACACTTAGTGCCCACCGCGTAGAACGGAGGCTGGAAGGCTGGATGGCTGGATATGGCTATATGGCTGGTTGGTTCAGGATCTGGCTCATATTATGCTTAATTATAAGCGTATGTATATATGCACCAACCACTCTGGCTGTCCTGGCTGACCTCGCTTAGCTCATATTACACGCCAGTCTGGTCCAAACTGGCCCAGAAAAACAAGAAAAGCATACAAACAGACGAGCACATTGGGGCCGAAAGGATCTGTAGTGTGTGTAACTGCATTGACCAAAAGTTTGGCGCACCGAAAACTTTCCGCTTGCCTTGCAGCTTTGTGTCAAAGCGAAAAAGGCGCCACCGAAAGGACCAAAATCAGGAGCAGGACTTCGGCCATGTCTTTCGACACAGTCACAGTCGCACAAAGTTTTGTGGCTTGGTTACGGAACTGCGTCCTTCGCCTTCTTATCTGTGTGGCAACACACCAAGCAAACACCGAAATGCTATTAATGTTTGCTTGTCGATTACTTGCAGGACACAAACAACGTTTTACAGATATCTAACTGGGAACTGCGAGTCTTACAATGGGATATACTTCACCAGCTTGAGATTATTTTAATTATTTTATATATAACACGTATTATTTAAATGTTAGAACCAGAACCCCTATCAGAACACCCTACAATTATAACCAGTCTGAAAATTTATTAATCCATATATATCTTATAAGCTTAGTTTTAAATATTTGTAATGTTATTAAAATAATTTATTTTTAAGTACTTGATCTTTTTTTCCATGAATGTCAGGACAAAAACACTTTATCAGATCCATTCAAATTACGGTTAACTGAAAAATATAATCCTTGCAAAGGAAATGATATAACCAGTTTGAAATTCTGACCAAGAGCACCGTATCACATCTGCTTTTATTTTCTTACTTTTAAGACTTTTTAATATAAAATTGTGATATTTTAATATATAATGGTGAAATTCTTCAGAAGTCTTTCAGTTCAATGGACTTAGGTTGTTACCACGATAATTATAAACTTATTCTATGCACTTAGTATGGTCCATTCCCTGTGGAAACTTTATGCATATGTCGAAAATTTTATGGCGACACCATTAAAGTTCATTACCAAAGATTTTCCGCATTGTATGCATTGCCATTTTGATGCAGCATGCAAATATATCAAAACTTAAGGCTGTCTATGCTTTAGTTGAATCGTCGCCAGGACGCCAGACTGCGGAGACTAGGACTCCATCTCCGACTCCTCGAGTCTCCCTGCCGATGTTGAAGATTTATTATTTATCAGTGCAGATTGTGCAACTACTTTGTTGCTCCTTACCCAGCCCAATGTTCCCCCATCCCCGAGTTCAGTCATGTGTGCAGCATAAGATTCCTTAGCAACACACACGCAGGTCCTGCAGGCAATGCTTATATCCTTTGGCTGGCAGGCTATGTGCATTGTCTTGTAACTGAAAATGCAGATTGTTTACTGATGTTAGGATGCTATTTTCCATGGCTTCTTGCAGTGTCTCGAATTTCAAATGAGAATTTCATCGATGCTGGAGAAAGAGTTGATGGATGAGCCGAGGTAACTAAGTAAATAGATGAAAATGTTTGCAGTTCATCGACAAACAAATCGAACAAACAACTTATTCCACTGTACAATATTGGTATCTCTCAAAAAAGAGACCAAGCCGAATGAGAACAAAGGATCTTGGCAGAGCCTTTCTAAACAATTCAATTACGGGTATAAACAACAAATAAACAAGCAAAATAATAGTGGGTAAAAGTTTCCGGAAACTGCAGGAAAAACTAAATGAAATGAAAATGAAAACTAGACACGCAGACAGAAAACTGAAAATTATCTGGGCATTTCGTGCAAACGAAAGCAGAAAATTCATTTTTTGCCGCAGTCAGCTGACGTTATCTTCCCCCTCCGGAAGGCCCCCGAAATCCCCGAATCCAGTACTTCCTTGGCTGCATTTAACTAATTGCGATAATTAATTAGGACTAACAACTGGAGTTTGGGCCAAAGTCTGTGCAAGCCATCCAACTGCTGCCAGGATAACGAAACAGCAGAAACCACAAGACCTCTGGGCACGCAAAGAACGCCTATGTATATGGAGGTCCTGGGTTCGGGCTCTGGATATGTGCTAAGCGCAGGGGATTACCAAATTGATATATAAAGTTCGCCGCCCGGGTTCTTATGCATTATGGTGTTAATGGCTTTGCATGGCTTCCGACACGAGTTTTGTATTCATGTCTGAAATATAATAATGGCTATGCTAAATAATAAAGAAATGAAAATGATGTATTTACTTTTTTTTTTTTAAGTTTATAATGCACCTATAATTGCAAAAAGGTTAAGTAAAAATATTATCTTCTGAACATGGGTTGCTTTTCGTTAGCTGGCATACATATATAAACACAAAGATGGTGTTAATCATTTAATTTATTGTACAACAAAAAAACTATTTTAAAAATGTAGCTTATAAATTAAATACAGTATTGATTACCTGGGCTGATAAAAATGTAATACATCCCGAATAATTAAAAAACAACAAACAAAATACATTTAATTAAACCTAATTAGAATTAATGAGTACATAGTTTTGATGAAATTCAGTATGAAAGTGGTTTGATTAAGAGGGAACAATATAAATGCTCTTTTACAATAAAAATTTTTTTTAAATAAATTAATCAAACTGTAAATATCAAAATTAAACAGACATATTTTAAATATCTGTGTTGATGCAATTTAATAACAAATTAATAATAGTGATGCCCAAAAATGGCGGATCAAAGAACCAACTTCAACCCATCTCTCTACCCAGAGCACTATCAAAAATCGGGGGATGTGTCTATAAGGAAGTAAAGTTTTACGAACCCAAATGACTGGCTTGGTTTCATTAATTAATGAACTTTCGTGGGCCTCCCCGTTTGACACCCTTGCCCCAGTTAAAAAGGCATTTCTTTCACTTTTGGCCATGCATGGAAAAAGCCGCAACTTGTTTACTCAATGCCGGCTTTTTCACTTCAACACTTGGGTGAGTTTGGTGGCCCCGGGGAGAGATAGACCCAACCCTTTTGAGTCGTACAATTTTTGCATAACAAAGCGGGGAAACAGTTGGAGGGAAGGAGCTGTCGCGGCAGAGAAGTGGCATTGCAATTTATTTAATAAACAAGAAAGGAAGTTAGCTTCGGCAAGCCGAAGCTTATATACCCTTGCAGCTATAATTATTAAATTTAAAAACACAAAAAATGATATTCCCAATAGTATAAGATAATATGTCAAAAAACACCGAAGCTATAATTTGTTTCATATTATTTTCCTACCAATTTTCCGATCGTTCCTATGGCAGCTATATGATATAGTCGTCCGATTTTGATAAAATTAAATTCGAAACTCAGAACTAATTAAAAAATGTTTTTTCCAAGCGTAGGAGGTTATATGTTAAAAAACACCGAAGCTATAATTTGTTTCATATTATTTTCCTACCAATTTTGCGATCGTTCCTATGGCAGCTATATGACATAGTCGTCCGATTTTGATAAAATTTAATTCGAAATTCAGAACTAATTAAAAAATGTTATTTCCAAGCGTTGGAGGTTATATGTTGAAAAACACCGAAGATATAATTTTTTTCATATTATTTTTCCACAAATTTTCCGATCGTTCCTATGGCAGCTATATGATATAGTCGTCCGATTTCGATAAAATTTAATTCAAAATTCAAAATTATTTAAAAATTGTTATTTCCAAGCTTAGGAGTTTATATGCTAAGAAACACCAAAGATATAATTTTTTTTCATTTTTTTGTCCGATTATTCCTATGGGAGCTATAAGATATAGTTGTCCGATCCGGCTGGTTCCGACTTATATACTACCTGCAAAAGATATAAGACTTTTGGGAAAGTTTCAGCCGGATAGCTTTAAAACTGAGAGACTAGTTTGCGTAGAAACGGACGGACAGACGGACAGACGGACAGACGGACAGACGGACAGACGGACAGACGGACAGACGGACAGACGGACATGGCTAGATCGACACGTCTAGTCATGCTGATCAAGAATATATATACTTTATGGGGTCGGAAACGTCTCCTTCACTGCGTTGCAAACTTCTGACTGAAATCAATATACCCTCTGCAAGGGTATAAAAACGCAATGTCGACGACCCAAGCAATTGAAACTTTTTCAACCGCAAAATACTAAAGCATACTTCTAGGCAATAACGTAATTCAAATGCCCCGTAGACGACGACACCAACAAACTTTGCACATTTTTTTCATACCCCTGCATCCCTCCAAAAAAAAAGAACCGGGGGTTCTATGAGGAAAACTGAACGCACAAGCAGAGGAAAAGTTTTCCAAAAATGGCGTAAATTGTCGGATCCCCCAGAAACAGAACCCTTTTTGTTTTTTTCTTTTATTTTTTTGGGTAAATAGTGAGGAACCACGGGTGACCAAGTGGGAAAGTCAAAGCCTTGCGCGGCATTTACTAAAATATTCATGGCCTGGTGAGTCGACACCCCCATCAGTGGGTGGTGGGTGGTGGGTCATAAGGTCGAACTGGCAACTGGCCTTTGTACTTGAATTGGTAACGTCGCCCGTCTGCAGTTTTTGCTCTTTTTTGTTTATGACACGAATGAACGAAGTTTTTGATATTTGTTGATTGCTTTTTCGGCTCTGATTGTGGGCGTTCGAGTGGGCATGCTGATGAAGTGGGCATGGCCAGCTGGCGAGAAACAAATCTATTTGCATTTTGATTTCATTCTGTCGAGAGGCAAAGTATGAATAATTGTTTAATTGTCTTTTCATGGTTGACGAGTTTATAGAATTTTAAATAAAGAAGCGTATTTATTTAAGTTAAATTATTAAAATTGCGCTTACTTTGATTGAATATATGAATTTCTTATTTGTATTAGCAAGTTTTTATTTGTAAAATGAATAAAACATCATTTTATTTAGCTTGGAAACATTTAAATTACCATTTAGTCAAGCCTGAAGTTTCTCATTTTCAATAAGCGTATTTTACTTTAGCATTTCTATACTGCTGTATTTTTCCTTCACTTATCCAGATAAACCCTTTACTCTCTCTTTGCCATTAGCGAAAACTTCCACTCAATCAAAACACATTTGTTTTGCATTTCTTCCTCTTAAAAAAATAAACGTCGAGGTTTTGCAAATGTTTTCATTGCCAGCTGCGTGGGATTGCGAACCACTGATTTCTTTTAAAGGAAAATTCCTTGTATATCTGGGATATGCATAATAGCAAGAACGGGTGCTTTGAATAGATGACAGTGAGGATAAAGGGCTTAAAGGTAGAGGTTTAATTTTAAATTTATTAAAGATAAATATACTAGTACAGTTTATTAATAAAATGAGATGCTATAAAATGTATAAAATTAGAAAAAAACACCAGGTGTAACCATCATTCAATTAAGTGTTAATAATTTCGTATTCCTTGACCTCAACTTGTATGCGAGGTGGCCTCAAAAGCAATTTGTCCAACGCAATGCCATAAACTGGCCTTCTAGAATTTTGTAATAGCCCCGATAACAATGGCTTGGCACATCAACAGGACTGGTTGCGAGCAGCACTCCTTGAGTGACAGGATGCCAAGGATGGGAAGGGGGGAGTTGCCACGAGGCAGGCGTGACACCGAGATGGCCAAGGATAGCTGGCAGGTTGGATTAACCCCGTTCCCAGGCCGAAGTCACTGGCAGGACACTTGACTGGCGGTCGGTGGAAGTTGAGGTTGCCTGCCAGGCTGCTGTGCAATTGGATTTGCGGGGCCATAAGGACTCCCACCCCCACTCCCCACTCCCACTCAACCTTCAAGGCCATAACAACAAATGGCCAAGTAAAATTGATGTCGACAGCAGATGCTTCAGTTCCTTCTGCTGGACGTCATTTGCATTTATCCATCCAAATCCATTCATCCACCGGAGCGATTTCAAATGATGCTATTTGTGGTACATTTTTGATCGATTATTATTATTTATATAGACCGTGTATGTTTATAGTGCCTGAGCGAAAAAGTGTGCTTTATAATCAATAACTGTAAAAGTTTGTAAATATCTGGGGATATACCGCCAATATAAATTGATTGTTATGAATATAAAAAATAAATGCGTGGCTCTCCACCGGAAATGAGCAAAAAAATGAGATGTCAAATGGAAGTGATGGGTTATATGAATTATACATAATGGTTATATTTCGGCTATTGCCTTTGTTGTTGTAATTAATGCTTGATTCCTGACTGTTTTTGCCAGTTCTTTATCGACCTTTAGCCCCTTGATTACAATTCCCTTCCGGCAGTCATTAATTTTTATTTAGCGCACTTTCGGACTGGCCGAAAAGAGAGCAGGAAACGGGAAAAATCGCTGTTTCCCAGGTAAGAAAAATGGCGCAAGGACAGCGAGATTCAGGAGAATATGAATAAATTATGGCTACATGTGGGCGTTTGAAACGGGGTTTTTCCATCTCTTTGGGCGGAAACGGAAAGTGTGTTAATTTCCGACAGCCAAATGTTTACGCTTCTGATGGTCATGAACTGCAATTGATTTCAATGGGACGACAAAATAACAAAAAAAAGTGGCTGTTGTTGAATAAATGGAGGTCGCCCAGAGGTGTAAAAACGGTTCATTTTCCTAGGTTGAAAAAACATATACAATATTTTTGTTTGTTAATATTAAAGTATGTACATTTTGAATGGAAGTGGAATATGCATTAAGCAATCGTTCGCGTACAAAATAATTTTGAATGGATATCAACAATTCGATATTTAAACAAAATAAATATAATTAAAAATCTCTTGTAAATCGCTACTTAGACTTTATAATGAAATGTATAAATAAGTCTGTACTGAAATTACTTAAATCATAATTACTTAAGTTCTTTTCTGTACTTGAATTGATGTAAAACTGAATAAGAATGCAGTCTCGCTTCCTCATGAGTCGCCTCATTTATTATTCATGCGATATTAATTCAAGCATTAAAATACGTTTTTTTCCTTTACCCCTTAACGGCGTAAAATATTTTATTAAAATGCTTTCACATTATCCAGACGCCCATATCATGTAGAGCCATCATTGTCCGATTTATTGGCAACAAGGGCGTCATGGTCCACGCATCTTTCATTCATTCACTCACGGCTGCGACAAAGGATTTATGCTTAAGTTGAGAAAAGGATTCCAATAATTTTATACCCTTTCTTTTTTATAAAAAAAAAAATAAATAAGTAACTCGTTGTGTCTCTATTTAATTATGTACCTGAATATAATTTTAATAATTCTTCCAAAGTTATGTTTAACAGAATTGGCTCCTCGATTTGATTGCCAAAGCTAAGATTTAAGGTATTATATTTAAGCGATTTTATTAAATCAAGGTTAATCGGTTTCCTATATCAATAAAAAAACCATTAAGCACTCATTTTAAATTCGGCAAATTTTATTTTGAATATAAAATTAAATAGTTATCCCTTGTTTTTCGGTCAAAAATGATCTTAATTTTGAGCTGTGCAACCTCGACACAGCTTGAACACCTTAAATGTCCGCAGGCCGGCTACATTTGCATATGTTGAACCTTGTTCAGCAGTTTTTCCAGCCTACATTCACCCTTTGCCCTGGTTCGGCAAACATTTTTCCTCCACGCCGGACCATGACCACCGCAGGTCTTTTGTATTCGCACGTCCATTTCTGTTTATCATTTTTTCCACCTCCGTTTGGGTTTCCTTACATGAAACATGTAAAATGCATTCGAGCTGACTTTGTAGGCGAAATTGAAAATCTGAGCAAAAAATGTGTAGGTACATGGAATATATTTTAACATTTGTTTTGAGTTTATTTTATTTAATTTAAGTGTACTTAAAGTGTACACTAAAATACCTGCAACATTTTCTAAAGCAACATTTTGTTTAAAAAGGTATTTTTCTGGCATTTGGCTAAATTTCTTTATCAGTTTTTAACATTTCCTAAATTAATAATAATATATTTGTCATAAAATAGGATGCTTAAATAATATTTAAAAGGAATTTTGAAATACATATTTGTTTCATGAAAGTCCCGCCTTTGTCATGAATGGCTAAGATCAACAGGTAACTTGGCTGTAAATGAAGGGCCAAAAAGGGAACAAATTCCCGAGCCCAGTGGCGACCAAAACGGATGTTAGCTTTTTGGGTAACACTTTACGGCCGGCTCACGCACACACACACACACACCTACACACGCACTTTGGCCGCTGTTTCCGTTTCCGCTCACTTAATGTTTCATTTTGTTGCTGTTACTGGCCAAAACCAAGAACCGCCGCCTGTCACTCAACACAAGAGTGTGTGTGGGTGTGGGTTCGGGTGTGGGTGTAGGCCAAGTTAATGTCCAACATGCTTGTCCATGTGTCAGTTAGAGGCTGCCTTTGTGTGCGCTGTGGGCCATGTGCTGGCTTCCGAGACAAAATGGCTTAAGTAGTCACTTTTTGTGCTTATGCCCGGACTTTGGTTTAATTAATTACGAGATTAATGTGACTGCACAGTGTGTGTGAGTGGTCGTGCGTCTGGTCGAGGCAATTGCTAACCATATATCGCTGGAGGTGGGACACTTGGACATTCGGACGTTTTGGCCAACTGCGTGTGACGCCGTCGTAGATGAGTTCATACTACACAGCATCGGGCCAGTAATTACATTCACACCCCACACATTTGTCATTAACGATGCGGCTGTGGTGTGAGTTGAGTGCCTGTAAGGAGCTGAGGAATGTGTCCACATAAATGTTTATGGAGGGTATTAAGTATTCCGGAAATTAGTGTACCAAGGTGATCAAAGGGAGATGAATAAATTAATAAATTACGCAAGTGATCATGTAGATATAAGACCGTTTTCTCGTTCTCACGTTAGATATGTTTAAAACTCTATATTTTCAAAAGTTTTCTAAATTGAAAACTTCTTTTTAGTTTACCGCGAGGAATTAATGTGTCTTATTAATATATAAGCTTGTTTAGTTTAAAAATCATTGTTATTCAATTGTTTGTAAGATTATATATTTCAAAAAAATCGCATTTTATTTTATTACTCTTTTTATTTTAATAAATTTTGAACTTAAAGATGTGATAATGAAAGTAATTACGATATGGACTGTAGTTTCCGATTTCAAAACTTTAATAATTACTAATAAACAAATACCATCTTAAGATATTAAAATGTTAAATGATTCCAAATCATAAGTCCTGTTTGAAATCAATTGACTCAATTCCAGATTGATTCGCAATTTGTATTATTATATATCGCTCGTGTCTCCTTTATTTACAGCCTCTCAATTGCCTTTTTTGGTAGATGTCAACATTTTAATTAATCCCCTGGAATGCTCAATTTCATTGCGGTTTTGTCAGTCGGCCTGTTAACAAACATCCAGATAGGGACTGCCACTCTTTCGGTTTCCCCTCACTTCCTATAAGGGGCTCCATTTTAACTGACATATGTCAACACTCATTAGCTCAGCGCTGCGTTTCTGTGCTCTTCTTGTTGGTATTATTATTGTTACTGTATTTTTTGTTGATGATTGATGGGTTTGTTATTCAAATATGTGACACACGAAAAACATGACAAGAGAGCTTTAAACTCCATGTAGATGAAAACATACAATTTTCGATATTTTGTGATGGTGGGTGGGTGGATGGTTGTATGCTTGGTTGGATGGATGGATTGAAAGGCCTCTGAAGGTCTACTTTACATTCAAATGGCGTGCCAGTATAGGAGTTTACCTTCCCCTTCCTGCACCGTCACACTTTTTTTTATGTGCGTTAAAGAGCCTTTCAACTTTCGATATGTAATCCTTTGATTGATGCTCGCAACGTCAAAGCAGCGTACACCAAAAACACAAAACCTCTGCGCCCATCGTCCTTGGTATTTGGTCCTTGCCACTGCGGCACTGCAGTACTAGCTACCGAAATCAACGCCTATGCAAATTTGCTGAAGAACAGGACCAAGGTGAGAGGAGACTGATAGCGGGTTGGACGGATAAACCCAGAGGGCGGGCCAACGAGTGAGACGAGTGTTAGACATATGATGACAAAGACGATTTTCGCATTTTTGCTTTTTGATTAGCCTCCACAGCTACACCTACAACTACTACTACTACTACTACTACTTTTTCTATTGTAGTGGCTTGGGTGGCCTTGCAAGGATGGGAAAGTCGATGGTGTAGGCCTGCTTTTGGGCCAAAGTGAAATTTTAGCAAAGTTCAGGTAGCTGTAACTGTAAGCCCAACCGTAAACAGTAGCCACAAAGCAAGGCGTTTGATGGGATTTTCCCAATTGAAGGCTTCCAGGATCCTGCATCCTGCATCCTGCATCCTCTGCATTGGCTGCTCCAGCAGCTTACATTGGAAACTATGGCAAAACAAAGCTGGCACAGAAAATCTCAAAGTAAAAGCCAGGATACTAGATAGCCAGTCAACAGAACAGAAAGTTCTGTCTTTGTTTCTACATTTTAACACAATACTCCTATCGAAAATATTTGCTCCATCTTTTGGACTGTAATTTAGGCTCACATAGTTGTTATATATCATAAATAAATCATTTAAGTTTATTAAATTGGTAGTCTTTTTTTTTATTTTTAAGATAAGTCTTTGTTTGTTTTTAAAATTTAAAAGTTTTAATTGAAGAAGATCCAATCAATTCAAAGGTATTAATATATTTAAAGTCGAAAATAATTTATTTGTATAATTTATTTTAGCGTTGGGTTAAGCAATTCTTTGTTTAATTAATTAGTTCAAAGATAATGTTCTAAAGAGTTTAAAAAAGTAGCACACAAGTAAATTTGTTTTAGCAGATCATACAATAAATTCAATAATATTAAAAGATTTCAAGTCGCTTAAAATATGAATAAATGTTTAATTTATTTTAGCGTTGAATTAAGCAAATCTTTGCCATATTAATTAATTTAAAGATAATATGTTAAAGAGTTTAAAAAAAATACCATACAAGTACATTTATTTTAGAATATGATGCAATCAATTCAATGGTGTTAAAAGATTTAGAGTCGCTTATAATTTGAATAAATTTTCAATTTATTTTGGCGTTGAATTAAACAAATCTTTTCCATATTAATTATTTTAAAGATAATATGTTAAAGTGTTCAAAAAAGATTACCATACATGCAGAAATAAAATATTATTCAAAATGAATTAAATTTTCGCAAATACATGTCAGTTTATTAAAACAAATACGTTTTTATAATTGCATTGACGCACCTGGGCAACCCACAAAAAGTCATTCTTAAAGCTTACCAGCTCAGCTGACCACATTTTGATATCTGCAAAAAGCCACTCGACGTTGTCCCAGAAAGCCGCGAAATGCAAATTGAAATCAATTAGCTAATTATGGTGCATTGCAACCGCAATTCGAAAATGGGTGGTGGATGGGAGGCGTCGCTATTAAAGCTGATGTTGAAATTCAGTATTGATTATCTGGGCTTAGACTAAACCTTGCCCATGGCCAGAAGGCGGCCCCTTGAAGTTCAAAGGTTAATCCGGCTCAGCAGGTATTTTTCGGCGAAAATCGCGGCTTCTATTATGCAAATTTGCCCACTCTTTTCCATTGCAAATAATTTGGCCAATGAGCTGCATCGTGATTTCCCATTTACCCCCGCCCCACCTGTTGGATAATTGAAATCGCAGGTTGAAAGGGGGATACAGGTGGTGTAACCAGGTGGGTCTAACTTTGCACTCTGGCAAAAATATTATTGAAGGATTAAAGTTTAAACTTTTAAGTGCAAAAACACTTCGATTCAATTGTGTGTGTGTGTTGTTGGCTGTGCGTCGCTGTTTGTTAGTTAGTTAGTCAGGAGGGCCTCTGAAGGTGTGTGGCCAGGCGCACTTTAAGCCAGGAGTGGTCTGAAAACTTTCCGTTGTGGCTGTGCTGGCACCTTAGCCACAAAGTTGCATTTGTCCCTGGTTGGAGTTTCAATTCACAATGTTTTGCCTTTGGGTTTCCAGCAAAGCGCAAATGAGGCCAAGTACCCAATAAAAACAAAGAGACAACGAAAATGTATTATAATAATTTTTAAAAATTCTGTTAAAAATGTATTTTACAATAAGACCACAAAGTGTGACAAGTATTTTGGTAGTTTGTTTAAAATAAGCATAGGTTATAAATATATAAATATGTATGAGATTATATTCTTTGATATTAGTAAGTTAAATAATTTTTTTGTATTTGTTTAAATTATATAAGCCAATTTTATTTAAAAAAACTTAAATAAACCTTTATATTTGTTACTAAAAACAAATTTTATTCTTCTTTCAAAAATTCTGTTTAATTTTTCAAAGTAACTTTATTCCGCTTAATACTTCAAGCTGCTTTGATAATAATTTAAAAAAAATGTTTCCTCCTTTATAAATTAAATAAGCATTAAGTTAAACTGCTTAATTCGGTACAAATAGGACAGGGAAAGATAATCGCAAGGCAAAGAGAGCGACTGGAAAAGAAAACATTTAGGGGACACAAGCAGCATAATCGGAGGGTTACTGGCTGTATTTCGCAATGGGGAGCCATCTCCTTTTGCTAACCCCATTTTCATTCCATCATTGACAAGTGGCCTTTAAATGAAGTGAGGAAGCCAAAGCTGTTGCCGTCTTTTGCAGCTGACGACATCGTCGATAGAGGAGTCAAACGAGGGGCTGGGGGTTTCGGTAACGGCCTGGCCCAGAACGCCGTCCTTGAACATTAGTTGTCAGGCTGAAAGGGCCCCGTTTTTTTTCTTTTCACCGGTCCTTGTTCCTGCGCCATTTCCCTTCGTTGTCTTTCGACACGTTGAGGGAATGCCGAGCATGGCCATTCCTCCTGCAACTTCGCGTTCAACAATTTAGTGTGCATTTTCCTAGTCTACTTCTTTTTTCCTTAGCTTTCCCACTTCTTTGAAGTTTTTCCCGCGACTTTCGCCCCAAGTGCCAGGGGGCGGGCCGCGTTTAAGTGATAATCCTGACTTATGCTGCGAATAATGTTGCTAAACTGTTGACTGCACTTTCACTTTAACTTTCCGTCCCACTTAAAGTCACGCCAAAAGTCTCGCCTCTTTTATACCACTTTGATGATAAGAGTGCATCAATTCTTACAAATCTACTTTCATAAAATTCTATTATTATTAAATAAAAAAGCTTATATTTAAAAAGAAAAAAATGAAATTGGTAAAATCTGTTTAAAACAAAAAAGTTTGTTTTTAAAATAATTAGGAAGCTAGTTCTTGAAATTTGTAAGCTTATAAACCTTTGTAGTTAAAACCGTATCATGTTTAAATTTTCCGATTATTTTTCTGCCCGCTATATATATTAAAATATATATTATAAAATACATATAAGGATTCTCAAACCCTTAAAAAATATAAATACTTAATTAAAAGTTTACCATTTACTTTATTCACTCCTTGAAATTTCCATAAAATATAATAATTAATGGTTTTGTGTCTTTCAGATCCGACTTTCTTATGTTTCTTATAGTTTCAAAATTCTTGGTAAACATCGTTCTCTTTACGTATTATTTATTTCCATCTAACACGGTATAGACACGCATTGGCCTCCGACTGCTGACATTTCGGGGCCACGAATGCCAGTTGCTTAAATTCCAGAAATACTTTGACTCTTCCTTCCGGCATTTTCCGGCTCCACCCCCTTGCCAACCATTTGCGGTTTTCCCCCCCCCGTTGGACTTATGCAACTGAAGGAAAAACGTTGCTCACGTTTTCGTGAATTGATTTGCGAGCGTTTTTGCGGCGAAGTTCGGGGGTCACAGGTCACCCCTTTTTGTCCTTTGCCTTGTCTTCTGCTCCTCATTCATAATGAATAATTTCCGCACGAATTGAATTCAATGGCCAAATGGTTTTGCCGGCTTGTGCCGTTCCTGCCTAATGGCCATTATTATTATTAGGATTATTATGATTACGATTACAACCGAGCATATTATCGTACATTTCTCGAAGTATTTTTTATTCTGCTCAATAGTTTTCCATAAAGGCTTTTTTTTCTTAGCTAGACTTCCATTTCATTAAATTGACGTTCGTTGGCAAAAACTCCATTTAATGTTAATTAGTGATTTATGGCGTTTTTAATTATTGTGTAAGGTACCGAAAAAAAATAAAACATCGAACTTGGTCTATATAATTTGATTAATTGGCCAAGTTGTATTCATGTTAAATGTAGTTCGATTAGCAGCTCTCCTATAATTTACTTAACAATCTATAAAAAACGGATTCGAAACTTTTATTGAAATGACACTTGATAACATGTTTCAAGGGAATTAACTTAAAATCCAGAAAAAAGTTAAAAACCACCAATTACAAAAGCCTTTTATTTAAAACAATTTCGCAAACAATATTTTCATTAATTGGCAAATAAAAACGATGCTAAAAATCAACACAAAAGAAAATGCGAAATCATTGACTACCATATTAAATTGGAATGCGTAAAGCGGTCTAATAAAAAAACCTATGAAAAACCCAAATGGGAATTATCAAAAAGGCAAAGTCCAAACCGAAAGCTTTTATGTACTATATGAAAATCTTGTTGCAAAAACAACCCACAAAAGTAAACAAACGAAATAGCACACATACATGGAAGAATTAAGCCAACTGCAATCAAATTCGGCCAACAAAAACTTGGGCAATAATAACTGCATTTCGCCATTGAATGTGATTGCATTAGTTTGTTGGCAAAAAAAATAATAACAACAACAGGAAATGTGAAAAAGGAAACGCTGAGAATGTAGAAAATCACATTGGAAAAAAAATGAAAACTTTTTACTAAGTGACACTATGGCATAACAATTGCATTATCCCTTTTGATCTTTGATTGGGTTTCTTCTATTTTTGTGGCTACCTCTATTAGTTTTAGTCATGGGTTCAATATCAAATCAAAAACCAATATAAGCTTAGGGAATTCAGTTTATTGAATTAGTTGCTTACCAATAAATTTCATGTTAAACTATGACATTATACAAAATAATTCAAATTCAAATGTTTTATGACATACATTTTAGGTACAATAATATAGTTGCTTTTATTAACAAGCAGGAAAAAGTTAAAATGTTTAAAGAGACAAAAAAAACATTAGACGAAAGTCAAAAAAGCAACAAATATTAATTTAAAAAATTGTAATTAAAATATGTAAAGTTACACTAATACACCAAAAAAGAAAGTGGATCATGTAAAATCCTATCGTGACATCAAAAAGTATTTTAATTTAGAGCTCAAATCGCACAAAATTCTGAGTAAACCTTTGCATAATTTTGGTTCGTCTGATTCGCTTGTTTGGTTTTGGCTTTGATTTTACTTCTATCCTTTCTAATTCCTTTTTTGGGTGAACTGCAACGCTAACCATGATGACGATGGTAACCGAATTCCGGCCACGAAGTGACAAACGCATTGAGCAAATAAATTTTGTTGGCCAACAAAAATGTTTGACACGAATTGGATGGTTCTTTCTCTCGATATTGCCTTCTCCGAAGCATGCGCAATATAATGTGGGGTTTTCTAAAAGTAGTCCACGAGAGGAAAACTGCAATTCACCATAGAAGATCAACAAGTGGTTGCCGGATGACGAGAAAATCTTTTGGGGCGAATGGGGAAGTAGACCCCAGTATACTTTATAGAACTGCTTGGTTGATGGAGGGGAAAATCTTGAGTTGAAAAGGTATGAAATTAGCTTTCAGCGACTGCCTTACCGACTGTAATGCTACCATGGTATTCCCCAACGAGCAAAAAATGGGGAAAGCCAGTCTAAGCAAGCAGTTTTTGACCTGGAGTATGAGAATCAATTTTAAATTTTGATTTTAATACAAATCTTAAGATTTTTATGAATATTAGTTTTAAGGTCGAACGTCAGCAAGGACTATACAAAATTAGGGTTAAGACTATTAGGTGTTTCGTTACGTTTAAAATACATTTCCTGCTAATTGCTGATAGTATTATATACTATTAAAAACAAAGGTTACAAATTGGTAATAGAAAACAATATTTAGTTTTAAATATCATCTTAACTGTTACAGTTCTTAATTTTTTTATCGATTTTTGGCTACTATAATGACTTTACTCCTCAACAAAGTTACCAAATATAGATTTGATAGTTCTATAATATGCTATCGGAGGTTTTATTCAGTAAACCCTTCTGACCCTTCTAAAATCTAAAAACAATTCGAACGCCGGTCACGTGAATAAGACGTAACCCCTTCGTCGCAAGTCACGTGAAAATAAATGGTAAAAAGAGAAATGGGAAGCCCTTTGTGAAGTGCCACAAAGTCAGGAGTTAAAGTTGCTGCGTGCAAAAGTTTTGCGAAATGTAGCGCATATAATTGCGTAAGATGAGCATGAAAGCGGAAAACTTGTTGCATACTGCAAGGCGTTTGTGGCTTTCAGATTGCGTGTCAAGTTGGTGCGGCTAAATGAATGTGTGGGTTTGGGAATATAAAATTGACATTCTCGGTGCGATAACTTTTTATAAAGCGATGCGAAATGAAATGAGAGAAACGTTCCCAAGCGGAAGCCATTTTGCGAACTGTTTAGATCTTATATAATAAAATATGAGCTTAAATAAATAGTTTAAAGGTATTGAAATATTTTCTTAGTTAGACCGTTTTTTAATAATTGTATCTTTATTATACCCAAAAATAAAATATGATATGTAAAACGTAATAGAGTGCTCCAAAAAGCACAACAGTGACAACAGGCATATTGTTTATATTCATTTTACTCCAGACATATGACCAGGGATGGGCGGAAGGGACATGCAAATCTACATATTTATAGTGACAACAATTTCTAAACTAATTTAAAACAGCCCGCCCCAAAATTTTTCCTTGCTTCGCTCCTCTCAACCTATAGACTTTCACCATGAAATATATGCAAAATGGAAGGATAACAAAACAGAGCTGGAAACTAACCGAACGGAAACACAAACTCTGCCCAGAAACTTTTGTCATCATATACATAGTTGTTGACCATAAATGCTCAAACACACAATGCCGCAATATACCAAACCATGCCAAAATCTGACCAAATATGATCAATGAACCCAAAAGTGTGTAGCCAAAATGGCAAATAATTAGCAAACTCAGGCAACATTGGAAGGAAATGTGAGTGTGTGTGGTTTCATTGCCACACAAATATTGGCAAAATGCAAGGGTAACATCTCATATCAGGCACATTATCATTGCCTTGTTGTTGAGTAAATATTTATGCTTTGGTACCTGAGTTAATTGACGACAATATTACCAATTAAAGCGGTATATTGGCTCACTTAATAAATATTTATATTCTAAAGTAATTGAGCAATAAATTATGTGTGTGTACGGTTGGAGGAACTGTCTGATTCTCTTAATTATTTTTCTTATCGAGCATATTTAAGGATCTGCAGTTCCATCCAATCAATTTCCGTGGATGTTAAAAGTGGGTCAAAAAAGCCTTCGAACCGCAGTCAAATTCTGTGAAGCTTCCTTCATAATTTTGGATTTTCATCTGGCATATGCATTAAGTGCTTATTTCAACGAATGGGTACGGAAAGGGGGGTTCCAGGAAAAGGATGAACTTTGAATCCAAACTGTATGATATGTGAGACTTCAACTTAAAACAGTTGTAAGTGCATCCTAAGTGCCAACAATTGTACTTACTTGCACATCTGTCAGGTCAGAATTCCGGACTCAGGAAGCACTTCATAAATTCCAAACAATTGTTGGCGTCTTGGTCGAAATGCGAACAAAAGGCAGAACAGCCGTCATCATTGTTTGTGTCTGAGTGCTTAGATAAAGCCGGGGGTCAATGGTCTCCAGGCCAACCGGGTTGGTCGAACTTTACATGATCTGTGCAGTAGTACATCATAATTACCCAAATGCTAGTACTGCAGTCGTACTGCCGGTTGAGTGCAAATCAAATCACAAATCAAAGTACGCAGAAACCCAACATACAAATTTAGTTTTGGGGAAAAAGAGCTGATGATGATGAGCCATGGTAATGGCGATGGACATCGAGGATGCCGACCCAAACCCAAACTAAAACCAGAACTGAATGGACCAGCGACATGTTTGTAATTAGTACATCACCATCGAATGTCCTCGGTCCTCTGTCCTCCGGACATTTGAAATTTGAAGTCAGTTCGACTCCGTCCGTCTTCTACAACCGGCTGTCGAAATATATGGGCTGGCTAGCTGCAGATGCGTGGCAAAAACACCAAAATTAGTTCGGAATTTCGCACATTCCTGTCAAAAGCCGGAAAATTGAGTTACACCAATTAAACTCGAGTGAATGTAAATCACAAAGTAGGGCTACATTATTGCAGCGCAACCGAAAATTAGGCTCGTTAGAAAGGCAATACTTTGGTTTTCTGTGTGAGATTGATTGAATTAATCAATTGCCGGCATATATCTGAAATTAAGACGATTGAATTTTAGACATCGCATTAAATAGGAAGCAAATTAGCTGGATCAAAAAGCAGACTACAAATAATTAATTAAGAGCTAAGAATATTTCAATATAATTTGCATTAACACAACTTTGATGTTAAATCATCCCTTCCTGAGTCCTTTTTCTAAGAAAAATATCTACTCCCTCAAAATGTTGATTTAACATTATTACCTCAATTCGGAGAAATTACATAATTTGGCTTTCAAAAATTCTGCGCTGAAAAAAATTGAATTTGTCTTTACCTTTGATTTCGCATGAATCAAGCCGTCAAATAAATTTAAGTTGACTCCCAAAAATCTCTTTGCTTGCATCTTTTAAATCAACTCACGTGCCGAGGCAAAATGAATTTGCAAACGAGCAAGGAAAAGAAGGAGTCTTTCTGAGAAAATTTCAAAAGGAATTTATTTAAATGCAGTCAACAGGTGACTTTAAAAGAGTACGTTTTAATGCAATGCCATGGCAATGAAATAAATGTAAATCAGACAAAAAATACATTAAATGCGATTGAGGCTCGCCAACAACTATCGAAAGGCGGGAACTTGATTATTTCCATTTTACAAGAAATCAAATTTATCCAAGGAAGGAAAATTGATTTATCAGCGAAGGCAGTCAGTCAATCAGCAGCAAATGCTCGGAATGTGATAAACAGTCCTTAGAGCTGAACTCCTCTTCTCGGCTTCTTAATGTGACAGTAAGGACTCATTGATGCCAATCATTTGCAGTTTTTATTGGTTAAATGCACGACATAATGGAATTACGGATTAATCAACATATAGAAGTCCAAAAAATAATTGTAAATATTTATTTCTTGTTATAAATATTTTTTTAAAATATTTTAGATCATGTTTAGTTATATATCCTCTTTAAAGTTTTCAAATGACTATTATTTGATAGTATGGAAAATTCCATGCAAAGTGCATGCACACCCACATTAAAATGCCATTATTTTCCATTGAAGACAGTTCATCAGAAATAAGTACGAGTACCGGGTATCTAATGGCCGTAAAACTAACTTTCCTGCGAGTATTGGCTTTTTAGTTACGATCCCAGCCACCGCCGGCTTACAACTTTGCATCATTCTTTTTCATTTCGCATGAGTACATAGATGAATGAAATGAATGGATTGTTCTGCCGGCTTCTGTCGTCGGCTGAGTGCCTCCTTCTGCTGCTGCATCCTGCTCCTGGTTGAGGAGGTCCTGGTTTTGGCCTGGTCTGGATGGGGTCGAGTCGAGTCGAGCCGAGCCGTGCTGAGAAGTCAAGCAGTCAGTTGGCGGCCTGTTAAAGCGGATTTGTGCTACTCTTGGCTCCGATTCCATGCATTCTGCCCCCAGTGAGCCCCTCATTTTGCCCTCGATTTTTTCTGGTTTCAGGATACTGCAGCCGTACGGAATGGTCGCCCCGGTGGCGCCACCAGCTTACATTATTTATTTTGTTTTATTTTTCATCTGCTTCCAGTCTGGCATCGCACATGGCTTTGTGGGTGGAGACTGAGACCCGGAATGATGATAGATCAAGTATTTATAGAATGTCGTTTTGCATTTCTCTTACTATTGATTTTTGTTTAAGGTTTCGCTTTTATTCAAAAGTTGAACATGATTTGCTTGTACTGTAAGTTGGCTAGATTGTTTGTAGTTTTAAAATTAAGCTGGGGAAAATATAAATGCTTAGAACTTTTGTACAAATTACAAATTGATAAGGACAATTTCGTTTTCGAGCAATAAGCTCTTTGGCATTGATTTATTTTAATAAATATTTTAAAATGCTTATTTACATCATTGCTTTAAAACAAATACAAATCAAAAAGTTAATAAAAATAACTTAATTCCTAAATCTAACTTTTGTTCACTTGCACTCTATTGACAGGCAATAAAAGGAAAATGGCAATGTCTGTTTAAACGTAAACTTAGGGAATTTTCACGAGTGTCCTTGAGCGGAAGTAGAACCTCCCTTCCAATGTTGCCGGCTATGATTAGCTAAAATCCCATGCAGTGCAAGTTTGCTCGGCGCCTTTGGGACAGTCGCAATTATTGGCGATTCGGAAGCTTCCACTTCCTGTTTTCCCTTGAAACGACTATCATATATTCAATCCGCAATAAGGAGTTTTAAACATTTGCTTAAGTTCCGATTCTCAATCTCCTGCAAGGCATACGGGTAAGCAACTAAAATTGAGGGAAATCCTATTAATTAATCCATAATTTAACGGTAGTGCTTGTATTGCAAGGACTGTTATTTATTAAAGTAGTTGAACTTTTTTAAGCCACAAAGCCGTTAACGGTGAAAAAATTTGGGCCATGTATTTTTGCCATTCGTATTACTCAGGCGGCAACAGATGAGGCTGCAGGGGTTTTTTTTTGAAAATTGGAGGATGGGCAAGGATATCACATTTAATAAAGGACGCACAGATATGAGCTTAAGCCGCCTCTTGTGAAGTCTCCTGGGCGGTTTGCCACCCGTTGCTGTGTCGTCATTTTGAAAGCATTTTTTCAGTCCCCATTCTGATGGAACGCGAACTTCACCTCTTTGTTCTCCACTTGCTTGTATATTCACTTTTTTTTTCGTTCTGCTGTCAAGCAGGATATTACACCTCGGATTTTGGCGCTGTCTTTCACTTTCGCCTGCTGTGACATATTTCTATGGCCATTTCCTCCCTCTCTGCCCTGCTGTGAGATAAGTTTCAACCAGCTAGACAGATACTTTTTTCGTATTTTTTGTTTTAATCTTATAAACAATGTCAGCGTGTGCTCATGCCACAAATTGTTGCATATATCATCCGGGGGGCACTTTATTGTTTTAATATGTTAAATCGTAAGTTTTTCGGAATTTACATTCTTTAATATGTGTAATTTATGGGAATGTTGTGTTTTAAATGCAAAATACCTATTACGGGTCTTGTGAGAAATAAATGAATTCATGCACTGGAAGAAATATGAATATTTTTAATATTAAAAGTATTAAAAAGGGTTTTTATAAGAAGGGGAAGCAAAATATTCATAAATAAATTTAAACTAACTAGCTCAGAAATAAATATGTATACTTTTCTTACCTTGTGATATTTATAGAAATTGTGTGTCTATAAGCTTTAAAGTTTTCTTCATTAATTATCTTGTGAAAAGACTCACCCATATGTTGTACGCAATCTGCACTCCTTAATCTTTTAAACGTTAAGCACACGTGTGTACTTATTCTTACATCCTTTATTTAGAAATTCCTCTAATTGACATTCCTTTGGCGGCGTCTAACTAATTTTCATACATTTATCACCACTTTTTGTGGCCCTCTGGCAAATGTAATTTATATTTCTATGCGAAGGTTGGCTGCCATTTTTATTTTGTTTGCTCATACCTACAATGAAATGCTGCTTGATTTTTTCGCTGAACATCCGGCGGGTAAATAGGTAGAAGCCCAGAACCAAATTAGCCGTTTTCTAATGAAAGACAAGGATTCGTTTGGGTTTTGTGTGTGTGCTCTGCTTTGGGTCTGTCTACACTGATAAAAGCACAAAAGATAAGGCCAGGGGCAATTTTTCCGACTCACACCCCTTAACCCCACATATCATACATAACTCACCGTTGATTTTCGGAGCACAATTTCCCCCTTTGAGGAGCTTTTTTTCTCTGGTTTTTGTTTGGATTTAACCCACGCTTTGTTTGTAGTTATGTTCTACGTGCGGTTAATCGCAAATGAGCAGCGCTATTCCTTGTTACCATAATGAGGCCAATTAGGCTTGAGGCAAAAACTAAATGCCGTGTGCAGTTTGTGTAATGGGCCGCCTAACAATGCGAAGTGGGTTCTATGGGTATATGGATCTCCTACCCACTCTGGCGCCCTTTTTGGCACAATTACGGATGGGCAAATGGCTTTATATCTGCTCCGATATCCTGGCGTTATCCTGGCATCAGGCAGCTTTAAGTTTCTCCTTGTCAGTCATTCGCATCTTGGATTATGCTGATGTTTTGCAGACTTTCCGGCGACTTACGCAACTGCAATTGGAACTGCATCATTTTATGGCTCCATTTGCATTGCAACTTTGCCCCAAGTTCTTTTTACGCTTTATGACTTGTCTTCAAGCAAACTTATTTTGACACTGGTCTTTATTATGCTGGTTATTTGGTTTGCGTTTGTTATTGTGGTAATAATGGTTCTTATTTGCATTAAATAAGTTTGTTATTGTGGTAATAATGGTTCTTACTTGCATTAAATAATATAAAGTTGGGACTTACAGATTCGAAAGGCAGGGCTACATAAATATTACTTATTTTTTAGTACTACTTGTCAAATTGCTTCATAAAGGAAACCGCAAAAATTTTTAGCTTTCAAGCTATCAATTTATATAGTACCTTTCTTTAACGCTTCCATTATTATTAATTTACATATTAAAACTGAAACATCTGCATATCATACATAACCTGGATAGCCTGGAATAACATACTATATCTCATTTACATATGTTTGGCTCTCAGTCAACTTTAGTATTAAATCGTCCTGCACTCGGCTTAAAGTTAGTTTTGGTCCTCGACATGCGACCATTTACGTGATAAAGGATCTCCGCACATACAGTGACAATGCATTTGGCAGATATTTGCACGGAAATCGCCAGAGAGCATGTGAAACATTTATGGAGGGGCAATGTGGATGTCATGATGATTAGTTGCATATTCTCTTAACCCACCGATGCCAAAGGAGCTGGTGAGCTGGGAGCTAAGCTTGTGAGGCCCTGTGCCCGTTTTGGACCAGGCAAATATTTAATTTAAGAGCATTTTCTTGCGTTATCCCCGACCATGGGACGTGGGCCACAGCGTGGCGTGTCCAGTGTCCTGTCCAGTGATGCCCTGTTTTGCCCTGGCCTGTCCTGTCTTTGGAAATCTCAGTTGGATTCCACCCACTTTCTTTTCTCGGTTTTTCCTCCTTCGATTGCAGCTGAGGCTCAGTCATACTCGTATTAGCCCAAGTCAAACAATGGCATTGGCAAACCGAAGAGCAACGCCAAATTGCAACGTGCAGAAGCCAGAACGGAGTGCGAGGAAAGCATCGGGAAAAGCGGGAAATACGGTAGAAAATGGGGCCTGGGCCAGTGTTGTTAAGAAAATGCACCAGACAGAAAATCGATGGCAAAATGCTAGCTACTTTCTGCTGCTGCTCCTGCTGCTTGGTTTATTTGTTTATTTTTTATTGTTCCATGTGGGGGAGGCACTCTAAATCCTTTGTGTGGCAGATTAGCACGTGCTCGCTCTCGAAACTCTGGGGAAAAAAAAGAAAAGTCGGAAGGTCACTTTCAAGTTGCTTGCATATACACAAATATATTTAAATCAGTATATATATGTTTTCACAGAAATGAATGCTCTGTTCTGCCTTTCAAATCGATTAAAAAATGCAAGAGAAATCAATTTGCACTTTTTTAATTAAACTTGTGTTTCCCCTGCCCTCGTTTCCTTTTGTATGACAACCACTTTGGTCAAAAATGGCATTCCTTTTTTCTTGCCGCAAAAAATTCGCTTCAGTAGTTTGTCAATTGGTCGACAAAAGTCAACCGAGTATATTTTTCATTTATAGCAAAAATTCGAAATGAAAAGTCGAAGCTCTTAATTTGCTCACATTTTCAGGTTTTTATTGTAAAAATTCAATCATAACAATTAAAATTCAGTTTACATTAATTTTTAGGGGTTTCGGTCTCTCAGTTTGAAATTATGCTATTACATTTATGAATTTTATACATATATGTCTGCTGTATGTATTCTAAACAATTCCATTTATCATTTAATTGTTCGTTTATTAAATACTTAAAAAATAAAATGCGTCTAAATCGAAATAGGTTATTACACTGCCGCTCAATAATGTTTAGATGTTCAATGTTAATATATAATTATTTGTTTAAAGTTTTTGGTGATTAATATCTAATCAATTACATTGGTGTGTTCTTAATTTTATTTATTTTTGGTTTTGATCTTTATTTCTAATTAAAGGTTAAACATTATCAGTTTAGTTTGGTTTCCTCTTTATTTTTTCCAAAAATATACGTTTTTTCTTAATTTGATAGGCTTAGTTTTGTTGGTTTTTGGGCTTGTGGCTCGTTAGAGGACGAAGGCCAACGATAGATTTCTCAAAAAGGCAAAACATTATTATTATACAATTACAATTAGGTGACTTCCTTTATACAAGTTATACAAGTTTTATTTGGTTTGGTTCTCGCTTGTGAACAATTTAAATATAACAATTCTCGACGCTAGGACTAATGTGTTTTTTTCTCCGCTAAAAATTATAGATAAACTGCCCATCGCTAGATGAACACTTAAAATTCCATCAAGAAGACATTCTGTATGTGTAGCTTACAATGTGGGTGCTATGAGGAGAAGGCCTGGTTGCCCTGACCTCTTTGGGGCGATTGTTGCTGCATTTGTTGTGCACTTGGTGACATTTGGTTCATTTGATTCATTTGGCTATTGGCATTAGCTCTACCATTTAAGCTACTCGAATTGTTTTGGCTAAGTTGGGACTTATTGTTATTGTTTGTGGTCGTGACTGTGGCAACACGTCTCAGACGATTATCCGGAATCGGTGGTGAATTCAGAGTGCCCGAATATGGCTGATGTTGCGGCGACAGCGAGGACGGACCACTTCCGCTTCCGCCGAAGGCGTTGCGAATGCTGCTGCCACCACCCATCCCTCCCCCTGCCCCAACGAGCCCGCTGGCGGATCCGCCAAAGATGCTGCCATTGCTGCTGCCAATCAGGCTCAGCGAGTGCTCGTTCGAGAGGATCTGGTGGGCGGCCAGGTTCATTTCCTCGGGCGTCATGTCCAGCGCCTCGCGCATCTCCCGCGCAGCAGTCCCCACAAATTCGGAGTCACAGTATTTACCCAGTCCCTCAGCGGCGAGTACCTGAAATTTACGAATTTATATTATTTTAAATTCGAACACCCTTTTTTTGCTCAGATCTTTATAAAAACCCCACCAGAGCTACCTATCATCAAATAAGAACTTTTTTAAAAACATTTTATCAAGGGACAAATGTAAAATCGATTACATAGGAATGCTTAAAACGCGAATTCTTCAGACTGAAGTATTACGTTTTTTAAAGTTTATCACGAAATGGTCCGAATTTTTTATAATTTCAATAAAACCTAATGAAAAAAATTGTTTCAATTGTAATACATATACATATTTTCCTTTTTAAAGATAACCCTTTTCTGATATCATAGTTCTATTCGAATAATAGTTACTTACCCCTCCAATCAATGACTCGGCTAGGCCGTTCATATCAGATGAAGTTGGTAAACGACGCTGATCGTAGGGACTAGCTGGTGTCGATTGGATCATGCGTTCGTGGCCAGGAATAGCACCATTGGGTGCGTAGACTAAATGTTTGCATAAAATAAGACAATTTCAAAGATTTTATTAAACATTTTAAATAAATTGGTTTTGATATACGCATATTTGGTATATACGCTTTTTTAGAACCTGATGATCCACAAGCTAATTTTCTAAAATTGATACTTTACTTTTGTATGCCTATTTATCTAAAATGGGTACGTTTTTATTGCTGTTATTTTACACTGATTGTTAAGTTCCAGCTTTATTTACAAGAGAATTAACAGATGCTTTAAGTTAATATCAATAAAGAAGATTAAAAGTTTCATATAAATTTAATGCATATTTACAAACTCTTAAAATCAAACTATCCAATCTCAATAATACATATAAGAAATTTATATTTATAATAACAATTTTAAAAACAACAACTAAATTCTTAAATCATAATATACTTGCTTCTTTCTGCTTAAATGGATCATCAAGCCTGTTACTTTGATTCATAATATATGATTACAGTTAATTGTTAGGTAAGCATTCGATATTACAAGCTGTTAAACACTATTTTCAAACATTGTTACAACCTAAGTCATAACCTTTAAAATAAATATTAGTAACATAGGCACAAATTAAATGATAAGTTTTTTTCTAAATGTAGCAAGCAGTTATTGGTATAAATAGGGCAAAGCTCAATATTCTCCAGGAATGCTAGGCAACAATTATACGGATTGTAATGCTAGGCGTTCTATGAACAATGCAGGCGTTGCATCTAAGCATCTAAAGTAGGTGTTTTTTTTCGGAGATGTGTTTGTATTCACAGTGTTTTGTGTCAAATGTTTGTGAAGTGGATGTTGAAACCCGAAGGCCCCAATCCATGTGACAATAATTCCCACACAAAAGAAAAGAGAAAGCGACGATTATACAACACTGAAAGACAATAGTACATTTTGAATATTTTTTCTGGCTGATGTTTTTTGGCATAGCATAGGATAACATAGACGTAAACTTTTAACAATTACAACGAAGACAACGTTCAGATTTCAGCTTGGGTATAACAATTGAGTATTTGGTTTTGGTTAGTATTATATGTATAAGATGTGGTTCATATGGTCGCAAGGCACACACTTTTGTAAGGGATACGGCTCAATAAAGCCAAGGCCAAGGCTTCATGAGTAGATGGGCACAACATCACGGCTTGTATAAGTATATATATAAGAAATTTTATATATATAGAATATATAGACATCGATATCGGGTTTGCTTTGGGATTGCTTTTAATTACGTTCGTTCTCTCTTGTTGCTGTTGTTGCGTGTTAAACGATTGTTGTTGTTAAAGTTGTTTCTGGTACTTGTTGTAGTTTGTTGTTCTTGTTGTAGGTGTTATGTCATTAAATCCACACTGTTATCAGGGAACTCTCATATCGGATACACGAATTAGCATAATCTTTACCGACAACGGAATGTTTCAATTGATTCTTTTTTTTTTTTCTTTACATTTTAAACTTAACAACAAAATAATAAAAAATAAAATTAGCTTTTGGGAAGAATCCCCATATGGAAAGGTAAACAGTCTTGGTTCGAACTCTTTGGAGACTCTTTGGACACTCAAGAATTTTGTCAGGGTTCGAGACTCAGCACTCGGTGGTTTTTAAACTCGAATCACTTATGCTATAATAAAGATTTTTGTAAGAAAGAGTTAGAAAAACAAATTACTATAACAGACGCTATTGACTGATTTTTAAAATTATCTTTTTATTTTGACGAATTTGTTCTTCCACAAAGTTGATGACTTTTGATGGGTTAAATCCGTTGATTAGTTTGTAATTAACAAAAGGAGCCACAAACGCTTTGGTTAATCGTATTAAATTGTTAAAGTGGAAAATATATTTTTTGAAGTGGTTTTATGTCAGGTTATAGTGTGGTTAGCACAATGGTTATTGGGAAGAAGTTTTGGAGAAGAAGGTGGTATCGATAGTATTTTAGATAGATCAGCCAATTGTAATACCGAATTTATCGACTTTCCGCTTCGCAGTATTAAAGCAAAATAAAAAACTAATTCTAACAAATATATAAATAATAGTTTTAAAAAATGTAATTAAAATACCCTATCAGTTTTAGAACGAAGCATACCGACTTTCTTAAATTGTAAACATCTGGAATTTCTATTTCTGTATATTCCACTTATAATATAGAATTATGACCTTTACCTGTATGTAAGCTGTTCTGAAATTAAAATATTCTCAAATATATATGCTTTATGTATTGAAATATGTTTTTGTGTGTTTGGCTTGATTTTAACTATAATGCAGCGAAAGCGTTTCTAATTTTTAGCTGTATAATAAGCTGCACTCAAAAATAACTAAACTACGAGTTTTGTTCTACGATAACTAGTCTATTTTATGTTTAGTTCAGAAATAAGATCTAATGGATGTGTACTACAATGTTGTGAAACATAATTACAATTTTTATTCGATTCAGTTATATTAATTTTGTCCCGATTAATGAACAGCCAGGAAAACACAATAGGAACAAAAAACACTTGGCCGCCTCATCTGATTAGTTAATGATTTTGCAATTCGACTTGAAAAGTCGTTTTCAACAATTTTACATGCCGCAGGCAATAAAACAAATTTTAGAACGCAGTGGGCGAGAGTCTGTACATAATTTTAATTTGCAATATGATTATTAGAAATGCAGCAGCTACATAATCGGAGATAAAACAAAACAAATAATTTGGTAAACAATTAGATTGGTGTTATAATAAAATTTTGTTGCGTTTTTGTTAGGGTCAAATTTTAAGTGTGAGAAAACAACAAACGAACCAATTTGATCGGAATTATATTTTTAGAATTTTGTCCGGTTAAAAAGGAATAAAATATAAAACACATTAAATAATGTTCATAAATTGTAGTGCATTATGTTCTTGCTGTTGCAATTACTGCTGTAGTTGTTTTTGTTATGTTTTTATTTGTTTTAATTTTATTATTGCAATTTGCAGCATTTTAGGCTTACCATTGTTATATGGATGCAATAAAATACCACGATTGCGGTTGCTGAAATTAATGTTCGGGGATTGAGTAAAAGTTTGGTTTATGTTTCTCTTTTTTTTTCTCAATAAGTATGTTCTTTTTTTTCTGTATCATTTGGTTTAAAATCCACTAGTTTATGTGGCAACAAGTATGCAATTAAAGGTATTTTGTGATTGCAACTAAGTTTTTGCTAAGTCAACTAATTTAAAACTCGTATTTGTTTTGGTATGGTGGTGCCAAGTCAGTTGTTGAGCTTGGCTCGGCTCCTTTTGTCCATTACAAACTTTAGGGCGCTCTTCACTAGGTGACCAAACAAAATGCCACAAAACAGAAAACGATAATTGTTGGCAATAAGAAATATGGATCAACTCACTAAACAGCAAGCCATAGTAACAAGTAGTATGGTAATGGAGCTTCGTGTGTTTATATATCTTTTTTTTTCGTTTTTTTTTTTCAAATTTTTATCTAGGTGAGAACTTTAAAATTGGCCTACTGTCAGCTCCATCAGCAGAATTATCTGCCTCCCCGCATACTCACTCATAGTTAATGGCATTAGCCTCGGGGGGCAGGGTTCCGGCCACAGTGGCCGCACCGCCTCCGTTTTTGGCCAGCGGTCGCATGGAGATGCTCTCGCCGAAAGTCCTTAGCTCCCCGCCACTTCCGGTACCCTGCAGTTCGTCCTGCAGCTTTCCGGCCGCCGCCAATCGGGCCTGCATTATGTTCCGCGTGATATTGTTCACCCCATCGGCCACACTGCGGTTCAGGGTGTCGTACAGATAGTCGCCGCCAGCGGGATCCCCGCTCCCCAGGACCATGGTACTACCACCCACGCCCATGGCCGCCGACGCAGATCCGCCGATCGCCAGGGCACCGTTGCTCTGCGAGGCCGTCGCCTTGGCGCTCCGCCGGAAGGTTCCGTTCCCGTGCCGCCGGATCGATGACCATACGCTGCCAAAAAGCGTGTGGTGGCGCTACGGGAAATATGAGAAATATTTTTAAATTTAAAATAATTATGTATAATACAAATTTTTTATATTTTAACCTTTTCCGGTTTTTTCCAATAAGTATTTTACTAAAAATTAGATTTTTAAAGTAATTTTCTTAGAGAAAAGTATTTAAATATTCATATTTGTTCTATAACAGTTAAGATGATAATAATCGAAATGATAATTTATCGAAAGTAAAAATCAGAATAGTCCTACATTTTTTAAGTAATTTTCTTAGGGAAAAGTATATAAATATTCATTTTTTCTATAACAGTTAAGATGATAATAATCGAAATGATAATTTATCGAAAGAAAAATCAGAATAGTCCTACTAGGTAAATTTTTTGTCCGACTACTAATTTATTTTTAACAAAGAAAATTGAAGTACTAACACTCACATGTAGTCTAATATGATTTGGTTATATATTAAAATATTTAAAATAAACTCTTTTTAATATTTTTGTTTTAAGCATTCTAGGCATGTTTGACGTTTCATTAATTGAGTGATCTATACCACGAAAAAATTATGTGAAGTCTTATTGCCAGGAATAGCATTAGGGTATAGTTCGATACAGACTTTAAAGTGTCAAAAGTGTAATTTTTGGTTCATATGCTAGGATATTTGGTATAAAAGTTTTCTAGGTATGTAATACTATGTATAGATTCCTTTAAGACAACTTACTCGATGCATCGGTTCCGGCTCCTGATCCAGCTCATCGAGATTACCGGAAATGGCCCTCTTGAGAGCTGGGGACACCTCGTGCAGGGTTCGCAGACCGGCCTGCAGAGTGACAGTATTGCTGTCCGGATGACCCTCCTTGCCCTCCTGCTCCTTGCGCTTCTTGAACCGTCGGAAGTAGTCCTGAATCAGATATGTGGCATAGAACTTGCCGACGGTCACCTCGTCATCGTTGCCCGGTGGCGGAACCACCTGATCAAGGAGCTTCGGATTGGTTCGCTTCCAGATCTGCTTGATTGTGGCCCGCAACTCGGAGTTGGCATCATCGATGTTGCCATCGGTCTTAATGCTCAGCGATGTGCGGACCACGGCAAATAATGTGGCATTGAACAGAACAGTTCCATCGGAATTGAGGGGCATGTTCATGGAGACCAGTCGTTTGCAGGCCATTCGATGAGGACACAGCTTTCCAAAGCCGAGTGGCGGCGAGATCTTTCTCAGCAATGTGACCACATCCAAGTGTTTGATGCGTCCCTTGGCATCCGGATCGTATTCGCTCCAAAGGCGAATAAACTCGTCCAGGTGATGTGGTCCCAAAATGGACCAATCGCGCGTCAAATAGTCAAAGTTGTCCATAATGACGGCCACAAAAAGATTAATGATCTAAAAAATACATTGTAATATTATCAGATAAAGTAGAATACATTCATTTTGATGACTCTTACCAAAAACGAGCAGAGAACATAAAAGGAAATGAAGTAGGGATAGGCTATTGAGGAGCCGCACGCATCGCCAGGCGTATCTGACTCCATGTCGCATTTGACATCCGGTTGGGCCGAGCAGGACATCATAATATCCTGCCAAGCTTCTCCTGTGGCCGATCGAAATAGTACGAGCACGGCTTGTTGAAAGGTCTGGAAGTTGTTGTTTTCCGTTATGGAGTTACCACCATCCAGAGCAATTTTGCCAAAAACCTGAAAAAATATAAAAGTTAACAAATTAATATTGCTTATTAATATTAATATAATATTAATAAGACTTACTTGCATCCCCACCACTGCGTAGATAAAGAATAGAAGCACAATTAGTAGGGCTACATAGGGCAGGGCCTGGAAAGATTTGATAAAAGTCCAAAGTAATGTTCGAATGCCTTCGCCTTTGCTCAGAAGCTTCACAAGTCGCATGACACGAAACAGTCGGAAGAAATTAATTGATATTAGATTTGAACCAGCCTGCAAGAAAATACGTTATACAAATGTATGCAGAAAGAAATTCAAGTATAAACTCACAGATTTCTTGGTGGCTTTACAGTCCTCTACAATGTCGCATTCAGGTTTCTGAGAAGCATCCTTGCTCTGCAAATATTTGAAATTATTAGATTTAATCCTAATCCATATATCTCATTTAAGCACCTTAATTTCAGAGTAGACAATATCTATAAAACTGCCCAAGACAATGATAAAATCGAAAACGTTCCAGGCATCACCAAAGTAGTTCTGAAAAGTAATAGATAAATCAGTAACTATCTGATTTCAGATATAAGTAAATGAGTAATCTTACCTTAAATCGAAATGCGGCTAGTTTGAAAACAAACTCTAGGGCAAAGACCGCCGTAAATATCATATTCAAGGCATCCAAAAGTTCCGTGTACCACAACGGCTGATTATAGAACTTCATGGCCAGCGTTACCGTATTTATCATGATCAGTATGAATATGGTGTACTCAAAGGATGATGATGTGACGAACCACCAGACCTTGTATTGTATACCATGCTTCGGTATATAGCGCCTAACAGGCTTCGCTTTCAAAGCAAATTCTATGCAATTACGCTGGTTCTTATCCAGATCACAATTTTTATACTCCTGTTCACCCTCGTTTTGAAAGGTGACAATAACGAAACCGACGAATATGTTCACCATGAAGAAGGCAATAATAATGATGTAGATTATATAGTAGGCAGCTACGATCGGACGGAAGTTGTGTATTGGACCGCCGTTTTCCTCATTCGAATCGATTGAAACGTACAGCAATCTGGAGTTTTAAATGTATAAAATATATAGAAGAGGTATTGGAAAAAAAATCTTGATAAAAACTCACCCTGGCCAACCCTCAAAGGTGGATACCGTGAAAAGGGTCAACATGCCCTTGGCCACATCGTCAAAGTGGAACCGATTGTTGCTCCATTCCCGTTCCTTAAGTCGCGGTTTGTGAACATCACCCTCCTCATAGACCAGATAAGTGCCGCTAAAAAAGTATTTCGATATAAACTAACCCTTTTACTTACTAAAATCACACTTACTAGCAATCCTCTTGCTTCATTTTGGAACCATCAGAGCACTTGAAAAATTTACCCTATTGGTTTGATGGGTTTACAATTTTTTAAGGGACGTCAGGGAATGAAAAGAAAATAATACAGTTAGCTTATGAAATGGTAAAGATGATATGTTATGGGTAGCAATCTCATCGTTAAGTAAACTTCGATCGAGTTTGCTACCCTAGGGATCACAAACATTATAACTGCTTTACTATACGGACCTATACCTAGTTCAAAAATAGCTTTGAGCAGAATACGATAGACTAGTACTACATATTTTCTTAAATGTATGCACACATTTACAGGGTGTTTCATATGCAAACACATTTACACATACTCTGCTCGAAATTGTTGATAGACGACAACGATTTTAGTTTCTTTTTTTTTGGACAGAACATTATTTACAGACTGGACACCAACAAAGGTTATTGGGTTTAAAAAACAGTGTTACGTACATGGGAAAATATATAAATATATTACATTGGGTTAGCAAGGGAGCGAGCTAACTTGGCCTTTGAGGTTAGTTTGAAAAAGCTGAAAAAACGGAACTGAGCTTGATGGTAAAACTTGAGAATATTGGTTTTTTGATTTACCAAGCTATTGCGAAGCGAAATTTGTTCTGTTACAAAATAGCCTTTAGAAAAAGACTTATGTTTAGTCAAATTCAAAGATATAACATCGATAATAGTTACCTTTCAATTACAATTACCCTACACACAAATACCAAGATGAAAGGAAACTACAAAATTGAAAGCACACACAGATTAAGCCGCATTTTAAAATTTATTTATATTTGTTCCTTTCGAAAAATAGAAGCGCACACTTAAAGCCGTCTGAAGATACCCTTCACCAATGACTTTTCATATATAATTCAAAAGAAATTACCTTAAAGAGTTGTACTCCAATAACAGCGAACATGAATTGTAACAAATATGTCACCAACATGATATTACCAATGGTTTTGATTGCGACTACAACGCACTTGACCACATACTGCAGAAGTTTAATGTTTTTATCAGTGTAGGCCAATTGGTTGGTTGTTTTAATTTATTGCGAATGAATGACAATTAAAATTTATATTTTCATTTTCAATTAAAGTTTGTGTGGGGCGTCAGCATCAATTAATAGGGTTATTTTTTGTATTTGGTGGCCACATATTGATATGATGAAATCAAATGGTTTTTGGCATTATATCAGTATTAATAATACGACATTTTTTTGTTGGGTTTGCAAAATTCAATTGAAAACAACCGAAACACGTTCGAGGAGAGAAAAAGGGAAGAAAATACATTTAAAAAATTGGGAAATCCTTTTATGAGAAGTTGGTGTGTTTTATTTTTAAAATTCTACAAATAGAATTTTAGTTATATTTTTTACAATTGGAATAATAATAATAAGAACGGAAGGTATAAATAAAATAAAAATCAAAAGGCTTAGAATATGATATAAGGAAAATAAATATTGAAATAAAAATCAAAAACATTTTAAATTATTATTTTGTAAATCCATAGTAAAAGTCATTCATTTAAAAGAATATTTTATTTTTATTATTCGTCGGCATCATTTTAGAAAATGACTTAACTGTGGATTTATTAGGCTTTTATTCTATTTAATTGCTTTAGTGAGTTGTTGTTACTGATGGTCCGCAATTTTTGGGGTTCTATACACCTGGGAATTTTATTTACTAAAGGGCGGATAGGCCTTGATGCTAGGGTGCAAGGTAGGTTGCTGATTTGTTGCTAAAGAATAAAACCAAAAATTCATGTGCTGCTGTGTGCGCTATATATGTGGTATATAGCGTATATATACTGCATGTGGAAGTGTGCTCATGATTGCTTATCGATATCTATTGTTGCATTTAGACGTGTACAATCGCAGAAAATGGGTGTGGAATATATAAGAGTTGATATTACAATATTTGGTATAATGTGTTTTAGGTTGTGTGAGTTGTGTTAGAATTGGTGGAATCGCTTTCATGGGCGGTTAAAAATCCTTAAAAGTAAATTTCAAAGGATAACTATTCATCCCGGCTTCTGTTTTATAAAGAATCCCAATTCGCTGGTATATAATCCATTTCCTGTGAATGACTATTTGCTGATATATCTTTGATACCGACTTGGTCTTAAATATATTATGCTGAGCATTAATAAGCAATACTAGCCAGCAAAAAGTTGGTTTTATGTACATTAGCTAGACGTTTGCTATTGATCGATTTTGATTTATTTACCATTTGATTTTAATTGATTGACATGTAAGTAAAACCAATAAAGCTACACAAAAATTAGTCAACATATTTTTGAACCAAATCAAGTTAAAAAGCTTTTAAACAATATTAGTAAATGTGCGAATTCGAACGAAAGAATTTGATTTAAACAACAACATTATGTTAGGGGTTTTGGAAAGTTGCATTTGTTTACACCCAAATTAATTTCTTAAGTCTAAGCCTAATAACTGGTTCTAGGAAAATATAATTTTCTATTTTCAATTGATGGTAAAATAACTAAAGCTTTTCCTTTGAAGGTTTTTATTCTTAAAAAGGTTTCATGCGATGGCTGCAAGTCCAAAATTTGTACATCACTTATAAATGCATTTTAATTTGACATTTTTACAGATCCTTAAATGCTAAGTATAATTATTTAACACCTTGCTATGGGGTATTTATAATATATTGGAAGCTCTATTGTTTTTAAAATCCCTACTCTTAGGCTTATTTAAAACGGAAACGAAGTGGGAACTTAAAAGTTAAATCATACCTTAAACAATTGGACTCCTATTACGGCAAACATGAACTGCAGTAGGCATGTGACGAGCACAATATTTCCAATAGTCTTAACAGCGACTATGACACATTGAACAACATGCTGTATGTGATACGACGATATATAGTTATAGTAATACTCTATTTAATGTATAAAACTTATCATAAATAAGGCATGTTTTTGGTTTCTGACTTCCTTTTATAGCGCGAACAGTTTGCTGGTCTTGTGTTTAGTATTTGGGGTTATTACATAGATTTCACTATGCCCAAGCCACGCCCATACATTTCTATTCCACTCCCATTTTCGTTAAGGTGTTACGAGTAAAGCTCAAAATTAAAAAAAAGGTTTGTCAGCTATGTATAGTTCATGAATATACTTTTTTTTGCTTCATTTATTTGTTTATTTTTTGTATAACTTTATTGTGGTGCACCCTACACCCAGCATTTCAAGGTTTTTTGTTTGGCATACTCAAAAGTTAATTGAAGGCCCAAGACCACTTCTTAGGGTTATCATTATTAAACAGTTTTAAATTGCTTATTAGTTGGAAAGAAATTGTTGAAATTATTTTGTGCTTTTCGTAGATAAATAAAAATCAAAATAATAAAACGTAAACTCAAAGAAAAAGTGTAACCATTTTTAATTGAAGCATTTATTTGAGTGTCAGAAAAGAAAGTAGCGAGATAGGATTAGGATTTGGATGGATTCTTACCTTGAGACCCTTGGCACGATTAATAGCTCTGAGTGGCCTTAAAACACGGAGCACACGTAGAATTTTCACGACTGAAATCGCATTCGAACTGCAGTTGAAATCGACGTTATTGTTTATGTTCCAGAAGTAATTAGTATCACAACTACTGGGTAAGAGTAGTTATTTAGATTATCGTTTACCTGGACACTAGAGATATTAATGACACGCAGACCACAAGTAAATCTAACAGATTAAATGCGGATCTGCAAAAGGCTCCGTCGTGTAATACGAAGCCGTATGAAATCAATTTCAGAATCAGTTCTATTGTGAAAACTGCCGTGAAAAAATAATCAAATTTATTGAGCACCTGGAAAAACAAATGAACAGTGGTGAAGGACATCGAATGAAAAGTGTTTCTAGTATAAGGCAGGAGGGATATCTGCTTTTCTCGAGCTTCTATCGTCACTTACAAGTTTTTAAAATCATTTGACGCGGTTTTTTTCGGTTCGGAACAGGAGCTACTTACTTTATTCAGTTCATCGTTGGCTCTCAGAGGATTCTCTGCTGCCAACATAGCGGACGAAAACATAATGCAACACAAGATGATGTTGCCGAAATTGCCGTGATTGCAAAGCCAATGGCAGAAGACGCGGAATCTGTTGAAATATAGTAAGAAACACCGTTAATAAACGAGTCCCTAAAATATTCTATATCACAAAAATAAAATAACAAATATTTATTTTTATCATGCAATTAGAGTTTTCACAAGACAAGTTAAGAAACAAAATCGTGGTATAAGAAGCAGCTAAGAATCTATTTAAATTTGGTCTACCAAAATCAATTTCTATAATCTAATCAAACTAAAAAATTAATTCAGGATTTTGTGGACTTATGACAATATACAAAACAAGGTTAAACAAAAGGACAAGTACATGATTATTGAAATTATGTTTTTGAAAAACATAATTTACGCATACACACACACGAATTGCACACACATATGCAAAACATATAGTATTTTCGGAGACTTTCGATACTCGGGGGAAAATAAAACTCAAACATAAAAACCTGTTCGTTTGCGAGAAAAGAAAAAATGATGTGCCCGGCGGTATGGGTAGAATTTTCGTTGCCGTATTAACCTCAGACATACGTCGGGGTCGTGCTGTAATCATGCCTTCTTCATCCACTATATGCAATACAAATTTATTCATATATTACGTATATATATGTAAGTTGCCAATTTGGAAAAAATAATAAACACATTTATAAGAATTTGTCCAAAAACCATATATACAATAAAACTACAAATATCTTAAAAATATACTTAGGATCTTACTAAAAATGTTTCATTTCTATCCAATACCTATTATTATAACTTCATTAGAAAGAAAGTATTTTAAATAATATACTTATAATTGGCCAACCTTAACAGCAAAATGCAAAAACCAATGAAAATTAAATAAATCAAAAATAATATTGGTGTCGTATTGGGGTTTTTTTTGTTTTCTTTAAACCAAAAAGAATACAAGTTATGTACATTCGCAATACGCATTAGATACAGCTCGATAGGGAATTATAATCGATTGTTTGTCACATGCGAACAACAAACGGCATAGGAACCAGTGTAAAATAAAGTAACTCCAATCACAAGACACATGAATCATATTTAAAGAGTGTGCGAGTGTGTGTCTTTTGTAGGCTGTCGATCGGCGATGGATCGATGAATTGGTTGATTGAATTACCTGTTCGTGTAACTGAAAATGAAAAAGGCACTGCCTCGCGGGATGGGCTTTTTAGTCTTCTTCATGCTGACCTCGGATAATCGTCTGGGTCGTGCAGTGACACGTGCTGACACTTCGGAATTGGAGTCTTTCGATTAATATTGGCAAGTGTTTTCGTGTGTTTTTAATTTTTTTTGGGTTTTTTGGGTGCGTGGTTTCCGAAAAATAGCAGCAGTTGATGTAGGCGTCGGCGGCATTGTTTTAGGAAATATTTTTGGTTTGGTTTCGATATGTGTTAGTTTTTTTGAGAAATTCTAAGCATAAGCTAATATACTTAATTTATAGTTCTTAGATTATGTATAAGTCTTACACTGAGCTTAGTCGTTGGGTTGGTTAATAAAATTCGACATGACATACCTTCTTCTTCCTCCTCGCACATCTCACGAACTTCCTCATCGGATAAGGTCTCATGGTCCCTAAAAAGATATAGGTGAATCAGTTTCATAATTTATCTTTGACTTTTAACTTCTCTTTAGTTTCTTGCTTTCCCTACATTTTGTCTTCGTCATCCAGTTCCTGTTGCTCCATATCAATATCTATGCTAAGATGATCATCCATGCCATCAATGGTTGGAGTGGGACTGTGGGACCTCTTCTGGGCTGATTCATCATGCTAGAACAGTGAAATCAATTAGTAAGTAAGGCTTTGTTCAATTACATATCAAACATACAGGTTCCTCTTCCTTTTCAACATCGGACAGTGAGTCGGCATCGGCCAAATTATCCACAGCAATGGCCAAGAACACGTTCAGCAGGATATAGTTACCGCATATGAATAAAATTATAAAGTAAATACAGGCCAAGGCACCATAAGAGGACACACCGCCATAGGCTTTGATGCCCTCGTACATCACAGTATTCCAATCTTCACCAGTCATGATCTGGAAAATGTATATCATTACATGCCATTCTAGAACACAAATTGTCAAAATCACTTACCTGAAAGACTGTGAGTAGAGCTTGCCAGAAGCAGTCGAAATTCATTCGATACTTTTCCTCATTGGGTTTAGAATTAAATTTGCCACCAAAGACTTGCATACCCAACAGAGCAAATATCACAATAAAGAGGAAGAGCAGTAAGAGAAGCGAAGCAATCGATTGTATAGAGTTTAATAGGGAAGCAACGAGATTGGAAAGAGATCGCCAGTACCTAAAAATTAGTGTATTATTAAATGTCATCTTAAAAATGTTATTAATATCTACGCACTTGGTTACTTTGAAGACTCTCAGCAGACGCACACATCGCAACACGGAGACGCCCAAAGGAGGCATCATTCCAGTGTTGGTCAACAAGGTTTCTGTTATACTGCCAATCACCACAAAACAATCGAAACGATTGAACAGTGAAACGAAGTAGCCCTGAAAGCCCAGACTGTACATCTTCAATAACATTTCACAGGTAAAGAGACCGATGAAGAACATATTGGTGTATTCTGAAGAAGAAGAAGAAAAATGTTATTTTTTAGTTCATTACAAAAAAAAAAAACAAAAAAAATGATTCAATCAAGCTGAACCGCGAATTCTTTAGGAAATTGAAATTTTGTATTGCTTAATTCGTGAGACTCACCCTGGAATCTATCCAGCCAATCAAGTTGCCCATAGTGCTCTGTGGCCAGTACACCAGTGTTGAGGAACACCAAAACAATGATGAGCCAGTAGAATGCCTGGGATTTGACCGCCTTGCGGCAGGCTCGGCGCATTCGTCTATTGACCCTATCGAAGTCCTTTTTCATTTTACGCCAACGTGATTCAGTCAACTGAACCTCAGGCGTTTCCTCGCCCAGGTTCTCGGCGGAGTCCGTTTCGTTGGGCTGCTTGCCCTTGCCATCGGATATCAGGCCACCCACGGCATCCGGCTCGATGTCCTCGGCTTGGGTAATCCAATCCAGATAGCCCCGAAGATCCTCTTCGATTTGCTGCTTTTCTCGCAGCTTCTGGAAGTCACCGCGATTCTTGGCCTTGTTACGCTCCTTGGAGAACTCACCGGACAACACACCGAGAATCAGGTTCATCACGAAGAAGGCGCCCAGGATGACCATGGAAATGAAGTACATCCACTGCCAATCGCTGCCCATTGAATCTTGGATCTAAAGATTATGTAGGTATAAGCGAAATTTAAATTTTATTTAATAGATTAACTCAGGAAAATCACTTACGCTATATAGAACATCGGTCCAGCCCTCGAGGGTTACGCACTGGAATACCGTCAACATGGCCAAGCCAAAGTTGTCGAAGTTGGTAATGCCGAAATTTGGTCCATCCCAGCCGCCATAGCACTTGAAGCCCGGTGGACATGAATATCCTACTCCACAGGGTCGAATTTCATCCTCGTATTCACCTAGATTCCGATTCATTGGATTTTGTTTGGTTTAGGATTCATGCATTAGTGATGTGGTGAAATGGAATGGAATGGGGTGAGGTGATATAGATATGAGATACTGTTGTTGTGTTCGTGGAGTGCCATTATAGAGTTTTCTTGTCGTGGAGTGTCATTTCCGGAATATGCCATATCTTAGACATATTTGACTTGTCCCAAACAATTGATAGCTTCAACAGTTTTATTGACTAGCAGATTAGCCGGAAATCGAGGCATTCTCTTGACGTATTCTGGTCGGCTTCATGTCAGCCATCGATTTCCATGTACACTAATCTGCTAGCGATAGAACCTTTTTGGACGCTGATTTTGTAATGCGACATATCTGGTGGCATTCAAGACATTTGAATGATATTCGTACAACGTATAAATATTGTACGATTCGATGATGATGGGAGTAGCTCCGCTTACCTGTGATCTCATTGCGGCACGCCTTGTGCAATTTGCCAGAGAAGAGCTCTAGGCCAATGATCGCATAGATTATGATAACGAATATGACCAGGAGTGCAATGTGAAACAGTGGCACCATGGCCTTTAAAATTGAATTCAGCACAACCTGTAGACCTGTAGGATAGCATTGTGAGTTGCCAATATTCGATTGGATATTTTGGGGTTCGTTAGTTTAGATGCCGGATAAATTTCTAGTGCATACAATCAAAGTTAAGCAGAAAACACTGCACAGAAAAAATATTTTATACAAAGTCTGAACAAGAAAAAATGTAGGTATCATTCTTATTGGTCATACACCTATGAGTTCGAATATTGCATATTAAACACAAAAGTTTTTGAGAATCTATCGGAAAGTATACATTTCATTGGAGTTGATTGTAAGTAACAGGGTTCTTCTCTTTGTTTAGAACACTAAGGATAACATTTAAAAAAAAAGATAATAATATTTTTTCACTATTTTTACTGTGCAGTATTTTAACTACGAAACAATTCGTAGTTGCTAGAATTAGGCTCTTTTGGGTCTGATGGTTTCGTTTTTGGGTATAGATTTTTTTTCGCCGATGCAGTGGAGCTCTTACTTGGTACACCCGATACAAGTCGCAGTGGACGTAGCACACGAAAGGCACGTAGGGCCTTCACATCGAAGGCGTCCTTCATCAGATGGGAGAGTGCAGTACTTATCGCTCTGGAAAAATGGGCGGCATACAAAGTTCATACGTGTCTCAGTCTAGGCATAATTTCATTTTAAGAATTTGATTTCTATTTCTTTTTCGCTTAACGATTTTCTGATTTGGTCAATTTCGATTGAATTGGATATAAGGTAACATAGAAAATGGTTAAAACGAGGCCACAGAGGGCCTAGGCGCTAAGCGCTTTTAACTGGTATATTTTATATGCTTACCCTATAACTACAATTGTAAAATCTAATAAATTCCATCCATTTCTTAGATATGCACCATTATGTAACACAAAACCATATGCTAAAATTTTCATAACACATTCCGATGTGAATATTACTAGGAATATATATTCAACTTTTTCCTGTTTTTCGGTGTTTGTGTTGGGTTTTGTTTTATTTTGGTTTTTGTTTTAGAGCGCATGTGTGTTTTTTTCGGATCAGGAATTCGGGTTCAGAGTTGGTTTTAAGGATCGTATCGTTGGTGCATTCATGAGTGTATTGGATGCGTGATTTAAATGCGGATAATGAGGTGAATGTAAGAAATACATGAAAGAAGTTCATATTAATTAGTAAGCCATAATAAACATCATTTATTTTATAAATATTTTTATATGGACAGAACTTACCAAAGTTAGATTCGTTACGTTCGAATCGCTGCCCGGATAAGGCGTGTATACGGCCAAGGCAATACAATTGGCAAAAATGGTTAACAAAATAAGGAACTCAAATGGTCTAGAGGGGTAAAAGTGTTAAGGAATGCCATAATGTATATGAATTATATTAACATTCTACTGAAAAAAGTTATTGCTGAATTTTGGACTTTAAATTGTTGAACTAGTTCGATTTTTTTTTATTTTTTTTGATATGAAAAGGATACTTCCACTCCACAATGCGAATGCACAAAGCTCGCAAGGGATTCTTGAGGCTTAGGCAAAACAGGGCTCGTTGTGGTCTATCTGGTTGCGGCTTGCCCCGCCGCTGCTGTCTCTTTTGGCCAGCGGCAGCTGCAGCTGCCCCAGCTTTTTGGCCACCTGCTCCACTTGGTCCGATTGTGGTGCCGTTCATGGTTTCCGGAATGTTTGCGATGGCCATAGAATCGATGCCTTGATGGGAGTTAAAAGGGTTGCGTTAGTAAGCAGAAAAAATGATTTCGATCAATCTATATTTGTAAAAATCATTTTAGAATTTTTGGTTTTTGTTGAGCTTTCTTTGATGGAAATTTAAATATTATACAATTTTTACAAAACCATAAAGTAAGGTTAAATATTATTTTTATCGAAAAGTATCTTCTAAAACATAATTCAATTTTATAAAAATATTTTTCGCTATGCTTATCATATATTTTGGTTTTAATTCAATTTAGAAATGGAAGATTTTAAACTTTTATTGATTTTTTAATTGCGTAAAACGTATAAATTAAATTTGGTTATTATAGTATCTAAAATTTTGAATCTGGATTTGAGTAATAATAAAATTAATATGTTTTGCATGATATATTGATTTATTGGAATATTTTTAAGTAAGTGAAACGAAACATATTTCTAAAAATTTGTTTCCGGGAAAAGAAATACATTTTTAAATTGATCGGATATGGTTGATTGATTAACTAAAATACTCATTTTTTCTTGCTTTTAAGACAGTTAGGGATCCTGGAAAGTGAAGACTTACCCATGATATTGTTGCCGCCGCCCAGATCCCCCTCCCCTGAGTCGTATCTCGCCGCCCGGGAGGCATCGCCGCTGCCAGGACCGCCGTTTGGCGAGAAGCCACCTCCGCCGGCGGCTCCGCGTTCGAAGTCCATTATGTTGAAGAACTTCCCAGCACCGCCACCGAAATTGTCTATTAGCTCCGCGGAACTGGAGTAGAATGGTGAAAAGGCCTGGGTGTCGTCCTCCTCCTCCTCGAAATACTCGTCGACGTCCTCGTCGTCGTCCTCGTCGCCCTCTTCAGCGGATTCCCCTTGATCCTGCTGTTCCTGTTCATCAATGTCAATGGTGGTGCCCTCGGGCTCCTCGTCGTCTAGCTCTTGATCCTCTCGATCGATATCCTGATCACCGTAGTCCGCGTCGTCGTCGTCGTCCTCCTCGGTGATCCTGCATGTCCTTCTGATCGAGGGGCGATTCCTCGAGTTCTTCCTCACAACAACGTCGGCGTTGTCGTCCACCTCGCCGACGTCCTCGAGTGAGTCGTTGTTGCCGCCGCCGCTATCCTGGATGATGCGGACACCCTCATCGGCATCCTGCCGGCGATCGCTGAAGCTCTCGCAATCGGCTAGCGAATGCTCCTGGGCCTGTTCCTTGGCTGCGGCTGCAACTGCGGCTACAATGGCCGCTGTGCGCAATGTTTGCGAACTGAGATCCTTGTTGGTGCGATCGTCGTCCCCGTCCTCGAATTCACCCTCGTCACAATCGCCGATAAAACTGCTTATGTCACCAACGCCAAAACCATGCAGCGTACTATTATCACCGGTTAAATCGCAGTTGCAACTATTGCTGCTGCTGCTGTCGCCACCGACGGCACTGTAACTACTGTCCTCGTCGCAGCCGCCACTGAAACTACTATTTGTGCTGCCCGCACTGGTCACGCTGTTCTGCGGCTGCAGCTGCCACGCCTCCTCGGGCGTTAGTCTTGAGGGCGGGGCACTGATACCACCACCGCCGCAGGATGTGCAACTCGATTTGCGACGCTTACCGCTGGTGGCAGACGTAGAGGGTCCTGCTCCCGGGCTGATCGCCGATCCTGTGGCTAAGCCCGTCAAGGATCCCGATCTTGATCCCGCTGACGTTGGCTCACCACCACCACCACCGTTGATGCTTTTGTGCCGGCGCTGTTTGAAGTCTAACTTGTAGGTGGTGTTGTTCACAATCTGGCTGGTGACGTTGCTGAGGGCGAGCTCGGTGCTGGTGGGTCGCCTCCTGGTGGTCCCACTGGGTTGGTCCGGATCCTCGAGCGGTTCGAGGGCACTGCAGCTGTCGTGTGGAAGGAATAGTATATTATATTATTTAGAATTCATCTTGCACCTGCCATCAACCATTTATTCTACAGGGTGGGGTGAGGCCATATAGGGTACATAACTAAATAACCTTAAAGTGTTCCATTATAAAAATCCCTAACATTGTCAGAGGTGTTTTCAGATTTCATTCGGATCATCCAGTTTAAACTAAAGGCATCATGGAATCCCATGTTATCACTTCCATCTTTTAGGAAACTCAATTAAAAGCAATTTCATTGAAAATGTACACTTTGTGTATCCTATTTGTAACTTTAAAAAAAGAATTCATCGACAGAAGGCAAATCATTCCTCTGACAGATGTTTTGTGTTGAGTTGTGAAAAATCGTGATAAACTGCAATAGTTTATGGAATTTCTTCAATAAACAAACTAGTTTTACCGCGTTTTTATGGCACATATGTTTATCCGATTATGACTAAACTTGGCAGGATAATTTAAGGCCTTCATAAATCAACTGATAGGTGGGTGGGCCAAGATCTAGACAATCAAATTGTACAAATTTCTAACGATATTAATAAATCTATTTATTCCTTTTCGCCTGGAGTCAAACATATATATCAGGCCTCTTTTAAACCTATTTATAACCCGTTTAAACTTTAAAATCGGTTACTATATAACTAATATGGGCTATTTAAAACCCGTTTAAACTTTAAAGTCGGTTACTATATTACTAATACGGGCTTCATGTGGCACATTAAATACTTGGCATGCGATTTCAGACACACGAGACACACATTAAGACGACGAGCACATGGGACAACATTGAGTCACGATAGGAGTACGAGTACGATAGTTAGTAGTTAATTGTGGGGTCTGGTTCCGACTTACTATGCCCTAGAGCGCCTAGTTTGTTCCATGTAATCAAACTCTTGGATTGCATGGAAAATGTATTTCTTTTCGTGCTCCAGCTGGAGTTGTATGTACCTTTGTTGCAGCACCGTGCCCGAAGCGGTTCCCAATCCAGATCCCAATGCCGCGCCCGTGGGCGAAGTGCCCGCAGATGCTGATGTGGTTAGTGGGTTAGCGGGTACCGGAAGCGTTATGGTCGGAGATCGATGCTGATGATGATGTTCCGGCTTGACAACGACCACTTCCAAATCACTTTTGACCGATGACGATGACTTGCGATTATACTTTCGACTGCCACGCGTCGGAGTTTCGGCCTTCAGATAACGTCGGGAGGTGGACGGGGAGGTGGGCGAGGGCTTCCTCTCGATGACCAGGGTGTTGTCATCGTAGGCAATACAGTTCACCAGCTCCCCTCCACCCATCACAGTGGTTGTGGCGGTGGTGGAGGTTGAGGTGGAGTTGGAGGTCGAGGTCGAGGGTTCCCTTTCACGTTCCCGATCCCGTTCCCGTTCCCGTTCTCGTTCCCGTTCCCCATCGCCACGGTCATAAAGTTTGGCCTCCTTTTGTCTCTGGAATTGCAATTGCCGGCGGCGTTGCGATGAGGTGGTGGCCCCACTTCTCGACTCTATGGGTTGCTTCTGACTTTTCGAGGCACATGATTCATCGACGATGACAACACTGGCCGGCAATAAATCTCTGCCCGCCGCCTCCCAATTCTTATCGCTAGTTGTATCCCTATCCTTATCGTTATTTTGTTTATGATTTAGTCTATTGTTAGCACTAGAACTATCCAAGGCATCGTGTCGGGTAATTGGTTGCTGTTGCTCTGGCTGCTGCGGCGATTGTTGCTGTTGCGGTGTTAACGAGGCTTGTTCCTTACGGTCTCCTTTGGTTAATATCAATGGGGTGTAAAAAGGCGGCACAGGGGGTGGTAATACATAGAGTTATTAAAGTTAGTAAAATGTGGAGTATTGGAGGATATTGATTGGCATAATAAACTGGGCTATTCCGTCTGCTGTTAGTAAACTTAACCTCGTAAAAGTATTCCTTGAAAATAGTAATATTAAATAAAATATGGCACTTTCTTTCAGAACTCATAAGGAGAATTTTGGTTACCCTGTTGAATAATTTAACTTCACCAATTATATATAGCTATATGTAAATGCTCAAAATGGAACTTCATTTGTAACAAATATTTAATATTATTTACTTTTCGGTAAAATTACTAATAACAAAATATAACAAAATTAAGACATTGACATATCATTATCTCAAAAAATGTATGTTTTAATTAAAATAAAGGTCTAATTATACTGATCTTCCTTTTATTTATTTAAATCATAATTACAAAACTTTAGTTACAGCCATCATAGAAAATAAATGGATCATCCCATTATTTAAAACCAATTATCACAATGATTAAAAGACCTTCTACCTGTATTCATATTTGAAGTTTCATTCGGACGCACAATATTGATTTGCCTTTCGTTTAAAATGCGGTTTAGATCCTTGGGGAATGGTGCTTGCCAAAAGCCAAATAGCGAATTGCGGTCAAAGCATCGCAGCAACAGGTGTGTTTGGTCTCAGTCGCCACACAGACATGCTCACTTTTTATTCAGACTCACTTAAATACGATGAAAGCTTTTAGTTTTGTTTAGAAAATGGGGTTTATTAGTTGTAGAAATTCGACGGTGGTGACATATAGTTATGTTGTATTTGTATGGTCTTTAGTTTGGACGTTTAAATAGCGGCGGTTTGTAAAAATTTGGCATTTGTTTGCTAGTCTGCAGTGAAGAGTCGTTTAAAGATTGTAGATCTACAAGGAATACGTTTATATTTGAGTATATATATAAAAATCCACCCCTAAACATGGTATATTATGAAACCCCTTAGAAACCTCTAGAAATTTCCATGATGGTTCCATTAGTTTTTAGAGCACATTTTCGGTTAACTCCTGCTATCAGAGCACTTTATTGGATTTTACTTAATTCCATTCGAGTGAACAGACAACGAATTTTCATCGGCGGTGATAGGTGATAACTTATCGGCATTTCCTGGGCAGTACAACCTATATATATAACCCACTTACGTGGCTAAGTGGGTGTGAGAGGGAGAGAGCACCAAAACAAAAACACGCGCAATGTTTACATTTTCCTTTGTTGTCGCAACGACTTTTTTGTGACCCAACTGTCAAATGGGCAATCAACTTTGACTGAGAGAAAGCGACTTTCTCTCGCAAACTCTCTCACTGCCAAGCTCCTTTTGCAGCCAAGCTTTTGGCCTTTGCAGCAAACAAAATTCAACTTTCATTAGATTACCAAAATACGAAAGCCTTTAAATACCTTTTTGGCTTATATTTCGTTGCAAAAATGGGTTTGCATAGGGAGAATTCATGGGGTAATTCTCCGAAAAAGTTATAAAAATATATTAATGCGGGTGGGATTGTGCTGGTTACTTCCTGGAAGATAGGGCAAAACTCTATAGACAAGAAATGGGGTCAAGAGCGCGCTTTTGGCAGCAAAAACTAATTTGCTCGTGGTCTTTTGATGGCCCGCCTGGGAAATGATGTATGGATACATAGTGTGCCTGGCTGGCTTATTAATTACATTAAGTAATCCATGTTTTGGTGAGGGTTCCAACAGTTGAGAGGTTCAAGCTGACCGATTGACCTACCCACGCATATGTAATAGCCTACACACCAACGCGCCACCGCACCAACACATGCGAATGTGTGAAAATTTCTAAAGGCCCACTGCGAAGAAAGTGAAAGCAGCTTCTTTCTAGATCCCTCTTAACTGTTTTTGCTCTCCCCTCTGTGAATATCAACACTGCACTTTACAATTTCCTTGTTATGGCCTTAATTTGTTTGATTATCCTGTGTTTTAAGTGTTGTATTTTATTGTATTTTTCACACGCGACCATCAGCAACGCGTACGAGTTTAAGGAATCAGCCACAAAAGCACACTGTGCAGGAAAATTCAGCTTTTCGCAGCGACAACCGTGAAAATTTTTATGATGGCCCCAAGAAAAGCTTAGGATGTGGAGCTTGCTCATCGACAGGTCAAAGGTTGTGAAATCGGGAAGTTTGGTGTTGGTGTACATTACTAGGTATTCCAAAAAAGCAGAGAAAGTTTCAATTTAAAAACGCACTTACTTTTACTCGTTGTAAAAGGTTTTTACCAAATAGAGTGGTACTAATGTTACTAAAAAATGAAAAAGTAGTCAGCAGTCAATATTTTAAACAATCTAGATTGATTTTTGTAGGCCTTTTAAAACAACAATCAAGAATAGCTCTTATCTACGGGTATTAGGTTAACAAAACAAAAGAAAAATATATTATATACTTTTGTTTTAAATAAAGCCAACTCCAAATGCAATATTGTTACATTACGCACTAAGCGTTGATATGCTAAGTTTTGAACTTAAAGAATAAAATATTTAAAATCAAGGATGAAATTGTCAAAAATGTAATAGCCACTAGAATTACTACTTTTAAAACAAAAAAAACGTGAAAAAGGATTGATTTTAAAAATGTTATTGTTGTGTTACCATTTAAATGCCGAAAAACTAAATACGTCAAAAATAGTTTTTGTTACGATTTTAGTTGTGAAGTTACTGTTCACTCATTCAATGTCCTATTGATTGTGGTAATGAAACATCGTTTTTTGTTGATGAATTATTTTTTTCTTTTAGTATATATATTTTAAAAAGTGAAATCAAATTTTTTGGAGTTATTCTAATTATTAAATTTGCATTGAATTTAAATGGTAATCAACAATATCATTATTATAAATATCAATTAGAAGAACCATGCATGGGGTATCCCAGAGTTATTGTTTAACCCTACAATTCGAACCTCTGTGTTTACAAACAAATCGAAATCGGACGTAAATGTGCCGACGAATAAAAGCGGGAACCAAACATTTATACATTTTTGTTTTTTTTTTTTGATCTCTATAGATCAGGCTCTCTTGCTGTAGATATTTTTATCAGAAGCTAAAACAACTTTTATGAATAGATCGGGAGAGTGTTTTAATACTGGGTATCCTTATCCCACTCGCACTCACATTTGTTGTCAAACAGCTGATGTTGTTGAACGCAAGCGCAGATGAGAATGTTTGACAGTTGGCGAGAGACCGTTGAAATCTTGAGAAATATACTAGAAGAGCGAATGTCAAATTTTGAAAATACCCATTTTCCCCGCAATGATTTTCCTTTCCCGGCTGAACTTCACTTACACAGCGGGTGGCCTGAGTCATCACGAAATACTTTCTGACGTTCGGCCATATATCATAACTTATAATATAAATTCGGTATTCCCATGGGTGTGTTTTTCGATGAGCTATACAATTTGGCTAATGGTATATTTCCGGCTAAAAGCGGCTCGTTGATTTCTTGGCGTCTTAGAACTATGAAAATAAATGTTCACAAATTGTCGTTTGATTTTAAAAAAATCAGCTAACTAATTTGTACTAGACATCTTTGTTTTAAAGTTTTTTTATAAATATATATGTGTGCCCATAAGTGTTGATCACCATTTAATGATTTGTTTATTTTTGGACGCTATTTTCATGAGTTTTTCTGTGATTTTAGCCCGGTTTTATAAACAATGAAAAGCCATTAAATGCTCTGAAATTCTTGAAATGCCTTTTTTATAATAATTGGATTGTACTAAATGGAATGCTATTTTTTAGTTTGCCCTTAATCTTTTCATATTTGTTTTTTTTGCGAAGGCCAAACAATAAAAACATTTCAATGTTTCTTCTCTATACAATTGTTTTAATTATTTTTGACTATAAAACAGAAATATGCCGCACCAACCAGAAATTAGTTTTCATCGTATACAATGAGAAATGTGCGGGAAAATATTTTTTAAAACAACAGAAAAACGTCAGAGAGAGTGAAGAGGTTGGGGTTGTGTGGGATCGGGGAATATAGTGTAGGATCGGCGTTTCGTCGGTCATTTTCTTTGGGCCAGAAGATTATTTTGCCGGTCTAAAATTAGATCAAGCACACGTAGTTGGATCTGTCGATGCGGCAGTGTTGTTAGTGCTCCTATTGTAGCCCCCAAAAAATTTAAAAGAGAACAACAAAAGCGATTCGCAGGCAACGAAATAAAATTTAACTCAATTGTATTGCCTTTTACTTAATTCAAATAAAAATGGTTTATTGAAATATGCGATGCCAGAGTCTCAAAACACAGAAAATGGAACACTTTAAAAAGGCTATTTTTAAAAGGCTAAATCGAAGCATATATAATGTATACTTGATCTAGTTAATTGCGGGGCTGCTTGTTGAACATTTCACTTACATGCTGATCCCTCGGCGTTTCCCTCGCGTGGCAACAATAAAAGCACGCTGAGATTTTTATTTGTTCAGTTGAGGGGCAGTCGTGCGTACCGAAAATCAGAGCCAAAAAGCCAAAAGCAGCATACGTGGCGTTGATATTTTTAAACTTTTTTCGCTTAGTACATATTTTTCAATTGACTGGGGAATCTTCAGTTCCCCACCGATTTTTTGCTATAAAATATTGAATGGTACTACTTTTGCATCCCTGTGGAATTATAAACCCGTTATTCACTTAATGCACTCATTTATTATATGTATGTTTATATATAGCTGCTCAAAGTGTGCCAGCTCAATATATAATATAGATTTATCTCGCACATTATACATATATTTTCCATATATATTTGCACTTTTAACTCTTTTGCACTGTTAGCCCTAAGGAAAACACATTTTTGATTTAATAATAATTATATTAGTGGTAGTAGCGAAGAAAAACCCCGAGAATAGCACTCGAAATTGAAAATTTTCTTCACCCGTACAGAAAAGTATTTTCTGCGTGCAGCTTAAAAATAAATCTGAACACACACGGTCGTTGGCGCGAGGAGCCGAACCAAACCAATTCACGCCAACGATCAGCCGAGAACTGTCAGATTGGTGAGATCTATACCGCTTCCCTGGCTAGTTGGTGAATTTTTTGGTATTTCTTCAATCGATTCTCGGGGCAATTTTAGGATATTTTCGAAACTTCGATACAAAATTAATATTTGTTGATTGAGATCGTGCGTTTATGAAATCCAAAGATTTTTTTTTAAGTGTTGGAGAAGTATTTTTATAACAAGTACCTAATTTTAATAATTCATTAATTACTAAACAAGATTAAAAAAGAGTGTTATTCGAAATAACACAGTATCCAATTATTTTTTAAATATACCTACATATAAAATAAATTCTAGTTTTAGAATTTTTAAATTAAAAAGTAATAAGAATTTAATAAAAATGTAATAAAAATTAGTGAATAATATTATTTTAAATAACATTTAAAAGAGTATTCCTTGTTTGAGCTATCCAGAACATAGAAAGCTCCTTTACTGTAAACTAACATTGAAAGCTTTTAAAAGTTGGCACTGCATAGCTTGTTAATTAAAATCGGATTTTATTCAAAATACAGTAATTATATTATCTAAACACTAAATTATTAGAGAGAATAGGTACCACTATTGTAATTACTTTCTAAAAGGCTAAATGCCATTTAGCAACTTCTTTGCCACTCGGGTAAAAAGTTTTTTATAATTACACACCAAAACAAAAACAGCGATGCAAAACCTAAATTACAAGAATCATAAACAGGCTTACAAACCCAAACACACGTGAACAAAAAATAATATTTATATATGTGATTATGTCGGTAGAATACCGGAGGCAAGAGCAACTTTTGCTTGTGTGTTCGTTTGGCGCACGTATCATATTTACAGGAGTCCAACTTGGAAGCAAAACTGCGCCAACAGGAACAGGAAGAGCCGCTCAGATTGTCTTTATGCTATGGATATGGTTGGGAGGATGTGGAATACACATTCCTCTTGGCTACTGCCGGCATAAACGTATGTACACGTTTTAACGCATATAATTAAGGGCAAACCGACAGAAATGTAAACTTTTTATTGTCAAAAATACTTTTTGGCTTCAGAGATTGTACAACATCTTGTGTTATTGTGAGAATTGGCACCCTTCCTAACTAATATAAGAAAAATTAATAAAAAAAACAGTCATAGGGAAACATAGGTATCTTCCGATTTTCTAAACTTAAATCAACACAACATTGTATAATTATAACAAAAATGCACAAGATATTAACAACACTAAAATCAACACAACATAATATATATATAAAATTGTTTCTCAAATTATTAATATAATATATATATTTTGAACTTGCAATACAGTTGTCCTTGTAAGATTTTTATAAAAATATCAGTGAAAAAAATGTTGTTAAATATATTTTTGAGTTTACGAGCGATGCTCAGGAGCTCAACGTTGCGTATGCTCGTTATTAACTTGTATGGCTAATTAAAAGTTTTTACAGCTTGTTATCAGAATTTTTTTTACAAGCAGAAACATATTCAAAAATTTTGCATTGCCACAGACACTCTCACACTCGCAATTGGTAAGATAATTGCATTAAAATAACTGAGAGAGATTCTCGGAGTGCCTCGTCCTCGAGGACTTCATTATAAGTTGCCGTCTGTGGCAGCAAAAACCCAGCCAAGCAAGTAAACTGGGAAACTATATTTCCTATCTCTTACTGCAGGACGAGCCAGAAAGGCAACAAAATGTTAAAGTTGATAATTTTCTGGACCTTTTAACTGTAAAGTGACATTTCATACTTTTGCGACCTTTCTGCTTTTCGGGGGTCAACGTTGAGGGCAGTTGGGGGAACAATATACATAAACGTTACTGCAGCAAGGACGCCAACTCGCCAACTCACAGGACACTCGATAAAGTTGCGCAGAAGTCAAATCTCAAAGGAAATTAATTTGTGTTGCAATGTGAAAATTGTGCTGAAAATGAGGTTTTTACTGTGTTTCCTTCGTATTAATGCAATAACACTCAAAACTCGAACGGAACTGTCGGCGGGTGGAGTTCATTAAAGCGTTTGATGATGTAACAGTGGCAGAGAAAGTTTACCTCTTTGAAGACAGTTACTTAACTGAACCATATGTAACCATAAATAAATATCCTGGTTACTCATTTTCGATTTTAATAACTTGTAATCTGATATATCATGGAAATACTCCTTTTTTTCAAGAATTTTTCTTCAATATTTTATTACTTTTTCACCTCTTTTGGTGACCATTCAAATAATTCTGAGCTGACTTTTATTTATTATACCACTTTTCGTACTGCCTTCTCTCCCTCGCTTTCATATTTACACTCGGAATATTTGCACTCATGTCCCTTAATATTGCTTTTATGAAAACAGAAAAAAGGGTGAAAGAAGAAATTAAGAAAAGTACAAACACAGGAACAATTTGTTTTCAGTTTAAGCCGCTGCATTCGTTTTTTCGAAAGTGAAATATGAAAAAGCAAAAATGGACGAGGGAGGAGAGTGTTCAGCTTGGCAGGCCGATAAAAAATGGATATCAAACAGAGAAATGTCCCTTAACCAACTCTTTACTTACTAGTAATAGTCGGTAAATACAAGGCTAAATGCATTCATGGTTTACTTTAGATAGTAAAAAAAGTTAACGGAAGAAAAATACAAGATGACAATTACGATTTTTTGTAAGTCTTGTTCTTAGATATGTAATATTTTGTATATATTTTATATATTTTTTTTTTCACTTTCGATTCATAAATCATATGTTTATATTTGGAATTCATGACCTTATTGGCCCGGACCTTTTTTGCTTAATTAAGAGACGCCATGCGGTGTCAGTAAAATAAACTCCTACGAGCACGTCCACCCAGATTACCCACACATATTTTGACTTCTACCACCCACTACAATAATGGTTTTGGTTTCAGTGCCAGCGGAGGAGATGAAAAACATATATTTCACAAGAGCCAAAAATACAAAAGCAACTGTCTTTGTTCCTAAGCTATCTGTATGTAGATGATCTCCCTCTATTCATGTGGAATTTGTTAATTGGGTAAAAGTATATAATATAGTATATTTCCCTTATAAAATAGTACGCCTTCAAAAATCAGTTTAAACAACTGACCGATTTTATTTTATTTTATATTATATTTATATTGTAAATGTAAAAAGAATGTTACTATTGTTTATTTTAGATCTCTATTTCAGATTTTCACCCTTAAGGAATAGCCGTATGCTTTTTAAAGACCTCTGCTTCACACTGCGCGTTGGCCACTTTAAGTCCCAGTTGGACCGAAATTCATGTGGCAGTCAGGGGCTAAATATTGGTAGCCACACCATCATCCATGGCACCGTCTATCTGCTGCGACTTGCACTTTTTTTGTGGGGCCGTTGGATGCGTCACATCTGTCTTTGCCGCTGCCTGGTGTTTCTTTGGCTACTCGTTTTGGCCAGTTCCTTTTGGCCAGAGTTCTCCCCTCGGACTTTTATTGACACTGATAAGTGTGCCCAGAGCATGGCAAAAAGGTAAGCAAAGCTGGCAATTTAAATTGAAATTGTTTGCCGCATCGCAACAGCAGGCAGTAAAACCAAAAAACGACCAAAGGAAAAAACCAGTGCCAGGGAATATCGGAGCAAAAAATAAAATGAAAGAAAGCAAAAATAGACGAGGAAAAAATTAAGTGAGACAAAGTGTTTTGCGACAATGCAGAGAGGACTTGCAGTAGGATATATTCTGGATATTCTGTGGGCGGTGGGAGGGGGGCGTGGCAGCGGAATGCAAACCTGAGATTCGTTTGCAGCAGCTGGTGATCTGGTCGAGTGCGTGTTAATTCCATTTGGGCAGTATTTTTATTGACTAACCACACAGAGGAGTCCATTCCCCATTGAGCGGGTGTCTTGATTGTTTTGTTTAACATGTCCAACAGACCGGGTGCCGAGATATGCACTCGAACTTGGGCACAGATATACATAGGGTGGTCTCTTTACGGGATTCATTTATCCGGTCCTTGGGCCATCAACTGCACTTCTGGCCAGGCGGCAGGAAAAACACTTTGTTTAACGCACCCAAGGGGTAGATTTGTTTTCCAGCCAGCAATTATTTCCCACTGACTTAAATGTGGCCTTTATGCAAGCCATCTCTCGCCCTGATTCGAATATCTGTCAGCTTTATAAGAATAGTTTGTTAAACAAATAATTAAAATCGTATTATTTTTAAAACATTTTAAATTCAATTTTTAAGCCATACTAAACTTTAAAAATTTTGGTATGGAATTTATGAGACACATAGAAAACTCTGACGTTCGCATCTGAGTTTAAAATGTTCTTAAAAAAAGAACGACATTTTGAAGTTGAAAATGTTTTCATTTTGCTCGAATCAAGTTAAATTGGCGGTATATTATAACAGATAAACTATTAGTCCAGTCAGTAGTGTTTACTTATCAAAAAGTGGTTAGATAAACTCAATTTATCTTTTCTCGTCTACCATTTCGATTTAATATTGAGAGCATTGAAACCAAATTGTACTTGCACGGTTTTTAATAAAGAATATTCTTAATTTGAGAACAATGTACAATAGTATTTTGGAAATGCAGAGATGAGTACATTTAATGTATACCGTTTTTTTTATCGCTTTACTGATAATCAATCATTATAATATTCAATTTTCAAAAAATTTTTTGTTTTCTCTTCTTGCTCTGCTAAGATATTACATTTTTTTTTTTTGATTACATGATTTGGTACTTCTAACACATTACCACATTGTATGATTAATAAGAAAGAACATTCTTGAAAATTCCTTGAAAACCTTACATTGTTTGCTGCACAAAGCCGATTTAACTCTCTGGCCAGCCAGGAGAAGTCCTTCCAGGACCTCGAAAACTTTGCCAATAAATACATGCATCCCTGCACTCATCCGGGACTTTTGGATCCACACTCACCGCGTTACCTTTCTTGGCGAACAAAAGTTCGAAGCACAAAATAATATCGTACACAACGCATATTTTTCGGTCCTGCTGCAAGGACTTTTCCCTTTTTCCTGTCCACGGTGAGTGGTAAGGATACGGAAGTGGAGAAGTTGATGCCGAAAAGAAAATGGCGCGCGCAAAAAGCGGAAGTGCACATTAGTTGTATGCAAAAAGTTTTCTGTAAAAGGGGAAGCACAACTTATGTACAACAGAACAGAGCTGGCAAACAAATAGGAATTTGTGGATGGTTTTGCCCTGTCAGCTGAGCAGAAAACTCTCTGCCCAACTAAGGAACTGCCAAAGCAACTGAAAAGGTGCGAACAATTTTTGTGCACACCTGGGTAAAAAAATGCTTTCAAAAACTTTCATATTTCTACCTTGTATAAGTACATGTTATTTTAAAAAATATAATATTCGACACTCAAAGTTAGCACAAATTTCAATTTTCGTACATCGTTTTTTTTCCCCAGTTTGTTATTAAATTTTCTAGCTGCCGAGCAGTGTTTAATATATGCATGTCAAACATATGAATACGGTAGCCCAGTCACGATTTTTAAGTAGAACATCAGGCAAAGCATCCGGGAGCAGCAGAAGCAGCATCTAAAATGCAGCCATCCTGTCTAGGAATGTGGCCCCGCTCGCTTGTCTGTCCGAAGAATTGCAACAGATTTATTATTTACAAGTCGAGGGGGATGGAGCATTTGATGCCACTTTTGGGGCGCAGGCAGGAAACCCTCTCATGTACTTGCAAATATCCTGCAAAGTGAATGAAATCTATATGAATATTTCCATCAGTCTGAAATTATTGGCTTATGGCAATGTGTTTAAGTAACGAGTGCTCGGCAGTGGTACTCAAGGCCTTAGTTTAGATTTTACCCAAAGTAAGTAGAATCAAATGAATCTTCTAACTAGGAGTAGAATTTATTTGACAATAATTGGTGTAATCCTTCTTAAGACATACAATTTTTAAATCATAATTTATAATAATTAAAACATCAATATTTTTAATTCCGTTCACATATAACCTCATTAACCAGATCCAATAAAAGCAAAACCAGATTAATATACGCTTACAATTTTGAAATATTCAGGGTAAAAGGAATATTCCCTATTGTCAATATTTGAGTCAAAATACTTTTCGCTCCCACAAACCATCAAATCCAATAGCCCCACAATTTTGATGGCTGGAAAATGTATTTTGTTTTGTCAAATGCAGTATCAGTTGTCAATATCTTGCCTCATCCGAAACAATTTTTAAATTAAATAAAAAATTTACTAAAATGTTTTTTTATATTGTGTCAGACTGAGTTTTTGTTTTGTTAATATACAATGCCGAAAATATTTGTTAAGCTCCGAATCTGTTCGTTTAAATTCTGAGTGACCACCTTTAAATGAAAAATTCCAACGGCTGTTGTACCGTCGCATCGGAAATTCCTTGCGACAAGTTTATTATCGTCACCATCATTGCCATTCAACAGCATACCACGCCCACGCAACAGTTGGTGCTGACATAGCAGGTTGGAGTTTTTGGAGGAAAATCAAATGGAATTTATGGTCTGCCCATTGCCTCGACTTGGACAGTTCTTGAGGCAAGGACAGTGGCTGTGGCAGTGGCACAGTCGCAAAGGAACACCGAACCTTCTGTAATCTATTATAGAAACCTATAAATCCTCCCAGACGGCGAGAAAGGGGCGGTAATGTCTGTCATTAAATTAACGCTAATTTGTTTAGTGGTGTCTTGGGAGACATTTCGGCCAGAAAGGTCCGCTGAAAAGTGTCCATTGAGAGGGTATCATCGAGTGGCTTGTACATTTTACCCAACTGTGTGATTTAAGTTTGGCTTAAATTTCCATTTAAACGTCGCTTATGAATGAATCATTTGAGTGAATTGTAATTGCCAATTGATGCACTCAGAGGCAAATATCAAACTGTAGTGTGTTTTGCAATGCACATTGTTACCTCAGGATGCAATAATTACGTCGGCTCTGTAATATAATATCCGTATGTGGGTATTTGGTTATGTGGCAAACTGGATTTGGGGGCGGAAATAGGTGGTAGTTGGGCGTGGCACCGGCCATAATGTGTATAACATAAATTGTCATTGTTAAAGTGCTAATGAATTTTCGGCATGCAAATCTGTCCCGTTTTGTGTGCCATTACAATGCCCATTGTTGCTGTTCATTTTCTGTCACTGGGTCAGCTTTGCGACATTCCATTCCTCATTTTGCAATTTATTATGGGTGGCTCAGCAATATGTTCAGTGATGATTGGATAAGGGTTTTTTATATGGGTAGACAGCTCATTTTTTTAAAACGGCAAAAGTTTAAAGTTGTGTATGAAGATCAATTAATGGAAATACTGTAGTTATGAAATTATAAATTTTATGTTACTTGCTATACTTTTGACTAACTCATTATATACAGCCCAACAATATTTTTTGAATTTATAAATGTATTCAATATATATTTTAAAACATTCGCTCTTATTTTTAATTAAAACATTGATCCACGAACCAAAATTGTAAACATATAAACGCGTAAAAGTACTCCTTAAAATATCAAGTTAATTAAAATACAAGTGAAGTCAACATAGTTTACTAATTGTGTGTAATGACAAGCTCTAATTGGTAAAAACATTTAATAAAAATTGGTTTTGTATTTCTTTGAACAGAAAATGCAAAATGTCTATAAAAGCCAAAGCCAATATTTAAAGGCAAGCCAATTATTTATGCTTTTAACAACCGAGCGTAACCGCAAAGTACTTGTAAATACTCGTACTGTTGGCTTCTCCCTCTTCTGCAATGCCAATTTTATTGTTATTTACAATAAAAGCCAGTTCTATATTTTTTTTGTACACCGCGGATTCGCCTACACCTATGCGCATATGGGTGTACGGATCGGCTAAAGCCCAGTTGTTTCTGTATAAAATTGCAATTTATGCTGCGTACAAAACAATTTTCCAGCGCCTCAGATATACAAGAGGAAAAACAATGCGGCAGCCGTTGCTTCCGAAAAGGCAGTGAATGAAAATTTATGTTGGATGCGTGACCGTAAATGCTGTGTGCGTGATAAATCAATTTTCATTGCACACACCACCACGATTCTGTAATTCTGTGCAATTTTGAGGGGGCGGATATGTGGGTGGCTCCGGCCCTGTTCATATGCAATTTTAAGTATTTATGCGATCGAGCGGGAAAGTTTTGCATTTGGATAGGATTTTTGCCCCCCATCCACCGTTGAAGGAAATATTTGCGGGATTTCGGTAATTGTAATGCATTCAATTGACAATTGGCTTGCGAGATTGACATCCACCGCCCAGAGTACCACCCAGTCCTATATATAATACACCAAACTCTGGCCGTAAATGTCTGATTATTTTGTGATTTATGCATTCCAATTTGAACCCTGTACGGATATGTGTCTGTGCAAACGAGCATGGCCGATTTCAATTTCCACTCAGGTTAATTTCAATTAAAAGTTGCATTTGTGTATTAATTAACACGATACACGAGCATACGCATATGAAGATTTATATCGCCAAAGCTAATTATGTCACAAGAAATAATCAGAGCACAATCGAAGATTTACCTGCTCTCTATGGCAGCCTAGTGATTTCATTTTCATATTGAACTTGAAAAGGCATATGATATTAGTAAATAATATAATAATATAATAACATTAATAATATGATATAAAATATTTTTATGTATGGTGGTATTGTATTTATATAAAACATTTTGAGGTAAATAAATTTAAAGCATAGTTAAAAGATGTTTTTAAATCTTTTTAAGCACTTTTACTGGCATCTTATTTCACAATAAAATATATATCATTTTTTTTAAAGCCACCCCTTGTCTTAAACTGTTCCCATCTCGACTTTCTTTAGAATTATCAAAAATGAAAAATTACCTAATTATAATTAATTGCCCTTGAAGATGAACAATATTTATAATTTCCTCTGTCTCTTTTTCGAGCTACTTACCCCAAACGAGCTGTAAGTGAGTGTGTGCCTTAAAACATAGAGCCACATGAACCCCGACGTGTGACCTCAATCCCCCCTGAAACTCCTCCCCCATTTGCCACTCTTGACTTTTAATGCCCCAGCTATAAATGTCAAGTCCCGTGGGGGCGACACGCCCTACGCCCTATGCCCTCTCCCCCCACCACCACCCCCGCGGAAAGGAAATGACAAAGGAAGGGCAAAAAAAAGAAAAACAAACCACAGCATTGCACAAGGCAACAAACAAAATATAACAAACAATATGAAAAAAAAACAACAACAGAATGACAAACTCACACATATGTGCCCGGGACAAACAGGCAAGCAAACATTAAGAAATTTGTAGGAAGCGAATGCGTTTTATTTAATTTTTATTACCGTCAACGTTGCTCTGGGCCAATTTGCGAGATTGTGTGTGAGCTGGGGTGTGGCCAAATGGGGGCTTGTGTTTGAGTAATAAAGCATTTAAGAATTATGGCCCAGACGAGCAACAAGCATCGAAACAATTAGCTTGGCGGCCACACAAAAGTATCCCACAAATAAGAAAGCAGGTTCTTTTGGATGAGAAAAATCGAATACCTAATACTCTAGCCTTAAGCAAAGAATCAGAAACGTTCAAATAATAATTTTAGTGTTTATAAAGAATTTTATTGCCAATATGCATGATTCATTTTCGAAAGGAATGCAGGTTTTAAGATTGGTAATTAAAGCTGAAATGGGGAATTAAAGTATTTTTTTAAAAGTATATTAAATTGGTCTATAAGACATTTCCTTAATAAGGCGTACTCTAAAATGTATCGTTACTTTTACATAATTTATACAGATTTTTAAAAATTCTATAGCTTACTAACACTAGTACTTCTTAAGTATATTTTTTCGAAAACAAACCTATTGATGACTTTCGCCACAATAACCGCTTTCTTCGCATATTTTCATTCCCATAAATATAAACAAATCGCAGTGTATGGGCTTAAGTATGTGTGTGAAGTTTGCTCTCATATTTGAGCTAACCAAGTGAAAGAAATTGAGATGGTCGACGTGATGCCATTAAAGTTGTACAATCGTGACCGGGACCACATAGCTGTGTATACACCCAAACCAAATATCGTTCCGCCTTCTTATGATTAATGCTTTAATGAGCCACAAACAACGAGGGCGAGGAAAGAATGGTGGACGTTTGGGGAATTAGAGGGAAGTGGAAAGTTGTTTGGACAACAACGACAACGGCAGGCAAACCGCACAGGATGCAGATGCAGCGCAGATGGTGGGAAATTCTGCCAAAGTTTTCCAGCAATAACAACAAGTGCCAAACGCACGTCGGCCCCACACATATTCACAAGTGTTGTCCGAGTTAGCTAGAATTAGCATTTGGAAGCTTTAACCCTAAGCGGGCAAAATGTGATATCGTTCTTCCATTTTTTTTTAATTTTAAGTAACCTGTTTACGTTCTAAGTGACAATTACTTAATCACTATTCCCTTAATAATGAAAATAGCCAACGTTGACCACACTGACACCCACACGGTTGCATGTTGACCAGTGTGACCGTTGCAGCGCTCGAAATTAAAGGCCAAAACTTTGCCCTGTCCTTCGGTCATTTCAGTTCGTCCGTGAGTTATGCAAGTGAAGTTTTCTGGCCACCACAAAGGACTGTAATAACAACAACTATTCCGGCAGCAACAATGTCCTATCCCGGACATGGGGGCGTATACGTGTTTTTCGGTTTTGGGTAATGTTCAAGCGCTCCGTTTGTGTCTGCTTGCTTATAATTAAGCCTAATGTGCGCTTCGTCGACATTTTAAGCATCTAACATTGTTGTGGCTGGTTTTTGCCTAGTAATTGGCAACGGCGGCGTGGGAACGCCACTATTTTTCCCAGGATTTAGCTCTGGTCTGGGGTCCATTGCCTCCAAACAATTATCGCGGCCAAGTTTAAAGCTTTGTTAAACTAACAAAGTTATATGCACAGAATAAATTCATTGCAGAAGCATGATTAATACGTTTCTGCAACTGCAAACAGTGAACTAGTTTATTTAGCATTTAAAACACTAATGATGTAAAATTTGGCACACTGAGGGCAAGGTGAGGTTCGGTTTTTATAAAAACATTTTATTCAACAAATTAGGCCTTACATAACTGATTAACTTAATAACTATTTTAGCGATCACTGGGTGCGATGGCCTTCGTCCACTTTAACAACAAATATTTATTTATATTTCCATATAAAAACATAATATTCAATCAAAAATATCGTTAATTTTCAATCGTACAGTATGTATTTTAATAACACCAATTTATCCGTAGTTTTAAAATGCAAATTTATATTTAATGTGAGTTTTGTGAATGTGTGTCACATTTTAAATTCTTTCCACGGTGCCCTTCTTATTTTTGCCAACCGGATTTATTTATTTGTTTTCGTTTTATTTGCATCGACCCTATTTAATATTTACCTTTTAACACGAGAAAACTCGCGCCTCTACCTCTTAAATTGCTTATTGAATAATGCCGGCAGACGTGACGTGCCGTGCATATTAAAAAACATTAATATTTCTTCCCATTTTGTCAATAAAAACGAGCCAGCTTTGAGCCATGTCGGGCGCATAAAAATTAAACGCCAGAGCAGCGAAATCGGGTGAAAAAATATGGCTAAAATATTGGCAAAAATGTATTTAAGGTTAGTCATAAACGGAAATCAAGTGAAAAGGTCAAAAATGCGCGGAGCTCACAATTTGCCAGGAGCTCATAAAAATCAGACGAGCGGTCCTCCGACCTTATCCCCATCCCCATCACCATCCCTATTTTCGTGCCCTTCATCATGCAGTGTTAATTTATTTGTCGGTTGATTACAGCGAGCTTCCGGCAGCCTGACGACGGCAAAAGCAAATTAATTTTTATGTCTCTTTGGGCGGAGGGGCTATGCAGCAAAAACACATTTTGAGTAATGCGATGGGAGACCCAAAAAACGGAAGTGTATTAATTTCCGACCAGAGACAGCAGTCAGGATGTATAAACACGTTGGGGATGTACAGGGAGTGAAGGTGAAGGTTGATCTGCCATGAAGCTGTGTTTTCTGTTCAATAATATTGCCAAATATTTCATAAATTACTTATATATTTATCAGGAAAAAAGTAACTGCATTGGGACTCGTTAGCAAGAAACTAAAAAATTCGCGTCGATACATTTCTAGTTGAACGACTGCAAACTTATTATTTTGTTAGAGATAAATGTAAATGAACTAAAACTCGTTGACAAGAAACTAAAGAATTCGCGTTGATATATGTTTAGTTGGACGACTACAAATTCTTATTTTTAGAATGCAGCGTTGGAATGTGCATTTTAATTAATTTACATTAGTTTCTATTCTTTTTCCCCATATTAGTAAACTGTTAGAATTTTGTCAGCTTAGGACTTGTTAAAAAGTTCCAAAAATATAATTTGATACATTTTTGGTTTAACTAATAAAAAGCATTCGATTTCAGAAAATCCTTAGGAATCTACAAAATTGTAACATCCAAATGAAAATTTTAATTAAATGTCATTGGATTAAATTCAACAAAGACAAATGATCCAACAAAACCACCTATCATAAAAACCAGTGTTGACTAGCAACATTCGGCTTAGATTTGTCATAATAAATTCATGCCAGCGTGTGTGGAAAATGTATTTGTGTTTAATTGGAATCATATTAAGTTTATAGTTATATATCCACGTCCTTAGCCCCTGCTGGGGATTTAAAATTTAAACATAGTTGAGCATTAAATCCTTCCAGCTGACACATTTGCCATTCCGACTAATGCCAAGACAAACAATGGAAAGGCGAAAGCATTTATCGTCGTTCTCTTTAGCTGCTTAGCCAATTATCAGTTTCGCATTTCATTGTCTAATCACGACGGTGGAATGGCGGCCTTCTCATATGTCAGATAGTCGGGGAGTCCGAAAGGAAGCCCAGTCGGGCGGAATAAGCCCCGGCTGAGCTGAGTCGCCGGCCTTGCGGCGAAAGTCGGTCAGTTGTCAGATGGCCTTTGCGGTTGGCCGGGGTGTGGAGTGTTGGCTTTTGCCTGGGCAATGCATTTGCAATTAATTGCCATAATTAATTAGGTTTAAGCGAAACACTGGCCGTGCAGGATCGTGCCAAAGAATATATTCAACCTGGTGTCGTGTCCTTATCGGTTAAGACGATTGAGGCCGGTCAGGGTCTCATCAATTTCAGTGATATGCCCGCCATCCCAGGACATTGTAATTAATCCTTAAAGCCCACGACTTGACTTTAAATTCAATTAAGTCTTAATCAATTGCCAGGCAACAGCTACAGCAACCAGATATCCTTGCACTCGTCCTCATTCTCCGTCCCGACATCATAACGACAGCCACAAATAACCGCAGGATAACTTCATTTGCATGAGCCGAGGAATCTATGGGTTGGGTTTTTGGTGGTCCTTCGCTTGATGTCCAGGACGAACGGTTGGATGGATGGGGGCGTGATCGAGTGGGCGTGCCTGGCTTTTGTGCGTGGCCGCAGAAATGTGAAAATTGCAACGATGTACGTTCGAGGGAGCCCACATATAATATACATTTTACCCATACACAATGTATAGTAATACTATATGTATGCATATGCGCACTTTTATTATGTCGCCTGCCTGTTTTCTCTTTAAAGATTTTATTTTTATTTATTTTCTTTTTTATATCCACCGGCTGCTGTGCTGAATCTGTTGTTCTCTGCTTGTAATACATGCATGGGAAGCTTCTTACATTAACAGATATGTAGTTAACAAAAAGCGTGTAAATATTTTACACTTACCATGAAGGTGTGGCAATACGCTTAAAACAGTTATACAAAAAAACGAAATTTAAAACCTACTCTCGAAAAAACTTTAAGTATTAACAAATAATTTGATTTTTGTAAAGTGAGGAATAAAAAGTAAATCAACCTTTTTAAAAATTATTTCTTAAGGCAACATATACAAAAACCTTACTGAACATATTTTTAAAAATAAGAATGGCCAGTATATTTTCTTATTAAAGTATTCTGTTTGCTTTACATATTTTTCGTATTCAATATCAGAAAACAACAAGTTAATATTTTTAAATTTGATTTTTTTTTGTTAATTTCTTAATGCAGTTTAATAATGCACTTTATTTATTGTCCCACATATCATTAATCTCGCTCCTTGCACTGCACTTATTTCCATAATATACGATCCAACTCAATCGCCCATACCGCATGCTCCATTTCGCGGTGAGTTTCTTCATTTATGTGTTGTCATAGCAATGCAATAAACGTATGAATAAATAAAGGCAAATTAAATAAAAATTGTAAAGTTTCGCAATAACGAAAGTGCATAATTGTCGTAAAATGCCTCTTCAATGGAATGTTTATACTGCATTATTTTACTTTACGGCATTCCCGCGCTGCTCATAATTTATCCAATAGTCTGCTCGGGACACTTAAAAAACGGTCAATATTTGGGGTTGTTGAGGGTCAACTCGATTTGCATGGCAAAGTCATTAACTTGGCTAACTGGCGGGTGGAGAAAGTGTGAAGCAACACCTACTCAGGAAAATGTCAAATAAAGAAATCGCTTAAAGCCAAGAAGGGGGTCGGGGCTTAAAGCCCATTTGCCAGTCGAACTGGATGACACATCATTATCGGCATAAACAACAAAAAGCACTTTATTGGCATCATCAACGGCAGGCAGCCGGAGATGATTGCAGATTGGTAGTCTCCAATGGAGCTGCATTTGGCAACCCTGTTGGCCCCCCCCATTATCCGGGCCACGAACGCCGACGACGACGATGACGACGACGACCCTTTTGGCCAGGTCGGCACCACCTGCACAATGGCCTATCTGCCTTCCTGTTGATAGATTGCTGTGGACGGCATGGGACGGAACGCCATGCAACATTACACTGATAATATTTGCCACGCCCTCTACCATAATCTCCGCCCAGCCACAGCACGAAAATGGGGGTCCGATCTGGTTGGGGCTTAAAGATTGCGGTGGCTCGTTGGCCATTAGTTGGTGCGGTGGGTGACTTAAAGGTTGATTAAGTCCGGTGGGGAAATTAAGTGGTTAGTCTTGTTGCATTTCAAGGGCTGGCAATTGTCCGATATATTCTTCTTGGCTTAGAGAGAACAAAATTTACGAGTATTAAATTCCAAATAAATAAAAAAAAGTGGGTTAGGAAAAAAAGCGTTGATTCGAAAATTGGTTTTTTATTTTAAAGCAAACTTATTACCAAGGTATTTTTAAGTGCTTTAAAATCAACGTGGATCCGTGATTGATTAAAAATAATTATAATAATAAACTAATTAATTAAAAAGCAGTAAAGCTGGAAATACCATTAACACTTCATTACCAATATACCAATTCTCACAACCATAATTACATCTCTTCGAAAAGCAAGTACCGAATAGAACCTTGATCGAATTACCTTGCCAAAGTAATTTCCATTTTTAATTTATCATTTACCAAAAGGCAAAAACTCAAATACCTCAGCAAACATTTATCAACCGATAAAACCCAAGTTATTCTTTCAAACCCTCTGTGCCAAGGCTAGTAAGTTTTTTGAACCGCAAAACGAAGGACAAGTAATGGACATCCTATCTGAGTAAAGCAAAAAGTTATCCTTCTTGTCGAAGGACAAGCTTGTCCATCAGTATTAGATGCCCTTGCACAGTTTTTCTGTGCCTGTTGTGACTTTATACCAATAATTTTTACAATTTTCTTGCTCGGTATTGTTTTTTTCCAGCATTATGCGATTTTTTATTCTCCGGCTGCCTGACTTTCACTTGAGCCTGTCTCTTTGTCTGGCTTTCACTTCGTCCTTTCCTTGCTCGATGTGATAATCCAACCTTGTGCCATGTGAATAATGGTGTTCCAGATATTAAGGCAAAAGCAGTTTAAGGATTTTTTCTATCTTTTACCAGCAGCATTCGTGCGTTTTTTCAATGTCGTAGACGTCGGGAACACCGCGTGCTGATGACAGTTGAATAATAATATCAGCATTGCAAGAAATAAAAAAGTTGTTGATTATTTGTAAAAATAACACACATACGAACCACGTTGAATGAGTTAACAAAAAGTCGCATTCACTTTAGCCATTTCCATTCACAAAATATTTAAGCTACACAATCGATTTTAAAGGGAATGGATTTAGCAATTTACATTTTGCATACCAAACATATTTTCAATTAAATTAAAATAAAACATTTTCCAATTTATTTATTCCTATTTTCCATCGTTTACAATCGATTTGGTGTTTTTGTTTGTGTTTTGAAATTCAGAAGTATTTTATACTATCAACCCTCTTCATACATGAAAAAACAATAATGAAAACACATGCTTTGTAATTAAATGGAATAATTTTTTGGGCTGCCTAGCAGGGCGCCTTTCGTATTGATAAATGCAAATAAATGCACTTTTCATATGAAATTAACAATTTTGTGCCGGCCCAAAGGGGAAGGTGGGAAAATTGTGCAATAAATATTTTCTCTGAAATAACAAAAAGAGCAAGCTTTAAAAACAAGAATTGCCCAAATGGGCAGCAGACACCAAAAGCAGCAGACTGGCCTGCAGATAATATTAAATAAATTAATGTACTGCGGTGATACGGCTATGGTAAATGGAATAAAATACTTTACAAATATAAAATATATTAAGAAAAATGTTGCTAAAGAAGTATTTAACTGATTTGTGTACCTCAATGATTATGTTATTAAACTTGATATTATAATTGTCTTTAGTCCTTTAAAGTATTAAAACTTTCTTGTTTAATACAAATAGCAAACAAAGAACGTGCTATTTTATTAAACAAATTTATTTAATTTCTCTTTCTGCATTATTTTTATCTTGTTATACTTCTTCTTCAGGGTGCTTTTAATGTGCATACCGTTTTTTCTGCACAGGAGACAAAGCCGCAACAGTTTACAATAATTTGCATACAATTAAAAAAAATTAAATAAAACGAAACCGGCAAAAGGCAACCATTCTCAGGACAATTAACTCGAAATGACTCTCGCTCTTTTAATTTGTCTCTGAAAAGTTCACGTTCTTTTCACAAACATTTTCCGTATTTTACCGCAATACATTTAATAATAGTTGTCAAAGGAAAATCATTTTGTTCCAAGTATAAACTTAAATTGGCAACCAACTATGTTTTAAATTATGGGCCTGTCCTAACAGTGGCATTTTCATTTATTTATGCAGTAGCCAACAATCAACTGACCAAATTCAAACTGGTTGGCCAAATTTTAAAACAAACAAAGCATGTTGAAAATATTTACATATGAACTTTCATTTGACTTACAATTTTCGTTGCAGTTGTTGTTGTTTTACAGTTGCTCATGAATAATATGTTTACTAGTTACGAGATGGTTACTGAGTTGAAAAGCTGTGGTTTGCAATCGTTGGTAAGCTCTGGGCAGTATTTAAATGTCCGACCGAGCCAGCCAGATCTGGTCCCATAATTAGTGTCAATCTCAAGGCCCACAGCCAGCCATATCCTTTGACCCCGGCATATGTTCCGTATCTGAAGACTCAGCCCACTTAAGTATGCAACACAAAATTCTCGTACGCTGGATGCGTACCAAAAGGACCAAAACCAAGACTTCTTGTTTGCGCTGGTGGTGGCATTGTGTTTGTGTTGGCCGTCTGTGCTATTTACTTGGCCAAAACGTGCGTAAAGTTTTAATTATAAACTTTTTTTCTGCCACTCCTTTAATGCGACTTGTCCACTCTTGAAAAGTTCTTGCCCAAAATGGTATTTAACGACACTTTAAAGGGGCAATTTTAGTAGATTTATTGGCATGGCTGCCGACATCTGGTCTAGTAAGTCAAATTAAGATTAATTGCATGATTTATGCGCACATTTTTCAACTGCCTCTATAAATGGTCAATAGCCAAAAATTTAAATTCACCGAATGCAAACACTTGAAATCGCTTTTTGTTTACATATTGCATGGCAAAACCTTTTTGTATAATTGCAAAATTTCTGGGCAGTGGAGAAAATCAATTCCATTTGCTGATGGGCAAAAAAAAATTAATTTGATTCCTATGTGTGTTTATATCGATGGAGAAGAGTGCAAATCAGATTAAATGTGGAATATCAAGGGTCATTTGCTGAGTGGAAACTAAATGGGGAATGAATGAAAAAAGTCGGCGAAGCATGGAAAGCTTTTTAGGCTTTGGTATAAACTAATTATATATATATTTATGTTTTAAAATCTGGTTCGTGCAATCAACTAACCTTCAATATTCTAAAACTAATATATAAATCGAGCCTTGGGTACACATTAATTAGGCACTTGTAAGGATGTAAGGCCCTATTCTCGTTCCTTTGAAATATGGTGCCAATATAATCGCGTTCTGTAAGCTGTCGAAACCCGAACAATACACAATGCAAAGTCAGCACACACAAATGCTTATTACCCTGAGAATGGATGATTGGCTATAGACAAACTCCGTTTGAGCGTATAATTGCTGGCGGGGCTTTATAAGTCCACGAAAGTCTTCACATCTCCGGGGTTTTTGTGCACTGACTGATTGATTCGGTGAGTGATTGAGCACTTGTGCACTTCGGCAAAACATTCAATGCATAACTACAATGGGCATAAGTTATGCCCTGCTGCAGAAATCCCCACAGATAGAGAGTGAAAGGCGGAGTTCACTTGACTCGCTCCAGTTCCCCCACAACGATAATCATGTTGTTGATGCCGTACAGATATGGCATCCTGATCCACCGACTGATTCAGACAGCATCCATTATGTCTGGCTGAATTATTCAGGCAGTCAAGTGACCACAAGCAAACCTACTTCGTTGATATTTATTTTTATAGCACACTACAAAGTTACAGAAAATCTTTTAAATATATTTTATGTAAAAATGAAAATTAAATACCACCTTAAATTAACTTATTTTAGTTTTTGCCTGATAGAATATCTAACTAAAAGCACCTGTTGCATTCATAATGAAATGCATAACATTTTGCATGGTTCATAAATATTTCAGCTTTAATTTATTATGTAATTAAGCAGTATTAGTTTTAGTTACCCAATTTTAATGGAGTTTTCTTCCTCTCTTAAGCTGTACGTATATAAATAAATCAAAAACATAAGCAACGGAACAAAAAACTTATCGCCCCAAAAACTTCCGCTGCACGGACGCTTATAAAATGGGGGACATTGAACTTCTCAGCGCTCGGACAAAGGCATTGCTCAAAAACTGTAAAAATGCTGGCAAAGAAGCCGGGAAAAATTACAAAAAATAAAAAAAAGCCACATCAACACGAAACATTAAGCTTCACAGTCACAACATATTCGGCTGGCTGATGCTATTTCTTTAAAGTCGCCACAGAGTTCAAATCGAATGGGAGCGCACGCGCCTGCAAGTATGCAATGCCGTAATTCGAGACCAGCACGCGATGGAGATGATGTTGGGATACGGCTGGGGATAGGTTTATTTTACGGGGTATGGGTTTATTTTACGGGGTATTGGGGCCTTTGAATCGGAACGGAATGTAAGCTCAAGCAGCAGGGAGGCCACCGAGGCAAAGGGCTCTTTACGAAGGGCGGAAGTGCTTTAGTTTAATGTTGGTAAAAAGATAAGCAGCTAATCTGATTGAAGTTTACTTGGCATTTATAGATTTAATTTGATTAACGGATAGTATGGTTATTTATACATCTTAAATATAATCGAAATAAGATTTCAAACAGTAGTTATCTTAACTTACAAGTACGTTTAAATGCATCTCTTGGTACTCTGCTAAACTCTCCATTATTCGAAGCAGTAAAGTGAGAAATGTTAAAGCAATCGACTCAATTAGCTATTGTATAAGCACTTTCCACACTCCCACGCCAAGCAAACAAACACAAAACTCAATTAGATGCCATAACTAAATAATCACAAACACATTTACGCCAACAAGAGCTCTTTTCAGTTGAAACCCAACTGCCGACCAAGAAACGTGGCTGGCTAGAAGAGAAAAAAAATCAGAAAACCGGGTCAACAACAGGAACAACATGAGCAACAATTTTGAAACAATGAAATGACGACAACGACAGAAGCGGCAAGGCATGCCTGGAAAATTGCTCGAAATGCTCAGAAGCCAGGAGGGAAAATGGGGAAAAGCGGGCGGCCGGAAAAGTGGGTTTTCGCCCACCAAGGGGGAGGCATTCCAACATGTGACGCACGTGACAAAACTTGTCAAGTGACTTTACTTCACTTTGACTGCGAATCCCGGCTCTGTTGTCCGTAAACAAGAAGACGGAATCCTGGCTGAGAAGAAAAATAGGTTTGTGTGCATTGTCCCCCCACAAAATGCTTAAGAAAACTCCGCTCTCGGTAAAACAATAAAGGAGAGGCAAAAAGGAAAAATCAGTCGCGGGCCATTCCAACTTGTTGCGCCTTTGGCTAAATTATGACATCGCGAGTTTGGGGGAACGAGAAGCCCTTGGAGAGGCACTGAAGTATTTGAAGAGGAGCAATGAAGTGGAATTCTATTGGTCACACAGACAATCATGAGCAGCTTTAAGGATTCCCAAAGTTGTTATGGCTTAAATCTTAAAAAACATCTCAAATATAATAATCATGAGCTCTTTTATAATTTAGGAATGAAATACCTTACTTATAGTGGTATAGTTTATTGTCGGTTAACTTATAAGAACTAGTAAATATATTAAATAATATATACCCATAGCATGCCTTGAAAATCCAACTTAGAAGGCCTGGAAATTAAAGTCAAAATTGTAATACCTAGTTTAGCAAGAGAGTGGTGAGCCTCATTCTCGTTCGGCTTCTCTAACAGTAAACATCTTTTTGGAAGACTACCAAATTTCTTGGACTAAAAATCCTACTTCCGTAAACAGGCTAATGTGAGTGTGAAAAAACTATTCTTTTTTTTACCGAAAAATATTAGATTTCAGTTTCCAGAATCAAAATGTGCAACCCCGGAATGTGTTCAATGCCCGGCACTTGTTGTGGACCGACTGGCGGACTGGGACCCTGCATGCTGTGCGGACCCTATAATGGCCAGTGGTTCCGGTCGATCAACCACTGCTGCGGTCCCTGTGGACCCTATGGCTGCTGCTCGTGCTACGGGCCCTACGGCGGACATTGTTAGCCTGCTTAGAAGGAAAGTAGGATTTACTCATCCACGATCCTAAAAAGGGAACTCAACAGTTTAAATATGATGCCTCATCGATAAGAAAAAAGCCATCCAAAGAAGGAACCCGGCATAGTGGATCCAAAAATTTGTGTTTGACGAACATTGTTGGGATACATCTCGTTGGGTATCTAGCGAGGGGACTCCCAGTTTAATCCAACAGCAATAGATGTTAATAAATTTTGCGTATATATAAAAAGGTTGATGTTTTAATTATTAGTTAAGACCGTATTTTTATTAAGGGAAGTACAAAATTGATATAGGTTCATTAGGACGTTTGACATTGACCTCTTTAGCGAATACGGTGATCTGAAGTTTTTTTAAGTATTCTAATTTAGTTTTGAAATGTATTCTCATACGGACTGCTGCCACAAATTTAAACAAAACAATGGTTTTTATGACTACCTTATTTTTCCATTATTTCAACGAAGGTGACCAGTTTAGGCATCATTTTCTAAGTCTGGCTTAGAAAGCTTGGCGCAACGCCTTAAGCTGCAAACATAATTTGTGTGTTTTTAAATACATTGTTGCTCAACAAATTTGTACTTTGTACGCTACTCTAAAGTACATGTATTGCATTGCATTTATCTACAGAGATATTAATATTTTAGCAACCCCAATTATTTATTAAAAACGTTTTCCGTAAAATCTTGCTCAACAAATTGCCCATGCTCTACGTTGACCAAATTTAAAAGGCCGGCTTAGCTTGCTTTTGGTTTTGCTTACAGTCCGTTGGGTGCATTTAAGGCTAAAACCGATTTGATTGTAAATATTTGGCTCGTTTACGGCTAACGACACATCGGGGACCAGCCAAAAAGTCGTGTAATGCTAATGGGCCTGTTGAGTGCAAATTTGTTTACGAGTAAAACACCACCAAAAATTGGGGGGTATGCTTTCATTTTTATTTGGGGCGAGGTTTCGTGTCAGACCGCCCAGAAAGAAATGATCTCAGTTAAATTTGAACAGAAACGGTAACTGGAAACATTGGATCTCAATTACTTGGTGTGTTTGAATGGTTTGGGGCCACTAAGACTGGGAAAATATTCGGGGCTGTTGAGATCCGGGGCTTGGGGTTTTCCAGACTTCTTGCCGTGGGGTTTGCGCAGACGGTTCTCCCCCTGGAGGCGTTGATTGAAGTCACCTTGGCTCTGGCGCAGAGCAGGGGGAATGTAGATTTGGTTCTTAGCCTCCGGTGGCTGTTCTTCCTTCTTCGGCTGCTCCTTGATCTTCTGATCTTCCTTCGGTTCCTTGTGGGGTTGCATCTCCAACTTTTGCCAGGGACATGGGGTATTGGACAAGCCATCTGCCTGACCCACGTCCATGCCATCGCCGCCAGTGTCCCGCTGCTCGGAGTCCTGACCTTTAAGCTCGCCGCCGCCGGAAAATTGAGACAAAACCATAGAGCTGAGAGTCATCTGAATATTACGGCGAGAGCTCGTATATTGCATGCGATTCTCTTCGGTGAAATCACACCACTCATCCTCGTCGTCAACGCTTTCGTCCGAGAATCGGATGCCGAACTCCAAGGGCTTCACAGATCCAGATCCGCTGGTTCCCGATCCCGAACCCGTAGGACCCTCACCAAGATCGTCCGGATCACCCTCTGTGGTCAGCTTTGCCGATTCCTCCAGCGTTTTGTACAACTCATCAGTGGCCAAGTAATTCGACTTTTTTTTTTACACTTTTTATTGTCCTTCTTGGCAAAGAAATCCTCAAGACTGGACATTGTAAATTAGTTATGTTCAGCTGGTGTTCCGGAAAAAATCACAATTTGGTTTTGATCTTTATGATACCAAAATTTGTTTGAGAGTGACTTGAAGTCAGAAACCTTTTTAACAAGGCCTGTGCCGGTAGAATCAAAGCCTACTTAGTCGGTAAAAAATGGTATAAATACATATCAGGGGTTAAGTGTGGAATGCATACTGTCCATACACCTTATAATAGAACCTAGAATTTTTTAAAAATATATAATCAGTTTAGGAAAACTAAAAAACCATTAATTTTGAAGACAGAAACGGATCTTTTAATTATGATTCTATTAAATTAGATTGTTTATATATTCGAGTATTAAAAATAACCAAAACTTAAGCCACATTCAGCCGCTTATATATGCCATGTAAACTATACATTCTAGCTTAGAGTCCTTGTGTCCTTTATTTTTACGCCGCTGCCATGGCAAAATAATCTGGTCGCTGAAAAGGCGTAATAACATAATTTGAGACATGGGTACTGGTTACTGTGGGCAATGGCATTTGCTATCTGGTGGCATATGCCACTAATTAGAATTATGTGCGCGTAATGCCCCGGGCCACGCCCCTTTTGTGCAGCCAGTGCACACGCCCACTTGTCCCAGTGTGTGTGTGTGGAAGTGTGTAAGCGAGTGTGTCTGTGGAGAAAGCGCCTTTTTACGCCAGTGTGCCGTGCGCCGAGTAGTCACATATGTTCATTATGTTTGCCAGCCGACAAGTGGAGTGGCGCCCAAACAGGGTGGTCCTCCTCGAATCCTCGACGTCTGCTTGAGTAATTACCAGAAACAGAAACAGGAACGCAACGTGAATGCTGCGGCGGGATGCAAGTGCAGGTCGTCCTTGTCGTCATGGCAAAAGCTTTTTATGAAATGACGATGACATAAAACAAATGCGCTGGTCAAAAGACAGCGAACGCAAACATATATATATGGAACATGTCTCTACTTAAATTTATTATTTAATTAGTGCGACCAGAAGAGTGTGTGGCTGCGTGGGTGCTATGCGTATTAAATATAAGGATGTGTGGAAACGAAAGGACCCTCACTCAAGAAAGTCTTTCTAAATTATATTCAAATATTTATGTACAACTCGAAATGAATGTTCATTGCACATGTGTTATAAAATTCTTACTATTTTTTTCTAAATCATTTTTATTTCCTTTAAATTAATTCCCTCCCAATAAAAAAACTTATGCCAACGTTTTTTCCAATCCTCGAAACATGCCAAATATTCCCTTTCCGGTTTAGTCATCAGCACCTGTTAGCAGGTCTTTTAAAGTACAATATTTATTGTTTGCCGATGTTACTGAAATTCAAAAAAGTTTGTTCTTTATTTTTGTAGGAAAAAATAATGTTTCTGCTTTCTAGTTAGTAATAACACCAAAGTTTCGAATAAAAATGCTTTGCTAGTCCCGCGGATACCTAAATTGGACCTAGCCAATCATTAACAAGGATGCGAAATCGCACCTGCAATTGTCAGTCCTTAATTAATTATTATTCAATTAACACCAGAGGCCAATTAAAAGTTCAAAGTGAAGTTAAAAGTTAGCCAGAGACCGCAGGTCCAAAAAAAATTGAGTAACAGAAGAATGTAAAGGAGAAACAATTTCCGTATGGTACCTACACTTTCTTAGATTTCAATTAAAAATTTCAATTGCCTGGGGGCAAGTAAAAATTCAGATAAAGAAAGCGGTTGGGTTCAAAGAAATATTCTTGTTTTCTTTTAGGCAAAATGATTTTATGCACATTAGACTTAAGTATTCCAAGGCATATGAGTCACGGGGACCAAAGAAAAAGCACATACTGCACAAAAGTGGAGGGACTGTGGAAACTGTGAAAACTATCGGAGGAAAGCCCCAAACCAGAGCCATCAAAAAGCCATGACAAGTCAGACGGAACAGGACAAACAGCACAGAAAGGGCGGTGGTGGGGGTGGCTTTTCCTGGGAGGTGGTTGGGGGAGGTAATCAACCCCGATCCGGAAGCGAGACTGCTAAAAATATTGGCGCCACTTTGCCGGGACGTCTGGCCGGAGAGTTGGCGACGTCTGCCTCAGATCTCGCAGCTCTCCTGTTATTGTTATTGATTTTGGTCGGAGTTTTGGTGTCCTCGACCGGGTGTTTTCATCCACCAGGATGCATAATTCGGGAACATCCTTGCGTGCTGGCGTTGATGACATCATCATCGGTGGTGGTGGTGCTAACCATCAGTAGCAGTTTTCAGTTTCCAACTTTTCCATACAGTTTTATTTTATTTCATACCACCTCGCAGACTGATATTTCAGTACTTTGTAAGCTTATATGGGCATTATATTTTTATGCTTATTATGCGGCTCGATTACTTTAAAGCTGTTTATCGCCCGCAGCCGCAGGAGAGTTAACATTTTTGTATATATTTTTTACTGACAATGAGTCAGTTACTGTCGGCCACAGACCGGCAATTTGTAGTAGCCGCACAACTTACACCCATTAAAGCAAAGTGTTGCAACACATATTTAAATTACAGACTTTTCCGCATCACGCACGACCCGCCGCCTTTTACACATGCTCGCGCTTTTCGCACCGCTCGCCTGCCTGCGTGCCATGAAAATTGTTTGGGAAATTGCAAAGTTCTTCTGGAAAACTTGGCATCACGCTTCCCCAAAACGTACACAAAAGATACAGAGAAAGGGCTATTAATGCCAGTGAAACACAGCAATCGGATGGAAAGTATGGCTGAAGAATTGCTTTAGTTTTAAGCTATAATAGTTTGGTATTCATATAAGTTTTTGGTTAAGAGTATGTAATGCGAATTCCTTTTTATTGAAATTAAAAAAAGGAATTTACCTATTTTAATTGCAGTTAATTACTTTGCGTTCTCAGAAATAAATTGATTATTATTTTTAATTAAGTTGTTAATATCCATAGAGGTATTTTTAGTATTTTTAAATATTTTTTTTTCATTATACCTTTCCTATTAAAATTTAAACACAATTTCCTATATTAATGGAATTTATTGTTCCTTCTTTTTAATAGCAAACTTTATGATTATTCAGTCATATTAAACGAGTTCTATACATTTGTGGGATGCAAAAATATGTTCGCATTGGCAAACTAAAATTTTTGTATTGCCTTTATCCAATTTTCCTATTTGCCTTTATTTTATTTGATTTAATCAATGTGCATTGCCATTTTCCGGGGCATACTTTCCTTTCGCCCCCATTTTCTTTGGCGTTCCTCTTCCTCTTTAGCGCTTTATTTGTTTGTGTTTGACTTTCGCTGCGTGGGCGTAAAATGACGCGAAGGAAGCTCGAAAGGTAAATACAATTACACTGAGTGCTCCTGCTCCGGATTTCCACCACCCCACCCATACACCTCTCTATTGGCCAACAGCAGGGAAAAACAGATAAAAGCAAATACCTAGGCAAACAAATCATTTGGAAAACATTTTTGCGCACAAATCACATCAAGGTGCAAAAATTATTTACGAATATTATTTTGGCAAACCCAGTGCGGCAAACGAAGCGTTGAAGATGGCAAAGTGCACAGAAAAGTTCGACGGATGGCTGGATGGATATATAGATGGGCTACAGATAGAACCAGATAGCAAGGTGCCAGAATTGTGCAAAAGGAAAGCCAGTCGGAATGTGAAAAGCGTGAAAAGTGTAAATATTGCCACTACCATAATATTTGTACGGAGATGTATTCTTTTTTCCTTCTATCCATTCTCCACCTCCATTTTGTTGATGAGTGTAAGCTTCAATGATTTTCAGCAAGGACGATGAGGTTGTTGACTGACTCATTCAATAAGAAGTCAGGATAAATGGCAGGCTGATCCAGAGCGATGAGATTGCCCTCGAAATGTAAGGAACAGCACACACAGATTTGGAAGAAAAAACTTCCTTTAGAACATTCCTGTCTTCGTGGTTGAAATATTCCAAGATGTTATTTGAAAAGTGACCTTTAATTATAACAAAACAGATTATAAATTTAGGCACGTTTTGTTGGCTGGAATGTTTTAATTTATTAAAACTTGTCTATACTTAATCACCTCTTGGAAACTATTAAAAAAAAATTAAAACAAGGAAGAACGCTATAGTCGAGTACCTCGACTATGAGATACCCGTTACTCAGCTAAAGGGACCAAAGGAAAATGGAGATATGCAAGCAGCAAAGCGAGATTGAAATGCGCCACCTACCGGCGGTAGACAGATTTAAGCGTTGTGGGCGTTAGAGTGGGCGTGGCAAAGTTTTTTTTGAATCAATCGATAGGTATTGACAAGACCAATACATTTCAGTTAAAATTTTTTATCTAGCATGGAAATTGTGGGCGCCACAGGCTTGGGCGGTTTGTGGGCGTTAGAGTGGGCGTGGCATATTCGCGTGACAAATTTGCGCTGCGCTCAAGCCTACGGAATCTAAATCTGAAATCCCATTTACTTATCTTTGATATTTTCCGAGATATCCGCGTTCATATTTACGATTTTTTGAAGTTTGTGGGCGGTTTGTGGGCGTAAAAGTGGGCGTGGCAAACTTTTTTTTGGGTCAATCGATAGGTATTGATGAGAATAATACATTTCAGTTAAAATTTTTATTCTAGCATGAAAACTGCAGGAGCCACAGTTTTGGGCGGTTTGTGGGCGTTAGAGTGGGCGTGGCACTCTGCTGGAACAAACTTGCGCTGCGTAAGAAGCTCAGGAATCTGCACGCCTAATCTCAATAGCCTAGCTCTTATAGTTTCCAAGATCTCAGCGTTCATCCGGACGGACAGACAGACGGACAGACGGACAGACGGACAGACGGACATGGCTAGATCGACTCGGCTAGTGATCCTGATCAAGAATATATATACTTTATGGGGTCGTAAACGCTTCCTTCTGCCTGTTACATACTTTCCGACGAATCTAGTATACCCTTTTACTCTACGAGTAACGGGTATAATTAACTTCTAAATAATCAAAGATCCTTTCCTCAAGTGGTTTTTACCCATAGAACACAAATTTTACGGTTCAGAATGTTTGAAAGTATGAACGCTCATATATACATATGTAGAAATAACAAAAATATTTTATCCAAACCATAAATGAGTTGGAAAGTTGGCAGTCACTTGCACTTCCGCTTACAAGTGTTGCCTTTGGGAGTGGAGGCACAGATTATTATAATAAAGCAAATAAATAAAAGCCAGAGAGAAAACTACAACCCTACATGGGGAATATTTGTATTTATGGCGCAAACTTGTGTGCGGTGGAAAATACGCTAGAAAAACAATGCTTCTTCTATAAGGCAAGATTTCTGCGAAATGCAAAAGGCTATGTCTATGTGCTTTTTCTAGCTTTTGTACTAGGGCGACTGTGACCCACATACGCTAATAATGTTTTCGCAGCACTCTGCACAATAATTTTCTCTATGTGCTTATTTTTTTGCTATTTTTGTTCCGCTCTTCGAATGATAATTAGGTGGGTGTTACGAGTGTGGGTCTGGCAATAGTAAACCCTTTGAAAACAGCCCCTTTAATTGTACGTATGTGAAATGTTTACCAGCCCAGAAGGGTTAATGTTGATAAGGAGTATGAACAAGGTAAAAGACACAAGCCAGGTGAATTTTTATGTAAGAAGAGGCCAACAACATTGCCAAGGGATTGAAAAAAGTTAATTGGATTGTTAATATATAAAAGTACCAGGACGAAAAGCCAAAAAAAAGACTATTATAATCTTAAGTTTATCAGGGTGCCACACAAACAAACCTAAGCCAACTAAAGCTTTGAAATCACTTTGAAATTTAGTTTTAGGTGTCTAAAAGTATGCAACATTATAATTTAATCTCAAAACTACAATAAACTCATTCAGCAAGATGTCAGTCCTTTATTCCCTGCATACCCTTAACCACCTAAAATTAAATTAAAAAGTGATTTCAAAACACTCTTAATTTTAATGACATTATCTTTCCCCGCTTTTCTTATCCAGTGATGTCATGCATGCATGGTGGACCCGTACAATCTCTGCCATCTTGCGGTTCGGTCAATTAAAGGACAATTAGGAGGTCCACTTGACTTACGGAAATTGAACCTCGCAACCCCAGAGTCGACCCCCGAAAATGTGCACTGCCCTTTCTATACATTCAACCCTACATCGTCCTTTATCTCCCTTCATCCAAATTTGCCGACAAGCCCAAATGAGTGCCGTAATTTGGTAACCTTTGTGATCTGAGTTCCCGACTTGCTGCACTTTCGGCTGCAACATGCTCTACCCTCTTCCAATCGAGGCATTAATTGTGAGTGGAAGGCCTTTTGAAATTTTCACTGGTTCCGGCTGCAAAAGTTCATTTGGATAATCAGCTATCTTCGCCATGAGTCCTCGTTTGTTCATAGGAGTATGTGGGTGAGTCAGCAGCTAGCTGAGCTCTCTAAAACTTTTCTGACTGTGGAAAATTTATGATGTTTTCATAGTTTTTCATTTTCCGCCCCCACCGACATGGGGCTGTGGAAAATTGTCGATCCTGCATATTTGAGTTTTTATCCTGTGGTTTATATCATTCGCAAAAACGGCAGGGGGAGTCGGAGCCGCACACAAAACGGGGGCAGGGCAGCGGGAATTCCGGGGCTCTGAGACAGCGTTTGCGGTTTATTAATATTTTTGACTGCCTCGATTTGCTGCCACTGTCTGTGGCTTTGACTTTCACAAAAGTTTACAGACGCCCTTGTGGGGGTGGCCACGGGATTGGCTTTTTGATTGGGGTTTAGCTTTGTCTGAACTAGAAATAGAAGTATACTGCATATTTTTGGCTTTTATTGAATATGAACATAAGCTTATTTTCCGGGGATCGTTGTCGCTTGAAATAAGCGCATGGACACCAGAAAGCGAAAATTTCATAGGTTAAAGCTGTCTAAATGGAATTAACTTAAAACTATGGGAAATACAAAATACATTTATATAACAATAAATTTTTATATGTAGCTGGTGGACTTGAAATTTCAAGTTTTGGGATCTAATTTGATTGATTTTTTTATCAAATTATTATTTGGTAAAATATGTGGCCGAAAGTTAACAGAAAAAGGTCTTTGCTAATACCTGTATCCCTATTTCTCCATTTGATGTTTCATATTAAAGTTTTAAGCTTTCCAAGACAATGCTTCAAAAGTGCATAACATATTTTCAGTTTCCTAGAGTTACTTGAGAAAGTTCAAGAGGAATACAATAGCAGCTGAACAAAAACTCAGCACACCACAAATAAATATTTGAGGGAACTATATCTTTTGTGGCACTTGTGCTGTAACAAAAGTTGAAAATGTTTTCTTGCTCTATTATGTTGAAATTTAACTGGAGCTGCAAAATGCCGACAAATGCATTTCCTCAGAGACCTCGTGCCAGAGTTCGTATGTGGATGTAATAGTATTAAATGCAGTTATAAAATATTCTTATCATTGTGTGTCTGCGAAACTTAAACTTTTTGTCGTTTCCCGGTTTTTGCAACACTTGTTTACGAAATATGAGTGCTACAGTTTTGCCACCAAATGTCCCAAAAAAGGAACTAAAAGGCTTATTTAGTTTTCAAAAAGGATGTGTGCGCATATACACATGTGGTGTTAATATCTTGAAGGATGTGCGTTGGAAGCGACAAAGAAATGTCCCGGAGAAAAACTTTTAATTTTATAAATATTTAAAAGAGTTGCACTTTATAAAGTTTAGTTACATAGTTTATATGTTCTATAGTAAACTAGAATTACATTTATTTCCCTAATAAACTACCTTTCGATTTTTATATTCAATTTAAATTTCAAGACGGATGAGTTATCTTATAAGGGAATATAAAAACACATGCAAGAAGTAAAAGTTATGATACCTGTTTATCAGATAAGTGGCCTTCCATTTAGATTGCCATCTGGTAATTTAAATGCTCACTTTTAATGGCAGCACACTTCACACCAGACACATTCAGCGTTTAAACACTTGCCACACCTTAACGCCCCCTCTTCGGCCATTGTCTGGGGCCACGCCCACTGGGTCCCCGCCCCCGACCATATAGCAGCTAATAAACGGTAAATATTGAAACATTTAAGCGCACGCAACGCAGACAGGACTCAAGTGAGACAGCACTCGTCGGTGCCAACTCAAGTGTGATTTCCATTGTTTGCGCTCGCAGATACAAATTTATATGGGCACGCAACGGCACAGGGATGTACGATGTATGAGTGTATAATAATTATAATGCAACGATGACAGAAGTGAAGTGTTTGCGGGGATATTTCAGTATTTTGCGGGGGAAGGCAATTAACAAGGATTGCATACCAAGACTTTAAAAACTTTAATTGGTTTGGGAAAAAGAGCAGTGAATCGGTAAACTTAAAATATTGGAAAAGTGGTGCTGTTGTTGCTGGTGGGGGTGCATGGGACATTTAGTTAGACTTGCTTAATTTCTGCTGATAATACGCATCAAGTGTCACCTTATTTGTAAAAATCGGATTCTTGGTTAAAAAGCTGTGTTAAAGACATGATTTTGGAACGTTAGACTAGGTCTGTCACCCTGCTGAAATAAACTTGCGCTGCGCAAGATCCTCAAGAATGTGCATGCCGAATCCAAACTTTCTAGCTTTTATAGTTTCCGTGAGCAATTCATTAATGACAGAAGTTAATCTGTCATTAGCAATTCATCAATGACAACAGCGAGGCTGTCATCAGCAATTCATCGATTACAGCATCTAGGCTGTCAGTAGTATAAAATTCATCAACAATTCATCGATGACAGCAGTCCTGGGCTCTGGACTAGTGCATTAAACTCAAGATTTGCCACCACAATCGGGAAAGCCCTCTAGTTTGGCGGGAAATAAGAAAAGCTAGACTTCTTTTGAAATGGTTTAATCATTCCAAAAGCCTATGTTTTTTTTTCACTGCATACTTTTATAGTCCTTTATGCGAGATTTTAAAATCCTTTTTTGGCACTACTCGGATACTATACATATACAATTTTGTTCAATACCTAATTTATGTAAGCTACGAATGTTTGATAAACATTTTAAAATTTAAAAGGAAGAATTGTAAGGCTTTCTTCATAATCTATTTCCTTGAATATAAAGTTCTGACGGTGTTCTTTTCCAGGCACTCTCATCTGGGAATATTATCCCCCTCATAGCAAATCCTGAGGCTCTCAGGACCCTCTCACTTCAATCACGCTACACTCACTATCATGTAGGCGCTTAAGTGCTTAATGTGTTTATTAAAAGTGAAATGGCCAACTACTTTTCATGCCTCCGTGCGTGTGTTTAAAACTGTTTGTTTGTTGCCCTTCGACAAGTTGTTATTTTGTTTGAAGTTGGTTGTTGCTTGTTGTTCGGCGCCCGCAGCTTTGGCGCTGGCCTTTTGGCGTTACTCACTCAGCTGGCGCGTAATTGTTGCCACTTTCGGAGTTGGTTGTTGTGATAGTAGTTTGTGGCTTATAGGTTTACACATCTGTGGTTGAGCAGTGGGTATTGTCAGCCAACGGGGCGGAATTATAAGAGCTTAAATGGCTTAATGGAGACCAGACAATATTATATATATTATATTATATTATATTTATTATACATATGTTATAAATAAATAATTTCAAAATGTCATGCCAGTTTACTAAAGAAATCCTGTCAAAACTAGCTTAATTTTAAACAAAATTCCCGAATAATAAAACTTTCCATTAAATTGTAAGAACTTTTTTAGTTCCAAAGATTTTTTCTTAATTTCTTGCGTCATTTTCCTGCTGTTCTTTATTCCTTAAAGCACTTTATGACTTTAACATCCAAGAAAAAAAGCTGTGTGTTGAGGAATTCCAATGCAAGCTGGGTGGTAACTGCGGTTTACTCGTTGACATCGTTAGTGCTTAAACTGCATTCTCCATTTCGGGGATTTGTTTACAGACCAACCAAAACGTCCCCCCGGTTATATTTGGCTTATATGGGTATAGAGAAGTATCTGGAACCTTTTACAAATGTTTCAGGGCAATAAAAGTAACATGGTTGAGAGCGACAGAGATTCTTGTTTTTTAAAACCCACTCCCAACGTTTGGCCCCTGTCTCAGCTGCGTTTGGCTCACTTTCAAATCAATTTGTTGTCTTTTCCTGGACAATGCAAATGACTTTGCTTTTGTTATTTCTTTGTTTTCATGTGTTTTTAGCTTTTTTTTATTTAACATTTTCCGGAGACTTTTGCGCTGGAAGTGAAAGCCACTGACCATGAAATTGAATGACAAGCTAAATCAGTCAAGCAACGAAATAAAATGCCACACTCACAGGACACGAAGGGCAAGTGCAGATGTGTGGGTGGATGGGTCGGTGAGTGGCGTGTGTGTGGGCCATTTGCAACTATTTTGCGTACTGCCTCAACATCATTTGTTGCGAACTTCCCATATACAGAGTCTATATGTGGTAGGAGCAATCAGAGCAAACATCAAATCAAAATAATGCCATCATTTATTTTCAATGAACTTTAACGCCACTTTCACTGCGAATTGCAGGCAGACATGCAGAATTCACGATGGGAAGTGGTGGCTCTGAGCCGGATTTCCACTCAATCCTCTCCAGCAGCCTCAATCCCTGGCTGTCATTGATTACATAACAATGGATAAACATTCTATGCCCATTGAGCGAGGCGAGCACACACAATGAGCGGAGGCCTCAGCTGGATGCTAAAGCATTTCACATCAAAATTGTAATGAAAGTCATTCATATGTTCGGTTTTTCTATTCTCCATTTCCTTTTCCCGGCTGTTGTTTTCCTACTATTTATATTTTCTTTTTTCTTGTTTTGGTTGATGGGTTTTTCTGCAGGTCGCGTGGTAGGCATGGAATTTATTGCATACTTTTAGGCGTTGCATAGTGGATTCTACGGATGTGGGAGTGACGGGGTCTGTTGTTCTTCGTTTAGCAATTAAAGTGAATGGGATTCTGTTGTTCTGGCGAAGGAAGTCGATTTAAGTTTTAATAGCTCGGGCAGCCAGGATTGAGATGTGTTCTTAGCACAATTGATGAATGGCGGATGGGAAGGGGATTGGATTGATGTTGGAAGTTATTGATTTAGGTACTAGTTTTTGTGATATGGTTTTACCTTTGGCTCTCATATCAAGTTTCTAAACCTATCATGTTTCTAAAATAATGCAGTTAAAACTATAATATAATAAGGTAATTGTAAGTAAGGGAGGTTTATCTATTCTCTGCTTCTTTCAACGCGAGTTCTTGGTCCTTATTTCATCATTTACCAAATTAAAGGAGAACTAATATACCACAAAATATTTTGGACGTACTTTAACCAATGGCCAGCAACTTTATGGCCTCAGCTACTAAAACAATGAAGTTAAATTTAAAATTTAATATGGCAATAGTATGGGAGTTTTATCTATTCTCTGCTTCTTCCAACGCGAATTCTTGAGCCTTAGTTCATCATTTACCAAATTAAAGGAGAACTAACTTACCCAATATATTGGACGTACTTTAAGCATTGCTGGCCAGGAACTTTATGGCCTCAGCTCCGACCCCCACCAAGCAATACTTGACTTATGGCTGTCCAGTTCGGTTGAAATTTGACAAGCGCACATTACTCAAAACGCGCTCTACGGGGTGCAGCCACAAAATGGGGAAAATCGAGGGTCCTTTCGGGACGAGGCTCTTGCCACCTGCAAGGGCACGCACAGACACATACTGACAGTTTAACTGTCATTAATAAAGAGCACCAGGCAGCGGCACACTCGCACACCCACATCCATACCCACATGTGCGGAGACTCCGCATAATTGATGTGTTTTTGTGAGTTATGTCTGAGCTCGTCGACCCGGCTCACTGCTGACTTGCCAACTTTCTGGGCGTCCTAGTCCTGACCTCCTCACTCATGGCCTGTTGGCCTACGTGCATACTTGGAGAAATCCATAGGCCAAAACGTTGGGATTTACATGAAATTTCGGCATCCCAACAGATTACATTACCTTCGAAAAAAAGTATTAGTGTTGAAATCAACATCACTTAATTGTTATGATAATCCCCATTTAAATAATGTGTTTTTCCATATAATATTTAATTTGGTAAAGTTTTTGCCAGTACTTTTAAAGGCAATCTTAAGTTTCAGTGTAAAAGTGTGCTTGGCTGGTGTTATCACTGCGACGGGGTGCTTAGAGCGTTTCCGGTTCCGCCTCGACCGCCAACTGCCGGCTGTTGTTTGTCCGTGCTGAGTGATGACTTCAAATTGGCCATCTCTGATGATGACGGCATATACGTGTAGTCCTTTGTATTCGATGGCCCGGTTACATGTCGAAACACATGTGCGAATGTCTGAATTTGGCTAAAAGCGATGGAATTTCTTCATTTGTTATAGCTATTTCTTTGGCGTGATTGCTGATTATGACGAAGAAATACATGAATAAGTCGGGTAATTCTTAAGCCACATATATTTCTAACTTGGTAGCAGCATTAAAGATGTATAAGTAATATTTTACGTCCATACTATTTTATAACAAATGCTTTTTTTATGATTGTTGTGATAGAATGTTTTTTTAAATTAAAATTTGTTCTTTTTTTTATTCTTTTACGACAGAATAAATAGGAGCCTAATGAATGTATACCCCTGGCACAGCTTTTTTAAGAAGGGATATCTTAGTTCGTTTCTGACCAATTACAACCTTTTTTAATTTACTTTATTTTCTTGTTAACTCTAATTGATGGCAGGGCATGTCACTGGTCGTCTTCCCTTTGTTAATTCAACCCATCTGCCTGTTATTCATGAATTCCGCACCATTACCAATTTCTCAGGTGTGTTCCGTCCCTGACCATTTGACACCCAGAGCACCCAGGATGGCCTGATATACACAATCGCACCCACCTCGAGTTCACACACCCACTACATACTGTGGCTTTCAGCTTGGCTTGATAAATGATGCACCATTTGTAGGCGCAGCTTTGTTAATAGAAACAAATTGCTGGCCTTTAGTGCAGCCAGGTGGCGAAATCGAGGGGGCGGGAGGAAGGTGTGACGATTAGTGTTGCTTATTTATAAAAATTATACTCCTACAGTTGCTGGCAAATTAATTAAAATTGATTGAAGGGATGTGCGTGTGTGTGCACTGTGTGCGTTTTTCAATTGGGTTTTAGGCAAATTAAAAGGCAGGTTGAATTTGGAACACGGTTCAAAACTTTTGTGCTTATAGTTTATACAACAAATTAAATTTTCTAGGTTATCCTTTACCAACTATTGGTATTATAGGTATTCAAGGAAAAAGTTAAGCTTTTAAAAATATTTTAATAAATATATTCGGTTCCAGGGTAAGATTGTAGGGATGTGGAGTTCGGAAGAAGAGTTTTCGTTATAAAACTTGTAATTAAATTGATAAATTTGGTGCCTATACTATTTTTGTGCTGTGCATTTTAATTTAAAACAAGGAAGAACGCTATAGTCGAGTACCTCGACTATCAGATACCCGTTACTCAGATAACAAACTTTAAAATAAATATGCCTTCATGTATGTTTTTCGCCGCTCGAATTTGCTCCCGATTACTATGTTAAAATCGGTACCCAGGGAACACCACGAGGAGGCCGTTGCTTTGCAACGGGGTCTTTCAAACCAAAATTCAATTTTGGGGACCTTCGAGTCGACTTGAGTTGTCTAACTTTGTACAAATTTGAAAACTCCATGTTCCCCAAAAATTTTGTTTATCCGTACCATACGGAAGGCATAATTATTAATGGTACCAAATAAATTAAAATATATATTACTTATTTTACATAACTACAACCTACTCATACTTTTTTTTTTGTTTTTTAGTTTTTTCAATAATTTGCTACATTAATACCTATTTAGTTTTTATAAAATAAAGTTAAATGTAATAAATATTTTTTTGGTTTTTTGTTTTTTTTTTTTAAAGGAAAAGAAAAAACATAAACAATTAAATAGTTAGCAATAAGCTAACTACTTAATTTTCTATGTTTTTTTTAGGAATATTTATTTTACCTTAATATTAGTTAATATTTGTGTTTTTTTGTAAGACATACAGACAGACATACAGACATACATACATACAGACATACAGACATACAGACAGACATTCAGACAGACAGACATTCAGACAGACAGACAGACAGACATACAGACATACAGACAGACAGACATACAGACATACAGACATACAGACATACAGACATACAGACATACAGACATACAGACATACAGACATACAGACATACAGACATACAGACATACAGACATACAGACATACAGACATACAGACATACAGACATACAGGCATACAGACATACAGACAGACAGACAGACAGACAGACAGACATACAGACATACAGACATACAGACATACAGACATACAGACATACAGACATACAGACATACAGACATACAGACATACAGACATACAGACATACAGACATACAGACATACAGACATACAGACATACAGACATACAGACATACAGACATACAGACATACAGACATACAGACATACAGACATACAGACATACAGACATACAGACATACAGACATACAGACATACAGACATACAGACATACAGACATACAGACATACAGACAGACATTCAGACAGACATTCAGACAGACAGACAGACAGTCAGACAGACACAGACAGCCACACACAATTTTTTTTTTTAAAATTTTTTTTTTGTTAATAAATAATTAATTAAATTTTAATTACTAAATTTTTTTTTGGTTTTTTTTTTTTTTTTTAATATATATTATTAATATTATATTTAAGTATATACATATGTACACTACCTACTCTGCCTCCCTTATGCTAACTAATATACCACTGTGGTAGCTATACGTGGTCTCAAATGTGCGCGCAGTGGCCCTATTATCGAAAATATTTGAAAACGCCCAATCAATATGCGTATTGCAATTGGTTGTGGACGAATCCAAATCTAGTAATGAGCTAAAACCTTTTGCATCTCCTAAAAAATCGAAAATTCTCCTACAGCAGCCAGAGATGGAGTGAAGGCACAAATTAAAATCTCCTAACAGTAAACAATTACTATTTAAAAACGTGTGCCGCTGAAATAAATCCTTAAATTCTGTTTCAAACTTTATCAACGGATACGTCGGACTTTTATATATAACAATAATCCCTAAAGAACGGTACTTAAAGGTGGCAAACTCGAACACTGGAGAGGCTAAATTTGAAGAATTAGCAAAAAAGCGACCACTTGAACAAAGACTAACATTCTCAAAAAGTTCGTTTCGAATGAATACGAGAATGCCTCTTTTTGGCCGAGCTCCGCTAGCTACTGACTGGCAATCTAGTCGCACTGCTGGGGTAAAGCCAGGAATATCATATGCTTCATTTGAGTATGTGGAAGCCTCAACGAAGCACAAAAGTGAAGACTTAAGCATTAGCTGATCGGAACATACATCGCTAATGTGGCAGTGCAAGCTTTCCGTATTATGGAAAAAGATATGAAGGTTCGGACTATTGAGTAAGCAATCGAAATGGGTACTCAGTAACTTAGCGGAACGCAATTCTCGGAGCTCTTCTTCTGAAGCTGAGTCCTGAGCGGATCTTGGAGGGACGAAAGGTCCAATGATATAAAGACCTGCTGCACTTGTGGCTCTGCTACAGGCTACATACAGTGCAGCTCTCTGCATTCCTGGACTAGTGTGAACCACCACTTTGCTGTATGTAGCGCCTTGACTTTTGTGAATAGTAATGGCTTCTGCAGGTACCACTGGAAACTGCTTTCGGTCAATGGTAGTGGCCTGGCTAGAATTAATCTGAAAGCTCTTGATAATCTTAACAACTGGGGTCCATGAAGGCTCTTGACGGTGACTGCACTTTGATCGTGCACTAACTCCTATGCTTTCATCTAAAAATTGTATCCAAAGAATATTCGGAGTGTTGGACGTACTGAAGCCTATCTCCCTAAGAACACCTGTGGCTCCATTAACGAGACCATCTGATGTATCTACATTGACCGTCATCATATATTTAGCAGTGGTTTTTAAAATCAGTGAGGTACACAAACCTTGTGTTTCAGATGTTTTTAATACCCTAGCTTGTTCCAGACATCTGTTCCTCTGCTCTGAGCTAAGTTGTGCAGACTTAACTGAGTCTATAGCTTCCGAGTTAAACTGATCAGTGGGAATCGAGCTGAGCTTCTCCCTATTGTACCGATCTGTGTCCTGATTGCTTGAGAAAAGGTGAATTGCGTCATTTGGTACTTGACTTTCATCGGAAATTCGGGTCCTAAGTAAACTTATATCATCAGACGACATTTGGCCGGACGCCATGTTATTGAGTGCAATTGCAAACGGCTGGTCATCTCGCTGTCGCATTATCTCTGTGAGTTCGAAAAACTTAAAAGGGCTCCACAGGTAAGATCCAAATATAGCACTGTATGGATCATGCGACGGCGGCTGAAAAATCCAACGATCACATACTGGCCGCAATTGTCTAAGATCGCCGAACACGATGACCGAAATACCTCCGAAGGGAGCATCGACGTTGGAAAAAATTTGCTTTAGGCGAGAGTCCAAATGGGAAAACATTGTTGCGCCGACCATAGAAATTTCGTCTATTATAAGTACTTTGAGATCAATAAATCTAGAACGCAGGGTATTTAACAAATCAGGGCTTAAGCTCCTAAATGCAGACCCAGCCTGATTTACAGGGAGAGAGAACATGGAATGAAGAGTGGAGCCTCCGATTCCAAAAGCAGCTTTGCCTGTGGGAGCGCACAATAATATTTTAACCGAAGTTGGGTCGCATCCTGCTCTACCATTATACTCCTTGGAAAGGGACTGAAATAGCGTGGAAATAAGTCTACTCTTGCCGACACCTGCTCCGCCTCCTACGAACTCATAAAAACTAGCATTTCTTTTTGCATTATGCAAAACATGCGTCAAAAAGGTTTTTTGCTTCAAATTAAGGGATCTAACTAAAGTTGCTAAGTTTTCAGCGGAAATAATTGGCGGGAGCTTTATTATCCGGATATTGCTATCCGGATCAATTTCTTCAACATTATTGTTTAAGTTTAAAACATTTATTTGAGAAGATATTTCCGGAAAAGCTAGGGCCCTAAACTCCTCATTAACTGCGGCCTCCTCATCTATATTTTCCTCATTATTCTGCTCTACTTCCATGGCCCTTCTAAGCGCGTCTTCCAAACTTTCTATGGAATTAAATCTATCAAAATTGGCTTTAATAGCCTCTTCATTCCCTAGGTAAAACTCCTCACAATTTCTCTGTACTAAATCTACCTGCTCGTCTCTCCACGGGGAAAAAAGCATCACTAATGCTCTAAAATAATTCTGTCTATCTATATTAATATTGAAGGGGCTATACCTAATAATACTCGGCCTATTCCTTTCTCTAATGAAACCACTACCGTCGCGAAGCGCGAAATAAACTTCTCCTAAAATATCATTTTCTTCTTCAGCTTCGTTGTCACTATTTCTCCCTTGACGAGTTCTTCCCCGGCTTTTTGAAAACTCATAGTTTGCAGCAAAATCGGCTAAACACAGGCCTTCATGAGAATCTGGTCTTTGTTCGTATCTGTCCAGCAAACCTTTCTGAAAGATGTCAGTGGAATTCTGAGGCATATTTTGCAGGACGCTTGTAGGTCTAAGCATACGAACTCGTTGTTCTGGAGGGAAGGTGTTTACGTGAACGCATTTATTGCTAGATTCTGACAACGCCAATCCCAGACAACAATATACGGCCTCCTGAGCAGAGATCTCAGTGCCCGAAACAAATTTGTGACCAAGATACTGTAGCTTTTGCCGAATGCTTGAATTGCCTCTTCGAATGTCATTAGCTGCTTCTCGCATTAACTTCGAAATACCCCTTTGGGATTTGTTAATATAATTAATTATGTAGCTACAGCAAGCAAAAGGGTCCAAAATTAACTGGATATCCATATTTGCCCTTTGCATAGAAAGAATGTGTTTATTATAAGCATTAACTTGAATTTCTGCAAATGTTCTCTTCAGAAAAATCTGTGGTTTTTTCAAACTAGACCTAATAGCATATATGTAGTCCTCGTAACTGAGGCTCACCTGATCATTAGAAAGAAAATTTTCAAATATGCTAAGATGGCTAATCAAATCATCTGATTGATCGCGAAGCAAAAAGCTACGAATTTTTTTAAAGTTTTCGTGGTGAAGAGAAAAGTTTTGAGTTTCTTCAGGAAGTGGCTTCAATATTTCCGTTTGGGGCATTGGAGGATATGGAATACCGAATCGACAAACAGATTGTCCGCGCACCTTTTTAAGACACGAATGCCCGTGCTTATGCTTTTGGTATTCAACATACGGAGCCAAATCTGTGTTTGTAACATCCACAGTTACAAACTGATCAATGAAGGCTATTACACTAGACATAGATTCTTCATTGTTGAAATCCACTTCCGGGGCATCTTTCAGCCAAAACATACCGTGAATATGAGGTGAACCTCTCTGTTGAAACTCAACTCGCCAATAATAGGTAGTAACAAAATTACTTCCAAAGATACCCCCAGGTTTCTTCATTAACTTAAGAACTTCCCTATATCTATAATCAAAATATCTAGCACACGTCACTGGGTCTGTCCTAATCAGGCGCGCCTTTTCCCTAAATTGTAAATTTAAAGCTTCTTCTTCGTTTATTTCAACCCTATCTACATTGCGCTTGAGCAGTACTATCAGCTCTGGCCACCTAGTTTCAGCGGCCGACAGAGTTATAAAGAAAGTTGGCAAACCAAACTGGCGAATCATAGCCATGACTTTCTTCTTTTCTTCTTCCCAGTGAGCAGGAGACGTGCGAATATCTTTAAGAATTCGATATCCATCATCATGGCTAATTAAGTTGCCCATAAAATCTTCATCAAGTACGTTAGCAGCTGTTATAGCGCTGGAGGCGCTGCGCTTACGTAAGCAAGTTGAAATATTGTTTCTAATTTTAATTAATTCCAACTTCTTATAATTGAAGAATAATTTGTCAGTTCTACAACCTCTTCTATCTACGTTTCTAAGCTCAGACCTAACTACGGTTGTATAACTCTCTGAAGATGGTCTCTTGACGCCAGCATATATGCTTGGGAACGCTAATTCTTCAGAGTCAGCATCGAGAATCACGTCGAGAGGTCTTTGGCCCTCACCTGGAGCCATTGTAATTCTCGGAATTCCTACATTGTGTGTCTGGTTATTCTCAAGCATCGTTTCTTGTCCTCCAGGATTTAGCTCTTCGGCTTCCGCATTCTCATCGGAATTAGTCGCCTCCGAATTTACATCCTCCTGCTGGATGGCTAATTGCTCCTCTACTAATGCTAAGTCAGCCTGAGATGCTATGAACGGAACAGTTTCGGATGTAAAATCAGAGATCCACTGCTCATTTACTGACACATTATGCTTTCTGTAAAGCTCGGTATTCACTAAGTATCTAATAGCGTCAGCAATTTTAGAAGGCCTAATGGTCTCTGCCATGAAATCATGTCCATATTCCATTCTTCGCTTGAGGTGGAGCTGTATAACCTCAGCTTCATTAAAAGCTCGTGGGAGGGACGTCACAATATTGCTTACTGGAATTGGAACATTTACAACAGCTCCTTTTATAGCACTCTGACGCTCATGACCTATCGACTTAATAATCATAAATGGAAGGCGAGGTGAAATCAGTCGTTCCTCCAAGGGAGTAAGCCCCCTTAAGCAATGAGGAATTTCTGGGAAATCTAGGCCGTTGGAAATGGCACCTTTGGGCTTTCTGCCGGCTTTTATATTGCTGTGACAGGTTGCACAGAACGTAAAAGATTCACCAGTGAAAGCAAGCTGGCTTGCATTTTGGTAAATCTCTTCCCTGAACTCGCAATGTTCTTCTAAATAGGCTCTAGAAAGCTTATTTATTTGCTTTGGGAACCACAATCCTTTACAACAAAGGCAAATCTGATCGGGACCAAGCTTCACTTTTCTATTAAAAGTGGCTATAAGAACTTCCAATTCAGTAAGTCTTCTACTGGGCCTATGCTCCTGAGACATAATAAGCCGTATCTCCTGACTTCGGATTGAGTTCCGAAGGTTTTCTGCTTCCCTGTTTCCACTAAGGCTTCTATACTGACTAACTCTTTGACTTATATTTTGAATTGCATCGATGGCTGCTTGTCGAGCAGCTATACGTGCACTTCGTCGAGCCAGTGTATTCCTCGCCTGCTCGACGACCCTGCGATCCCTAAAACTTCTAGCTGTAGTTCTCCTAGCCCTATCCTGCGCTCTTTCCAACAGGCGATCCTGTGTTGATCTAACCTGTGCTCGTTGCAGGGTATTTGCTTCTTGCTCACCCGCACGATACGCAGGATCCATGCGCCTAATTGAGCGACGCCGAGTATCGGCTGCTTGCTCATCCGCACGGAAATCAGGATCTAAGCGCCTTTCCGAGTGGTCAGCAGTATTTTGAACCTGCTCTGTAGCTCGGACTTGGCTATTTCGCCGCCTAATTGAACGACGCCGAGTATCGGCTGCTTGCTCATTCGCACGGAAATCAGGATCCAAGCGCCTTTCCGAGTGGTCAGCAGTATTTTGAACCTGCTCTGTAGCTCGGACTTGGCTATTTCGCCGCCTAATTGAACGACGCCGAGTATCGGCTGCTTGCTCATTCGCACGGAAATCAGGATCTAAGCGCCTTTCCGAGTGGTCAGCAGTATTTTGAGCCTGCTCTGTAGCTCGGACTTCGCTATTTCGCCGCCTAATTGAACGACGCTGAGTATCGGCTACTTGTTCACCCGCACGAAAAACAGGATCTAAGCGCCTTTCCGAGTGGTCAGCAGTATTTTGAACCTGCTCTGTAGCTCGGACTTGGCTATTTCGCCGCCTAATTGAACGACGCCGAGTATCGGCTGCTTGCTCATTCGCACGGAAATCAGGGTCTAAGCGCCTTTCCGAGTGGTCAGCAGTATTTTGAACCTGCTCTGTAGCTCGGACTTGGCTATTTCGCCGCCTAATTGAACGACGCTGAGTATCGGCTATTTGTTCGCCCGCACGAAAGACAGGATCTAAGCGCCTTTCCGAGTGGTCAGCAGTATTTTGAACCTGCTCTGTAGCTCGGACTTGGCTATTTTGGCGCCTAATTAAACGACGCTGAGTATCGGCAGCTTGTTCGACTCCACGAGCGGTAAGATTAAGGCGTCTTGACCTACGAGACGCTGTATTAACGCCCTGCTCTGCATCCCTGACTAAAAAATTTTCCCTTCGCCTACGATGAGCTTCTATATTTTCTACCCTCTCCATCTCTGCATACTCAATGTTTTCCCTATTTGCCCTATTTCTTATTAATTGATTCCTAGCCCGTTGAGATGCAGTAGGTCTATTTAGTCGAGGCATTTTTATAAAAAAATGTAAATTTCCCTAACGGAAAATATATCTTTAAAATATAAATATTAAAAACAATTTTATAAAATAGGACTAGTAAAGCTATATTAATAGAACTATAAGTGCAAGTCCTTAAAAGACGAAACTTATAACCCTATTACGATTTTATTAGTTAAATACGTTTATTGAAAATATGAAATAATAATATTCAAAGAAAAAGTCTTTAAAAAGACCTAGTCTGAAAATATTATTATAATGGTAATAAGGTTGATACCTAACAAATATTATTTAAATATTAAAACCCTTAATTAAGTGAATAAGTAAATACCTTAATTATACCCGTTACTCGTAGAGTAAAAGGGTATACTAGATTCGTCGGAAAGTATGTAACAGGCAGAAGGAAGCGTTTCCGACCCCATAAAGTATATATATTCTTGATCAGGATCACTAGCCGAGTCGATCTAGCCATGTCCGTCTGTCCGTCTGTCCGTCTGTCCGTCTGTCCGTCTGTCCGTCTGTCCGGATGAACGCTGAGATCTCGGAAACTATGAGAGCTAGGCTATTGAGATTTGGCGAGCAGATTCCTGAGCTTCTTACGCAGCGCAAGTTTGTTTCAGTAGAGTGCCACGCCCACTCTAACGCCCACAAACCGCACAAAACTGTGGCTCCTACAGTTTTGATGTTAGATAGAAAATTTTAACTGAAATGTATTAGTCTTGTCCATACCTATCGATTGACCCAAAAAAAATTTTTCTACGCCCACTCTAACGCCCACAAACCTCCCAAGAAAAAAAGCTATGACGTCAGAGCCAGACAGTGCGAAATGTTTTTACGCGTGTATGTGTGTGTATGTAAATAGTTGCCGGCCGAACTTAGCGGCAAAGAGAAAAGCACTGCCGGCGCTCAGAGAGAGCAAAGTGCGCGGCTATCTTATTCTATTGAACAATGAATTTGTCACGCCTACCCTAACGCACACAACGCTTAAATCTGTCTTCCGCCGGTAGGTGGCGCATTTAAATCTCGCTTTGCTGCTTGCATATCTCCATTTCCCTTTGGTCGCTTAAGCTGAGTAACGGGTATCTGATAGTCGAGGTACTCGACTATAGCGTTCTCCCTTGTTTATAAATAGAATTATAAGTGTTAGTCTTTAAAAAGACTAAAACTTATAGGACTATTAGATAACAAATACGTAAATTTATAAAAATATAAAAAAAGCCTTTAAAAAGGCAATTTTCTTATATTTCTATAAGTAAGAAAAAAGTGCGAAGCGATTAGAAAAATTGAAAATCGAAAATTTAATCGGAAAAAATTGAAATAAATGAAACTACTTTAAAATGAAAATGAAAAAAATTAAAAATCGGAAATTTACCAAAAAAAAATTTACAATATGAAAATATAAATGTTTGTTATTGTTAATAAAATTACTTTAAAAAGGGTACTTAGCAAAGTGCGCAGCAACCAGTCATCAGCAAAACGCGGCAGCGACGTCGGCAGGAGCAGCAACAACTCGCGTGCGCGCAAAAACACAAATTTACGTTAACTTTTAAGCAAAGGAAAAACACAAATTTACGTTAACTTCTTAGCAAAGGCAAATTAATTTATTGAGTTTACGTTAAATTGATTGCAAAGGTTAATTTACGTTAGGAATATCGCTTTTAAATTGGAAGACACTTGAACAATTCGCAAAAATCGCATTCGGCACACGGGCAGTAGATTCGCTTACGATGGTTAGTCGTAGACTAAAGAGATAACAGATGATTTACAGCGCTGTAAAGTTTTTGCCCGCCAATTTAACGTGCACGGATTTCGGTCCTTTTCCCCGAATTATACTTCTCTTTTAGCGCATAAAAATGCACAAAGAGAAAATGATAGGAGCAAAAAGCCTCCCTCCCGCGCCCTTTCTATTGTTTTTGCAATTTAAATCATACATTAACCTGATCGGAATTTGGTAAATACAACTGGTAGACCAATGAACTGGTGTTCGGGTAGAGCCAAAAGGGGAACAAAATTAAGTTGTTTATTATTCAATAGAGTAAGTTAGCCGCGCACTGTGCTCTCTCTTAGCGTTGGCAGCGCTTTTCATTCTCATTTTCTCGTCCCGCTTTTGTTTCAGCCTGCGCCAAGGAAGAGAGAGCAAGACATAAACAGACTGAAAACATTTATATTAATGTATGTTTGTTAAGCATCAACAAACAACAAAATAATAGCAATGAGTAAATTGGCCTGAGGACAGAGGGGAAAAGGACAAATAGTTTGAATTGCTAAATATTCAATAGAATATGTTAGCTGCGCACTCTGCTCACTCTTTGCGTTGGCAGCGCTTAACATTATCATTTTTTTGTCACGCTTTTGTTTCAGCTTGCGCCGAGAAAGAGAGAGCTAAACATATGTACATAGTTTAAAAGAGTTATATTCGCCGCGCAATTCAGCTTGCAACTATTTACACGCAAACATACATACATATGTAAATATATGTCATTATCTGGCCCTAACGTCATTGCTTTTCCTAACTCCTTGGGATGTTTGTAGGCGTTGGAGTGGGCGTGGCAAAGATTTTATGGGACAGTCTATATGTATTGGCTAAAACAGTGCATATGCATATCTTATAAAAGACATAAAAAAAACGATTTACAGAGCTGTAAAGTTTTTCGCGCCAATTTCACGTGCTCGGAATTTCGGTCCTTTTACTCCAATCTTCCGTCTCATTTGGCCCATGTGAATGCACTGCGGTAAGAGAAAATGCAAAGAGCGAAAAGCCCTCCCTCCCGCGCCCATGCCATTATTTTTCAGGCACTTAAATCTTATATTAACCTTATCGGAATTAGTTAGACCAATAAATTGGTGTAAGGGTAGACAACAGGAGAGTCTAAAACGACGATCCAAACATAAAATAGACTGAAAACATTAATATTTATGTACGTTTGCTTATTATGAACAATTTTAAAGCCTATAATATACATACATATTCTTAAATTTAAATGTTTGCGTTAGATGTTCAATAAAATGTTTCTTCAAATAGATTTATTTGAAAAAGTTCTGATCGCTGCTTAATTCAGCTTGCAACTTTTTACATACAAACATGCAGAAATAAAATGATGTATACATATGTACATTGTCTGACTGACGTCTGACGTCATTGCTTTTCTCAACTTCTTGGGCTTCTTCTTCTTTTAGTCCGCCAATTTAACGTGCACGGATTTCGGTCATTTTCCCCCAAATATACTTCTCTTTTGGCGCATAAAAATGCACTAAGGGAAAAAATGCAAAGAGCAAATGCCCTCCCTCCCGCGCCCATGCTTTTGCTTTTCAGCAATTTAAATCTAACAATAATCAGAATTAGGAAATTGAAATTGGTAGACCAATGAATTGGTGTTAGGGTAGAAAACAGGAGTAAATTGTTAATTATTCAATAGAATAAGTTAGCCGCGCACTGTACGCTCTTATCGTTGGCAGCGCTTTTCATTCTCTTCTTTTTGACCTGCTTCTCTTAGCGTTGGCAGCGCTGTAACTGTCATTGTTTTTTTTGACCAGCATTTGTTACAGCCTGCGCCAAGAAAGAGAGAGCAAAACATAAAATAGAATAAGAACATTAGTAATAATATACATATGTATGTTCGATTAACATAAAATTACAGCAATAAGTAAAGTGGTTAGGGGACAGAGGGAAAAAAGGACAAATAGTTTATTTTTTTGTTCATTATTTGCTTGCTCTCATTTTTCGGCTCTGCTTTTGTTTCAGCCAGCGCCAAGAATGAGAAAGCAACACATAAAATAGACAAAATAATTTATATTTATGTATGCTTGCTAAACATACACAATTTTAGGGCACATTCTGTATATTTAAACTTAAATGCTTGCACTAGTTATTCAATAAAATATTTGGTTTAATAGCTTTGTTTGAAAGAGTTCCATTCGCCGCGGATATTAGATTACAAGTTTTTACACTCACACACATGCATAAATACATATTTATTTATGTATGTCATTTTCTGGATCTAGTGTCAAGGCTTGTCTTAACTACCTTGGTTTGAGGGCATTGGACTGAAAACGGGAAAGTTTTTTGGGAAAATCTATAGGTATTTATTAAACTAATATATATTCATTGAAAGAGATAAATAAAGATTTACAGAACTTTAAAGGTTTTTGCCCGTCAATGGGACAAATGGATAAATTGCTCTCTTTGCTCTCACTTTGCTCTCTCTGAGCGCCGGCAGTGCTTTTTTCTTTGCCGCTAGGTTCGGCCGGCAACTATTTACATACACACACATACACGCGTAAAAACATTTCGCATTGTCTGGCTCTGACGTCATAGCTATTTTTCTTCGGAGGTTTGTGGGCGTTAGAGTGGGCGTAGCAAAATTTTTTTTGGGTCAATCGATAGGTATTGACAAGACTAATATATTTCAGTTAAAATATTTTATCTAGCATCAAAACTGTAGGAGCCACAGTTTTGGGCGGTTTGTGGGCGTTAGAGTGGGCGTGGCAGTCTACTGAAACAAACTTGCGCTGCGTAAGAAGCTCAGGAATCTGCACGCCAAATCTCAATAGCCTAGCTCTCATAGTTTCCGAGATCTCAGCGTTCATCCGGACAGACGGACAGACGGACAGACGGACAGACGGACAGACGGACAGACGGACAGACGGACATGGCTAGATCGACTCGGCTAGTGATCCTGATCAAGAATATATATACTTTATGGGGTCGGAAACGCTTCCTTCTGCCTGTTACATACTTTCCGACGAATTTAGTATACCCTTTTACTCTACGAGTAACGGGTATAAATATATTCTCTGGGCTTGGCCTCTAGTTTCTGCCTTTCATTCCGTTGCTGCATTTAATTTCATTTAATTTTCAGCCACGCCCCACATAACATCACTTCTTGCTAGTCATTTTGGCAATCCACCACTGATCCCGGCGCCCTGCCCCGCCCCCTTTTTCGCTCCGCCCCCAATTTTCCAGCGCCATCATCTTCTGGTGGCTGTTGCACTGCACGCTTTTCACTTTTCATGAATAATAAAGTGAAAGTCTAGTTAGTTTGGCGTTTTTCAGCTCACTACTCGACGGCGGCTTCCTGGCGGAAAACTCTGGTTCGGGTTTTGGCCTCGTCAAGCCCACAGCCCCCTTTTCTCAACCGCCCACCACCCGCTTTTCCACCTCACCAACACACTGCAGCGTACATTTGTAATTTCGTTGCATACTTTGGCGAGCATAAAAACTCTGAAAAGGCGGCACCTCGCAATTGTTCGGGATGCCAGGATGCAGAGGGCCAAAAAGAAAAGGTTCGGGGGGGCTTTTCCCGTAAGTTTTTCATTTCCTTGTTCCTCTGGCTGCACTTTCCCTCTATTGTTGTTGCTCGCCTTATTGTGTTCCGTATTTAATGAATAATTTTTAATAGCTTCGCTATTGCTTCTGGCATCACTTGGCTGCTTGTTGGCGCAAAGGGGCATAACGGAAACTATTGGCCCTAGAAGTGGATTAATTTGCCGGCCAAACTTTCCGGCAATGATGAAACGAAATTAAGTTTGGATTAAATCATTGCAAAAAGTTGGACACGATGTCCCTGGGTGCTAGTGAATGTTTCTCAGTTCAATTAAATTTAGTTTTTTAAGTGTTGAAAAGTGCTGTTTTGACTTTCCTCATTCCTTGAATAGTTAGAAGGTTTATAGATATGTTTACCTAAGATGTTTGTTTAAACTAAAAGCTAACAGCTAATTATTGAAGGTTTAAATAACAAAAAAAAATTGTTCTTCAGCTTATGTTTTATCGAAAATGCTTTTTTAACTATTTCAGTAGTACTAAAGTACACCCATATTTCATGCCATCACTATCCAATCTCTCACTTTTACTTCCTCTCGTTTTATGTTCACCTGCATTTTCCACTCATAAAATTCAATTATATGCACTTGCCGCATAAATTCCTTGAGGTGCACATTTATTCCTATTAGGTATTCCTATCCTTCCATCCTGCCATCAGCTCCCTCTATTTTTTATTTGCCAGTGCAATTGTTGCATAAATCAAGGCGAGTTTCACGCATATAAACAGTGCAAAGTGTGCGTAACGAGCGTTTCAATTTAAGAGCTAGACTTTCATTTTTCTTTTTGATTTTCTTCCTAAATTTCTGTGTTTTTTTGCTGTTTTCGAATGGGCTAGGGAGTGAGCAGCACTGGTAACAAATTCAATTTTTCATTTTGAGAGCAGTCAGATTGCTGGCACTCGTGCCCCCAACTCGCCTGCAGCTCCATTCCGACAGTTTGAAAACACTAAAGTTGAATTACAATTGCAATTTTTTTCACCCTCGCACTCTGGTGGCTTTTTGTTTGCTTCATTTTTGCCGTCGCCTTGGTGTTAAGAGATTTTTATGTGCCTACGTATTTGAAATGCTAAAATGATGTATGGCACCCGGGCCAGACTGAAACTCTTTCCGCCCTCCCATTTACCAATTTTTTTATACGTTTCCCGTGTGTGTAAAGGGAGAGTGCTATAAAATGTCCATTAAGCTTTTCGAGGAAACCTGCTGAAATGCACTTTTCGCATTCTAAACTGCCAACAGGTTCACTTGACGAAGGCCAAAAGAAGTAACTTGGAGTTGGCTTTCAAGAGTGGTTCGCGGCCACTTAAATATTTTCTAGGTGAGAGAAAGTAGGCTTTGTGGGGAGAAGCAAGTACGCAGTGCACAAACAATTAGGTATGCCATTTTATACAATTACCTTCAATCATTCAAGAGTAAGAGTTTACATTTCTTTAAAATGTCTTTAAAAGTAGATGTTGTAAATTTAATTCTTGAAATTATTAATAAGTAATTAGTAACACCTATTCCTTTATTTCTACCCATTGTTTCAAGATTTTTTTATTTGAACTTCTTTTCTCTTCCTTTTCCTGCCATTCCTTAAGTCACGCTCTCCTTGTGGGCTAATAAAAATTTATTTATTTGGCTCTTGTAAATCACAATTACGCTGTCATCTATTAGTTATTAATATAGATGTGCCAGGGCCATTTATTATAAGCGTATAAACACATAGCTCCCACTCGAAGATTAATGATAGCAAAATATTCCACATAATCAAGTGATTTGGGTTTCCCTTTTGTTGGGCTTTCGTATTGGCCCCTCGTTTTATTTGGCTTGAGGACTTATTTTGTGAGTGGGCGGTGCGCCTTGTTGTTGGTCCTGAATTCCTTGCCAAGGGGAGTGACCTCAAGCAGACACAAAAACATCTTGATTTGTCAATATTTTATTTATTGCTTATTGTGTGTAATTAGAGCAGGCGTTTTATCGTTGATCCTTCATGTCGGAAGGGGATTATTTAGTGACCTCGGGTGATTTTCTGAGCTTGTGAGTTTGTTTCTTTGATTGCGATAACCGAAATTTGTGATGAAACGAAGGCATTAAGTTAATCTTTATATATCTGAGCCTTTCAAAGAACTAGGTTAAATTGATTCATTAGATCTTTGTACATAAAACTTTCAATTGATTTCATTCGTTCTTTTCTATTCAGAATTTCACTGCTCCCTAGTTATAGCAAATCATGAACATTCTTGTGTAATTTAATTTTTTTAAATTTTATTTAGTATTTTACGGTAACAAACAGCCCACTTTTCCTATATCCACCTTTATTTTTTGCCAAACTCGTACGCAAAAATATAAATTGGCTCTTCAGACCGAAGAATACAAATGCCATATCACTTACCTGTTATCAACGAGTTCTCGCATTGTGATACCGTCAATTATGCTGTTCCCTGAACAACAGTCATAACAAAAGACAATCATAATCGGCTGGCGGGAGGAAAATGAATAGAACAAGAGCCAAAACACAGAACGCAATCTAGCGGATAGCCGCGGGGTGGGGCGACCTTTGACCAGACAACCGAGCAATAACCAGACGCGTTCAGCTTGATGACCCCAATAGAAATAAAATGCATACTTTTTGCAACATTTGCCTGTACTGTCCCCTCTGAACAGAGAACAAAATAAAAAAAAATGAGGAAAATACGCCACCCCCTTGGACTATTGAAACAAACGCAGCGCTTGAAAAGGACATTCGCTGCAAGTGTCGCGCATCGCAATGCTGCTCGCTTTATCCTGGCTTGGACCTTGTCCTCCAACTGCAGATCCTGCCCACTCCACTCCTGCTGACTGTCTGCCCCCTGCACATTGTTGTGGCTTTTTATTGTTTTATTTTGGTTATCCTTTGACTACGTTGTTTTCATTCGCCTTTATTGCCGGCTTTGTTTTTCGGCTGATTGTGCGCGGTTGTTACGGGTTGCTGTCTTAATTTCAGTGTGGCCAGGACCACTATGCATAAATGTCTATAAATTTAACAGCAGCATTATGTTTGCTCGGTGCCTCCTATCTGCCGGATTTTTACACTCAAACGGTGCAGGGGAGTTACAATTCAATTTAGGACGATAACGTGACAGTGGGACAGTGACACAATTGCATTGCTTTCTCCACCCCCCAAGTGTGCGCGCCAAATTGACTTGGCTATAAATTATACGACAGACAGTGAAGCAGACTCAGAGGGGTGTAATAACACTTGAAATGGTGAAGTTTTTGTTTTCACCCGCGAATTCTTCAGGAATTTTTATTGACCTAAGGTATCTACTTGATGAATGACCATGTAATTCAATTGTCTTTATGTGTCGAGTGACAATAAGAATGCGTTTAGGTAAAGCAACAATGAAATGCTATATGTGCTTTTTAAAACGCGAATTCTTCAGTCCCATTTCGGAATTTTTTGTTATTACGAAGTATGGGATGTTGTAAGAAATTTGAAATTATAATTAAAAGTCTTTCATACACAGAGAGAAAGATCCAAGAACATTGTTCTTGAATTGAGAACATTTGTTCTTAAAACCCGTGTAAGTACATTTTGGTATCAATGTTTTCAATATTAGAACGAACTGGTAAGAAGTGAAAAGTTAAATTAAGTTTATTAAACATCTTTTAAGTATACACTACGGACTAAACTAATAGGTTATTTGTTGAGATATACAATGTAGCTTATTCGAGCAAAATAAAAATAATTTTAACTTAAAAAAGTTGTTCTATTTTTAAGAACATTTTCAACTCAGATGAGAACGTCAGAATTTTCTCTGTGTTCTCTTCGCAAAAAGATTTTTTATATACCCATCAAATAGTTCAGCCTCCACTCATAAAATTGTATATGCGCTTTTGAGACGTGAATTCTTCAGCACCATTTTGCAGATTTCCTTTGATCCGAGGAGCGGAATGTCGTAATAAGTTTGGAATTAAATGTAAACGTCTCTAACACTTCTTGCAGTAAGATATTACATACCCTATTCACAAATTTCTCTCTCCACCCATGTCGCCCTTTCTATATTGTAAATGCATTGCCAATTGTTGGTGGCCAGGTATGTGTGAAACATTGGCACTACCCAGCACACGCATGCAGACTAATTTGCGAAATCTGAATTGTCATATCAACAGATGGAACCGAGCACCGAATGGAGCTGAGATTGCTCCCCCTTCTGACCCGGCTCATGGCGCCTTACGTTAATTGCATTGAATTGGGACAGGTTGGACGCCTTCGTTTCGGATGGAGGCACAAGGCAGGAGACAGGGGGCAGGAGGCAGGTCCCATTTGCAACTGCATCTCCAGCTCCCTCCATCGCACCGGTGGTCTAGGACCCTTGACTGAAACTGTCTAATATGCTAATTACACTGCAGGCAACAATGCTGAGTGGGCTCCACTCCGCTTCCCCTTTCGCCATCAGTGTCTGTGACTGCAATGCGTTTTGGTCGTTCATTTGGTTCGGGATTTGAGCAGATTGAGGGACATATAGGGCATACAGAGGCGCTCCCCCCGTCCCCGTCACCATGTCCTTTCTCGTTCCGGCTTCCCAGTCTAGGACTAAGCCGCTTTGGTGAAGTGCCCTTTACAGAAGTATGTGTACCGAGAGAAACAAATTTGGCGCTTTCTATACGATAGAAAATGGTTAGAACCCATTTAAAAATATATGTATGGAAATGAGTTGATATGAACTGTTTTGAATACTTTTCAGGCTACTTACTCTAAGTTAACTCATAATCCTTGATTAAAAAAATAAATCAGAAAAATGCATAGGAAATAAATAAAATTTAGCACAAGTTACTTTTTTATAGCAAAACCATAACAATATATTAAAAATGTACTTTAAGAAGATGGGTTTTATTGTCTTACCACATTTACATGAAATACGATATCCACAATTGTGGATATGGCAATCACTTTAAATAAAGTGGTTTTATGTCTTAGCACCTCAGGATGAAATTTAATAGGAGTACACATGTGGATATCAAAATCACTTTTCCTATTTAAAGATCCTTTTAGAGGTATTATGTTCATTAGGAGGTTACATTATGGGTGATTGGATAATCCCGCAATTACTCATCCCAACCTTATATGAACGACATGTTCGTTCAATTAAAGTGAAATTTTTCTTTCTGTACGAACGAGTGTGCTCGACTCTATTCTTTGCACCCCGCACTGCGTCTGTCTAATTAATTATACTTTTCAATTGTATCGCAAACAATGACAATGACATTTGCCGGCACGCCCCCTTTCCGGCGCCTTCAGTCGCACTTTACCCATTTCAGTTAGCTGGTTTCGGTGCGGTTCGCTTATCTATGTGGCATACTTTTTGGCGCTTTTCGCCTTTCGACGCTGCAGCGTCAAAAGTTTTCGGCGTGTGGGAGTAAAGTTGAGGGTAGAAATTTGCATGCGCCATAGATAAATGTTTGTCAGAGTCGCTTATCGCGATTTCCCATTCCGCCGCTGTCGCCGAAGAATGAGACGGAAGAACGCCGGCTCTCATTGCCAGATTAGTCAAGTTTTTCACCAAAAAGATTATAGACTTTATAAATTAGTTTGCTTGGCTGTGGAGTTCGAGGAGTTTGTTGAACATACTTATAGTAAAACTCGTGATTTTAATTTAATATTATACAGCAATGCCCAAAAAGGATGGTGAGTTATATAACTAATGGTGGGCTTTGAAGTCGCAAAGTATGCAGTGAACAAATTGAAGTCTAATAATGGAATACTTACAGATTCTAAAATTATTGTTGCATACTTTTAGAAACCTTTTTAGCGATTTTAAAATCTCAATAATTTCTGTGACACCATCTAAAAGCAAAGCATTTCAAATGAAAACGTTACAAAAATTAAAGAAAATAACTCTGTTCTTTCCACTAGGTCTAGGTTAATTTAAACATAATCTGTGCTTTACTTAACCACAATTATCACTAATGAGCCTCTCTTTATTTACGCCATGATTATTCTGAAAACCGATTCCCCCCGCACACAACTTTCGCGTTTCATATTCATTATCCATTTAAGAGCAATAAACAAATGCTGAATGCAGTGGGTATTTACCACACATCTAAATTAGAGATCCCAAACTGAATCAACCATTGATAGCCACTTCACTTCCGTTGACGCGTTTCCAGTCCGCCGCGTGTAATCAAATACGACCGATAGTTTGTTGTTTGGCCAATACACATAAATATATGTTTATAGCCAGCCATTGAGCGATAAATGCAATTTTGATATGCCATACCGCAGCTGTCAATGCCGGAATAATATTTTCAATAATTTTAAAATGATTCCCCCGCCAAATAAATTAATCGAAAATGCCAGAAATGGGCGCAAACAAACCAAATGAATTCAAATGGAATTATGGCATCATTTATTTCCACTACCATTTATTAAAAAGTACATATTTTATGGAAGATAAATTAATATTCATCCGGTTTGATCCTCGCTAAAGCCAATTTATATTACGAATTTGCCGAAAGATCTGTGGAATATTTTATGAAATAATTTACTTAATAATAAATAATAAAAGCCAATATTAAATCTTATTAGCATTGTGATTTTGCTATTTCCACTTAATTGTAATGAATAATAAATTAAAAAAAATTAATAACTAAGCCACGATTTGTTAGAATTAATAATAGAAATACATCCTACATTCGGGACTGTGCCAGGGAAAGTCTAGAATCCTACAGAAGCCGAGACTTCATTTATTTTCTGAAATCTAAGCTCCCTTTGCATGGGATGAAGCCCGAATGATGCCAAAGTTGCCGAAACAATGTGAGCCATAAGCCGAGCACATAAATGAAATCGTGCGTAAAATGCGAACAAAGGGAACCCGTTTGTCGTACCATATTGGATCGAATATTATTGTAAAAAAAGGACGAAAAAAACAAAAGTCAATACGTATGAATATGAAAATTGATGTATGAGAAAATTGCAAAGGACACGCAAAGCATTTTGTATTGCCGAGCTGAGTGATTGGAGACGGGTAGAACTTCGAACTGGGATTCTGAATCAGATGGAAGGCACAAGGTTGTCAGGGGGCGAAGTGAAATTCCTTTGAATGGCTGGGGCTGAGAATCCGAACAAAATGAGCTTTGATTTTGATTCTGGGCACAAGGCGGAGGAGGGACCAGCAGTAATAAAATTTGGACTGCCTTGGCAATTTTATGGGCTTACTGTCGAACAGGTACTTTGAGCATTTGCACATTTCGAAAGTCTTTTTTCTGCTACTTTGCATAACTAATTGTTGCTGGCAGAGGCAGAGAAACAGGAGTCGATGCCGAATTGGTTGCATAATCTCGGGCATTTCGTTATCATATTACACATGTTCAATTTCGACATATTATTGAGTGATTTGCATTTTGACTTGAAGGCACACAACGTGCTGGGGATGCTTGAATAATCTCAAAAATGTTATTGAGTTTAAAATGTAACCAAGTTGGAAAATATTTATCTTGCATATTTATTCATAGCTTAATGCTTAACTAACTTTGCGTTTTACGCATGAATAACTTTTCAGTTTCTTTGCGAAATGACACACAATTGTTCTTTGCAAATGTTACTTGTCACTTCTTGGTTAAACAAGCCCATTAACTAAATCAACAGCTTACGAACTTCTGGAGTTTCAGTAGTTTCATTAAGGAAAACAGTATTCTTGCCATCTTTCCCGTTTAACTACTGCAAATTTTAATTAAAATTTGCGACCCAATTTTTTCAAGTTTTCCTTCTGTATTTTCTTATGGCGAATTGTCACATCATTTTTAAAGTGTTATTTAAAATGCATTTTCTAGTAAATGATGTGCGGCATTTTAATTAGCTCTCCTTCCCCAGCAAAACTAATTCAATTTGCACTTGGCAAGCAGAAGCTCAAAGAGAGGAAGAATCTCTAACACGAAATTTGGCTGCGTTTTCATATTATTTTCTTTTATTTTTTTGCGACTTCAAAGACAAGCCAAGACGGTTGGTTCTTCGCCTGGTTGAAACGACTTAACGACTTCTGCTGCCTGGCATACAAATTAGGTCTTTTTTTTCGCCGACTGAACGTAGGAAATGTAGAGTAAAGAAAAATTCGCTTGAACGCATTTTTTTTTTTTTTAAACTTTTCTGTTAACCGAAAAAATTAAAACATCATCATTTGGTGCACTCAGCCAAAAAGTCAAGTCTACTCGAGTCAAGTCAAGTCGAGTCAACTCATCTCAACTCAGTCTCTGGTCGGTGTGTCTGTTGAATTTCAATTTCGCTGGCCTGCCTTGTCACCCCGAAAAGGCCGGAGTTCATATGAAAAACATTACGCATACGCACGGTTGCACAATTTTAAATGGCACGCGCACAACAAATTTTCGCCACCGAGCAAAATCAAACCGAGTTAAGATTTTTCTTTATCTCCTCTGTTTGACTAACCAGCCGTGTTTTCAGAGCAGCGGATTAGTTAACTACTTGACAACACCATCCAAAATCCAAAAACCAGCATCCAACAACCAACTCCCCCATGAGTCTTCACTTTGAATCAAAGTTTTCCCACGGGAGGCTGAGACTGGGTAGACTTTGTCTCATGTGACGATGTCGGTGAGCATGGATAACATTTGTTGCCTCCGTGTGACTCGGCTTCTTCAGGTGATTCGCAAATAATCAAGAAACTTTTCGTATTAATTTGAGAGAAGCCTTACCCGTGTTGTTGTCTCTTATTGACCCCAATTTATTCAGACCACGTTGGCTTTTGGTTTGCTTGAGGAAGCTCAAAATTTGTCAAGGATTTACTGGCAGATATTGCCACGCTCTCTGCAAAGAAATATAACCACTCAGGTTAGATTCTTCGTAGCCAATTATAATTTGCAAGGTTTTCCACTTCCTTGGAAAAATACTTTTGTGCTTGTTTTTTACGAATGATAGATCAAAATTTAAATGTATGAAATAAAATACATTAAAGAATCCATTTTAAAGAATAAGAAACCGATAAATATCCGTTGATGTGAAACAAGCAATGCTGAACATGGATCGCAAGCTTTCTCTTTCATTGGAATCCATTTGCCTTTATGGAGCGTCCATTCTGGATCGACATCTCAATCAAAATCAATTAACGCCCGAACGTTAAGCTACCGATTGTTGCCATTTCATTTCCCCTCAGACATACAGATAGCACAGTCCCTTAACACCCGACTGCCCAGCTGCCTAACCCCTTCCTATAAAGCTTGTCATATGTTACCCTGGGCAACGACAATGGCAGGCAACAAAAGCGCCAGGCATCAACTTCTCCAAATGAAGCCAGAAAGCAACGCAAAACAAAAAAAGTAAATAAACAAAAGAAGGGGTTCGAAATATTGAAGATAGTACACCCTTTATAAATCGATTTATCTTATATTTAATATAACTCATTTTGTAATAATTTCCAAACGCGAATTCTTTAGGATTCCTTTGTTCCAGAAGAATAAAGTTAATACAGCTTGGTTCTGAAATACAAGTTTGAATACATTTTTTCTATATTAATATCAATTTAAAACATCTTCCTTTCTAGGCTTACTTTAATTTAAAAACTTAACTTTTAAACCCAAGGAACCCAATCAATGTTACATGCATTGCAACAAATCTGGTATACCCTCTTGGTGTATGTCAACCGGAAATAAAAAAAGGGGACTCCACAAACAAGGATTCTCTTTGGGGAGTGGGCGATCGCTGAGGAGTCACCAAATTGGGTAGCAAAAAAAAGGGCCAGCGGGTGGGGAAAACCCTTTTGTCAACATAAATGAAATGCGCCCACAATTTCAAGTTTGGCGACGCCGTCTTTCTCTACCCCTCCACAGCGACTCTAAAAGTATAAAATGAATGAAAAGCGAAAAGCACAATAACAACACGGGCAACGAAGAGTGGTTAAAGGTTGGTTAGGGCTTTCGATGGCTGGGCTGGGGTTTTCGGTGCTCCAGCCATACAAAAGAAATGACATTCGAGTGCAGTGCAGTGCAAAAAATGACATAAGAATGCATTAAAAGCGCGCGTCAACGTTGACTGACTACGATGGCTCTGAACGGGGGGCGGGGAAAGAGACGGCAACAGGGGCGGGGAAAGAGACGGCAGCAGGGGCAGGGGACAGAGACGGCAGCAGGGGCAGGGGACAGAGACAGGGACAGAGAAAAAGCGACAGAACGAGACAGGGACAACACAGCCAGAAACTGCGAGAAAATGCTTTTCCAACAATGCAACAGACGAGACGGCGTCAAGTTGACTTCCACATCACAACCTCAACTCCCTCACAGGAGACATCCGTGGTCCCCGAGCCCGTTCCACCGATTCCTCAACGGGAACGGGAACAGGAAGGACTGCGGAGGAGTCCTCGAAAAGTGCTCGCACAAAATGACAAACAGTCATACTGATTGAATAATGGTCGTAAATCGCATTGGTGACATTGCTCCAGGTGCTTTGCCGGGGCAATATCGAGATTTTGGGCAATGGAACAAGCTTGCCAAGATGTTCAGAAGCTTCTCACTCTGCAAAAAATATATCGTATTGTAAAACATACAAGTGAGTTTGGTATGTGAGCTTGAAGAGCGGAAATAAAAATAGTTGTAGGTGGAAAGTACATTTATCATTTCATTTAAACTTATTTGTTAGATAGTTCATAACAAACTAACTTAATAATTGCTAAGGCTGCACTTGAAAGGTGTATCTCCGTTTTAATACTACACTGAGAAAACTAGCATCTTTTAACATCTTTTTTCCCTAATATTTTAGGAAAAATTACCTAAAAATTGAATCATGGCAATATATTGCCTTAAGTTAGTTAGATTTAGGTAATGTTTACCTTATAATTTTTTTGGGTGTAGTATCTCTAATGCCGTTTTAATACTTCCGTTGAAGATTAGGCTCCCTTAGAATTGGAAATGATTTTTACCGCAATTTTTTTTCGGCCCTAACGTCTATTGAAAGTGCAGTTGTTTTTTAAGCGTTTAGCTTCGCGCAGACCAGCCTTTCAAAAAGCTTAGGGATTTTTCATGGCCAAATACCCCGATCTAGAGAGCCATATACAATATACAGGTTTCGAATTTATGTGTTCAGCAAAAATGCAATGCATTTTTTCCATTGCAGCCAAGTTCTTCAGTTTTTTTTCAGCTCTGGCGATTTATATAGAACTTGTTTGGCAGCCAGCAATTGGATTAGAGCCGTGAGATGGTTGACAGGTTTTTTCCGGGGTGCGAATGGACTGGGTGGGCTTTGGGCGACGGCAACATGTTGATGTTAAATTGATTGGTGGCAATAGGATTACCTAGACACGCCGTCTCCATCGCAAAGCGAAGTAGTTCGACGTGGACTCAATCGACCCAGTTGGTCCAATTTTGCGGTATGAAAGTTATTTAGAATGTGAAATGTCTAGCCTCTATCGGAAGCGATTCAAGTATAATTCATATGGAAAGAAAAAATTCCAAACACACACTTCATTTTAATATTATTTATCAATTCACAGGATTTTATAAGAATGCCCTTTATACATTTCCATAACCTAAATCTTACTTTCGCGCAATTTAATTTAAGAATTCCTAATGGTCTTCAAACCATTAGCCGTACCCCAAATTATAAATACACCCGCCCAAAAGCCACCCCCAACATTAAAATGCATTTTATGCACTCGCACACAACATGATATCACTTTAGTTCTCCCCCCATTTGCAATTTGTCTATTTATGTCTTTATATGAATAGACCTCATTTCCTAGTCCCCTTAATCAATGGATTTCAACCCCAATGTCATCGAAAGGAAGTCAAGTCAATAGCCACAAATTTTGACATTTGTCCAACGACTTTGCGAAACTTGTTTTCCCGTTTGGATTAAAGAGGCACGGAGCGAAAATTTGCAATTTTATGAGAAGACGAAATTCGTATCGTTCACCCCAAGGAACGGAATTAATACATTAGACATTTAAGCCCCCTCGAACTTGATGTGGGACTAACCCCGAAGAGCGAATTGCGGGCATGACGAGATCGAATGTTGCACATAATTCGGGCCAAAGTATTTTAAGCGCGTGCCGGAAAACTGGGGTGGAAACTGCCATTTCCCAAACCCCACATCCATTTCCCCCTGCTCAAATTCACCCCCCATGGTGGTGGTCTTAACGCATTGGCTCAAGAAAGTTAAATCGCAACGGCGTCGGCAATCAATTGATTTATACAAGTCTGTGGGTGGACTGGGGAGTCTTTGATATTTATTTGCCAAATATTTGGCATGGCTGTTGCCCCCTGTGAAAAGGACATTGTTTCATGACCCGGATATTGGCTTAGTCCGATTGAACTTCCTCGACTTAATTGCCCAGGGCAGTTAAGTTTAAGATATTTTTTTAATGCTCTCATCGTTTATTTCAATTTGTTGTTTACATCAGAAATTTTTCACTGCTCTTGCCTCCGGCTTTTATGATTGCTCTTTTATTTTATAAACGAATTTTTGTTTGGCTTAAGCCGCTTTCCGCGGCTCAGGCAAAAGTTGAGCCCGGTTTATGGCTAGCAAGTCGTTTCGAAAGCATCCCGAAGATTCCCAAAGGATTAGTGCTTGTTTACCAAATATTTGCGGGTTGTGCCTCGTTCTATGCACGCTAAATGATAAGGCAGAAGACTTTTGGAACCGTGGTTTGTGGTTTTTTAATATGTTATGATAATAATACACTTAAAAATATTTTAAATAAATTAATATTATTTAAGTATTTAAAAGAATTTACATAATTAAATATATAAATTAGGAAATGTTTCTTTAGGAGCTTATCCTGAAATATAAATTTTCTTATAAATCATTTTTACGCGGAAGATGCATATTTAAATATTTCTTTTATTCTTGACCCACTGTTTATTTTATAAGCCCCATTTCACTCCTTACTGCAACCTTTTACTCCATTTTTGTTGGTTATTTAAGAAACGTCTTATCACTTTCTTATCATTTATCTTTATTATGACCTAAGACCCTCAACAAACACGGCTTCATTTACTTTTCAACAAGAACACAAAAAATGTAAAAGTAAATAAAGAAAAGAAAAGAAAAGCCGAAAACCGAAAACCGAAAACCTCAATGAAAGGCAACTTCCGTGTGAGTAGCCTTTTCCTTCCTGCGCCATTGTCATTGAAACTTTGTGTTTTGTTTGGGGTGAGGTTTGAAAAAAAAAGAGGAAAATAACGATGGAGAGCCCCAGAGAAGAATCAAGCGAAACAAGTTTGTTATTTAGCTTTGGCACCTAGTGCCCCTTTACGTCCGGGTTATTTACGGCGGGAAAAAGGCAAAACGGATGTAGCATAAACGCCTTTTGAGGGTAAACACTTCAAAATGGTAAGGACCTGGTTCCTTTGCCAACAGTCGCACACTGGAGAGACAGCTCAATCTTTGCTAATTGATTGCCATTAGGTGGTTGATTCCCTTTCACCGCCTCTTTGGATCGAAGATACCGCCAGTTCGTATCGAACAAAAATAGTTGGAGGCAAAAAAAAAAAATGGTCAAATAGGCAAACAAACCACGAAAGAGCGTTCATTCAATGGCATATAAAAAAGCGATTTAAAGGCAGTTGTCTTTGGGGCCATCGTTGACAAAAGACAGCAGCCTTCTCGTCCCATCCTTTGGGCCACCTTTGTCCAGGATCTCGATCCTTTGGCCTATGCAAACATATTGAACTTCCGCTTGTGTGGACGCTTCGGACATTGGGCTTTACTTAAGGTTTGCGCTTCAGATTGAAATGGACTAGAGGTCTCCATTGTTGGCACTATTTGCCGAGGACAGACGAGATATTTATTATGCCATCACACAAAAGGCATGCGATCCACTCAAAGAGCTTCGCACAAAGGATTCCACTGCATCCTCTAAGCATAAATTTTGACTTCCCAGGACTTCTTCAATGCGATTGTCGTCTTCTTTAGCTGCCTTTCACTTCTCAATTACGTCAGCTCATAACAAACACTTTTCTAGCTCATTAGAGCCTTTCAAACGGGGTCCAAAAAATATTTATATAATATTATACTATTCTATCTGCAGAAAAACTTAAGCACTTTTCCAAAAATAAAACATTAATAAAATAAATTTATATATTTTTAAAAGGGTATTCAATAATCGTATGCCTTTCAATGGGCCAAAGCCAAAGGCTCTTCAGACAAGTGAATCCATTTCGAGGGGATTTCGCCCTGGCTCGCAGTGGGTTCAAGCTTTCTTTTATAACTTGTAGAATGTGCGCACAATCAAATATTTAAAGACAAGGAATATTTAAAAAATTTTATTACGTTTATTAAAAAAGATGGGTATTTCTCTCGTGCTTAGTTATAAGTCAAGGCCGTTTTGTATGTATACGCTCATGTGAAGTTGCCCATTAGGCGTAATTCAATATTCCATTCAAGCTGCCCAAAGAACAATGTCCTAGAGTGGGAGAAAATTCAGAGAATAGTATGGACAAAGGGATCCACGCGATGGACAATGGACGGTCCGACAATTACGGCTGGTAAAACATTTTCCAAAAGGTTGCGAATATTTGTCCCCCACATTTTTTGCCCCGTGCTTTCCCGCTTTCATTTTTTAAACGTAACTTGAACTCATTTTGGTCCCTTCCTTGACATAATGGCCACGTTATGGGATATTAACTTCCAGCTAGCATATTTTCGGGACATTTTTCCTTTTTCTCCGCCTTGTCTGCCAAACTAGGCATCTAATAGGCCGCTTTTCCAGGGTTAATCAATCAATAACAGATTTTAATGGGGCTAAGCATGTGGTTGGCTGTTTTGTGGTTTCAGTTACATGGATTCAATGGAACTTATTATGAAAATAATGATATAATAAAGCAAAAATATTAAAACTTGTTTGAGTTTATTATATTTACTACTTAATTTTATAGCTTACGTTTCATATCAATTTTTTTATAAAGTAGTGGGGCTTATGCCTTCATCCGCTTTTTGTGCTTTATTAAAATTCAAATGCACTTTTTGCACAAACAGACCACCAAAGACAAAAACTATCGGTGCGAGCATAATACAAATGAATTCGATTTGTGAAACAATAAAGCTCAATGAGAGCTGATGGCCAATAATGATGATGGTGATGCCGGCGATGTGAAACGAAATAACATCACGTATACGCGGGGCTGTGCAGCCAATGCAAACTATTTATTTGCCTACTTCGAACGTGACAAATAATGCACAATTTTCCATTCCGCATGTCATTTAAATTGTGAAACCGGAAAGAGTTGATTTCGAGGAATAATGCCTCACGTTTTCATTCGCCACATGGAATGCCTACTACCACTTCCGACTTTGGCCCAACAAACTTTCCATGCCATAATCCCCATTAAGACAATAACAGTCTCAAAAGTTACTTCAATGACATGTAAGTGGCGAAATAGACCCGAGTATATTTATTTTATTGTACACCAGAAGCTGGCAAACTGGTGATGAGAGTTTGCCAAATTATTGTCATTAGTTTTCCGAATGAGACATGCCCCGCCCACGTCCTTGCCCAAATAGACGGTATACATATGTCTACGATTGGGATGAGCTTGTTGTGTCAGAATGGCCCGAAGGGAAAGGGCGGTGTGTTTCCTGTTTGGTCTGGCATTTGCTAGTTAATTAGGCCATTTGGCTTGGAACTCTGCCTCTCTTCTCGGCCCATATCTCTTTTACTTGTGATGGGGCAAAAGTTTTTGGGCTAATGTCAAAAATAAACCACTCGTGTAGGAGGTGATTTCTGTATCGACTTTTATGGGGCTTTAATGAATGAACTGGTTTGCTTGATTTGCGTTAGGCTTCATCTTATAATTTATAGAATTTAAAGAAAATAAATTATTTTCATGTTCATTATAAAGCTATGTAGCTCATGGAATATTTCAAAAACGTAGTAATTAGCTTTCCACTCAAGGGGAAAATGTTGAAACTAGGCGCACAAACAATTTTCCGATTATCCACTGGATCGACAGGCATCAGGATGCCGAGGTTCCTGTCATTTCATGGATATATGAACCCAAAAGGGACTACCTTTCTACTTCTATGTCAATCCCTCACGCACAGTTTAATTTCAATTTGCCCTTATAAAAAGACCAAAAAAGCGTTAAAATTTGATTTGCACGCTTCTGTGGCATCAAGCCTCGGGCTCAGAACGTTAATCACTTCGTTAATTAATTGCTAAATTGTGTTTGTAGCTTAAATTATGTCACCGTAGTTCCAGGGCATTAAAATAACAGAGCGCTCTCTATATATAAATGTGTTAATACGTAATAATGAAATAAAAGATTAAATGGGATTTGATGGCAGCGAACTTACAAGCGGCTTGTCAGCGAAGTAAATGCGGATTAAAAGAGTTTATGTATATTAATTACAAAAATGGGTTAACATTCAAGGGGAAATAAATAACAGAACTTTAAAGCTTAACCATTAAAGTTCGAGTATTTTTATTTACAGGCTTGTAAATTATTTTGCACCATTTTGTGATAAAATTTATCTTTAAAATTATGGCCAATTAACATGGTAAACTCATTTGTCGAACTAAAATTACTCAATGTGTACATTTACCTATTAAATGACTTTATGTCCATGTCCCCTTTCTGTGTTTGCTTGTCGGCCTGACAAAATTTCCAATTACAGCAAAAGGACGAGGCCTTCGAAGCCATAATTGCTTGGCAGTCAATTCATTCCAAATATTTTTCTTACCGTCTCGGACGCATGAGTCAAACTAGAAATATTCCCTTGGCATTTTGGCCAAACGGCAATTTGCTTCAATTAACTGCAATTACAAAGCATAGAAATGGACACATTTGGCTGCACTTAATTAGTCCGTTAGCAAACTGTTCTGTTCTGTTCTGTCCTATTCTGCGATATTCAATAAATAGTTTTCCTCATCCAATGACAGATTGCTGATTGGAGTCCGTACTCGGGGTGAGGCGAAAACAATGCAGACTTGCAATTAAAAGAGTCGTATTTCGCGCAATTAAGTTTCAATTAAAGTTGCCTACAGTGCGGACAAAAGTTTTGCACCCACTTCAGTCTGGGCCTAGTGGCGCGAGAAGGGAAACGGAAACGGGGAACCGTCACAATTACATAAGTAAACAAACGTTCTTCAAGTGTCTTGGTCCTCGGAACAATGTGCTACAATTTAGCAGCGCCTTTGAGCTACGTATTCAGAACTCGGCACTTGGCACTCAGTACTCAGTACTCAGTACTCACTACTCAGTACTCATCGTGTGCCACGCCCGTGGGCGTAATAAACACTTGACCCATAAAATTCGCAAGTGTGTGCTCCACTCCTCGTTCCCCGAGTGCAATGAAGTCCAAGTGAAGTGCGCACGTGTGAGCGGAATGAGTGGGGGTCGTTCTATGCTAATTTGCCCATTTGTTTTGGCCCGCTTTTGGGTGACGTGAGATGACGCTGATGTTGGCCAACTCAGGCTGCGTTTTGGCCATCTCTTCTCGGGGGCCCAAATGCCACTTGCTTTGTCCTCCAGCGTTCCGCAGATTACGCAAAAAGCTTAACTTTACTTTGCCGTTTTGCAATTAAAATACTCGAATGGGGAATGGCGAATGGCAAATGGCGCCGTGTAAAATGTTTTCTCATTTATTTTCAATTTCATTAAACTTTTCGCTGCTCGGCCATTTGCTCGATGTCACCGTGCACTAAGCAAGGAGAAATGTGCAATTGCGAGCGGCAAAACAAAACTTATAATTGGTTTCAGTGCTTATTTATGCCGCATTTCTTTCAAAACGAATACCCTCATCTAAAGTGGAGTGCGAGTGCTCGATGACGGGTTTCCGAAGGTCCAATAAACTCCGATAACTGATAAAAATTCCCTCAAAAATGCTGTTTAAACTGGGACTGCTCTGTTAAACTCGTACTGCTTCAATACAGAAATAATACTTTTTTCATAACTATCAATTTTTTTTTATCCTTTGGTTTGATTTTGTTATTTACAATATAGTACAATCTTATACAATAGTTTATATTATAAAATATATTAAGTGCCAAAATTTTTATTTTAAGCTTACGGAAAAAGTAAAAACTGTAAGTGTATGTGTGCCATTTCATTTACATCTTATTTATATATATTGTAATACAGAGTTAGTTAGTTATGGTTTTAATTTAATGTGCTGAATATTATATATATTAGGTAAGTATTTTCATAAATTTATTCCTAAGTTACTAAATATAAAATGAATTTTTTTAATATAATCTATTTTCTATCAGTGCACCTTATAGGGCTTTCAGCAAGGGCATTTTAAATTCTTCGTTAACTTAATTTCTTCCCAACCTTGTTTCTTTATTCCCGTCGACCCACTAAATGCAATTACAGCATAAATCTCTGTCATTAGACCATGTTTGCTGGGCCGCAGCCATTGGAGCTTACGTAGCACTCCGGTCGAGGTGGTGAGTTGGGGTCAGCCCAGGTTCCGAGATGAACCCGACCAAACCTGAACGTAAACCCACCCACTTGCCACCCGGATTGCGGTTGCTGCGGCATACGCGGCGTATGAGTTATGCTTGCTTACGGTTTCTATGAAAGTTGCACACAATGCAGAATATTTAATAAAAAATACGGACAACAATTTAAGAGCTAAGCCTGGCACAATGCGCAGCTTAATGAAAGGACACGAACCACAATAAATATGAACTCGATGTTTCAAAATTTACGCACGTACCCATCCCAAAACATGTCACTCGATGTTTTATTAACTCGACTCTAAGCCCCCCCACTACTCGAAACCGAGAGAGAAAATCTCAGCTGTCAATACTTTCCAGATATTAATCAGAACAACCCCAGAACCCGGAAAATAAGTATGTATGCAAAGCATTATGTTTAAGCACATGGGAGGCATATTAAAAACGAGTCGGAAGTCTTTCGGCGTTGACAGGACAGGCACACACACATCAATCCCATCGCATAGCTTGGCAGGGGAAAATGGGGGAAAAAACCCCCATTGACAGGTGTCGATTAAGAATTTAGCATTATTTCTGCTCGTCCGCAATGCATATAAAAAATTTATTACACGCACGAAAACACACAAACGTGTCACATTTGCAGACATCCCCCTCCAAGTGCGTCGTCTATGCAGCAGGGACCTTCGATTGGCACTTGGAAGTGCGCTTATGTCGTGACATGTAAAATAAATCAAGCATAGGACATCCTCCCCTTTCTTGGGTTCTTCCCTCAAGACCGAAGAAAGAAATCGAAGGAACGAAGTGAAAGTTCCTAAAGATTTTTTCCTGCAGGAGCAGATGGGACCGCTAAAGAATGATTTGTCAAAAATTATTTGAAACACGAAAGCGAAAATAAAATTCTATTGTATGAACTTGATTATATTGTTAATTCTTAGATTATTCGTTGACTTAATAGTTGTTGATACAACTGACGGCAATATTAAAGTGTTTGTCTTTTTCTACTCATTCATTCAAAACTTATTTGTCTACTTGTCAATTTTCAATGAATTCCGGAGTCAAAAGGTCTTAATTGATGGCTTTTTCTGATTGTCCTTTAATATAAGTTGATTTGTAAGTTTGATTTCACCCTCTCTGTGGTCTACGTGCAGATTTACCTTTTATAGTCGAGTGCATTTCAGTATTTCTGTGGTTTCAACAAACAATTAGTTTTCACGTGCCAACTTTTCATTTTGGTTTTCCATTTCTATGCACTTATCTAATTAAATGTCGATTGAACAACTATTACAGACTATCTTGTGACTTTTAGCTGAGGTCCATTATGTTTTGTGTACTGAGCAGCTATAAGAATAAAATGTTTTTACGAACTGAGGGTCGGGTATTTTACGGTCGGGGGTAAAGACTACTTTTTCAATGGTTTACACTCTTGCTGAAATTTTTTTTCTTGAAGCACATGTTAAGGAAGTTCTTTTCAATTAGGATGTTTATATACTACATTTAAGAAGAATATAATTATTATAATTTGATGGCAAGCTTTTTGATTTGTTTTTTGAAAGACAACTAATGAATTTAAACCTTTTCACAAGTTTTTAAAGAACTTTCGTTATGTAGGTATTTTTGAAGAGTATTTTAACCCTCGACCACCCCCGTTCTCATACTTTTTGTTGTTTTCCGGTCTTGGTCGAAAAATATGTGCATACACAGAAGCGCATACTATAGTATTTTGCATACTTACCTTAGTTTAATCCAAAATGTAACCACATTTGTGTACTTTGTGTAACTTCATAAAAATGAAAATTTACAGCGTATATCCTTTATGCTCATATGCTTGCCAGTAACTTCGGGCCGCAGTATCTGGAGCAACAAGAATATGCGATAGACGTGGCTCAGATCGTTTCCCCTTTTCCCCTCTCCCCTAGTTTTCAGTGCATCAACTTTTGTGGCTTTTTCGACTGCATGCAGAGTTGGTAAGAGGGGAAATGGCGGGATGGGGGCAGAAACTTTGTTGCATCACAATGCCAAGAGCAGCGGTGAAAGGGTTGCAGCCGAATGCTGATTAGGTGTTGAGCGATTACGTGAAATGTTTACGCATTTGCTGAAATGGCTCAAATGGGCGAGCTTCTGTGGCAACTCGCAAAGAAGTTCAGGGCATGTTGTGCCGCATTAAACCGAAAGTTTACCCCAACATCTGAGAATGAAGTATGATGTAGTGGCAATAAAGGGAAATCGGGAAATTAAGTGTATCTCAACGTAAAACACAAATAGGGATAGGGATAAGGATCGTTCGAAATAATCAATATTTTTGCTAATCTGCAGATATTTTATTATTAAAAAAATTTAAAAGATTGTTTTGGTTTGGGTATACTTTAAAATAAATGTAATCTAACTTTTGGAAATTTAAAGTTCAATCGATTCTTAAAGCTATCTATTTTAAATTTATGTTGTATTTAAAATCGGAGGATATAATTTAAATCAAAAGTAAAACCCTCTTGTATAAATAAGAAACAAGAACACTTAATTAAGTAATTCAAGACAATAGACAGAACGTTTTCTTTTCCGTTCGCCTCTACCCGCCCACTCACGCTGCGAATCTTAAACAAATTTAATTAAAGTATTTTCGAGTAGTTCGGCAAAAGAAAACGGGGCGAACAAGTGGAGAGAATCGAAAAGATTTATTTACCGAGCGTAAATTTATTTTCACTTCCCCCACTTAATGACTTTATGCTGGCAGACTGCGGGAAACACTTGGCGCGGAGGAGACATAACATATGTCGCTTCAGATGCCAGCCAGAACCCTCCCGAAAACTCACGCTCAAGCTCCTTGAGGCGGTGTCTTAAATAAAGGTGCCAGGACTTCACTTTCGCCCTTAAAACAAAAAATAATATATATATATACGTGCCTTGATAGAAAAAAGAGAAGCAAGAAGGATAGCGGAACTGGGAGCTTCTTGACTTGCTCAGTTTCAGGAAGCAGCAGCAACAACACGTTGTATAATTTCCTTTTCTTTGCATTAAAATTGCGCTCGAGTTTTTGTTAAATGCATTTTCCCCCTACCATTTTACTTGCATTTTGCAGCATCCTGCTCCTCGCACACACAACAAGTTTGTATAAATATCCTTAGCCTCAGCGCGTGGCACGTATGGGTCTTGCGATGCTTAAGAAGCATGTAATGCGAGTCCCTCCCGTTTTTCCCCGCTTTTCCGCTCTGAAAATGCAATTTTCACCTTGCATTGTCTGTTGCGTGCCATGTAATTATTTTCCTCTTCCCATCGCCCTACAAACATTTGCTCGTCTTTTCGATTTGTAGGGGGGGTTTATGTATTGCTTATCGCATTGCGTTTTTAATTAATTTGCCTCGAGCCGCAAATTAAAGAGGCAAGCCGAATAGTGCCCTTGAACAGCTTGGAATTCCAGGTTTTTTAATAACAATTGTACTCTGTTTCACTTTTAATTACAATTACTTGAAAGCCTTCAAGCTGAAAGAATGGTAGGGGGAAAATGGTAACACTCTATTAATATATTAGTAAATATATATATTACATTTATCAATTTATACAAATATTTTTAATGGAAGAAAAGATAAAGGAAGATTTTATAACTTATAATTTCTTTTGGTTAAGAATTTAATTGTATATTTTAGGTTAACTGGTAATATATATTATATCTATCCAAAAATTTTACTGTCATCGGCATACAAGCAGTGATTTTTACTCTCTTCTTCGATTGATAACACTTTTTAATTTGCTAAAATAGAGAGCTTTTTGGCCGATGCAAGGATAACCTAGCCAAGGTCCTTTGGGCGGCCACAATAGAGTGGTTAAATCAAAGGATCGGGAATGGCCAGAGCTGTTCGCTCTCGGCTTTATTCTCGCACATGCTTCAGGTGGCAATGAATTTTTGGTGCGTGGCTTGATTGTAAATTGGAGCATAAAAATGTTTTACAAACCCACTCTACCTCGGACCAGTTCTTATGCAAGAAGCAGCCAGGCAAATGGATGCATGTACATCATACATTTATATTTTGCGTTAAAAATGCATTTATTGTTATATACTCCCCGGCATTCGTATGTGTTTTCCAGTGTGATTTTCATCTGGTGTTCGTCTGTGTGTTTGTGGTAAATGAAAAATGCAAGCGGTGTGAAAATGCAGCTACAAATATCCACCACCGCATTGCCGTCGCGACGTCACTCTGCCATTTCTTGCATAATGACATTGACATGCCGCATGCTGTTGGCATACTTTTGCATGCCACTATTTAAAATCCCTTAAATTGCATGTCATTAGAGGGGAAAGTAAGGCATATCCTCAAGGACGAAAGCTCTTCTTGGGGGGCTTCATCTTCGGCTAAAGGTGTTTGGCAGACTCGACTCAACAAGTAGACTCAAGACGACTTGTCTCCTTTGAGGTCTTGTGGGGCGTCTGTTTTTTAATGAGCAAACGGGAACAGACAGTCAACGCATTCCAATAATTGATTTTTCTTACCCCAATCCAACTGGTTAAAGTCCGATAAAGTAAGGGCTAAAATATATCTAGTACCTAATATTTTACTTACATTTTTATTTAGTTTAGGAACGGAAAATGATTCTTAAATTATTTGTAAGTATAAGCAATGTTCTACTCTCGAGAATAAATACATATGTTGACCTTTTTTTTACTACAACAGGTTCTTAAGGAAACTCTAGTAGCGCAACGAATTAAGCTAAGCTTTATACAATTTGCTTCCGCCAATGGTTAAACTATCCATGAATAACTCAATTTTTGCAATTCGTTTTTTACGTGAAGTTTTTCTTAAGAATACCCAAGTTACCTTGCTCACTTATCGTTGAGTTCAGAACAGCAACCTCGGTTAATGTGAATTATTTAGAAGCTGAAATAAAAGTTGATTCAACTATTTGAGCGCACTGAACTTCAACTTTTCGGTCTTCCAGGAGCTAAACAAAAGTTCAATTAACTTATCAACGAACAATGCCAAGCACTTAGGGTCAAAGTCACTAAGCGAATCTTTACGCTTATTTGCATTCAATTCGACGACTTTCAATGGCCTGCAAAACAGTGCGTGAATTTGTGCCAAATTTGATTCGCTGGTGGCACATAATTCACGCTTGAGCCAATTTGAATGCCCGATAATAAGCACAAAATGCCACAAGTTCGGTTTCGACTTTTATTGACTTACTTGGGTTCTGGTTTTGATTATAAATTTAACAAGTGCCAGGGCAATGTGAATAATTTCCCCGTCATTTTGCATTTTGAAGGTTGTCTGTTGAGTTCGTCCTGCCAATGCCACAAATTGGCTTAAGTTTCCATTGGTGGGGTCAATCAATAAATTACCGAATTCGTCTCGAGCCACTGAAGCAGGTATTAATTTAATATTGAATCTGTGTGCTTGCCCTGTTATGCGACGGACAACGCGGCGTATGGGTAATGGCAATATAATCAATGCCGCATCCTTGGAAGAATCTGCCACAAAATCCTTCGGTCATGGCGCATAAATATGCCAACGATATGGTTGCCGTTCGAGTATTTTCCTTTCTGTTCGATTCGATTCGATTCGTCCTGCTGCTTTTTCGCCATTTTTGCATGTCTGGGACGTGTCTTTAGTATGGCGCTGATTTAAATTCCTAAAAGGTCAGACGAAAGTGCACTGTGGGCCTTGGATAGACTTAAATAATCATACCTATTCCTATACATAAAAGTGTTAATTAATGTGGTTCCCCGCCAAATGGTCGTGTGTAATAATTACCGTCTCATAAGATTTAATTGAGAAGTATCTCGCCACATAACCTTACCATTTTATCCACTGTACTTAAGTACTTTGGATGCCTTTTTGGAGCTGGGCACGTCTTGGGCCGCCTAGTTGGGCCATTCGAAGCCAAGATGTCTAGCCCGGCTTATAACAGTTCAATGCTTCCAGTTTGATATGGGTTTAATTTGCTTGTTGCATTTGCAGACCCCGTCGTATTGCTTTACTACAAGGATTCCCATGGGAGCCACAACTACAGCTTGGTCCTGACAGCCAGGGGGGGAGGTGCGTTGTCCTTTTGGCCAACTGAAAAGTTGTAACTTCCAGGGAAATGGAAAGTGGGACACACCTCGGCACACGCTTATTAGTTGCCCAGCCAAGCTTTGCGTATTAGTGTCAGGTCCAATGCCATGGCATTTGTGTTGCGGCCAGTCCGGCGAGGAGTCCTGGAGTCGAGAAGTCCGGACCAGAAGCTAATGGTTGAACCGGAACTGGTCGGGCTTCACCCCAACGCCAATTCCCCTGTCACTTGCACAACGGGCTTCCTCGAGAAGTCCCTGTCGTAAATGCCAAATGATGCATATTTCATGGGAGTTGTTGGGTACAACCAAAGTTGCATGAGGAACATCAGTCAAATAGTATACATGGAAAAGTTTTTAATTTAATTTTGAAAGGTATAAAAGAAGTATTTATATTTTAGTTTCACGCTTTAAAACTATGGTACACACAAGTAATTGAAAAAGAAAATACATTGCTTAAAACCTTACCAAAATAAAATGTATATAAATGTTTCTTATAAACATTTTCTTTTTAATTTACACCCTTATTGTTCATGTTTTAGAAGCATACAAAACCTGTTATTATTCTGAGCTTGATTGTTTGAAAAGCTTCCTAAATACATTTTATCACACCCAGTGAAGTTGACGATAAATTGATTTTGATGGTTTCAGAATGAGTCTAGGAGTTTTAAGAGTTATTTAGGTTTGCGGCCGGTTTGTATTGTGTTTTCTATTGCGCTTTTCAGTTTTCTTTCATCTTCAGCATATTTAATAAAACCGAAATCCCTCAATCTGTACTTGACGCATATGGCAATACTTTCGGGCTGCCTTGATAAATATTGAAATAGATGTCAATAACATTTTCACACGCTGTGCGGCCCCAAAACCCTCACCTTTCTGCCTATCGACCAGCTAGCCCCAGGATAAATGGATAGCTCAGAGACATTTTTTGGGCCTCGTGCGTGTCGCACCCGAAAATCTGTTAATAATGATGCTTGACATATGTAGGCAGTTGGCCGTAAGTCGGGCCCAAACAAAAGTGGAAGCCAACCGAAATCCGGCGCATTTGTGCGTGTGAAATATGTTTTGTCAACTTATTAAATATGCTCACTTCCATTTCCCTGCTCCTTTTTTCGGGGAATTTGTTTTGTCTGCCCTTTTTCCCGCTGTGGCTTTCGATACGTGCCGGGGCATTTGAATGGTCGTAATGGCACAAACAAACGCGGTCTGGTTGGCCGGATCTGCATGGGTTGGCCCCGGGTCTTATGTGGCTGGGCTGAATTGATGTTGATGAAATTATAAGGTACGAGCTTGTGGGGCCGAGGGCGTGATTGAGCTCTATTCGCATGGAATTGAAATGAATTATATCGGCAAAATATTTGCTGAAACATTGATGAAGTAAGGCATAACAGTTGTGTCATCTAAATATTTTTGGGCCGGGAGGATTTTGTGTTTGCGATGCAAAACTACAGGGTTATGTCAATTTTATAGCCACCATTATTTAGACCGCTTTTGGGCATGGATAAATAAATTATGCAGTTTAAGATAACAGGATCTGTTTAATGTCATTTGTTACTTTAAATTTATACAAAATACTTGGACAGTTTTGTAAATTCCGTAAATAATTAACACAGGCATCCGAGCGCATTTCGCGTAATTGTACACATGCAGTTAATTATATGACGGTGAATAATTGAATGAATCTTATGATGAAAACGAAATATATTTTGAAACAGAAAACAATTTTCATTTTACCACCACAACCTCAACCGTTATTCAGTTTGCCTGGGGAGAATAAAATAATCATCAACCGAGTCACACATATGGCCACAGGACATTCATCTGAGGGAATGACCAACGTTTTAGAGTCCTGTCCGCCTTGCCTTACCATTCAACTCCCATGTTTATTGTCAATTGCAGGCAGCAGGCAAAGCTCTCTGTTCCACAGCACTTATTTTTATTTAGCCAAAGAAAAAGAAGATGGAATAAAAGTGAATTCGGGCTTATTTCTTGTCACCGATGTCTATATACACTTTGCAAACTTAAATGTGATAAGATGTATTAATACTGCAGCTGAAAGTAGGGAAGAAAATCGAATATTATCAGTCATAAAGAAGATTTCAGGATTCTTTAATAATCAATAGTATCAACAAAATATTCAGCCTGGTTAAAAATTCACACATTTTTATAACTACTATAAGAAATATTTAATTAAATAATTTTGTAGGATAAAATTAAAATTAAAAGCTAAATATAATCCATAGTTTCAGATAAACCGGACCTGCAAACTTCTCAAATGGTTCCTAATAACCCTATCTAGGGTATGACAATCTACCGTGCCTCAACTTGCACTGAAAAGATACTTTATCCGTTTCGAGGAAGGCTGCGTGGCGATTGTCGGGCAGATGGACTGTTGTGTGCCCCTTCGGTCGGTTGGCAGTATTTACAGGTAAAAACCCCATTGAAATGTGGCCCCGTGTTTTGTTTGGGAACAATCTGCTTTTTGTTTTCGCAGTCTCGGCGGCGCCAAGTGAGGAAAAAAGACGGAACAAAAGCAGCACAACTTCATTTTAATGGAGTAGACAACGTCAGCCATGGCGACACAAAACGGCGCCACACTAGATTCAGGTTGGTCCTGCGTGGATCCTGCGATGCCACGCCCCTTTTTGCCACATTTCGTACGCCCTTTTATCGAAATGGTGTGGGCGTCATGACCCTCTTGCTTAATTGTGGCATTAAATTTTAGTATTAGCAGACATAACTTTCAGCCACCTTCATTTTATTGTTAGCAATTTGTGGTTGCAATCGAAAATTGGACAACAGTTATGTAATTACCAGGCATTTTGGTATAATTTAAAACACATTTAAAAATATTGGTGCTCTAAAATTATTTTAGTTGTACAATTTTATGATCCAATATCCTCAATATTTTAGATAAAATACTGTTCAAGTCACTGCTTTCAAAATAGAAATCATTCTCCTTCTGGTTGATAACGTGATCATTATTTTGTAAGGTACCTAAAAATAAATTAAAAATAAAAAACTCTATAGTTTACTATAAACATTATAGGCATGTACAAATATTTACCGTCAATTTGTGGTTCGTAGATACCAACATTATCGCCAATACCATAATGATCATGACCATTATGATCCCCACTTCCATGGTGATGATGATCACCACTTCCATGATAGTGATCGCCACTTCCTTGGTGATCGCCGCTACCTTGGTGACTTCCACTGCCTTCCACTTCTTCACTTACTTCGAGGTCCTGAAATATTAATTTGTTAATATTTTTCACCTAACTTGGGCGGTAAAGAATTTATGAGAAGAGATTTTACCTCTGGGGGCGTTGAAAGTCGAGTTGAAAAAGCATCTGTTCTCTTTTTTTCAGTACTGCTTAAAATCTGTAAAATGAGAATTCTAAATTTAACCATCTTCTATTAAAATAAAAACTTAAATAAAACAAACTTTAAACTGAAAATCTTTGCGATTAAAAACATTTAGGTGTATTTTTAAGAATTCTTGATTTTGTACTGAAACTCATGTAGATTACCTTCGGATTTGACTGATGAGTGATCGATACATTTTCCGTTGAAGTGGTTGATTCCTCTAAAGAACTGGTCGTTGTAGTTGTTGTTGACGTAACTGTTGTGGAAGCTGCGGATGTAGCCTTATCATATAGTTATACAAATTATATTTAGTTTTAGTTACCTTTATTTTGAGGCTCATAAGCACCTTCACCACTACCACTTCCTTCAACTTCATCACTTACTTCGAGGTCCTGAAATAAATGTTATTCTTAGGAAATAAGAATTATAAAAAGACTAGTAAAGTAAGTTAACTTAATGATTTTTTTACGGCTAAGTAAATGTATCGAGTAGATTGCTTAGGATCGTATTTTATCAGGAGTGGATTTACCTCTGGGGGCGTCGAAAGTCGTCCTAATGGAGTATTCTTAGCTTTTAAAAGTGGTATTTCAGTTGTATCTTCTTTTCTCTTCTCCTCTTTAGTATTTTGTATATAATTATTATTTAAAATCTGTAAAAGACAAATGAAAAAATGTCAGCGAAAGTTGTCGAAACAACTCAGATTGCTGCTCTTGAACACGAGTACATTACCCTAATCGATGAGTTTTCCGATGAAGTGGTTGATCCTGATGTCATGATTGAATCAATCGTCGTTGTATTTGCGTTTGGTATTGTCGCTGGTGTAGTTCCTTCGGAATTCGTGGTTGTTTCTGATAACATGAAATTATCAACTTTTAAGATGTCACTTGGTCTAAACATTTTCAAATTAAATGTAATGCTCAATGTATCATTATTTGGTAATTTTATTTGCACTTCTTGATTATCAGTGTAATCGTTGAGTTCTATATAAATAACAGTCATATTAACATTTTTTGGAATTATAAGAGCGTAGAGCACTACAATAATATGTATTTTTGACAGCATCACCGATTTGAATAATTGATTTTTATTTTGCGATCCAGAAATATTTGCGTGCGAACGCGAGAACTTCCATAAAGTCTCTGTTCTGTCGGTTATCTTGAAAAATAATATAAATTCGTGTACATATATAATTATATATATGTATATGGCACAGATTGGGGGCACGTGAATCCCCAGAAATCAAACGATAAGGGCTTCTTGCTCAACTTGAATGTGTAACAATTGCTGAAAAAAAGCGGTGAGTAACCCTTTATCACCAATTAAAATTTTAAATTCCTGATTACCATATGGTAATGTGTTTCTGGTATAATTAATTACTTGATTAGCGACAAGCAATTTAATTCAGCTGTCAAAAGCAACGAGTTCCCCTATACCACCAATTCTAATTTGTACTTTCTGATTAGCCTAAGTTATTGTGTCTTTAGTGTCAGTAATTATTTTTATTAACAATTAAAATAATTTAAATCATTAAAGCAAAGTTCATCGGGTGAGAACTAAAACATTTGGAAAACTAAACAGAAATAAATGTGTATATTGAAAAAAGCAAGTACCTATTTCTAACAATTTACAATTTACTTAAATGTTTATCTTACTTTAATCCCTTCTCTGTACTAACGTTTGTGAATAGAGATCTGATATTTGCCCATTTAAATTCAAAAACGTATAGCATTCCTTAACTGAAATTCCTGATGTACTCCAACTATGCTTCGACCACTACGATGCAGTTCAATGGAAGTCCGCTGTGCATTTCGCAGGCCAGATTTCCTGAGGCCCAGCTCGTCGCGTGGGATGCAAATGTAAAAGCCATGGCCCAAAGCCTTCCGATCCCGCTCTTCATGGCCGGCTCAAGCGATTGGGAAAGGTGTCATTAACAAAGGCCACCTCGGCGAACCACCGCACCACCCGCAGCCATCGAACCACCCACTATTTTCCAGCCGCGTCAACATAATTGATGAGTTTCGCTCTAAGCTAGAGGCGAATGTCGACATCGGTTTCCCGTGAGCAGTGTTTGTATGTTTGCGGTCACCTCTCACACAGATACTCACACGGACACTCACACAGATACCCACGCACACCACCAAACTATGCGGGTGTTCGCCGGTGCTGGTAAATTGGCTTACTTTGTCGACAGCTCAAGTCCCTCGGGTGTTTATTGAAATTTAGTTGAAAATAGCTAAACACTTAAGTTGGCATTTCGGGCCCATCGGAAGATAAATGATGGCCATGCATCCGTTTATTAAGTTCCTCTCTCTGACGTCCTAAACTTTGTTGTGGGTACGTCGTGGAGGCCGTTGACAGTTTGAAATGGCTATAAATTCACTTATTTTTACTATTTTTACCAACCAAATTCCCAAGTTGGATGTGTGATCTACATAACAGAGTGGTTACAATTTATACATTAAAATGTCAGTTCCAGCGTTATAAAGTAATACAATTAATGCAGTAGTTGTAAAAGAAAGTTTTATAAAACTCAAACAAATAAATTCCCTAGCTACATTTATTTGAAATGCAGACACATTGTATCTTCTGGAGGCTCTTAAAAAATTTTTAGTTGCTTAATTTAAAGACCATTTTTTCAAAATACAATTATTTCAAGTAACGAAGCACACCAGTACACGGATAAATGAAAATCTGCTCTGATTGAATAGATTGCATACCAAGACTGTTAAAATTTTAAATGGTTTGGGAGAGAAAGTGATAGAGTAAAAGTAAAAATTAAGAAATTTTGATCTGTTGGGGATAAAAGTCCAAGTTTATTTGCCTAATTGCATTTTTATTGAAAATACGCGCCGGATGACCCCTTAAATGTTCAAATCCGATGCTTCGTTCAAAAGTTATACCATTAAACTAGATTTGGGGGACTTTTGAAAATGAAAATTTGTTGTTCCTTGTCAGTTTGTTGCAAAACGTTGGTTCAGGGTTATCTTAAAATTTTTATTATGTTAATCAGCCTTATGTAAGAAACCTTAGCTGTTCCTATTGTGAACAAAACCCGCTAGATTAAAATAGCTAAATTTTGTATACCCGTAACTTTTGAACTACACAAGCTACAGACTTACGCTATATGTTGTTGAAAAGGTATTTTTATATAATAAGTACGTCTTCTAACGAATCAGAAAAATGTAATTATTTATTTAGTAGATCGAATAATACATTTTCGTCACCAAAGTGCGGTCACTAGTTTTTTAACTCGTCAAGAGGTGTTTTTGTTTGATTTAAAATGTTAGTAAAGACTTCTCTACAACTTTGAATGGCTGTTTTTTCCCTCCGCTTGAAACACAACTGCTTTTTATAATGGAAATATATATTCAAGGCCTGCAACGCAAAAGATAATGTGCAAAAAATGAAATGAATTAAACCAAGGAAATCCCCCGCCCACCCCGCTATTTGCGCTGATGGGCATGGCATTGTCCACGCGGGGCAACCTTTTGTTGACCGTGCACCTGTGAGTCATGGCCCGGCCCATGCTGTCCCCGGCGAAGGATCTCAGCTGCTTGGCGACCTCGACGCCGCACAGCAGGGCGGCCCTCGTATAATAGCAGTCCAGGACATCGTTAAAGATGTGGCACACCTTGGTGGCATTCCGCCGCTCGTACCAATCCGCCGGAGCCTCGCACTCGATCATATCCGTTCGCAGTTCCCGCAGGCAGTTGTGCGACTCCTGGAGTCCTGTGCATCGCTTCCGGTTGCTGCCATCGCCGCCCTCACAGACTTCCGTCTCAAAGTAGCTGAGACCATCCGTTAGCCGACCGTAGATATTGTCCGGTGCCAGGATGCAGTTGCGCATGGACTTCCTAATGTTGCCCAGCACATCGGTGATCTCGGCGCAGGAATCGGTGAGGGAGGGCTGGGCCAGCAGCAGGACAATCCTTTCGGGGCTGACCACATAAAGGCGGGCCAGCTGCATAAGGACGGGATTGTCGTCGCAGAGTCGCTGACCCGGTTGTTCCGATCCTGAAACCCTATCAGAGCCGACCTTTCCTCCTGTCAACCCCACCGCCGGGGACTTGAGTTCGTAGCCAAGCGGACAAGTTGTATCCGTCTGGTTCTTGTGACCTCCGCCATGTCGCTTCGAATGCGGGGCCAATCCGTAGCGCTGGAAGTACCAGGGAAACCAAATCGCCTCACCCGTCTCCAAACTCCCGAGCAGCTGTAGCAATAGCAGCAAAGCTGTCCACTTTTCTGGCATGATTCTTGATTATTTCTGATATTTTTTAGGGGAGCTTGAGCTTTATCTAAGGGAACTTGGTTAGATGAGCATTACATAAAGCGAGAGAGATATGTATTGATATTTTAAATTTTTAAACTTTAAGTAACAATGAACTTCGGTTCAGCGTTCTGTTAAAATATATTAAAAGCATTTCAGGAGAAAAGGAATATATATTTTATATAAAAATTCCATGCAAGCAGCATTTCAAATATGTGATCATCAACCATACTGCACACAATAGCTGAAAATCTTGGTAAATCACAGTCGCAAAAGCACACCTCATAATGCCCACTAAGCTTATGCATCGGAGATTTTATCAGGGATTTCTTTCTTCATTCGACAACCGTTTCATTCTGTGCGAAATTATCACAGAAATTGCAAAAGGCAACCATCCACTCCGTCTCTCCGTAGCACTGACACAATAAATTGTTAAATTTAAAATGAAATCCTTGCCTTTTATTCTGTCCATTGGGATCTCGGCACCACTTAGTTCCCGCAACCAAAACGGACTCGCTCCAAGGGGAGTTCCTTATCAAAGCGCACACCTTGAAGGACTCTCTGAATTTTTTCGAAGGACTTGCGGGGTATATGTGTCTTGTCTGTGCCGAGTGAATTTTATTAGCACTCATAAGTTGTAAAGTGTATGGGCAGAAGGCAGCGGAGACAGAACAAGATGATTTCCGAGGATCTCCCTTCACTACTGTGTCAGACTTTTGTGCGTTTGCCGCACTTCATGTTAAACAGATTTTTATTGCAGCTTTTTATTTGCCCGGCCCCAGCTCCCCCTCACTATGAAATATTCTTTGTCGCTCATTTCGCCTGCCTTTCCTTTCTTTTATTTTTTTATTATTAAGCATTTCGCTGCTGGAGGAAATGAAATATTTTTGCATGTAAAAACCATTCGACTTCATGCTGTGACAATGTTTTCGCGCTGTTTATGTGGACGCTGCTCTTGCCGGCGCTGCTCTTTTTATTTTATTGCATTTTATATTTCTGTTCATTTCCGTCACGTAATAAAATAACAAGGTAAATATGCAAAGAGCAACAATTTAAGCGCATCATAAATAAAAAAAGGGAGCTTTGAATTCCCAAGGATTCAGCACTTCATCACACTTACATTGTCTTCATCGGGCCCAGGGAATCGAATTCTGTCCCACGTGCTGTCCGGAGTAACTTCATTAGGCCTTCCCGATCATTAATCTTTGGCTTCGGGCTTATAACAGATTGTAATGTGTCCTGGGCAGGACCTACATACAACAATTAACTGGCCAAGGGTGTGGGTAAGGGGAATAAGTGTGTCCTGGGCATTATCTAATCCAGTCAATGGCAAAATTATGTCATTAGCTTCAGCCGTGTTCAAATTTGCCCAATGAACTGTGTTAAATTTTCCGACTAATTGCTTCTGTATGCGTATGTCCTGTCCAGGATGCTATTGGCAAATTGTTGTGCGCCACAAAAAAAATACAGAATAAAGCAACCAACACAATGTATAAAAATTAATTGGTTTTTGATGTGCTGGCCAGGGAAATGAGATGAAGGGCCAGAAAGATGGAGCACAATTAAAGTGATTGCTTGTGGAAAGTTGTGGCTTTAATTGAAGGTCAGTACCATTGCATAACCTCCATCTGTTTATTAATTGAAAACAGCATTTTCTCTTAAAGTACTAACTAGTACAAATATATTTAAAATCGTATAATTGTAATGGGGATTATTCAATGGACAAAATATAAAAACCAACCCACTTTTGATGCTTTTTCACAGTGATTTGTCTATGGGCGGAAACTTGCTGCATTTTAAGTGCATAATTTTGCACATAATTTAATGCAATTAATGGAACATTAAAAATTGAACGTTAAGCAACAAAAATTAAAACAAATGGCCGGATATTTAAGAGCATAAAAAGAACTTAATGAAAGTCACTCACACGCCGGCACATGGAGATATCTGCATGATTGTTTGTTTGCTGCTGCGTCGGCGAGCATAATTAAAATGTCAAACACGGCATAAATCATTTTTCAGTTAATGTTAATGCACTTACGCCAGGAACTGTGCTAAATTTTTAATTGCATTTCCATTGCAATTAAAATCAATAAAAATGGAAGTGACTGGGGGGTAATAAAAGGACTCCCAAAACTCTGTTTAACTACCGAGAGCACTTTTTTGTACCCCTGGTAAAAAAAAAGAATCTTGTGAAAACAAAATCGAAGAAAAATGACACTTAATTTCGTCCAGAATGAACTTTTTAGCCAGCTTCCAGGTGCGGCTGCCTCCGAATGGAAACCTAATGAAAAAGCCAACAAAGTAGGGTCATTTTGGTGGGGGCGGCGAATGGGTAAATGGAAATTAGATTGCCTTGGCGCCTTGGTCACCCGGCAGACAACAACTTGATACAACTTTTCGGTCCCCGTGGATCCCCCATCCCGATCCCAGAGGGGAATTCAGGACTTCGGGACTCCAACTGGCGGCATAACTAGTTCAAGTCGCTTCCAGTAATTATAAATTTACCTAGGGAATTACCTGGCCCCCCGTTGAGTGGCCATCCAAAAGGAGCGCAGCCGAGGTGGGTTTGGTTAAAACTTCTGAGTGCGGATAGTGCAGCCAGCTGAAGAGAAGCTAACTAACTAACTAACTAACTAACTTACTTCAAGTAATAATATTATTGATAGATTACGGTGCGCCTCAAGTGGGTTTGTTTTCGATGAAGGGTGGGCTGGGGGTCGGGGGTTCGCCGGAATGGGGTTAAGTATTTTAATGCCGAAGTTAACAAAGTGGATCCGAAAGTCTGTTTGCACTGCAGTTTCCCGAGTGGCTGTCATGCCAAAGGTAGAAGTAGTTTAGACTTTTGTTGGAGCCTTTTTGAAGAGCGGCTGGAAATGGTTATAGTCCTTAATAATTTTCTAGTAACGAAAATGCGCCTATGGTAAATTTCTATAAAGCAATACCGCACATGAGACTGTGAAGAGATATATTTACAATGTTTTTCAAAGTTCCTAGTAGTTCAATTGCTCGCTAAAATGCCTAATAAGTTCCCAACCACATAACTCATGTTAAGTAGGTTGTATAGTCGTTTGACCTCTTATAAAACCTCTAAAATACAATATTGCCAAAAGCAGAGCCCTTTGAAGCCTTAAATTAAAGCGCACGTACAACGGCACAAAAAGCGTAACTTCAAATCGAAAACTGAAGCTCCATTTTTTTAGACCTTTTCTCCAGACCCGAAATAGGCCATATGAAAAGTGGCAAAAGCAAATGCAGAAGCGGAAGGTGTTAAGACCCCAGAAAATCCTCGTAGACTTTGAGCCAAGTCTTAGCTGGGTCATGCTGTTTCGGTTTTGTTTCCCAATCCCCGAATTTCGTTTTGGTTATTCGCTTCAATTGTCTTTCAGGAAAAAAGTGGCGAAAAAAGGCTATGAAAAGCCGTCGAGGAGAAGAGTTGTTAAAGGAAACCCAAGAACAATGAAAAGCACAATAGTCTTGAAGTGCAAAGTTCTTTTCGCATCTGCCATTTTTTGTGTCGAGATATAGTATTTTTTGAAAAGGGAATGCTTGGTGTTGCATTGTTCCATTAATTAACAGTGGTCTTGAGAAGTAGCTTTTTAATAGATACAGTTTTTTTTAATACTTGCGCTTAACTATGATAATAAGGAAAAGCACTCATAGAAAGAAAATTGCTTGAGATACATTTCTTTGCTCTTAATTAAAGAAAGCAGTAAATTTTTTATTTGCCTTGTTACTTGACTTGTTAGGTCTTGCCTTTTTTTAAGTAAGAAGAAAAACATAGGAGCTAAAACTATAGATAGAGTAAAATATTTTGAAAATTGTTAATTAAATGAAACAAGTGGATTAATTTAAAATGTTGTGGCACAAAGTAGGCATGTTAAATAAAATCGTAATCAATTCATAGGCAGTCTGTCAAGTTTTTCCGTCCTTTATTGCTTTATTAAATTTACTCCGGTGCTTCGGATTATTATTCCATTAGGGGAGGTCGCTAATCGGGCATTAGAATGCCGCGAAATTGCCCCCGTCCAGAGTTTATCGGCCACGAAAGACCCTAAGCGCGCTTTCGCTGGAACTTTTACCTAAATTACAATCACTTAGAACACTTTTAGCAGACATTATGCACTCATTTTAGACTTCCGTCTAATTTACATGCTATTTAAATTATGCTGTTGCAAGAAGCGGCTCCTGCAAGGAGCAGGGCCACCCAGCGAAAGCCCGCACCCAATATATAAGGCAGCTTCATCAAAATGCCTGTCTGTGCGCGCCCTTTCACCCCCTTTGCCCCTTTCCCATTGCGCTCCTTTTGCCATCATGGATGCTGTTCAAACTTGCAGCAGCTGCCGCAGCTACTTTGTAAAAACTTTTGTATGGCATGCAGCGCCGGAGGGATCCGGATCCTGAAGGACGAAGGGCGAAGGATGCCGAATGAAGGACGGAGCGGCGGGCAGCCGCATCCCTTGGATCGCCTTGCTTAGCATCTCCAACTGCATAAAATTCTGCCCAATATAATTTAAAGAGCACACCCAAGTGGCCTTTACTACTCCTTCGTCCTGGCGGCGCCGGCTCCACACCTATATCCTATCCCACTATCTGTCTGTAAGCTTCTGCAATAAAAATGAATTAAATGCAATGAAGCAGCAGCCTGCACGGGGAAAAATTGAATACTAGTTCTGCTTTCGTAAGAAAAAAGTGGGATAAGAATAAGTGTATTATATCTTAGAAAAAATGTTTAAAAAAATATATAAATACTTCAATAAATACCTTGACTTAACTTAAATAATTATACTTTAATATTTTGAATATTATTATAATTATTGAAAGTGGCCTTTGTCTTGTAACTTTTTCAATTACTTCAAATTTATTTAATCAACAAAATAATTTTATATATTTTCATTACTTCAAAATGATCCTATTTTGGTGGCAAAACGATTTTAAGCTTATTAAATAAACAAAGAATCTTTTTAATTGAAATCCTTTGATTATTGTAAGAACTATTATTTAGAGTATTTAATTGAAAACTTAATTAAAAATTGTTTAAAAAAATGTTTTTAAATTCTTTGATGGTTTATTTCAAGTGCAACATCGCCCAAACATGCCACATCCTCAGCCGGCGCTCCAGGCGCGCAAATTGTTGCAACAAAGTGGAAAGTGGAAAGAGCCGAGCAACTGGTGTCAGTTATTGTTGGGACAGCCAGGTGAGGTGGGTGGGTTGTGCTGGGGGATTCGTTAACGGCCACGCCCACCAGCCAGCAAAACGCCCCTTGTTGCCTGCATTTAATGGCAATTTGTAGTCGAAGGCGACGGCTTCATGCAAATTTGTGGCTTATAGTTTATCAAGCCGAGCTTCTCCGCCTCGTCCGACTCGTATTACGGCTAAATTCCCCCCGCACCCGCAATCCATCAGGCATTGCGAAATGCGTAAGCTTGCATAAAATGCGTAAATGGTTGGTTTTCTGTTGCCGGGGGAAATGGATGGAATGGAGCATACTTTCTCCCCGGAGAGAGTTTCTATTCTAGTGGCTTTTACGGGCTTCAAGCTGGCACAAATGCGTTTAACGCCAAGAGGAGATGGCGTAAGGGGCGGGATGAGCCAATTAAAAAGTTGTATTGCTGTTGTGTACTTCGATTAGGATGATAAATTGTGGAGAGCCAGCATGGCAGATGGATGAAACAAGATGCATTGAAAAGTGGGTTAAACTGGGAAAATTGAAGCCCCAAAAAAAGTTTGGGAACACATTACTTTAGGAAAATAAGGCATTTTGGTAAGTATAATAGGCAATCAAGTCCATCGACAACTGTTAAAATACTATGTTACGAACATAAACTACTTGAAATTTAATTCCTAAAAAATAATATTTTATGTAATATTTAGCTTTAATTTGCAAAAATATAAAAATTTGAATGAAAATGTAAATATCATTTGATGTGTTGTATTTTTAAACTATGTGAATTATCTTTTATTATAAGTACACAGCATAAGGGAATACTCCCTTAAAAGATCTGAAATAAAAAAAATATATATTTTAGTTTTATAAATACAGTTTAAACCTTAATGTTTCTATAAATGTCTCCAGCTTACATGTGCTAGCAGTTATAAAAATGTAAAACTTTGCTTACTGAAATAAAAGTTAACTAGCTGTGGGAGAATAACAATAAAGGTCAGCTAAGGGATTCCAAAATTCTATCAGTTTAAAAACAACTTTCCTGGCCATTTCTGTTTTTTATTTTCTGTTTCATTCCTAGCTGGGCAACGGAAAAGTGCGTCCCACATGGCGTATGAAAGTTGGCAACTTGTTCGCGTGTTTTTCTCATCTTCGGCTGCCGCCAAAGTAAAAAGTGAAATAAAAAGAATTGCAAAAGGACCCGGGAACTGGGGAATTGAAGTGGTTGTTGTTGCTCGAAGGGGATGCGAACAAAAAAAAACCAGCGAATTGCAGTAAGCTATGCAAATTTTCTTGTTATTGTAGTGGCTGTGCTGGGTGTTGCGCTACTTCTTCTTTGGCAAATCAAAGCCGAAAGCGGCTAAGGAAACCGGCGGCAGCCAGAGAATCCACTCCTGTGATGTCCTGTTGCGTCGTCCGGGAAAAGGAAAACGTGCGCCAGCTGCTCCAGCACTTACCACGCTCCCACCACCCCCACTTCTCGCCCTCCATCCTCCGAAGATTTTCCTTTTGGCCCAGCTCTTGCCATTATTTCTGCATGCTTCGCATGGCACCTCGTCCTTGGGGATCCCCAGCTCGCCCCAGCCTTTGTTTGCACATCCTTGTTTGTATTGTGTTTGCTCCTCCAGCTCCCTGCTATTTGTTTGATTGTGGAAACATTTGCATGCCAGTATAGTTTTTATTGGCACAGCGTTGACACTGATAAGTTCCCCTCGGGCAATCCACGGGAATTCTGCCCCCGCCTCCCCCATGGTTGTCTGCGGGAAATTAAATAACAGCTCTGGGGGTTCGAAAATGGGAAGTACGGAGGGTGTGGGTGCCGAGCAGACCACTTGCATATTAATTAATGCTTTCGGTTATCCCCAACCATCCCTTTTCCGATTTTCCACAGTGCGTTGCACCTTCTGTCTCTGTTTTCTTTTTTTTCCCTTCTGATATTCCCGATATTGCCCCTTTGGCTCCTGTCATTCGATTTGCATAGCAAACATTCGGTCCGAGTTCAAGGGATGGGACCCTGCTTTCAATTAAAAGTTATTAAATATCAAATTGTTCTGAAGGGGACAACAATGTTAGCAAAGACGACGTAGGGGGTGTCCTTAGGAGGTATTTTATCTATCCAAAGCGTAACTCGTTAAGAGACTCAAATAATAATAGTAATAATAATATTCATTATTATTAATAATTTTTAATGCTTGACAAAAAATTGAAAAATATATTTAGGCGTAAGCCTACACATTGTATTACTATTATTTGCTAATTATCTCGAAACATATAATTTGTATCTTACCATGACTATGGTTTTTAAACTCACATCTTAAAGAATAAACCTTTTTAATTTAACCTATTTAAATCCGTGTGATCTAAGAAAATCCAAGCATTCAACTGAATGAATTCGTTTGCCGATCCTTAAATTTTGTCAGCGTTTCCAGTTAAATCGAGGCTGGACATTGGAAATATTAGACCCACTCGAGACCACAGTGAGTACTGACAAACAGTCAATGAAATTGAATCGCCGGCACAAAAAACATTGGCACAAAAACGAAAAATCGCAATCTGTGTCTTGCACACTCCCTAATAATAGACAAAATGCAAGAGACAAACTGAGATTTGCGGAAAAAGGGAGCGAAATGGGGAAAAAGTGTTGCTTTTGGTCTGCCTATTTCAGATGCATGTGAAATGGAATTGGAAAAAACGGAGAGCTCAAAAAACAGTTGGTAGTCCTAGATGAACACTCTCAACTTTTAAATATCCTGCAAGGAATACATGAAATTTTAAAAAGCTAAAAGATTTTCTGGCACAACGGCACCGTTTTAATACAAGATGGAAATAAAAATCGAAGTACCAAAAATCATTTTTATGATTTTTGCTTGAACGCATTATTATAATATATATTGTATTATGGATCTATTAATGCATTTTTGTGTGAAACAATTCTCCACTTCATTTGTTCTGAATGTAAAATGTATCGAACGAGTGGTCTCACTATCGAAAATATACCCGAGGCTTTCTCACAAATTCTCATATTGGAACCCACAGAAATAGGGTATTTCGGCACTTCCGTTTGCGAGGGCCTGGGTCCATTCATTAGAGGACTTCGGATTTCGCGACGCAGTCAATGTCGCTGCATATTTTCGACGGCAAACAGAAGGCGGCTGGCTGTTAGATTTGAAATCATCGCCGGATTCGGTTTCATTTCGGTTCCCACAGGCGCGTTTCTGGATGGAAATATGTACATTTTACATATGGGGGCTACGTGCCTGTGACGACTGAAACTCATTTCGGTGTAACGGTATGCCTAATAAAATATTTATTCACCGCCCAAACAGGTGCGAAATTTTAAATGCATGCATTTGCTTTTTACACTCTCCTGTTTTCGTAATGTAATGTAATTTTATTTACTTACACATTCAGAGTGGAGATGTGCGAAAATTGTCCCATGTCCTCTTTTTTCCTGTATTATTTCTGGGCCGCGTAGCCCAAATGGAATTTGTTTCCCTTTCGTTTCATTTCGTTCAATTTGCGCTCATAGGTCGGAAATGATTTCGAGTGTGCACTTCATTAACAATCAGTTGCGTAATGAGTAGGGGAAATAAGGATATGTGCGTGCTTATCGACTAATACGTGCGCGGATTTCGCCACTTTTATTTGTATATCATTTTTTTTTGTGCTCTGCATATTTGAGTTTTGTTCATTATTAAATTTCAGCTTTTCAAAAGTGACGCCTGGTTGGCCCGAGGCGTGAAACAAGTGTAGCGAACATTTAATTGAATGGATATCTGCATATTTATATTTTCCTCGTTTTTTGTTCCATCCGAAATTAGTTTTGGAACTAATTGGAAAATGCTCTCACGGTTCTGGCAGTTGGAATTTGTTGAACAACTTTACAAATAGGGATAATCTGACGATGAAAGCTGTACAACATGCATTTTTAAAATCAATTATCGTCAATCTTAATTTTGATTGCCCTTGGGTAGCAAAGCAAATGGTACCCCAAAATTTAAAATTTCATTCATAGAAGTTCCGTGGCTTGAAATAATTTTGAATTTGATAGTTAAGCTGTTTTTGTCAATACTAAAGAATTGCCATCTTAGATACAAACTTTGTTCGACCCAAAATTGGTCTAGAAATCAGGGCACATTTCACTTATCATTCACTTTACACCCAACATCAACTAGACCTCACAAAAAAAAAAGGAAAACTGGGAAATATTTGTTTATCTCAACGTATCTAACTGTGTTAGGCTACATGGCTGCATTTCCTGCCCTCCACTCCAGCCAACTCCATCCTGCTCCACAGTCGACCTCGGGCGAATTTGAAACCCAAAATGGCGAAATATGTATGCGAATCCTTGGCTCCCCTCAGGCGGCTTGTACTTCTGTGCTGGCTTTGATTTTGATTTATGTTGCAGTAAACACAGCCAGGCCAAGAAGAAGGAGAAATAGCAACCTCATTTGCTACTTACTTTGTCGCATCATTTCACCATAGACGACACTCCCTGCCGGCACCACCATATCTTATGTCTAACCGTATCCCCTGACCCACTGGAACCACCAGAACAGGCGGCAGCCCCACTGAATCTCAGTTAGACAACGCATGCCAACGCACGGAAGTTGTGATTTTTTTGGCCCTGGCTTGGGTTGTTTGGTTCTTGTTCCGCGGGATTCTCTCAGGCGACAGGGCAAATGTTCGCCATCCCTCGAAAGCTTCTCACATAATTGTGGTGGCGGTGGCAGTAGTGACGGTGCAAAAAAGCCAAAGGAAATATCAGTCCTTGTTCTTGGTTTCAGCTGTCTCTATATTTTAGTCCTCAATAATTAACCATAAAAACTAATTCTCCCGGAAGAAATATATAGCTAATGGCAATGGATTACATGCAAGAAACTCTTGAGTCTTAGCAAACTTTGGAAAGATATAATACTTATTTGAAAATCTTGTTTTATTTTATTAAATTGTATGCTTACATTTTTAATTTAATTAGGTTGGTCCTTACAAGACTGTCTTTAAAATTGTTTTATTATAATATTTTTGAATATATTTTCAAAGTAGAGTACTACAGAAAACAAACTTAGATATTCGAAACTTACGTAGAACATCTTTTTTTACCTTCATAGCCATCTGCTATTAATATTTTAGTATTGTCATAAAATAAATTATAATCATTATAATCCTTATATACCATTCATTCAATCAAAGGATCATAAAGTTGATTATATTTTATAAGTCCATTACTTTCAAAAAAACATAAATACAATGCCTATCTCTTGTCCACCAATTTTCAGATTTCCAGATTTTGAGAACATCCTAGATTGAGTCATCTTGGCAGTCGCACTGTGAGTGTTTACGCTTTATAAAGTGCAACATTTTCGGCGAAGGCAGCATTAGAATTCAGCCCGGCCTGGCAGTTGGCAAGGCGACAAACTTGCTTTTAGCCCAACTCGAAGCTTTCGGGCAATAAGACGCGTAACGCTTTGTTTGACTTGAATTTATGGTGATGTTTCTTTTTACTTCACTGCTTTTTTTGGCAAGCCCCCAGCTGACTCATGGCGAAGTGCCTGGAACGGCAGACAGTGTCTGGGTTGGTTTGTCTGGCACTTGTTCCAGAAATGTTTTAATTCCTTCGCCTCGACACAATAATTTACACACTCGTGCCGGCTGCTCGGCCATTAAATCCTTGTTTGACTTGCATTCCGGCCAATAATTATGTTTGCACATTTTATGTAGTCAGCGGCATCCCTATTAAAATTTATACGACAATTCGTTAGTTTGTTGCTCAGCCATAATAATTCATGGCGTTCATTTTTTGTGACTTGTTATTTTTTGGCTGGTATGTCTGCGATACTTTTTATTTCTTCTGTTGGCTTTAACATATGCCCATCAAAATTGATTGCTCACTTTTTGGCTGCCGCAAAGCACGTAGTAAAATTTTCTACCCCGCTGTGACCATACTTTTTATGATTTATCAATATTTCTAGATCATAACTTTGCGCTTTTATACTTTAGTAAGTTTTATGATGCCAACACCATTGAAATTGTGGGCATAATTTCTTCGGCTTTGTATTCAATGTTTTTAAATATAGAATATTATTTGTTATGAAAGTGGAAAATAATATATTAAAATGTATTATCTATAGCTTCTGATCTGTAAGACGTTGTTGAAGCATTACAAAGATAAGCTAGGAAATATTATTTTAAAGTAAAGGTAGTTTGTCAAAATCGTGTGATTTTTAAAGTTGAAGACTGAATTTGATAACAGTCCGGAAAGCAACTAAACGTATTTACCATCTGCCATCCGAAGTAACTAATTGCATAGTTTACTGAGAAGAACTCCAGGTCAGCTTAAGAGCTTTATTTCCCCAAATTTCCAAAGCACAAATCATACAACTGAAAGCTGAAAACTAAAAACCACCACAGAATAACCATAACCAGCAGCTAACCAGCAGGAAAAGAAAATGTGGGGTAATCTAAAGAGAATTTTCCATTAACGCACGTGTGCCGGTGTCGAAGACCAGGAGCGGTTCAGCTTGCCACATTGCAACAAAAAGAATTTGAAGCTCGGTTTGGGAATCTCAGTCGGAGTTGGCATTGCCATTGGCATGAGGGTTGCGTTTTGGGGCGAAAAGCCAGCTTCGCAAACTGACTGACAAAACCTCAACGTGCCACTAAAAGCATAATCATGCACTTAACTAAAGCCCGGCCAAAGGATGTTGTAAAGGATGTTCGGTGGCCAAGGGGCGGGATGTTTGTGAGGTGCTGAGGTAACGCACGTAGAACTTAAGTCATCATCATATAAATAAAAATTTATGACTTTAAATGTGTTTGTGCGTGAGTCGGTTTGTTTGTTTGTGTGCGATGTGGTTGCTGGAGTGCGGTGGAAAACCCAAGTCATGGTTTATCACCGGTGAGCAGTTTGAGTTCCAGTTCCTGTTCCCGAGTTTCCGAGTTCCTGAGTTCCTGACTTAAGAGGGGGGTGTCGACATGCGTGACTATATTTGCACTTGCAGCTGCTGAAAGGGTGATTTAAAAGTGGTGTGATAACCAGTTGAAGTTATTTCTAGAAAGCACAAGTGGAGGAACATTAAATGTTTGGCTTTATAGTTAAATCAAAGTATTATTTAAGTATTATAAATAGTTTGAAAAAACTACTCTTGGTGGTCTTGAAATAAATTAAAATAATTAAAAACAACCTTCAAAATCACTGTGGACGGCAATCCACGTAGTGACGAAGCGCACTAGAGAGAGTGTCCGAAGGGAGCATGCTGGGAACATTAAAACAGGTGTTAAACAGCTTTACATTAGAGATTTTAGTTTTACCACTTGTGGAAAACCCGCTAGTTTAGCGGGAAAACACCTATAATTAGCTAAACGCTACAATAAATCATGCGCCTGCTAGTAAATATTTTGCTAAGCTGCTCGAATGAAAGAAAGGGTATTTATGTTGTCGAATGTAAAATCATTTATACTCACAACATTTGATATCAGAACTTTTGCATGCTGAAGGTGCGTTCGTCACTCTTTGGGTGGCGATTTTGTTTGATTTACCCTTCGTGATTTTAATTAAAAAACAATTTTACGACCTGCGCAATTTAAAACCTCTGTTAATTCATTTACCTTTTGTGCGTCGTCAAACCTAAAAGTTTCATAACTTAAACTTAAATTGGACGTTTCTCAGTTGACTCGTTTCAACTGCAAAAGAGGAAAACCCAAGAAAAGTGAGGGGAATTCAAGGAAAGACCCACCTACAATGGGCCACCCCTTCCAGCTATGTCGTCGCTGATGACCTCTTAAGTGCTCCTAATCACACATAATATTCATGGCAAACATCTTGATGCCTCCGAGTTTCTGCGCAATTATGACAACAGACAGCTTTTACTTTCCCGTACTTAGACATATACCCGAATGTAAATTTCAGTTCCACGAGGGTCCTGGTAATGCGAGAAACTAACAACAGAAAGCCGCTTGCCAGGCTACTTTTCAAGTTAAAGTTATTATCCTTGGGGCGGAGCCACTTGCAGGACTTGGCCACGCCCCCGCCGCCGCCCCGCCCTCGTGGCAGGCTTGACAAAACTCGGCAGACTTTTGAATAAATTTTCAATCCCCAGGACAACGTGGAGGGCGACGAAGGGCAGGGAGGAAATCGGCATTATGAATATGTAGCTACATCTTCTTAAATGTATCTGCCTGTTGTTCGCGTTGTTGGCTAAGTGAAAAGCCAAAGCCGAGTTGCGCCTGCAACATTTTTGAAAGCCGCTTTACTTTCCCTCTAAGTCGGCAACTTTATTAAATTTTATTCTTATTTTGTCGTTTTTTTTTTGGCCCAGGCCAGCGAAAACTGTCCTTAGCTGCAGCCAACAAAAAAAAAATGAACTATCCAAAATAGAATGGAAAGTTTTCTGGCTTTCGTCTTCTTGCACTTCTTGTTAAATGCTTTTAGCCGCTTTTTGTTGGCAACTTTTGGCCAGAAGTTGCGCTCGAAATGGCGAACGATTTTCGTACTTTGCCGAAATATGATTTAATTCCAGCTGATTTCGTGATAGGGATTTTAAAAATAATTAAGCCACTAAACAGCTGATAACAAATACCCAATTAAGCCGAGGACAATTAATTGTAATGCCCCTAAGGCAGGGAATTGTCTTTGGGCCCGATAAAATGCGGCCAAGAACGAAGTGCGACCATTTCTCTTATTGTGGTCAACCGCCATTAACGTTTATTACACCCACCAAGTGCCGGCAAAAACCAAAGAGCACATGCACAAAAATAAAGCCCCCCTAAATGGAAAACCCAAGGAAAAGCAGCAATGGGTGAAAAAATATAATTAAAAATAAACATTACGCGGCGACAGACAATGGAGGGAAAAACCAAGGAAAACTCACAAGCCAAAAGGAGGTCGGCCAAAAAAAATGGCGAAGAAATGTGTAATAAAATAAAAACAGGAGCCAGGTGAAAATTGCATTTGTCCGAAGGAGAGAGAGATAAAGACAAAGGATCGAGGTCCTTTCTGCAGCAGCATTTTAGGCGCCTAATTGAGCGTTTTAGTTATGCTAATTGTTTGCCAGCAACAAGGACAACGAACACGGGCTAATGTCCCCCTGCGAGATGTCCTTTCGAGTCCCCAATTCCGGCTCACTTTTATTGTTGCCCATTTGTTATAAGTGCAAGCCCCGAGATCATTAAAGCCCGGGGCTATTGGCCTGCTGCTCGAGCACATCTTGGAGGGTTTTTCTTTTCTTTTGCCATGAGGAACTGACAAATGTGAACCAATTTATTATGTTATTGTGCGGAAAAACAGAGATGATGAAGGTTTTGAGGCAACTCCTATTAAGGTAGCACTTAAGTGGTGGATGAGTTGTTGAGATCTGTGAATTAATTATCTGAAAAAGAAAAGTCTAATTAACAATTTCCCATTCAATAAAACACCTTATTTTCTTTTCTCTCTTTTTGTTTTGTTTTTTATTTTGATTATCTACCGTAAATTCTTATATCATACATATCTCGATCTTTTTGGTTTTCGTTTCATTTATATAATATATACAAGTACAATACATATATACTTTTACATATATAGGCAATATTTAGACTTAAGTTCTAATTGCTTACTTTTGCCTTACATTTTGTGTCTTAAGGGGTTTTTCTCTGGGGGCAAATACATTTAGGCGTAGTATGTTTATATATATATCTTTTTGTTTTTATATAGAACATATACATATATATATAAATATCATTTATACGATTTATAAATAATCTTGACTTTGATATATAAATGTATAGAGAACCTAAAATTAAAAGCTTAGCACAACAATTTTCATTTGCCTTGTAAAATGAACTTTGGAGTTGGCGGACAAGGCTTCAAATTGATTTAAAGATATTCGAAAATGGCATAGAATCGTAAAATTTCAAAGCAGCCAAAGTGTAAGCCTCCCGACCAGCTCCATCTTAGGAAAAGTTGAACAAACAGATATCGTTGCATTAATGATGAACTAGCTTTTTGCTTGTAATTCGCTTATCTGGCTTACAATGTTTTCGTATTCCTTCCTTAAATGCATTTGAAGTTACTTTGAGCTAGCTGAAACGAGTGTCTGGTGTGTTAGTGTAAATATTTTAGATACATCCTGCAGTTGCTTCTGGGTCTTGGCCTTGGGCTGAACTCCTCCCCACATCGCACATCGTACATAGCACATCCTCTAACTATGACTATAGCTGGACTCCACTTTAATTTCTACCCCTGAAGTGTGGCACTGGAGTTGTGTGACAACTGAATCATGTTAATTGCCTGATGCATCTGCTGTTGCTCCTGCCGATGCCGATGCTGCATCCCCATCCGCATCCACATCCGCATCCGCATCCTTTCCAGCTGCATTTCGACACCCGCAGGCAGGACTTCTCCTCCTGCTGCTTTTGGCTCTGCCTTTGCTTTTGCTTTTGCTTTGTTACGATGACCCGCATTCCAAGGGGTCTTGTCCGCCGGATTGTGCACCTTCCGCTCGCGTTGCACGCCGCACCGCCGGCCTTTGTCATCACCGCCTGCAACGGCGACACTAATTGCCTGGCCAGCGTCCAGCTGAGCACCGCCATCAGCGATCCACCGACCATCCACCGGGATTGACTTGGGCTCGGAGCGTAGCGGGATCTGGAGCTGGACGAGCCGGCTCCTCGCCAGGCGGCTCCTCCGTCCCCCAGTCCACCCTCGGTGCCGTCGTCTTCTTCGCCTGAGGGTACAAAATGATAGAAAAGAAAGTCTAGCGAGAAATAGAAAGAAATGCAGACAGAAATGCAGGCCATGTATTCGATGTATTCCGGTACTTTCTCCATCTGACTACAGGCGAACTTGTGTAACTTCAACCAGAAAATCCTGCATTTTCATGTAGGATATAAAGGGATTCTAAAACCATAAAGGAAGCCATTTTGTGGCAACACATTTTTTTAAAATGTTATAGCACATGGCTAAAAACCAAGTTGGAAAGTATTATAACCAACAAGCTATAGAAACTTTTAAAACGTTGAAATTAAGTGTACTTATAACAAGAAGGTTTTTGATTCATTTTATCTTGTTATAAGTTTTAATTAAATTCACTTTTTACTTTCAATTATTATAATATAATATCAAACCAAATCCCTAAAAATGTTCTACAACTGGTTTTGTTTTCAGTTTTAATTAATGCCTCATGGATGAGTTATCAAAGTTCGAATGTAGTCCTATGTAGGAATTTCTTTTTTGGTAGTGCTTGTGTAGTGTGAGTATTGTGTTTTTGGAAAAATAATTGGCTGCATAACTCACCCTGTAGCTGCGTCAAATAGCTATTCTTCTTATTTTGCATATGGTCTTCGTGCAGGGCATATTGATCATAGAAATCGTCAGGATTAACGTGATTTCCATTGGCCACGCTTCCGTGTTTGGGAAACAAATCCGCTTCGAGGACGATCTTCTCGGTGGTTTTCCAGTAGATGTCATGTAACTGGGCACTGCAGCGCAACTATTAAATAAAATATATATTTAATAGTAAGTATTTAATCAAGAAGTAGATAGTCCAACTCACTTTGAGTTTGCCATTATCGAAGTGCTGATCTGTGACCACAAAATGAATGCCCACAATGGCGGTTTCCATGTCATTGCGGGCATCTCGGAGTATTTTATGGTGACGCACAAGCGAGGGATTAACCTAAAAAATTGGATATTAATAGGGATTAAAATAGAGAAAATATTTGGTAATATTAAATTCTGAGAGGTAAGGTCATTGAGGGATATTGCAGTTTTTATTAAAGCGAATTAAAATGATTATAGAACACTTTATAATAAACTTTTTAGGTTTCCTTTCAGGGCTTCTTAGAAATGCTGTGCGATATGGAAATGGCATTCGTTTTTAGCTGTCCAGGTTTGGCATTTGAAAGCCATTATCCCTGACGTGTCTGACCCCTTGAAACTGTGACTTTGATTGACTGTCTGGCTGCCAATTAGTTTGCCCTATGTGGCCCGATTTCACTTTAAATTCGCCCAGCCATCGCAGATACTTCTATTTTTTTGTGCCAACTTTAGCATGTTGCAGTTGTTTCGCGTATATTTAGCTGGTTTGTTGCCTGGTTTTGGCGGTATGTCTTTGTTGGCTTATTGTTTAAGCGCATTTTGTGGCCAACAAAGGCGGGGGAGTTGGGGAAATAGTCCGCACATCCAATCAACCGAGCGTGGCCAACTCAACTCAATTCGACAACCAGTTCGGCGGCATTCGCTATTCCATTCAACCATCGCCATATTGCGGCTTGTGTAGGTGTGGGGCTTAAAGTGTGTGTGTATGCGTGTGTGAGTGTGTATGTGTTAGCCTTGTTTTCCCAACCACCCGGTGGTACCTATTTTCCCGTTTCCGCTGTGGCACCTATTATGCAGCATCAATAAGCATTGTTTGCCGTCGGGTGATGATGAAACTATCATCGTCTCTTTCTGTGGCATTACCCATCTCTCTCCCTCCTTTTCCTACTGTTCAGGATATGTAAGTTCATTACTTAGCATTTATTTTTATATTTTGAACATGTTTTGCCCCTGGTTTGAAACACATTTTGGTTGTGAACATTTTAATTAGACATTTGAGAAATCACAAATTGCGGGAAATATGTACGCCTAGGCAAAATAATTTTATTCCCTTAACAAGGGGTAAGTATTTGCAAAGCTAGAATTACAAAATGAATGTAATCTAAATCACAATTAAAGATTTTCTATTGTATGCATTACTTCATTTGCCACAATGCAGTTAATGACTTACATTTTCATGTCTTTTACTAGAACTATTGCTCTAGTCAAACGAGCTTGTGATTAAGTAGACACCCAAAGGTTCCAAAAATAATTGAGAAATGTAATATGCAAATTGCTGTAAATGGTCGCTGACTCTGGAGGACTTTTATCTGCCTCTACATTTTGCACATTTTCCAGAATCATTTCCTCTTGGCTCCCAATTGCCAGGATATGGATATGGATATGGTTAGTTTGAACAAAAAATTACACCTAAAATTTGACGCTGCCGGAAAATGGGCGGGAATAATAATGTGGGGCTGTGCAAGGGGGCGTGTCTCCATGCGTTGATCTCCGCGAATGCGTGTGTTTTTCTGGTAATTACAGGGGGGGGCCCTTAACCCCTTCCGATCCCCCTGCCCCCCTCCCAAAAAGCAGACGCATAAATTCCCGACAGATGCCAACGCTTGAAAACAAGAAAATTGTGTTTGCATAATTTTGGGCGCATCCAGTGGTGTTGTTTGAGAGGGGGTTGGGGGGGTGGGTCGTGGAGCGGTCGGATACCCAAACAGGGGGCGGTACTCACCTCTTCATTATTCACTGTCCATGTGAGATTGGCCGCTGGCCGCGAGTGTCGCGATGTGCAATTACCTCGCAATATGTCGCCGACCCGATATCGAGGACGAATGCCCGATATGAATGGCGCATTGTGCGGCGTTTCTGCAAGGAAAATGGAAAAAAAAACAGAGGGGTAATGGGAGAAAATGAGATGGCATCATCAGCATCAGTTCAGAGGTAAACCGGATCGATTGTCACTATATTTTTGATACTCTGCGGCATTCGGAAAACCGAAATCCGGACCCAACCTGTCGTCCTGTCAATTGGCATTGCCAAGTGGGTGTGTGTTACGTGTGTATGTGTGTGGCGCAATCAATAACCGACGGCTGTGTGAGTGAGGCCCATTTCATAATTGAAATAATTACGAACCCTCCAGATCTGCAGAGTTGGAATTTGAATTTGGTGCTGCGTGTAGACCCAAAGCAAGCCCCAAAAATTTTCAATCAGGTTCTAGCCTCAGCACTCTACAAATTTAGCCATTAATTAATATGATGTTAAATCCAACATGATTTTTTTTATCGAATTCAGCAAGCTTATTTACTTTCAACTAGATTTTATGTATATAAGGGTGAAAAATATTTACATTTAAAAAAACATTTTATTTTCTCACATTTAAATTTACTTTGCATGATTAGTTATTGTTCAAGAAAAGATTACTTCAAAAAAATAGACCCAATGCTTATCCCAAAAATCCGATTTTAGCTTCAACACTCTAGAAATTTATTCATCAATTAAAATTATGTTGAATATTATTGAAATTGTCTCTTTTCTCTCATAACTGAATTTAATGTGTATGATTATTTATTAACCAAAATAAGATTATTCCAAAAATAGATCGTTGAAAAATTAATCGATATAACTGACTTGAAATTAGTGGGATTTTATTTTAAGGTAACAGTCTGTGGATCTTAATAAAAGTTTGCAAGACCAGCTCTACTTTTTTCTAGTTGGTTAAAATTATTTAAAAATGTATAAAATGTCTGTTTATTTTTCCAAGTGCATATCTCACAGGCATATCTTCTAAAAACCTTGCTCCTCCTGCTGTCCATTATCCTTGAAAGTCGAAATGGAAACCAGCAGACACATATCCGCATACATATGACATATAAACACGAAATAGACACTTTCAAAAGTTTGTCAAGCCAATTTTAGTTCACCTACGTCAACATATCCCACACAACACACAACCCATACAGTCAGTTTGGCAGTTTATTGACCGTCTCCATTGGAATTGGCCAAATGTTTGCTCTTAAGGCTTTTACTTTGTTTGCCGGCTTTAACGTCCTCATCTTTATCTCGTTTACCCCTAAATTTGTTTGTATTTTGTCTGCTTAACTGCCAAAACATTCGAACTTGGAGTTTATTTTTAAGTTTTATGTCCACAATCCCCACACAAGTATTTTGAGTCCGTCTGGAAGGACGACTTCCATTTGGCCTGGCCAATTGAATAAGACAGTTGGTCAAGTTGGCAAGTTTGTCTCTGTCTTTGACTCCTCGCCTCGGGGAAGCTTAACTTTTTTGGCCTGGCTTTTTCTGTCTCAAGAGAAATACTCGAACTAAAAATTAATTTAGTTTGGAATTTACAATTTTGAACATCCAAATTAGTTCAATCGGACTCAATTTCTCTGTTAGATTCTTTAAATAAAATTCACCCGATTCAGATATACCCCTTCGGATATGTTTTTTATAAATTATTTTTACGCGACTGCATTTTTTACTTACCAATAACTTCCAACTCTGCTGCCGCTATTAATGTATGAAATGAGGGCGCATCCGCCGATACTTCGCAACTGTATTTACCGGATGTAGCCATTGTCACCGCATCGAGCACCACTTGGCTCTCGTTCGAGGACACGCGCTGCAAAAAAGTTAACAAAAGTCCAGGTGAATGAAATAAAAGGAATATTTTTATAGCTGTCCAGAGCTTACATATACCCATATTTTTTTTATACATATCGCTCTCGCTGGCCAGATGAAAAATTTCAACAAACGTATCTGTATCTCGTTGGATTACTTCCGGTCTCCATATATTTATATTCTTTTTACACATGTTTAATGGGTGCATTCAATAATTGAGGTATTTTTTCGTTTCTGGTATCTCATAAATATTTTTAATTTTACTGTCGTTTATTAATAAATAATCATTTAGGAGAGAGACATTTGTTGGTTATCTTATCCTAATTCTTTCGATTGAGCAATTACTGCCTTAGAAGTATCCACACTTCAAAATTATATTTTCGCAACCATATAAACTCGTTCTCTATATTTTTATAACATTCTCAACTGAGCATTGTATATTTCCATTGTTTTTGTGTTTTCTTTCTCCGTTGGAGGCAAACAATTCTATTCGGGCCCTATTTTCACCATTTTCTATATGTGGCAACTCTTCAAATGAAAAGAATGCTGTTTTGTCGTATTTTTTGTCACATGGATTGGAAACAGAAATTTGAATGAAAAATACGAAATACACACAAAAGCAGTAAGCAAATAAATAAAATGCCAACGTGTTTTTTCTATACGCCTGAATAATTTTCAAACCAATTTAAAAATGCCAATATTTATTGAAAAATATTGCCAGCTACGTTGAACGCATTTTGAAACTAAAAAACGAAGCTAAAGATCCAAATGGGAATCGAAAAGTTCAGCACACGTGTGCCACATTCTGTTTTTCCGGCTCCTAACTGCCATGAAGCGGAAGTTAAAAACCGTGTTTTGATTTGATTGCGCATAGAAATTTCACATGTGCCTGCCCCTTCTTGTTAACTGTAGCGTTTCGTTCGATTTGAAGGCCCTGGAAATGCAAATGTTTTACATTGTTTAAGCCGCAACCCGTTTAGTTCAGTTTAATTTATTTGGCTTCCATTTTTGCTTTTGTTCTATTGCCTTTTTTATTGGCTTTTCGAATGGCACGGGAAAACTAAAATAAAAATTCGGTGGCAATAATATAGTTTCCCAAGCCAGATTTATTGGAATGGCAGGTATGTGTTGGTTAACAAAGAAAGAGGTGTGATTTAGAAATCGACAAAGTGTAAAAATGTGAATGTGTAAAATATTATACAAAGCTTTTATATATTTGAAATATGAAAATATGTTTCATTATCATTACAGCTAAATAGGCGTATGATAAATTGATGATGCCCTTAATGGGATTTAAGCTATGCTAAATAAGCTTCTTGTACTTTTAATGAGGTAGAGTATTTTGAGAATATTAAAACCAAAAAAAATTTAACGTTATTTAATTGAAAGGTAATGGCTTATAACTTACTCTCACTTTGACGCCTGGGAAGTGAAAGACCTTCATGGGCGGCGTTTCCTTGGGAGTGTATCTGTAGAACTCTCGCCTGCCCTTATACCATTTCACCGAGTACAGGCTGTCATCCTCGATGTCGTAGAAGCACTTCAGTATGGCCTTCTCACTGCGTCTCACCGCGTGCGGCACTCGAACCCGGACATCTCTTAAAGCCTCGGTCAGCTCTGAAATGAAACAATAACAATAACACGGCGAATCAGAAAAACAATCCACCAACAATTATACTTAATTATTTAAAACTGCCATGCTTTCAGCAAAAAGGGACTAAACAAACAATTCCCGAGGGCCGTGCCTAATAGAAATCAACTGCAGGCGATAAAAAATCATCGCATTTCGCATTTTTAATTCACTGTTTGCCTTTATTTTATTATCATTTAATTTTTTTTATTTGATCGCTGTTGTTCTGTTTCTTCGTTTTGGTTTACGGCGTTGTGCATAATTTATTGCGGACATTTTGTGTTTTATTATTTGGAATTTTTATTAAATAAATCCCAAACGGATTTTATTGACTTGACAATTCCCACGATATTTTAGATGGGCTTTTACCCTTTCGAGCGAGTGGGTATATTGAATTACAAGTTAGATTTTTAATGCCTACTTTCAAGAAATTAATAACTCAGTTAAAACATCCGTATTAAATGTAACATCTAAGCCCTCCAACCACATCTTAATATTAAAGTCATAGAAATACATATTTAGGTGGGCTATAAAAAGTATTACCAAAGACCAGAATTAAATTTTAAATTGATTTTCACTGAAAGAGTAACTCGATATCGACCTCTACCCATTCAAAATTTGTGAATTTTAATATCTAGTCTGATCACGTATTGACATGGCTTTCGGCATCGTTGTACGCCACAAATCTCTAAATGACTGAGCACTCACACAGCCATATGCTCGCACATTCATACATATTTATAAATAAATATAGGTATATACTTTCAGGATATTTCTGACATTTGTACGTATGGCTGATTTCCTGTTTTACAGCCATGCCATTTTTTCCTTTGTCCTGGCTTGGCATTATAAATCAGCTTATAACAGGCAAAAGGCAAAAATGGCCCATGTGAATTCAACCCTCTCCATGCCACCTGTTTGCATTTATTGTTTTTCCCCAATAAAATATGAATAAATTGTTGCCTGATTATGTGAGATGAAATTAAAAATGATTTTATCCGCTTGTCGTAAAAAAATGTAACGCTGCTGAAAGGCCATCAAACATTTTTCGCACATTTATGAATTCGGCAGAAACAAAATATTTGCTTTTTTATGGCTAGCATAAGTATTTCATGGGGATTAAGTGTTTTATACTAAAGTCTTAAGGGATTACATTATTGGCGTGAATTTTAAAATTTTATTTCGACCTTATAGGTAATTTTAAGATGTATTGCTAAGCAACATATAAGCTGATTAATTTTTATGAATACCGAAATTTATTGATAAATCATAAGCTTAACAAGAAAAGAATGAAAAATAAAGTAAATATAATAACGAGCCCCACAAAACCTGTCATAACCCAAAGGGTGTTATTTTAATCCGATTGCATTGTCCTTGAGAAGCACTCTACCTATGCTCAAGCAAGGTTGCCATTAAAAAGCGATTTCCCCCGACTGCAACTCAATTCCATTTCATTAGGTTAGACTTTCCGGTTTTTCCTCTGTCATTTAGCGCCTTTTGCCTTCTGTGGCTTCCATTTCATGCCACACTAAATAGACAAGGTTGCAACAATCCGGCAACAAATGAATGTCCAAACAAGCCAGCACGACTGTGGGAGGTGCTTTCCAAATCCCATCAAATAACTGTAATTGCAAAGTTTTTACAGCCAGACACGAGGAGCACGCCTATGAAGACCCCAAGCCCCCATTCCCATACACCAAGCCCCCAACTCCTAACCCAGAACCCCTCTCTCCACTGCCCCCTAACTCGCAAGGACAATGCACATGCAACCCGGACATTTGTCGGCTGAGAGAGGGGCAGGTCCCGCAGGACTCCTCCCGAGGAGGTGGTACAACTACGTCCCCACAACGTGTGCAATAAATATGAATAACGAGCACAACGTGAGTGGCACACAAAGTAAAAACGAGACCGCTCTCGACATCGCACTGCCAGTGAAAAGGCAGATTCAGCAGGCCATCCTGCCGAGTCCTGGCCACCCACCCATGCCCATTCTACTCCAAGTCCTTGGAGAGCATCCAACCTCATTGTTGGCGACACGCGGCGGCAAATATTTGCCACTGCCGCTGCCTTTTGTTTAAATCTTGTTTATGCAACATGCATGGCATATATTAAGAAGTGCCGGCCAGACTCGAGTGTCAAGCAAATGTCCAGCAGCGCTCTGATTTACACCAGGCCACCGGATGACCAGATGGGAGTGCTCCAAGTGCCGGTTCGGCTAACAGATTGCTCTGCGGGTTGGTTACTTCTGAGCAGGCCAGGGACTTTAGTTGGATTAGGGCGGCACTATCGTATAATCGAATTGTACAGTGATCAAGGGGCTTATCGGGTCTAGTACACCCCTATTTAAAAGCCCCATAAGAGTTGCAAAATGTTAGTACACTATCATCCTGTAATCAAAAGTTTGATTTCTATCCTAGTTAAAAAGGAATTACTTATAATACTGTAGTCAGTTTTTGGTAAATGAATGTAGGTGGGCCTCTATAAGAATTGAATCAAGACTTATGCTGGGATATCACAGAAATGGCTGATTTAAATTCCATAAATTCGATGTCTGAGGCTCAACAACATTTATATTGTATTTTATTTTGTGACACTACGAAAAACGGACAAATCCCTTGGGTTTTTAAGTGAACTCATTCCGAAAGACGATTACGCTTTATTCACTGCATACTTTTACACACCTAAAATTTTATTCAGAAGTGATTTCAAAACCATAGAGATTTTTGTGGCACCCGTCATACGTCAGGTAATTTTCAGTTATATGTACTTCAGTTTACCATTTTCGCTCAGATGATTGCAACAACTTAGTTTTTAAACACCACTTCAAACTTCAGTTTCTTTTTCTTCGCCAAACAGCTAAGGTAACCCATGTTGTGTATAAATTTAATTTTGACCCTAGAGTATCCTTGCTCAGCTGCTGAAATTATGACACTTTCTGTCAAAGCATATTTCGGCAAACTTACAGCCAGCTAATTGAAAAGAGTAAAACTAAGAAGAAGCATACTGAAAAGTTTGGCCAGGACTTGACCCGAACTAGAACATAATTTCCCTTCCACATGAACTCCTAGCCAAGAGCGGCATTTGCCTGGCTGACCACATAGTATAGCATAGTATAGTATACGCAAGCGAAGGAACTTGGCCAAGAGGAAACTTTGCAAAGTACAAGTTTATGGAGCTTGGCTTTTGAGTTACACTTACACTTATGCAACAGATGGGCCAAGACGGCAAACTGGCATTTTAATTTTCTATTAGCGGGAAACTTGGGGTTGCTTGTTCTCAGCACTTGCCCCATCGACCTTTAAAACATCCGGGGATGGCTGGCGCCGAATTCATCATAATTTGCGCTGACGTTAAACATGTAAATTCCCATTTCGGTCTGTAACCCAATACGAATCCTAGATATATAACTCCCCTTTTCAGACCCCATCGAGCACTATTAGTGGCTCGACACTGTGCAGTCATTATTCAGTCAGATTTGACTGCCATCTGGGGTTATCAGCCTCCGTTTTTGAAACAGAGGGAGGTTTATTCAGGCGGACTTGACGCCAACGCGTCGGGGATGCTGATGCCCCACGAAGGAGCTATCGTCCTTTGGGGGTGGCTTGAAAAATTGTTGACAATTTCAGCTTAATGCATTTTGATGTCACTTCTTCTGGTTTAGCGAAAATGAATGCTCCTGCTGCTGTTGTTTGTCCTGCACAAACACAAACACAAACACAGACCCACTCCGTCAGTCACAAACACATGAGCTGTAGTCCTTGCATCCGCAGAACCACCAATTCTGACCAAGTCGCCTCCTTTTCCGTCCTTTTGCCCAGGATCGCTGAAGCCATAGCCATTCAGCTCTGTCTGATTCTGTGTCTGAGTCTGTCCTTTGTGTTGATTATGAAATTTAAGCACAAAAACCCGTGACGGTCTGTACGCCCCCCTTTTTTGTTTACGCTTAAAGAGTTGGCTCCTTGCCGTTTGGTTTTTAATGGCACATTTTCCACTTTTCGCTTGCCTTTTGGGGGGTTGCTACATTACAATTTAATGGCTTCCGCTCTGTAATTGTGAAAAGATTCGAAGAAGCTCATAGCCAATGTGGAACCGATGTTAAAGATATTTAATACCCAAATCCCAAACTCAGATAGCCATAAGAAATCCAACAAGTTTCAGGCACTTCTTGCTGAGAGTGAAAAAAAACCCAAAGCCAACTTAACATCCTTGGCCATTTATTTAAAAACTAAATAAGACAAGCATCGCTAAATCGCCAACTAAGCTCATAAAATCCCACGAACAAGTGCCCGAGTGTAAAGCAACGTGGGAAATGTTCAAGTACGAGAAAAGAGGAATAAAACCAGAATAGATAGTTGGGCGGGAAAACGAGGAGGTTGTGGGGTGAAAAGCTATGAAAAAGTGCAAGGATCAAACAGCTGAATGGGAGGCAAAGTCACATAGCTGGCCCAAAAATTAAAAGGAAACGGAAAGGGTGGTAAAAAATGCTAGCCTCTGGAATGAGTCGAAAAACGTAGGGACCCGCGTTCCATGTGGTGTCTGGTCTCCTTTTAGAACCCACTTCTGCCTTGGCCCCTCGACTCTCGTTTCTAATCTAACACGGGAAATTGTGCAGGAATTTGTTGCAATGAGCTTTTTATTATCCTTTTTCGATCTCACTTTCCCTGTGTGTGTGAAATACTACGTCCTCCTTTTCTTTTTTTCGGCGATTTTCACCCGCTTTTGCATTCATTTTCCGATGCGAAAGGCGAAAATTGCAGTGGCAGCGTGTTTTTCCTAGCACGGAGCACAGGTGAAAATTTATACTCTTACCATGTTGCCACGCCCCCAAAAAAACACACACACACATAGGGAGTGTTGCGCCCAGACGTTCATATTATTTGAGGATTTGTTAAATTTTCCGGGCTTTCTCTGCATTTTTGTCCACCATGCCAACCTATTTTATTTTTTACACAATTTGTCGAGGCAAGGCGAACAAAATGGGCCACACAAGTGTCTGTTAAATGGTCGTTTAGGCCGAGGGGAACTCTATTTGTACTCGCGGACTGGGTGGGTTCAAGGTTTCCTTTTTGTATTTTTTGCACTTCTACCTTTTCTATCGCGAAAAGAGCTGCTGACTTGTTGACCTGTAAATAACTTGAGTTTAACGAAGAGATTAACGTTCCAGATTCGCTGGCGAAATTTTATACATTTTTTGTGAGCTCCCATTTTAGGGGGAAATAAAAAACGCTTGTAAATGGAAAAAATGTGCAAAGGAAATTTGCGAATTGCTGAATAGAACTGATGAAGCTTTAGATTTTTCCAACAAATTTAGATTGATGATAAAACGCTTGCTCCTATAAAGACATTTGTTCATTGATTTAGACTTCTTATAAAATTTCCGATATTCTTTTTGAAATAAAAAAAAAAAAAATTAACAATATCTTCTTTTCAACCCTCTTTACATTTTTCATTTCTTGTCAAGCCATAGATACCATTATGCAAATGCTAACCATATGTCAAAATTATCTTCCAACTCTGGCCATAAAAACTATTTCACATATCCGATCCGATCTGAGCGAAATAGAAACATTACCGAACAACCCCTATGCCATTTTCTATATCTTTATTTTCTAATCTCACCCACCCAATGGACTTAACCCACCCCCGGCCCACCCGCACTTATCCACCCTTGGGAATAACCCTCCTCTGCCGGAACGGAACTCTGCTTACTTGTAAGAAGTTGGGAGCACGCGTAATTTTTAATTTGCCATGACATAAATCGTATAAAACTGTCAAAGTCACTAAAAGCACGAAGCAACAGCCTGTTCTCTCTGCTGACTGCAGTGTCCTTTGTCCTGCGACCTCCTTCGGGGCACAAATTACGTCCCAAACACACAGAAGGGTGTCGAAAGTCAACAGAGGAGCAGTCGAAAAAGGTATAGGGGCCATTGGAACGACTTCAAAACAAAGCAAAGGACTCTTCTACCCACTGTACAGGATGTCGGCCCGGGACTCAGAACTCAGGACTCGGGACCAGGGCATTAATAAGTAAATCTCCAGCATGTGACGGCTATCAGTGGCACTTCCGCTTCCCCAGGATACAATATATATACATCGATATATGTACAGTATGTATGACCGCCCACTCGCAAGTAAACCGAAACCATTTATATTTTATCTTGTCCTTGTCGTCGGTTCATGCGAAGCGAACTTCTCTAAAGTTCCCTGCTCCTGTGAAATGAAGTTGCCAGTCCTCAGAATCTGGGGAATTCCCCGAACCTGTGTGTGTATGTGTGTATTTTGGCCGGAAGTTGCAATTCCTGCCCTCAATGCCTATAAATTTAACTTAGTCTTTTGCGGAACTTCTTCGCCAGCCGCCTCAGTGGCTTTTGTTGTTTTGTCATGTTTTGTTATCCTATTTGTCCTGGCTAAAAACAAGCCTGGAGTCCGGAGCACAGAGTCCAGCAGATCCAACATATATGTCCTGGCTTGACTTAACACTCTGGCTGTTGATTTTCGGCCGAGGATTGCATTAGTTTAATTAGGTGAACAGAGGTGACAGCATCCAAGATAAATGCGGTCAATTTGTTTGGCTTGGCTTAAATCCGAAGCTATAAAGTTTGTCACTTTGCCTAAATTCGTAATGCAACTTGGAAACCTAATAGCTAAGGAATTGAGAAATGCAAATAAGTTGTCCATTACTTAACTGATAAATAATATAAGGCTAAGCAGAAGTGATGTTTATAGGGCAGTGCTGACTTAAAAAATATTATTTTGTTTTATGAATTCAGACATCTTTTGGAAGTAGGAAATTCTAAACGGGAGTTATTAATAGGGAGTTCGACCTATTTATTTTTTTGAGCGAAAACTAAAATCCTTTGAGAGGGAAAAACAAAGCCTTGACGAGAGCATTTCAGTAGAATAGACATGTCTGCCCAGAACCCTGTGACTGACATTATGATAACCCTATGACAGCTATTTGCCAAATCAGACATGTTAGCGGGTGGGGGGCTTTGTGTAAATCAATTGATTGGCAATGCGTTTTGATTGCCAGCCGAAATTTGGCCAGGACACGCGACGGGAGGGTGGTGGAAGTGGATGGTTTTTGCGGCCGAGGGTGAATGGAATTGGTTTGAGTTCTTTTGCGATGAGGAGGGGATCTTCCCCTTTTAATATATTATTTCCCGACATGCACTCCGAACCGCCTTTATTGTCTAGAAATCAGCAGGCAAGACAGTCGTGGGGGACTGCGATAAATACAAATGAATTGAAATTGCAAATTAAAGCGGCTTGCGTTAATTTCCACTTGCCTGATGCAGTTCAATGACACAAAAAAACTGGAATGGCAACATCCGAAATGGAGTTTTCTTTGGTTTTCAGAGGGGGAGTGGCAGCTGGCAACTTATTGAAAGACGAATTTCTGGCTCTGAGCTGACAGCCTTAATTCGCTTTGATTTGTTCAGCCTGACGGGGAAACAAAATGTTCAATAAAAGTTTGCCATTCAAAGTGAAGCAGAGATTTCCGATGAATGAAAAGGAGTTTTGCCAGGCAAAGTTGGCTCAAAATATTGCGATTTTCTTTGAAAATGAGTAATTAATTGCTTAGTATTTATGTACAAACTTTGTGTTCTATTTTTCTTATTAGTATTTAAGAGTCAGTTTATATTACGAATTTATTTACCTGAGTCAGCTTTTTTAATTAACTATTTCCGAATTTATTAACCTTTGAGGAATTTCATTAAACAAAGTGGTAATAAATACGGTATTTATTTGGCAGCAATCTTTAAAGGTATTAGACGAATTATTCTTTTCTGACTTTCTTGGCCTTGGCAATTCATGGATTTTACTTGCGTGACCTACAAGCAAACAATAATTCTATTAATATGAAAAAACAAGCAAGCTAAACCGCTTATAATCGGATCTCATTGTTGTCTTGGACTCACCCACTTACCCACTCAGTCAACTGAGCCGTGATCCTTGTTCAATATTCCCTCTGAAATATGCTTATATTTCTGGGATATACAAATTTGTTCCTCTAATATTTCTTGTACATATGTTTTATGGTATGTTTTTTCCTCTTGATTTATTTTAATATTTTATTATACTTCTCGTTTGATGCAGAATGCATTTGGGATTTTTTCTCCTATCGTACTTTTTGCCTTCTAATATTCTTTCATATTTCTCTTAACAAGATTTAGCCATCCACATGAAAATGCGATTTTTCTTTTATTTATTCTGGCTTGTAAATAAATATTGCTTATATTGAAATCAATTTTACATGCATTTTTCCTTGTGGTTTTTGGTTGCAATGTTAAAGTAATTTTCAGATCTTTGCATTTTGCCATGGATTTTTGGGTAAATAACTTGGCTAAAATCAGAGGTTGAATATTCTTAGAAAATGCAATTAAGCTAGCAAACAAACAACAAAGCATTAATTGACCTTTCTAATGGTGAAAGGAAATGTAAAATCATTTTAAAAGGCTGTTCTAATCGAATAAATTGGATAAAAAAGGTAAGCATTAGTATAACACTGGATAAAAAGTGTTTTTTATTACCTTGACCCGAATGGCTGATGTCAAATGCACTTTTTCCCAGTGCCCCAATGAAAAGGGGGTCAAAGTTACCGGCAAATTAAACGCAAATTACCTGCCAGGAACACAATAACATCCAACTTCTATACATATGCTTAGCTGCATAGATATAGCATGCATCAAACACCAGGCAGTTTGACATTGCCTGGCCTACCGCAACAACAATAAAAGGGGGTGACCTAGTGGGTGGGCGGATTGGATGGGTGTACGGATTGGATGGGGTTGTTTTTGGGGGCCGGACAATTACCGTTGCGGAGAGCAGGCAGACACCGCAGAACAATAGTTTCCTGTTTCCTGAGTGCTAAAGTTTTCATATGTCTGACCCATGGAGCACCACCTTGCCAAATCCACCTTTCCCAATTTAGTACCCACCGCCCACCAGGCAACCCCATATATGTAGGCTGGTTCCATGTGGGGTAAATCGGGCTTTATTTTGGGAGCTCGCATGCCTAGATTATTACACAGGAAAAATAAATAAGCTACCTATAAATAAATTTACAATTTTAATTTTATCTCTTTTAATTTTATCTCAATTCAAGTAATATTTTAAACCATATCCTGGTAAAATACTATTAAAGATTTTGTTATATGGCCTGCAATTTGGTGAGAAAAAAATATATTGGAGTAACAAATTCATTGAAATTTAAAAAATATTATTGTAAGTAAAGTTCAAAGTTTAAAATCAAAAACAATACCAAATTTAGTGCTACTTATTGACAGTGCAGGAGGACATTGTGCCCCCTACTGGAACATTTTTAATGCAATTTTCACCTAGCCAGGGCATCTCCTTTCTCCTCCTAAGCGCCCATCTCATCCCGTCGCTCCCTCGACGTAATTACTAAATACCCTTGGTGCTTTCTCTGTCCTGGTCAGGTCCTTTTTTCCGGCGCTCTCTTTTCCCTTGCTCCTTGTTACTTTTTTTCTTATCGTCTCGGATTTGTGGCCGCAAAATGTTTCGTGAGCTTTTGTTTGGAATTTGGCTAGCCCGGCTTTCATTTTTCTTATTTGTCTGGATATGGGTTTTTCCTCATCGCCTCCTTTGTTTTTCCTTTCCCCTCTTTTTTTCCCTCTGCCGCCTGCGGTCTATTTTCGTTGGCATTCCTTAAGTACAAGCGTGTGCCATGTTTATTTTTAATTAATTTTCCCTAAGCAGTCTAAGACTTTGCCACCGCCGAAGAGCCGAAAATCTCCGGCAGTTTGGGCCAAACTCATTCGAGCTCTCGATTTAGTGTCTTTTTTTTTTGTTTTGTTAATTTTAACAATTTTCTACTTAATTACCTAACGGGTTTTTTGAGCAAGAGCTAGTCTCTTCTGCCGGTTAGGGCCAACCGCATAAATGTTAATTGTGGTAATTGCGAAAGACCAACAAAAGTAGCTCGTTTTTTTGAATTTGTATGAACCGATAATAATATTTAATAAGAAATTTACTATTTTTTTTTTTGGTTCATATGAAACTTGGTAGTTTTATAGGAAATTTATTGAACTGCAAGTCCCATTAATTAAAACTTAGTCGATAACAGGCTATGATTCATGGCAAACTGCCTTGGCAGAGTCTGCGGCATTCCGATTAGCCTTGGATTCAATTCCAGGACGCTGATCTGTCGGAACGTTCCGCTAATCGTGCAAATTTCAAGCACAATTCAAGCCAACTCAATTAAACCCACCGCCATGAAAAGGAGGTGTAAGGAAAGGGGAAATCCTGTCGACGAATTCCCCAACCAAAAATTCGTTCGGGAATTCCGTTGGCCAAGTCGAATCGGGCTCAAATTAGCCTGGTTTAAAGTATAATGAGCGTATAAATGATTAATTGTTTTTCAGGAAATTGATAAGGACAGGAGGGCGGGTCAATCTGTCGCTTAATTAACTAGACATTATTGACTGCGCGAATTAGTCTAATTGCTCTCTTGTCACTCGACACCTGGAAGAGTCCTGGAGACCGAATGTTTCTTGGTGAATTTCCATTTGAAAAAATAATTTTCAGTCCCCAGACTCGCTACGCTGACTGCCAGACTGAAGAATTAAATAATCTTTTATCAATGCCCCAGGGCATTGTCAACAACAATTGAGGCCGGTCCTGGGGGCCATTCAACGATTTGTCACAAAGCGATTTCTGCTTATTTTCACAATAATTCCATTTGTCCTTTTGATAGCGAACAACAAAAAACTTTTCCATTCTCTTTCTCGAATGACCGCAAAGTTTCAATTACTTGAACTAATTTATTAATGTTGTTGAAATGTTATTCGAGGACTTGTATTTCTGACTCGGCATACTTTGTTGTGTATTTTGTGTCGAGTGGGGAGTAGGAATTCGGGAAATTAGAGGTCCTAAGATATTTTCGTAAATTAAAATGGAATTAAATAGTTGGAATTCTTGGGCAGATGAGTTAGATATAAAATCTGTCGTTCATTTGGTTAGCTTTAAATACACTTTTGTTTTTCTCTCAACCTACAGAATTGCTATTTAAATTATATGTAAATGCTTTAAAATCCGCTTTAAGTATTTATTTATAAAATTTATTTTATTACTGAGGTCGAACTCTTTTTTCCCCCTTTAAATTAATGTCTGTCATGACTGCTAATTGATGGCTAATTCAGTCAGACTTTAAGCCATGCTCCTGTCGAGTCTCGGGAAATCAATTTAACTTTAATTAGTATGCCAGACATGCATGTGCTGGAAGCACTCATTTTACAGAGTGCCGAGAATAATAAAACGGCCAACTGGAGCTGCATAATTTTTGGCGTTAATTCAATTTACACTTTTCAAAAGCGAGGCGGAAGTTCATCCCGTCCACGTCCACCCAGTGACCGTTTTTATAATAAAATAATTTCAAAACTGTATAGAAATTTGTGAAATTCTAGCGAAAATGTGTGCAACAGCTATAACATATTTGACAGGCAAAGGAAAAACTTTTGCAACTAATAAAAAGCGGAAATGCCGCGCAAACCGGATGGCAAAGGGGGGGGGGGGGGGGGGGGGGGGGGGCTATTTTGACTCAGACATCAGGGGAAAATGCGTCTTGTCAGCCCGTCTATTGGCTGATTTGCCCCCCTTTTTGGCACCCCTTTGGCTGCGGGCATAAATAATAAATATGGCATGTAGTAAATGTAAATGCGCAGTGGAAATTCCATAAATTCAAAGGCCCAGCTGCGCATTCCCTTCATGACATTTAACACTTTGGCAAACAGCAGCAGCAGCCCGGCGATTCGGCGAGGCGGCAAGTTAGCAAGCCATTCAAATGCACTTGAGATTCCAGGAGCAACAGCTGCGTCCTTCCGAGGACCAAATGGAAGGACTCCCGCCAGCGGTGGCAACGTGACGTGATTGGCATGGCCAACTGTGGGGGGGAAATTAGTTGGAAACTACTCCGAAAAGCGATAGCAATTTGATTAATGATGATCCAATATTAAAAAACGTGTTTGAGAAACTTGACCTTTTGCCATAAAAAAAATTAAATTAATATGTATCTTTCCCTTTTTTTTAACTAATATTAAGGGTCTGCACTATGTAGCATCAATAACTTTCCTCGAAGGCTCCTAGAAAAGTTCAAACGTTTTGCATCGCCATTTTGAACCGTGTTTACCAAAAAGTTCCTTACGATTTAGAGAAAAAGGACTTTAAAGTGAAAAAAACGCAGATTTTTGCTTTTTTGAACCGCAATTACAATAAACGGATTCTTTGTTTATTAGTTCGTCAAAACATTTGAAAAGTGTTACTCCTTATCTATCGAACGCCAAACTCAAAATAATTTTACCACTTTTAAAGGAAGATATAAAGGTTTCAATTTCTAGCAGTCATCGAGGTAAATAAAAAGGGTCAAATTTTGTAACACAGTGTTATTACTTGAACGTTTAAAAAAAAATGTCAAAATGTTTTTAACTATTTTTCATGTTTATTTATTATTATATTATTGACTTGAAGGACTAAAATCTATTTTTCTGTGACCTAGTTAAGAGTATTCTTTCACGATGCCATCTCTGCTGAATCGAATGGAACTTGACGTGGGAAGGAGCCAAATCCAAATTAAATAAGATTTGTTTTGCCGCCTTTCAGAGATGCCGATGCCGAAAGGCAGTTCAGCTCGGTTCAGGTCGAGCCAGGTCAGGTCAGGTCCTGTTGGCCACCCGCAGGATGTCTTCGCCACATCCACATCCACATCCACATTTCTGGCTCTCTGGCTGGGCTTTAACTTTCGTTGATGGCACCGACCCGATGCCGCGCATTTTAATGAGTCAAAAGCACATCCCGCTTGAGTTCTGGGGGCGTGAGATGTCTGATTGTTTGCCAACAAACATGCGTCAAGTTCAAGTTGGCGTGTGAAAGGCAAGAAACCGCCTTCGTCAGGGTAAATAAAAAAAAAAAACCAGAGGCAAGCAAGCATCTGAAAGGGACAAAAGTTTTTATCATGACGTCTTGGCCTTAATTTCGAGTTTCAGTCTCGGCTTTCGAGGTTTTTGGTGTCGGCCACATTGTGTCGCTTCGAATTGTTTGCTGGGCGGGGCCCAAGAAAAATGTGTTTAGAATGCGGAAAACTTGTTGAAAATTGAGTTTTGTGTGAAGTTTTATTCATTGATTTGCGGGTTCGTGTGGGTGGTTTGCAGGATGCGGTTTCTTGGTGGAGTTTTGTGGCAGGCAAAGTATGCGTAAGCCGGGGATGTGTGGTTACAGGAACTGAATAAGACCCTTAATGGCCTTTTGAAACGGGGCTTAAAGTTTCCTAATATATAAAAACAATTAAAGGCTTAACTAGGAATTATAAAATATAAGAGAAGATATTTAAAGGATGTCTGGGGGAATCCATCAAAACTATTTACAAAATATTTATTTTTAAAATTTAAATTGTAAAATGTAACCCCCATCGTAGCATTTGAATACGGCCTTGCGTTAAATTAAGTAAAATGCTTTGCCAATCCTTTGAAAATGCCAACAACTTAAAACACCCCTTGCCAATACCACTTAAGAGCGGTATCAATTAAATTGACAGTAATTCTTGGAGCTTACTTGCCACACTTTCCTATAAATAGTGGGGTTCCCCGACACCCGGGGAATGTGTCAATCGCAATTGGCGAATGCCAACTCCGGACCCGGAAAGTTTCCCTATGACCCGCTAGTGCCATTCGATACGTACGTGTTTATTGGAAACCCGGTTGCACGTTCATTATTTGAGGTCACAACAATAGTGAAAGCATCCGCCACGACCAAATGTGCAATAATTTTTAGCTGGCAAACTTTTGTTAGAAACGAATACGGAGCCGACACAATTCGACGGAACGACATGGGGAATTTTTAATCAATAACTTTGATTACTTTCGTTGTTGTCGCAGCCATTACCAGGTGTTTTGAAAGGCATTAAAAAGGTGCAGGGAAGTCTGTAAAGTTTATTAATTTGCCACTTGAGCGTTGCAATTGCGCTGTTGCAGTGTCTCGTAAATTTTGTAATGGCAAGATATTCATGGAAATGCTTTCATTAAGCTTTTATTGCTGCGTCGTTGGCGAAGGTGAAAGGTAAATCGGAAAGGTTGGGGCCTTGGTCACGTTTTGCGCCGTTTGTTGATTGCCCCGACTTTCAGTTGCTCATGTGAGGCGATATGGCCATTAAAAATGCAGCACCAACTCCTTGCCCCCTGATTGAGACCCTTTTCCGCTCTCTCTGGGTTATGAATTGCAATGCATTTCGTAGTGGCAGTCCAAAAGGGCAGCCTGCAAAGGAATTTACCTCCGATTCCTGGCTCTCGGCAATGAAGTGAGTGAAAAGTACCTTTGTTTTTGCCACACAGCCCGTTGAAATATTGTGTAAAAGAGTTTTATATTTATTGCAAATAAAATTTAATCTTGTTAAGTCCCACTAAACCATTGACCCAATTAACAAGAGTTTAACTTCCATCAATCCGATACTAAATTCCACAAAGCCCAGGCAATGGGAAAATTATTTACTAAATTCCGTTAAGCATTCACAACGATAAAACCTTTTTGAAAAATTAAATATATGTATATCCACTTGGAAAGTAATTTAACAAATAAGAATGGTCAGACATTTATAAAAAATAAAAATTTTCATGTTTCGAAACGTGATAGGGATTAATTTGCTAAAAAAGTCACATACATGATTTTAAATTCTTTTAAACTATTTATGGATGTCACAATTATTCATAAATTTTCTTTCATGTTTTCATTAGCTTAATATAATAATCTTATCGAATTATTCTCATATTGTCTTACATCAAAGGCTGCAGCTATAACTTCCCAAAATACCGCCTCTCATAGAGTGAAAAAATAGATGCTAATTATTTAATTAAAAACTGTCGCATATATGTAGTCTTTTCACTTTATAGTGCATTTTAATAGAGCTCAAGTGGGCGGCCAGTGGGGGCGTGGCACGTGGGAGGGGCGGCTTAGCGGTTTGCTGCATAATGGAGGTGAAAATTGTTGTCTCTGCGCCCCAGTTTGTGTTCAAGTGCGGGGCTTTGGTGTTATGCGCCAGGCATTTACCCACGTAAATATTAATAACGATTATTAACTATTTGCGAGCGTTGGCAAGGAACAGGATCGGGCAGCAACAACATCAGAGGATAATGGCATGCATATCATATATGTATGTTCGCATGCATGCGTATATTAAAATTCTTGAGCATGCAAATCTGTCGCGAACCCCTGGGCGAGCTGAATAATTGGGTGTGTTTTTAAAACAATAACGCGCCGCAGGGGACTTTAATAGGACATATATCGTCCTTAATGAACTCCCCCTTTTGTAATTCGCTGTTACGTGGCGGGACGAAGGGCAAATTCAAGGCTTCGTTATCCTTTCATATCCTCTGGTATTTGCTTTTAATTTCATGCTATTATAACTATTAGCGCCCTACGATTTTGGGTTAAACGGAGATGATATTATAAGATATTATTATTAGCCGTACATAGGTAACAAAGACTAATACGGATAACTAGGATGATATATAATACCATAATATAATCTATGAGAAAGGTTTTGTAAAATGGGATTTCTAAAATCCTCCCAAAGTATCCCTGTATGGTTTTTACTCTTCCCACAGCTCGATTTGGTGTTCCTGCTGCATTTTGTCAAACTAACACATCGTTTTCCGGTGCATAGTTTTGGGGCCCCCTTGGCCAGACCCAAAGCGATGCCAATGACCGGGATCAGATGGGAACCCTAATGGAAACCCATAGGGCACGCACTCGCACACAACCAAAATTGTTTCCTGTTATTATGCAAATTTCTTCATGGCTCACCCGCAGGCACATGCCATGGAAATAGTTTTCCTCTTGGAGGGCTTTGCATCCCCGAATTGACCTTACCAGAGCAATTAAGCCGCTTAACCCATGGCTGCAGCCATATTTTGCAGCCCCACCCATAAAAATTGTTAAGCTTCATCCCATCCGCTTGACAACGACAACGAAAACGAAGCGAAAATGAAAAATAAAATGGCCAAAAACATTTGGCCGTTACAGCTGCAGTTTGTCAGTCGTGGCTAAAGCTTCAAATTGTTTCCCATCCGCTCCTCCTTCGCCTTCTCTTTCTCCACCTCTGCCTGGTTTTGGCCCGCTTTTTTTGCTCTTAGCCGAATCGAGATTTTCATGCATTTTATGTAACGATCCGACCACCTACCCATCACGCCCCTCACACAGGTCTCTGCATCAATAATAGTTGTTTGGGGGTCCCAATCGGTGCACTGACGGAAAAGAAACCATCTGAACTTAGATGGAAAAGTTTTGTACTAAAATAATATTTATCTCAGGAAAGTCTCGCTTTCCAAAATTTGCACACATACCGAAAATCTAATTTTTGAACCCAAATATATTTTTTATCTCTTAGATACCAACTCCTAAAAAAAGAACTCATAAATCGTGCCTTAAGATCCTTATATAAATGTTTAAAATTTATTTTATTGCCTTTAAATGTACATCATTCCTCTATCAATGCCTTGACTGAATTTTGAAAATTTTAAAATAGTTCAGTTCAGTTTTTAAACCCATCTTACCCCAACTACGAAGTTTTCACTTTTGTTTCTCTGTGTTTGCTGGTTTTGGTTTGCTTTGGTTTGACGCTTGTCGTTTGCGTTTGGCTATGATTTTTTAGTAAACGAGCAAACGACTCAAATTCGAAATTCCCAACACTCTGCCATGGCTGAGCTTATTCATATTTTTTGCAATACCCATCCCGATCCCATCCCCCGTCCATCGATTTGCCTGTTAGTTTTAAGTATGCCAAGCGAAAGGCGAAGCCAAGTCAAGCATCCTCGAAAGGGGGAAACGGAAACTGTGCGGTGGCCTGTCTCGAGTGGAAAAGTGGTTGGCGAGATGACATCGGATCGGGAATCCTACGCCACGGAATGCACTGTAATTGGTTCGATAATATATACAGGAATTGATTTTCCAATCAAAGTGGTTGCCTCGATTGAGCCTTAATTAAAGTCGGGCAGGAGATGCCACTCGAGGTGACAATTTGTGACCTGTTTGTTGTCTTTTTCCTTTGAGTGAAATAAAACTATCAAAGGAAGTTTCTAATTGCTCGGAATGAGTTATTGAAGTAATGACATTTTTATGATCTGGCGGAATTCGATATGTTACAGAGGGTTATAAGTTAATTGGAATTTCAAATATTATTTACCATAAATCGTTTTTCCCCCTGACAAATAGTCAAAGCACTTATTCTCTGATTGAGCCCAGTGGAATAAAATCAATAAACTCTGGGAAAACCACACCTTTCCATTTGGCTGGCCTTCCGGTCCCTTGCAATTTAAATCACATTTGCGGCTAATACAAATTACAGCCTATTGTGCTCGATATCCACTAATTTTACCCACCGACAAACCGACAAACCGACTAACCTCAAGGCCCCGTAAGGCCCCAAATAAATGACAATTTCCCCAACAACATTAAGACGTTAACGCAAGTTTTGAAACAAACCGAAATGGAAATAATATTGTCACAAATTTGCAAGCACTCTCGGCATGTGGTTATTAAAAGTAAATCAAGTGCACGAACGATTTACGTGGCCCCAGACTAATTAGCCACTTGTGTGTACTAAGCCCGGTACTCAGCCACAGAAGGGAACCGAATCCCCAGTCCTAAACACATCTCAAACCCGTCGAAATGGGTGTACAAAAACATTTTGCTGTTTTCCCGATTGTTGTGCGTGTTGGAGATTTTTATCGGCTCCTGTAAATTTTGGGAGTTATATTCTGTGGGTGGGTATATGGGTGTTTTTTTAGGGTAAGGCAAAGGTCTCCGGAGTCTAGTACAATGCCGTCGTCTACATCGAGTGCACTTGGGCAACCGGCTCGATAATGGCAGGTTAATAAACGTTTTTGTGCGACATTGAACGTGTGGCGAGACGCAGACGCCCAGGTGTGGGCAGACTGTCGTCCTTCGTCCTTTTTGCATGGCTAATGTCCGACCCGCCCCCTTAAAGGCTTGCCAGAACCACGTGGGCGGACTGAACTTTCGATGCACGGCTTATGTGCATATCGCACTAAATCACGGTTCAATGGGGCTTATATTCGGCAAACTCAAAGAAGGTATTGGCCAATTTAAAAAAAAGGGCAATCACATGTTGGTTACCGAAATGGGATGTGAGTAAATATAAAACCCTAATTAAATCTCTTCTAAAATCTTGTTAGGCACTGAAGCTTTAAAACATTCTATATACATATATTAATTTGTATTAAAGAGAGAGGATTAAGTGGAAATTATGTTTGACTTTTTTTTTATTTATGGAACAATATTAAGGGTAATATATAAATATGCCAACCTGACCATACCAATAAAATCAATAAAACAACAAATGAATTTGTATTACATTTACATTTTTACACTCATATAAAACCACACAGAATACCTGTTTTTTTTTGTGTTCATACCTTAACATATAATAATCCCATTTCTACACCACTTTAAGCTGGTGCTATTTTGTCTCCAGCCTGCGGGGAAAGTAGAGAAAGCTAAGCCCGACAGTCACTTGTCACAGCATCCACAGCCTACACAAAAGTAGTGGGCCGAACTACTAAATAAAGCCCGAAAAGGTATGCTACACGAAACAAATGCCAGGCACGTTGGAGGCATTTATCAAGAGTCCCTCCACAGATGTCCTGTGGCAGAAGCTAGGGGCTGCAAAAAGGAGGAGGTATCGCTGTGAAAGAGGATAACAGGCCCAAATCCAGATCGCTCCGAGTGACAAAGAGTCGAAAATTTCAGTCACGCGAAGGGCTTAAATGTCGTTTGATGTATTCGCCGTCATTTAAGTTCCCGTTGACGAAGCGGGCGATAGATATATACCCATATATGTGGGAGAAAAATCAACTGTCAGAACCCGCTTTTGCCCATAGAGAAACGCCTAGGACTTTGGGGCCAAAGGCAAATGCATTTGTGTGATAGATTCGCCACTTTATTGACATGTGTCCTGGCAGCCTGCTCCTGGAACCGATTGACTGGGCCGAAGATGCAGATAAAACTCAAATCTGCGGCACACGTTCAAGGGTTAAGGCCAGGTGAATGCCGGTGGTGGTGGTGGAAGCAACTTGTGTGATTTATTGAATAAATCAGTTTGGAAGTCTCCTCCCCAAAGATGCTGAAATATTTATGTGTATGCTATGTACATAAGTTCGACTGTGCGTGCGGTTTTTGAAATTTATGTGCGATGGTAAATAAAATGAGGCTTCCAACGGTGGCGCAAGCCGCAAAGTCGAGGCAATAAAAATTTGGAGTGTGTGTAAAGCTCGGTCAGATATAATCCTATAAGGTATGTTTGCTCGTACGCCAGAAGACGCTGACAGCATGAGTTATTGGCTCAAAAGAATTGAGATTTGAATGTGGCCACGCTTTAAATCAAATTTAAGAATTATGTGGTGCCAAACAAACTAGAAGTTATTAGCATAATTTATGCATGGAATGAATTTAAGTAGCATCGGTAAATTGTCTGCTTATTTTCTATGCACATGTGACTACAATGTGGAAGGGATTAAAATTATTTTTGATAACTGGTACTCAGTAAATTAAATTTTAGTTTTTTTGTAAAATTTAATTGAATTTAAAGTGAATGCACTCTATTAAAGTGTGTTTTTACTCACTAATCTGATATTTATTTACAACTTCACTGTAATACATTTCAACAAATTATTCATATTGATTTATAAAAAATACTTTTAGTAGTGTCATTAATTCAATTTTAGGCGCTTTTCTATGACATCAATTTTAATCATAACTAATTAACATTTAGGGTGTAAGCCGTCAATGCCAATGGAAAAAACAACAAAAGTGAATATTTATAAATTTTGTTTTTTGTTTTGCTTTCTCATAATTGCATTTCAATGTTTCCTATCAATTTCATTTATTAATTTCATATTTTGTTAAGCTCTGATTAATTTTTTCGTGGCTATATGCTTGGTTCTTTCACTTTTTATACTATTCTTTGTTTTACAATTTAAGTCATTAAATAAAATAATAATTTAAATATGCCGCTGGTTATCAAATCACAGTTTGAAATTAATGAACAACTAGCCATGGATGGATTTCAATTTGTTATACCAACATTCAAAGGTAAATTTGGTTAATTTGAAGGAATTTTATATTCACTTACCTGATGTGATTGCCAGAAGAATTGTGGTCAGAGCTGTTTGGTAGACAATTTGTGGAAACCGCATGTTGCTAAGTGTTCTTTGTTTTGCTGAAATTAAAAATGTAAGTCCTTATTTTTAAAGGCCAAGATAGGTGAAGAAATTTGTATCTAATATTTGTATATTTTATATAAAATAGGTGTTAATTTTTTACTATTTAATCTTTAAAATATATTTTATTTAAAAAATTATTTTATATAAATATAAATATTTTTAATTTGTTAACCATCTAGTCTTAGCAAAAGCAGCTTTGAACAAATCAGATTACTTTTAAGTAGTACTAAAAACTGTCCTAAACGTTCGTTATTTCTTTTGAAATGTAAAACTCATGGGTAGCCAAAACTAAGCCCAAGTAAAGCCCTAAAAGCGATCTTACCAAATACAAACTCAACACAACCCAACCACAAAATGCCGAAACTGTGGCAGACAACAACATCGGTTCTTAATGCGTTAAACTTTGGCTGCAACACGTAACTCTCGTTGGCCACTGCAACCTGGTCGACTGGGCCTGAGCCGACTGGTTTCCCTGGGTGCTGCAGGTGTGGCAAAGTGAGTTTCTTATAGTCACTACTTTGGGCCAAAGTATTGAAAGCAATTTCGTAATCAGCAGGAAAAGAACAAGGGGAAACTGAAACTGTATAAAGTAATAACTATAAAGAAAACTGCAGCGATTTTCCTCGTCTGAGTGAAAAGTTTGGCATTAGAGGGTATGGGGATGTGGCCGACAAAAACACATTGTTGCCTAACTGCACATCGACTTTGGGCATAATATTTTCGCATAAATTCTTCGGTTTTTTTTTCTCGGGCACATTTAAAGTTGAAAATCGGATTATAATAATCCCCTGGTCGACTTGAAAGGGTCAGTCGAAAGATTCGATGGAGGAACTTTAACAAGTTGTAATCTTTTATGGCAGCAAATTGTATTACAGCATTGGGCCAAAAAGCCAGGCCAAGCAGATCTCGTATGCGAATTCCCAGGGCTGCTCACATGGCCCAAAGACTCCACTCGATGGCTATTCTGTGTACACTCCATTAACTTTGCAGGGCCCTGGCTTAATTGCTTTGGCTTCATTAAGGTCAGCACGAAACTAGCCCACAAAGGCGGAGGATTGGGTAAAAACTTTCAACTTTTTAATTTATGCATTGACAAACTTAAGCGACGGGGTGCGACAAACAAAAGGCCAAGTCTGTTCCCAATGCGATAAGCCACAAACTGCACTTCCAGACGCTCCTTTTTGCAGACAACCGAAAAAAGGATTTAATAAAAATCCACTGCCCTCAAACCCGTGTTCCTTCTCTTAATTGCATCTGAAGCAAAGCTAAGTAAGGAAGTGAAAGAAACAGATTCTTATAACCCCCTTTTTCTCTCAGAAAACCAATGCAATCTGCTGTCGGAATGAACTTGGCGATTTTCCGGACTTGTAAACAGAACTTATATTCCTTGGTCTAAACTTAAATTGCTAGGCAGATGCAAAGAGTAAAGTCTTAAAGTCTAAAGTTAAATATTTTATTTTCCATCTATCTCCAATGTTCTGTTACTTATTTTCACTAGCATTGTTTGTTTAAATACACATAGTTTCCTAAACATTCCATTTTAATTGACAAAGGCTTCATTGCCGAAATGACAATAAGTTCTTCACATGCATTCTCCAAATTTGCTCCAATTTCATGCGGAAAATATTCATTTTTAATCTGAAAAATCAAGTTCATAAATCCTTTAAGAGCCATCCAATCAAAACAGAGCCCTGCTCCCTTCATCCAGAGCAATTTGCAAAACTATCATTGCAATAAATATGTCCAGTCATCCTTACCAATTGCCAATGACATCTGCTGCTGTTGAGTCTGTAGCATTTCACAGATTGCTCGATTACAAAACAACTACTGGGATCCGGCTGCACAATGGCAAGGAAATACATTTTTAAACCCACCAAGATAGATTGCTGGGCACTGGGAGCTAAATCAAAATAGGTTTGCCGAGAGGAGGAGACCGATTAAACCGCTTTTAGCCTTCAAAGGCAAAAGGCATACTCAAACACACACACACAGAGATGGCGATGGAGTTGCACAGAACTTGTGAAAATTGGTAAACAATTTATGTGGTCAAATAAAATTGCACCGAAGTGGAGCAATGGCAGTGCAGCAGCAGCAGCAGAAAAGCCAGACACCACAACAGGAGCAGAAACAAATTTATGACCGCTCAGTCCAATACCAGAAAATTCGCAAAAACTTCCGCCGCAGAAAAAGAGATATTTCGCAATATGAACAGGGGCGCTGTGGGCAGATATCAGTAAAACACCTATATTTTACTGCATATTTTTTATGACAAAATTCGAAATTAAAAACGCAAAGACATCAAGTAGATATATTTTTGTGAAAAATACTGAAACTCTGTGCCTGCCTTTTTTCCAAGAAAAGAAGTTAATTTTATTACACAAAATTATTTTATCGTATATTAAATCATCCGCTTATGGTTTTATTAACAATAACAAAAACAAATAACAACCAAAAATAATTAAAAATGTATGTTTTAGCAACAAAAATACAAATATTTTTAAAAACCTAGTGCTCCGTACTGTTTTCTCCGAAAACCTATTCGAAAAACCGACTATCCCCCTTTTAATTTCCCCACCCGCGCCCCTGGGCATCGGCAATAACTGCATAGATGATACCAAAAATCCAGGAGAAACCCGCAAACTGAAGTGAGTTTGCAAGGGGCCAAGAGAGGGGCCATTCAAGGATATAAATTACATGCTTAGCTACTCGTAGTTCCCCTGCCAGATCCGCTCGCTCATATGCAAAAGTTTTCCTCCCCATTTTTTTTGTTGTTTTGCAATACGGGATTTTTGTTGCAGAGATTATGAAATAAATTTCCACATGCCACAACATTTTCGCAGCCGCAAAGGAACAACAAATATGCTGGGTACAGATACAGGGCTCGGCAAGGATTTTGCACTTGAGATGCGCCTTTAGCGCCAAAAAGTAGGCAACGAAAGTGCACACACACACACAGCCGCAGTCAGGGGAGCCACTCCAGATCCTTGATCCTTGGAATAGGAGAACCACTGGCCATGCCAATAACAACAATGGATTTGCATATGAGATATTTTTCAATCGCCCCAAGGTCCTTTGTACCGCCATGTTTTCGTATTTGTTGAGGCGAAGTTTGAGTCGGCAGCAAAAAAAGTTGTGCATCCCGACGGTGGAAAATTTGTAAAGTTTCTTTCGTATTCAATCCATATATCACATGAGATAAGATTTAGAATTGGGAGTTGTGCAAAAGTTCTCCGCGAGATGGCAGTTTGCGCTTAAAAATTAATGCGAAATCTTGAATCGCTATGACGTTCGATATTGGTAAATTGAGAAACATAAACTTTATACTTAAATATTAAAATCATTCAGGTTAAAGAATGCCCCTTAGATTCAAAAACAAATCAAGTCTGGTCTTATTCAATTATAAACATTTTATTTAAAATGTTGCTATATACCATGTTTTAACATTATTTGCTAAATAATTTAATTAACTTCTGAATTTAATCTTCAAATTCAAATCTCAATTAATACCCAAACAGAAAATTAATAAATCAATTCCTTAATTGCATATGTTGCATGGCTTCATATATGTCATTTAATTATGCAATAAATATTAAATGCCTGGCAGAAACCAAGACAAACTTAGTTATACCATAACTAATTGAATCAATTGTTAACTTCGGTCACCAGATTTTGTTAATCAAAGCTCAAGTGGAATAACGAAGGAATAAATTGCGAGCAAATACCTCAAGGATAAGCTGCAATAATTGGCTAAATAAATACTATACCCATAAATCTCTACGCATAAATGTGTGAAAATAAATACGAAAGCACAATTGCAGGCCACAAGATTTTCTAATAAATATTCGCACAAGGAGCGCGAAAACTAATTAACGCCCACGCCTGGTTAAGCCTTGCTTTTTCATCTCAGCCTGAATTTCTTTCTTTTTCATAAACCACTGCAGTCGCAGCCACTCAGAAGCACAACAAAAACGGGGAAATAAAAGAGCATGGCTATAAGGAAAATGCCTGGCCGAGAGAAGAATGCGACACCGTTGCAGGTGGCAGTAAAAAATGGCTGAAATTTCTCCAGCTGAACAGCGAACTGGAGGACGGGGCCTCGGGTCATTCGCGGCTCAGATCAGAACACAGCTCATTAAACGCCGGTCATAGTTTAACTCTCCGGGCGGATATTACACGGACAAAATATATTAAAAAGGCCTGTCATCAGAATACCACAACACCATTTATCTCAGTCAATAATTCATGTCCTTACGAATAAAGAAGAGACTGGGGATTTTTTTGCTAATTACGCGGTTTTGAAAGGTATGTATTTGGAGTACCTATCTGTAAACCAATTTTGTCAATTGATTAAATAATCTTTGATGATTTGGTTAACCTCAGAAAGTATAAGAGAACCAGATTCACAAACCCACTTGGATGTATAAAACTAAAAATATACTTAAGATGCTTTTATCAATAAGTACAGGCTCTATTAACTGAATAGAGATCTATGTATCTATCAAGAGCTATCTTGAATCTATAACGAAATGCTTAGATGCTTTTATGAATTATTTAAGGAGTATACATCATGTACATTATAAGTTTAGTTAAGTTGAACTTCTTTTTCTTACAATATACTTCATGTCGTTAGTTAATAGAATACCATATTAATTTCCATAACATTAAAGTCTTCTTACATTTTTGTCAATATTAGCAGTATCAGCAGCTTTATTTTTAGTAATAATATTACAACAAGCACTGATTTTCTCACAGTGTGGGCTTGTTTGCCTGGTCCTGTTGTTATTTTTAAGCCGGTCGCAGGATAATCCGAAAAGGCTGGCGACGACTTAATGCGCCCCTTGGCTGTGCTAAATAGCTTTCATTATTTACTTTATTCTCGCATAAAGCGTGCGAAAAAGTTTGGTCCAAGCCATTTTTACAGAGCTGGCAACTTTCAGCAGCAAAAAACAGAGTAGGACATGGAAAACGGCTGAGATGGAGTGCGGAAATAAATGCCCCAACTCGACTGGTTAAGGGTTCCATCGTTTTGTTTCGAAACTTTTGCGACTCAGCTGTTTGTGGACACTTGCCTGCGCTTTTCCTCCTCCTCCTCCTTCCCCTCCTCCTCCAGTGGCAATAAATCATTTCACATATCAATCAGTCAATCAAATAAATGTTTGACTGCCGCCCAACTGGCTGCCCCTCGGGCCCCCCTCATCCGATATTGATTGTCCCACTAAATACAATTTTTGCCTAGTCAGAGGGTTGCCCCGAAAGTGAGTAGGAAAAACTCTGCCAGGCAGTTGACATTTTCCATCAACAAAAAATGGGGAAATTGAAGGAGCAAAGCAGGGCTCAAGACATTGTTGCCTGGTTCCAGGGCAACTATGGGAAATGTTTACCAAAAAGGAGGAGCCCGGGGTCCCGGAGACACGCTCCTTTGCAATTGACAAGTTTTGTTTGCCTGCTGGATGGCTGGATGGCTGGATGGATCCGGGCACGCCCTTCTGTCTATCTTCCGGCTTATCTTCCGCTGGCTGGGATGTGAAAGGTTGCCCCCGGAGTCCTCAAATTGGCTTGCCAAGCGCAGGGAAGTTGTGCATCACATTTTAAATGTCGAAAATTGCGATATATGTAATTACAGAAGCACAGGGGATTATACAAAGACCGCTGATGATGGGTACAATTTTGGGATCTCGTCTGACAGCTTTTTTGCAAACAAATTAATTGCACACTCCCACAGAAAAAAAACTTTATTATATATATTTCTGTGGCTTAAAGATATTCCACATTTTAAAAATGCTACAGATTTGTATACAAATGTTACCTATAAAAAATAATCAAAATAAACACATACAATTTACTAGAATATAATTTTACAACATTTTTTTAAGTATTGCAATTTTATTTCGAAACAATAGTTAAAACAAAACTTTTGGAATATCTTTTTTCATCTAGTTCCTATAGATCTTTAAAAAGATCCCCAAAATTTATGTCATATTCAAACTATAAGAATTCAATTAAAATAGTATTATCCAAATATCATTCTGAATGTCCCAAACATATCCCAAAATGTCGACTTATATCTTAGTAAAGAAAATTGTTTTCCTACCTTCAGTTTATTTGGAATACAATTTGCTTGTTTTATATTTTTGTACGATAATTTCAATGTAACTCGCTAGTCATATTTCACATGTGTATTTGCGTACGATTTTTTGTTTTGTTTTTTCTTGCTTTCTTTCCCTTGCTGCGCGCAATTTGGCAAACAATTTTATTTTATGCAATTTTCGGTTGATTTATCTGCGAATCCTTTAAGGCGCACCGAGCACCGAGTATCCTGTGTGTCCTGGCGAACGGGGATTTGGTGGATGGCTGCTCCTGGCTGCTCCTTTTTTCTGTCCGCCTAAGCCGCTTGCTCCTCTCGATTGTGCTCCTTTCTCGTCCTTATCTTATTTCGCGTATCACGGAACTCGTTAAAATCACCTTAGAACACGTGACTGCACAAACACACACACGCGCACACAAGAAGCAACAGCCTCACACACACAGATCCTTTTGCCAGATCCTTTTTCCTATTTTCCGCCTTCTGTTTTGGTAAATGCTATGTCAGAAGCACAGAAACGGCATCGCACACACGCCAAAGCCAAAAGGAGTTCAATCCTGCGGTTCAGTTCAATTCAGATATTTCTTGTAAATTTTGTTTTTGTTATTTCGCTGTGTAGAGCTCCCGAAGTTCGTAATACTGCGAGAATCGAATGCTGATCTACGCACGTCCTCACGCAAGGACAACGCAATGTAAACTGCAGCAGGAGTCGCAGGATTCGCGTCGCTGGGAGTCCTGTGCACAGATTTCTCGCCGGAAAACCCACCACACTTTTCTCTCCCAGTCGCCTTCGATTCGTGATTTTCCTCCGATTTTGTTCGGGATACGAGGACTGTTCGGGTAATCCTTCGGAAAATCCGGCGGAAAATCGCGAATGGAAAAGCGAGGGGAGAGAAAAGCGTGGTGAGTTTTTCGGGTATTAGTTTTGTCGCTAAAACTGCTTGAATCACCACTTATTTCCCCTTTTTCACTGCTTGTCCGACTGCTTGGAGCACTGCTTTACTAACTGCTTGACCAAACTCACCACGATTTCCCCTTAAAAAAGAGCACGATTTGCCAGTAATATCGTTTTTTATTCAAGTGTAACAGGCCAATATTTTTAATATGATTTATATAAGCCAAGTTTATATTAAAAAACTTCATTTTCTCAACGGTTGAGACCTAAATTGAAAAATGGTCAGCAGTGGCACAACTGGCGCCTCTCCGGCTGGTCAGTGACTCCATATCCCGATTCCGACACAAATCCAGCATAATTGTAAATCAAATCGCTTGCCAAAAAGTCCCACAAAAAGCCCACTTGAAGCTCTTAAGTGGAACATATCCCCAATGTAAATGACGCCCAGACGGAGACTGAGTTGGCTGCAGAAATTAGTTGCCATTGGCAGAAGCACTTTGCGCCCAAAATGTCATAATCATAAAAATTTGCAATTATGCTGATGACCGCAACACGGTAGCAACAACCGGCAACTGGAGCAAAACATTTCCAGTTCATTAGCACGGCCACGCCCCTTTTTGCCGCCCCATTACGCCGTGTGAGGAGGATACACATTCGATTTTGTTGCCCTGGATGTTCTTTCTTGGCTCGACTTTGTGGCCAAGAATAATGCAATACAAATTATGCAGACAACTGGAGACAATAAAGTCATTAACCTCCTTTCTGGGTTTTCTGGAATAGAGTTCAGTGTGTGGTGGTGTACTCAATAAAATCAGTTTTAAAAGATACTCACAATAAAAAGAGTACATTTTGTGAAAATGGAAGAAACCCAGTACAAATATTCCTAAAATATTTAATAATATTTTATAAGTGAGATCAAATCAATGAATTAATAAAACCCTTCAAGATCAGTTAGTTTTTCATAGACATCAATTTATTCATATCAAATGTTTGTGCGTGACTGTTTAGCTTATCACTTAATACATGCTGTGTTTTCCTTTTCCAGTTAATTTACATAAATTCATTTCTTACAATACGTGCTTTCGTTTTGGTTAGATTTCATAAATAATTCACAATATTTTTGCTTAAGACGGGGGGGCCTACTCTCTTTTCTATATAAATAATTTCGAAATAAATTAATCGCTTAAAACGAGGGCTACTACGATCTACGATCGGGGGGCAAACTGGGCGAAAACTTTCCCGTGCGCAGCTCTGCTACTTGGAATTTGAGTACAAATGCGAGTATAAGTCAAGGTCAAGGCTGTGAGTTTTCGGGGAAAGGTGTGTTTGCTGGCCCACTGAGTTTGCCGTTTTCCTCCTGTTTTTCCTATACTGATTACGTTCCGACTCCGCTCCTGATCTCTCTTACGACTACCAAATAAGTGGGGGGGGCATGCAGAAAAAAAAAGAAAAAGAAAGCAGACCACAGGGGCGGATCACCACTGGTTGGAGGGACGGCGCTCAGCGCCCGGGGCCGCACTGCCGGAGAATCGCGGCGAAGAGGAGTTCTGCGAGGAGCTGCTGCTGGGCATTGTGCTGCAGGCCGCCTCGTTGGCCAGCAGCGTGTGAATGGCCGTCAGCAGCTTCTTGCGAGCTCCAAACGCCGCGATACCCAGCTCCATCAGGTTCTCCTCGGTCAGCGTGGTGAACACCTCCAGGTCGATTTCGTTCAGCACGAAAATTTCTGCAAGGATAAGTACGAGACACGGCTTCAGTTTCACACAGTAGAGTTAAGATTACATAGAACTAGATAAATATAACATTTCCACCTTGTCTAGAATTTAGATAGGATAATTCCTACAAAAAAGATAATACCATAACGTACATCTAATATCAAGTCTGCCCTTCCCTGCTATGTAACTCTTTCAATTCCTTTAGTCCCTACTCCTTTCAATAATAATTTAATAATTTCTTATACATCTTTTCTTTAAAAAGAAATTAGTAGCAAGCCTCCAAGTTTTCCAGAATCCGAATTAAAAATGATTGACTAAAGAATGATGCTTACAAAAAGGAAAAGCCTAAACCTAATACCTTAGTATATCAAGTATGACCTTTGTGGAACTCAAATCTTACAATACTTTCGATCACTACACTTTTTAAAAAATTAATGAGCTCTTAAAAATATTTTGTATGTAAAAAACTAAGATATATATATTTTTAAATCTCAAACTGCCTGATATTAGAATGGATTTTATATACAAGGAAGTATAAAGTATACTTCGGAAAAAGGCAGCAACTATTTAGTTTTACAATACATTTACCCAAAAATAAATGATTATCCAGAAATATTATAAAAGTTTCGACATTAACTGACTTTAACCCTATGCATAAGAACATTTTTTAAAACAAATCCCGATCTTCCTTCACACACTCTACTTACTATAAAATAAGTTTTCATTTAAAAAAGACAAAAGAATTGTGATTTCCATGATTGTGTTTGGAATAAAAAAACGTCGGTAAGATGGCTTTATGAAGGACACACTTCGTACACAGTTCGTAAAAACAGAGGCAATCAGCGGGAACTACTCACTGATGTAATGCTCCAGACCCAAGCTGGTGAGCAAAGTCTGGATGTCCTTGTGCTGGGCGAGCTGCAACCGTCGGTTGACCGGCGTGGCGTCCAGCAGTCCTGTGGTGGCACTCAGCCCATAGGGAGATCCAAGTCCTGGCGGTAGCCGCCAGCCACCACCACCACCGCCCCCATTTCCTTCCCCGTTCTCCAGCGGGGCGGGGGCGGGGGCGGGCGAGGTGCTGCTCAGGCCCATGCCCATCCAGGCGGGCGTGGGTGTGCGCATCTCCCCCGCCACCGGAGTGCGCTCCATGGCCTTGTAGCCCAGGGCCCGTTTCATGTCGAAGTCGAAGGCGCGGTGGCCGCTGGTGTGCTTGTTCCCGCCACCGAGGTCGTAGTGCAGGCTTCGGTAGCTCTCGGCGCTGCCGGGCAGCAGATGGACTCCGCCGCCCGGGGATGATCCTGCGCCACCGCTGGAATTTCCCAGTCCCAGGAGCACTCCATCGCTGAGACGGCGACCCAGCCGCGCCCCAGCTCCACCGCCACCGCCTCCAGCACCACCACCACCAGCACCACCGCCTTCACTGCCATAGGTGGAGTCCGGCGAGTAGTGGGCCCGGTTTGGACATCCCGCCGTGGAGGAGGACGTGGAGGACACGGCGCCCGGCAGCTGGGCGTACGGCGGATACGACTGCTCCAGCGAGGTGGTGCTGCTGCTGAAGCTCTGGTAGCCACTGGTATTCTGGCTACAGCTGTTCCGCGGCGAAACGGTCGGTGGCTTGAGTGGCGCTACCGCTCCGGGAACCTGCAGATAGTTGTTGCTTTGGCTAGTGCCACCGCCCACCAGCGAACGACCTTGACTCTGCTGGAAGCTGTTGTGCAACTGCATGTACTTCTGTGTGGGCGCACATATGCCGGTGGGCGTGGCCAGCCCGTTGGCGTTCAACAGCAAGTGATTGTTGTTGGCATAGGGCGTCAGCTGGCCGGTAAGAGCGGGCGGCAGCAGCGATGGAGTCTTTGGGCTGTCCACATAGCCGGCCAGCAGGGCGGTCAACTGGGTGCGGTAGGCCAGGTTGAGGTCCTTGTCCTTGGGCATGAAGTAGTAGTCGGGCAGCTCGGGCTTCACGATCGGCGTGGCCAGGCGCAGGATCTCCTGGCGGGCCTCGTAGATTTTGTCTAGGATAGGGAAGTTCCAAATTATTATAAGACAACGAATCGAGTAAATGTATCAGTAAAGTAATAGTAATAACATTTAGAATTAAAATATATAGTAATAAAAAAATCAATATATATTTAATTTAAACCAAACATACTATAATAACTAATGTATAATATGAACTAGATTTTGGGTTTTATATTTATTTGTCAAGGAACTAAACCTTCTAAAAATATATATTTGTATGATAAAATCAATCACATCTGTTGAAACATTTAATAATATGACTTCCCAATTATACATACACGATTTTTTGGTTTCCTCATATCCAAGCTTAGAAAAATAAAATAAATTATTTATTTATAGTCCTTGAAGTCGTCCTGGATTCTTTGGATTACCCTAACTAATTGGAAAAAAACAAACATCTATACATTGAAATCTTCGCAGTCGTAATGTAATATGTCTGAATTCTGAATTACCCAATTGGTTCTGATCAACTATATGATCAACTAAAATATTTCGAACCCAACTATCAACCACATTGCTTTCAAAATATATAAATCTATATAATAATTTTTTTTCAAGGTGTTAAGCACCCCAATCTCACCTATAAACTTCTCCACTCCCTTGACCACAATGGCCAGGGTGCTCTGCCGCTGCTTTTGGCGCAGGGTGATGTAGACGCCGTACTTGGTATTCAGGCTCATTATCTCGGAGGCATCGTTCTGGTTGTCCGGAAAGTCAAAAATCAATGCTACGGGCAAATTGCCAAGCAATTGTTGTCGCGCCAAGTAGACGTCGTCGATGCGTCCGCTGATCGTGACCTGCGACTTCTTCAGCGGCTTCACGTTCATGTCGCTCAGATCGGGGAAGATGATCTTGGTCTGGGTGCGATCCATGATGCTGAGCAGGTTCACGTTGTTCTTGCCCTTGACGATCTCGTGGTGCTGCGGCGAGATCTCCATCTGGACGTTCACCAGGATTTGGCTCTGAAAAGACGGTTTTATCAGTGATATGATCGATATAAGATGGGCTATTCTCCCAGAACTTACCGCAATGCTCTCGCAGGCGAAATTGATCAGCAGCTGGGTGGCATCTCGGACCTGAGCCGATTCCTTCTCGGATCCTTTGACCAAAACCAACGAGGTGTGCAGCTTGGGACGCGTGGAGAATATAACCTGGATGGGCCGAAAAGAGGTTGAGATATAGAATACTTTGGAAAAACAATTTAGAAGTTGATTTGGAAGAAAATATAATGAGCTTTCCATATAGAACATTTAATTTTAACAAAAGATGTAAACATATAAAATTAATTCAATTATTAATAGTACAATCTATAGACATTAAAAAAGTATAAGTCCAAATCAACATAGAACTAATAATAAAGACTAGACGATAAATTTGGATCATATTTATAATTTAAATTTGAAAAAGACAGCCAAACATGCAATCTCTGAGAAAGACATTAACAATTGTAGATCCTTAGAATATCTTTAAGATATAAAAAGCAGACAACTTGGGCATACCAGATGGAAACGATTTTAGTTTTAATTCATTACGCTGTTTATTTTTGCCAACAGATTGAAATGGAAATAATATTCAATAAGGTTCAGTTGCAGCCTCACTCACCTGCACATTGAACTTGGTCTCGATCATCTTGATGTAGGGTGTCTCGTGGTCGGGCTGCGGCTTGCTGGGTCCCATCACGGGCATCTCGAAGGAGATGAGCAGCGGCGTGGAGAGCCGGACGAGGGCCCGGGCCCGCTCCACGCCCTCCAGGCTGCCGCACAGCGACACCTGGTTGGACTTCTCCGTGGGATTGGAGCGGTTCGAGTCGGGGAAGTGGATGTGGGTGTGGGTGTCGTCCATGATGCGCTTGATGTTGTTGCCACCTCGTCCGATGATGTACGAGTGGTCCGTATAGCTGACGTCCATTTTCATGATCACCCGGGTGCCCTGCTCAAAATATAGATACAGTATTAAATCAGATCAGACCATGGGCAATAGTAGAACCCACCCTCGAGTCAAGGCTGCTCAGGATGCGCTCCTTGGCCCGCTGCACTTGCTCCACCTTGCCCACAATTCGCACATGCGGATCTTTAATTAAAATTTTCATTATTCAAGTAATACCGCGATAAAGATATTATAAAACCTCACCCTTCTTGCTCTTGGCACCAATTTTGAGTCTGCAAGGCCAGCTCACATACGTATCCGTCGTGTTCATGATCTAGTAAAAAATATGTATTGGATATATGGCGATATTTATATACCAAGTCAGCAGAGTTTTTGGCGGTCTAACAGTATCTTAAAACTAGTTGCGTTGTACACTTAAATTTAACGGTGGATTGCCAAACAAAGACATGGATCATTTAACTTAAAAATTTTGCTCAAAGAGAAAATAACTTAAGACCCTAGTGAATCGAAAACATATTATATTGTGTTTAAAATGTATAAGGCATGGCAACCTAAGTCTTAAAATAGATGATAGAAAGAGGCTTTAAGGAATTAATAAGAGATTAAACAGATATAACATATTAAAAGAAACTAGTGAGTTTAATAATTGTTCTCAAGCATTTTGGATGGTAGGTCATTAATATTTACTTTAAATAGATATTTTTTTGTTGAAAATTGTTTTAACTCAATGTACCCCTTAAATGTAGTATCTCTTTAAAGTTATTTAAAGTTGATGATAGTCATAATAGTTATTATAAATGATAAGTAATAAGTACGAATGTTTGCTTAGAATTATAACCAACTACTTACGTCATGAAAGAAATACTCGGCTCCATTCATCCCCTCGATGGAGCTGTCCGCTATAGGATATATATTTAGTAAAAAGTTTGGAATTATACATATAGGACCAGCATTACCCTTTATCAGCTGCTCCAGTTTCTGGCGATCGACCTTGAAACGTTCGGTGTGCAGATCGTCTGGGTTTTGAACGCCCAACTTCATGGCGATGGCGCGTATGTCACTCCAATCGCTGTCCACCGAGGAGATCTCGCTCTGGGTCTCGCTGGGGGCTCCACTGCCCACCGATGTGGTCGAAGGCAGGGCCTGGAGACTGGCCAGCGATCCCATGGATCCGCCATCCACCTCCAAGCCCCCCATGGGCGATTTGGCCACATCTGCGGCCGTTGGATACATAAGTTTGTTGAAAGAGGCACAGGACAGCATCGTGGAGTGTAGGTAAATGGATCAGTGGGTCGGCTTGGGGACCGAGGGATATGAATGTGTGAAAGGTCAACAGGTGCAGCTACCAAAGGGTCGTTTAGTTTTAAAAACCAAGCAAAACGTCCGTCTCAGTTAGGGATTCTGGATGTCGAGGCGTTTATTGGTCAGCGTTGTGAGATGCTTGCGGTGTGTTAATAAAGGTGGTAGTGTATCTGGGTGATTGATGAGATGAGCTGGCAATGAAATGTGAGAAGTCCGAGGTCAGTAATGTGAAATAGATAATAGAACCCACGAGGTGAAAACTAAGGTTAATATCAATAGTGAATATAAGCATTGAAACTATTCTAAACGAACACATAATACACTGCTTCTTTACTCATTAACATTATAACTTTATGAGTTGAGTGTTACTTTTAGGTCTTTCATTTTTGACCTTTTTGATTTGAGTTTTTATTGCTAAACAGCTATTTTTTGTAATTTGCCTGCCAGTACAAAAAGAAAAACATAAAGGGTTTCTATTTTTCTTAAACTATTTATATTTATGTATAGCAAATAATCTAGTTAAACAACAGCCTTAAGTCATTTTTTATGTTTTACTTCTTATAAAACTTTCTGTTTAAAATTGAAAACACAAATTTATATTTCTCCTGTTGTGGGCATTTGTAATTCTAGAACCCTCCAAAAAAGGAACTTGCTAAAGCTATGGCACTAAACAAATTGTTGTAACTTGTAGTTTAATTGTTTAACTATTGACATCCAATAAAATGTGATTAATTGCTGTAGCTATGAGGAACGAACATTGCTAGCATTTGTAAGCTTTCTTTTCTTTCTTTTCCTTTCCTTTGACATAACCTCTCAAAATGGAGGGCTGCTGCCATGAGGTTTGCACTTTCCCCTTTCTCCCGAAAACCCGATAACCGTAATTTCTCCCGCACTTTCACTTTTCCAATGGCGTGACTTACCGCTGGGATATCGCCCGGGAATCTCTACTTCAGGTTGAACAGGCCCTGGAGGTCCAGGCAGAGGGCATGCGTGAGGTCCTGCACGAATTGGATGGCCTCGACGAGGCAGACGTTCATAACAAAATTACGTATTTGTTGGAATCTCTGGACGAAAGGCATTTAAAGGGTGATCTGCGCAATATAGATCTATATATATCAGTATATAGCTGTGTGTGATTGCGAGGGGTCTGTCTGGGGGATTTCGTCAGAGTATCAAGTTACGGGATAATCTCTCCGATTCCTGGGGGGCTCTACCACTTCTAAGTACGGCTCGAAGGCAACTGAACGCGGCTCCCGATTTCGCCGATCGACTTTGCCTGCTGTTGGACTAGAAATATTTCTAACTGTAGAGCGGATGAATTCCGCAAATCGCTGGGGAGGAGAAGATATGGCGAATATTGTTGTTGCTGGGTCAATGAACCGCTCCCCACCCGAAATAAGAGATCCTAAATATCAGAGAGAGAGCGCCAAACAAAACAAAGTTGGAGAGGTGTTCCAGAATTTCTAACATGTTCCCTTTTTAAGCTCCCCTAACAGCGGTTCGATTCGAATGTTGCCATGTTAAGTTGAAAATGTTGCCAACCGTTTTCATTCATTTTGGCGCCAGAAATATCGGGAGAGAAATACGACGCAAAAGGAAACCGATTTTATTCCCGCCAAAAATCACACCACTTACCGCAATATCGGAATTTCGGATCGTAGCACAAACACATAGATATATCTCAGGTTAATTTACTTAAACACAATCAGTTGTAAAATCTTTTTGACAAATAACACGCTCGTTTCACGTAAAAAAAAAATTATATATTCGCTGGCTAATTAATTTTGTGCGCAATTAATTTTCCGTCAATTGGTCAAATTAAGGTTCGAATGGGAATTCGGCTGGCAGTCGATGTACTTTTTTCAATGTAACCCAAAAAAAATAACCACTACCGAAGTGCGAGTAACAGAAGAACACCACGTGTGTGGAAAACACAAAGGGAAAATGCAATGGAAATCGAAGGAAAAGCGAAACTGAATTGTTGTCAGAAAATCGTGCACCGCGCGTTCAATGTTAATATTATTTTTGATTAATTTTTTAGTTGAGTTTAGAAGAAATATATATTATTAATGGGGGCGCGCCGTGCAGTTGTCGTCGTTTAAGCGCGCTGACTATCAAACTAAGCTCGACTTGTGGGTCCAAGTCCCAACTGACCTTCAGATCCGAAAGCTCTGGGTTCTGTGGGGAGTGCATTTATCTACAACCTATCCAGTGCATAAACAACCTTAGAAAGCTTCCATTCAGTTGGGATTCTACATCAGCTTTTATCTTTGGCCCTTTAACTGAAGTAAAGCTTTGGAAATTGGTTAAGCTCCCCAGATGGCGCTAAAGAAAAATGTAGATACAGTGAGCGTCAAAAGTGTTCTAAAACTCCTTTTCTTAGGATGAAACTTATGGGTTAGGAATTAATTTTGAGCTATAATTTTAAAAAATACCGTATGTATAAATATATAAATTAAGTAAATTTTTTACAGAGGTTACTGACCTTATTGTCCTTCCCTTATGATTAGAAGTGGTCATACCAATTTTCATTTTATCTAATATAATCTTTTTAAAAGAATTAAACTATAAAATGCTATGGCCCTTCCTTTATGATAAGACGTACTCACCCCAGTTTCCATATCTTCTTTAAAATATTTGTAAAATAATTGCGGTAAGAATATTTTTAAGGGGAAGAAAATCAAATAGTTAAGAAAGCTTTTTTCGTTAAAAAGATTATTTTTAATAATGATAATTCAAGTACCAACCAGAACTTGAACTTTAAAATGTTACCCAACATATTTACCCTAACCGCAACTGATATCAACATTAACACACATTTTAATTCTTTATTGATTAGAGGGTTACTTTATTTCCTTGCTGCGTGTTTTTACATCACTATTTTGTTTTCTTATAGCTTATTATTACATTAATTCTGGCTTTACACATGTTCGATTATTTAGTGGGGATATGAATATATTATATTAAATGCCAAATGCATTCGCTTGTGTTTTTGATTCTCATTATAAATCTATGACTTATCGTTGTCCCTAGCAGCTAGAAACATGTAGGGTTCCTTATTCTATTTTCATATCTCTTGGTTAATATTTGTAATATTATTCAGTAACATCAAAATGGGTTTTGTCTCTTTTCTATATACATAAAACTAATTTTTTACATTCTTATTTATCTCTTAATATTTAACGGCTATAATTGAAACCATAGTGAAATTAAAGTTAAAATTAAATCTTCCTTCCAATGTTTCATAATGTAATGGGCATAAATTAGGGAAGACAACTTTCACAACACGATTTGATTACAGAAATCTTGGCGCATGCATTTATTACTATAGGTTTTTATTAATTGTTTTCAACATTTACACCAATTCATTTTCCTTTGTTTATTTACATATTTTACGAAGTATTTTTATAATTTATATAGATTAATAAATCATTTAACATTTGTTATGTTTATATCCAAAACGCAATTTCTTTTCTTTTCATTTACATTTTCTGTTTTTTTCTTTTCGGTTAAGATTACCCATTGCATTACATTGATTTATTTTTAAGGTAAAGGAACTATTTACCGCTGGATTTTTGTTGGCCAAAAATTGTTAAATAATCGTCTGTTTTTCCTAAGTTTTTATTTTGCCGAAATTAGAGTGGAAATTAAATGTTCTTTTTCGTTTTCGCTTGATCTATGTATTCTGATTTTTCTACAAATAAATGATTGCTATAATAATTAATTTTGCTTTTGATTTCCACAACCGTAAAAAGTTCCTTTCTGTACATTGGGTATTATTTAATGTGAGATTTTATTTTTGTTTTGAATTTTTTATATTTACACATTGTCTTTATGCCAAGGAGGAGACAAATCATTATTGATTTCTTTAGCTTTAGCTTGTGTTGTTTACAATGTTTAAGCTTTGAAAGACCCACTTTAAAATGCACTACGGTACCCGAAAGCTAAGCTCAAGTGCAGTCTAAAGTTCAGCTTGCTGTACACTGTTCACATTTGTTATATGTCTTTATGATTTAATTTTTTTTGTGAATATGTGTAATGCTAAATACAACACAAGGAGTTAAACGAACATGGCAAGCATTTTGAGTACTTTTCGCATTCCAGTGACTAAGCACATGTATTTTTTCACCCTGTACGCCATCCAAACATTAACTGTGCATTTTGGGTATTTCTTTCAGCAATTATTGAGGTTCCTCTCATTGAAAGGTTTGCCTTTACTACTTGGGCTATTGGGATCTTTTATTAACAGTAAAAGTTCGCTCAGAAATAACGATGAGAATAATGTACCATTCAATTAAACCCAAAGTGGGGTTTATTATTGTCAGTAAATTTGTGTTGACTAAATTATTTCGGAGGTGGAACTAAATAAAAACGGGATTATTTCTATGTAATAATAAGTGCATCGCCTTTTTTTATAACATTTTAAATTGCAAAGAATGTTTGAAGAGCGTAAAAAAATATTGCGTTGTGATGGCAACGTACAGGGTATCCGCTATTTCATTGGTTTCACCATATGTTTTATTTTTCCCCGACTTAAGATTAAGTTATTTCCTGTTTTTATTCATCGACTTCATAGCTACTTGCTGGCTTTACCCTCAATAATTAAATACGCCGCATCTCTGCACTTTCCCTGACCTTATGCGTACAACACTTAAGAGCTACGACCAGATCGATTTATGCAGCTGGCTCATGCAATCAATACGAGTTCGCATGTATATTAATTATGCCCTTCAACAATTCGCAGGGGATGGGGAAAAGGGCCGTTTTTCTTCCATTTCAGCACGGTGGCGAGCACCTTAAGCTACTTTCGGAAATGGATTTCATCATCAATTCGGCATCAGCACGCGCTGCAGCGCGACTGCATCATCGCATCCATCGCCTGCGATTTCTTTTGGCACTTTTGCCGCTTTTCCCGCCGCCGAGTCATCAATAATCGTTGATCCGGCCAACTGGCCACGCCCCTTACACCCTCGCCGCCCCCCACAAGTGTCGCTGACAGCCGCTTAATGCTGCAACTCGCACTCGCAGTCGCACCCGCAGCAACTCCTCCAGCAACAGCAGCAACATCTGCAACATCAGCAGTTGCTGTTGCTGTTGCAGTTGTGCTGCCAATATTCGCATCACCATCATCATCACCATCGCGACTCTGAGTTGGCATCGCCGTAGCCATTTGACAATTATAAAAGCATTTGACGCTGGATGCGGATGTTGCCGCTTTTGAAGCCGTCACATCGATGTTGCTGCTGCGATGTTGCTGCTGCTGTTGCTGTTGCTGTTGCACCTTGCCAGTCGCCGGCTTTGTGTATTGACAGTTGATAATTTGATGGGTTAGCGGCCCGAGGAGCAGCGGCATCAGCAAAAGGGCAGCCGCTCCACCGCCCCCGCAGATCCAGTGCCACGCCCCCGCCAACTGCCTGTTGATGGGCGGCTTTGCTAGCTTCAATGGCCAGAATTGCCAAAAGATTTCCTGCGCAGCTGTCGAGGCTCCCGATGCCGCGTTATCCGCTGGAAATGGAAAGATTAGAAAGGTGAGTTTCGGCTGGGTGTAAAAGGGACAATGCCATTAAATGTGGCCCATGCTTTTCGCCAATGATGCCAATGTGAGAACTAAGGAAAAAATTGATATTTGAGATTTTTTAATAGGGGAAACCCAGTTGCATTCTATTTAAGAAACTAAATTGAATTGGTTAACTGATTTAAAATAAAGAATTTGACTTCCTGTCTTATTTAATATGTGGTTTTTACAACCTTAAAACATTTTTTTAAATTTTTTTGAAATTGAATGATAATTTTTTGCTAATCCTTAATCTTAAATCTTAAATAATCGTATATATATACATTTTGTCTTTGACTGAGTAAAAAGTATTTAGATATAATTTAGTTTCCATCTAACGCTTCTCAATCTATTATAGAAATTTCAACAAATTATGGAACGACGCTGAGGAATTCAGTTCCCCAACAAAAAACAAACTAGATATGCAAGCAGACTGCTTTTCCTATGTGAGTGGGTGTGTCAACAGTGCATTTGCATAAAGTTCAGAGCGGAATGCAAGCAAGGAATCGGAATATGCAATCTCCTCATTCCTTCAACTTAATAACGAGGGTGGGTTGCAAACTTCCGTTTTGAGGGTTTCCCCTGGGCGCTGTGGCCGAAATATTGTTGCATACGTTGACATTTCGCTGGGTTCACATAACCATTTCCCAGCTGGTTTCATCGGTAAGCCAGTGAACTCAATTTTAAATACAATTTTCAGCTCAATGCGTTTACACACTTGTTATTCCTGGTGTTGTCGTTACTCGGTGTTAAGTAAATGTTGTCGCTAGTAAGTGGCAAAAGGAAGAACCGCAAAGGGAACAGGGCGCAGAAAAGAAGGATATAGAAAGGATCCCCCACAATTTCGCCAGAGGCCCCAATCACGGTTCCGTCCCGCACAGTCTGCCGCAATTCCGCGACAATCTTTCATGTCTAAACTTAGTTTATAGCAATTTGATTTCCCCGCCATCTGATTCGATAAGCCTGCTCCTTGCTCCTGGTTGTTAGCAGTCTGGAGGAGTGTTTATGCTGCACAATTTTATTTACATAATTTACACTGTGTGCCCGGGACATCGACAGGATGCAGTGGGCTGAACTGAGTGGGATACAGTCCATCTGGGTTGTTTGCCAAAGACTTTGCCTTTTCCTTAGATGGGATCACTTAAACGTATCGAATGGCTAACTGCAATCTTTTTGATTCGGTAAGTTATTGAACTAAATATCTGTCTATGAGATAAAACTAAACTATAAGTTGGACTGTCTCTAGGAATTCGTAATAATTGAATTTATACATTATATATATTATATATAGATTAGTATTTTTACCAAAAATATAAGTCATCGTAATAGCGAAACCCCTTTTAAATATTTCCAAACTCAATAATGTTAAAGAGGAGTTCTTAAAAGTGGTTCGTTAACATATAATAAACATAGTTATGCTATGAATGTCAGGCATTTTTGAATACATATTATACGTAAATATATAATACAGCACAGAAAATTTCATAAAATGATATCAGCTGAGATATGAAACTTTTTGAAATTTATATGGAGCTCTGTAGGGAAAAGTAGGCTCATCGAAATCATAAAACAGTGTTTATGCACACACGGGTTTGCTCATTTCATGAAATGACTTCATGAAGAAGCAATAGCATAAACATAGTAATAGGTTCACATTTTCACGATACAGTCATCGAATATTTTATAGGTCCCTAATTTAGTGGCAAGTTCTTAATCAATCGTCCCCCTTTTCAAACCCAAAGTACTCACCTGAGTAGTAAGTCAAATAGGACTCGTTGTGATCCTCAAAGCCGCCCCGCTCGCCATTCGTGTGCTCCTCCAGGGGATAATTGTTGATGTCATATGATCTGCCCGAGGCCATTATCCTGGGCCGGTCCTCCTCGATGACACTCTCCATTTCCTCCTTGAAGATGTCAAAGATATTGGCCGTGCACTTGAGCTGACAACGGGAAATGGGACGAAACAGTAGGAGGGCTCTATTAGAACCTTAACTGGTGCGGATTGTATTTGTGCTATATCCTTACCCTCATCTGGCTCTTGAGGAAATGCTGATTGGTGACCATGAAATGTATGGCACTCGTCACCGACTCCAGGGTGCTGTTCTCCCGCCTCTCCGTCTGGTAAGTCTTTATGTGATGCGGCGGCACCTACAAGATACGAATGGGCACGAATAATGTCAAGTGGCATCTCGAATTTGCAGCGAAATCAATTTGTAAATATCCAGCAATCCTTTTCTCGATGAAGTGGCAATATGAAAGCGAAAACTATTCCCACGCCCCCACCAAAGCTGACACTTTTGGCCCGAAAAATAAAGGCGACCATGCCAGAGCGGCCGAGGCAAATTTATAACTTATGAATGATGAATAGATTTACGCTTGAGTGATTAACTAGAGCAGATGATGGTGATGATGATGGCCAGAATGGGGGAATGGGGAGGCCAGGGGCAGGATCCAAAGGACATGGGTGAGCTGTGTCGAGAAGACGAGGCCACTTTGTTTGCGGTGAGTTTAGTTTGAAGTGCCTGGCAGATACGATGGCCTGGCCCGCACCACCCAAGCCACCCAAACCACCCAAAACCACCCACAGCTGACAGCACACATGATGGCTGTGGGCCGTGGGCGGTGGATGGTGAGCGGTGGTTGGGGTGGGTGAGTGGTGCTCCTGTTGAAATGCGCTCGTTAGCTAAAAGATCAAGTGGCACCACACCCACTGTAGGCAACACTCAAGTGCTGTTTGTGTTAGTTTCTTTCTGCTTTATTTTCGTATATTTATAAATATGTTTTTTGTTGAATTGCTTGTTTTGATGGCGATTAAATCAGAAACTTTGCCATTTCACATGTATTTTCTATTTATTCTTAGCCAGGCTTAAAACGGAAAATGTTCAGAAATATGTTTTATTGATTTTAACTAATATAAGATAGAAATAGAAAATTCCAAATTTTTCTTAAATGTTTTTTAATTGAGAAATACCTACTTTTTGAACAAATTACTTGGTGTAAGTGGGAACTTCTGCTTGTATATTTTATTTATTGCTTTGCTTATTAATTTTCATAAATCTCAATGTAAATGATAAATATCCAAGCAAGCCGAACATTCTTTTTATTTTACAACCATAAAAATGCAAGTAACTTTACTAAATTTACTAGATTTAAATTTCACAGTTTTAATCCAATTAAACTTACATTATTAAGCTCTTACTTGAATGACAGATTCATATCTGCCGACTCATGAGGCCGACTTCATTTACTTTAGAGTCAACTACTGACTAAGCGCTACCAACTTACAACTTGATCTCTAACCTAGAAAAACACACTCTCAAAGGGCGCAGGTTTGAAATATGACTTGTAGGGGCCTCCGTGACTTTGACAACGCATTTACTATACTCCAGCTGCCACCAGGTAACCCTCTGTCTGGATTGGGGAAACAATAACAATAACACCAGCCGAAAGTCTGGGAGAAGAAAGGCCATAATGTTCTGGGCCGCCATAAAAACGCCACAGAGAAAAACTAGCTGACAACCTAAACGTTTCTTGAAAAACCGAACGCAAAATGCCAGGACATGTCAGGCGGCCTCGTCCTTGCAGCCCCGCATCACACCTGTGCAATCATGCGGAGAGGAGAGCCGTGACAGCAGCTGGGCGCAAACTGGCAGGAGGCACTGTGCCAGTATGACCTCCTGTTGGAGTCGACAGTCGACTGCTGTGGTTGCGGCCATAAAACATCCAGACCAGCCCACCAGCCCGGCTCAGCCCATCCTGGCCAAAAGCGAAATGGCATAAAAACTGACGGCATATCAAAAAATGTATATAACCGAAGGAGCGAAAGAAAAAGCGGATTCTAGGCAAATATAAATGCCAAAAGATGGGCCTGCAAAATGGAAACGCCGCACTCACAGGTGCCAAAAAGTATGCAACAGACGAGCAATGAAAAATCGCACACTAAACGCAAAAAATTGCAAAACCAATGGCCACGTTTCACCATGTTTCCCCCTTTTTTTTTTTAAACAACTCGATTGATCAAATGCGAGGGGGCAATTAAAGAGTTCACTATTTAATGTACTCCAATTTGAAACTGTTCGAATAAAAGCAAATGTTTTCAAACGATTTGCTGACCAATCTGTGTTTTATTTTAGAAAATCGCCCCATTTAGACTATCAAGACTGTGTTAAAAATGAAACTGAAATTTACCAATAAAAATAAATTGACTTTTAAGTTTTAATAAAAAAGGTAAAGATTACTTTGTACGCCAATCTGCAGCATACTAGTGTGTATAGCAGTATTATTGCTTTTTTTCGGAACTACGTTTAAAATTTTGTATTTTGACCATTTTACACAATATATTTGAACAACTTTATGAACATTATGTTTAAATCTAAAAAGCAATTTACAAGTTAAAGATTTAATTGAGGTAACATTATTAAAAAGCACCCAAATATATTTATAAATGATTTATTTATGAACTAAAAATGAGTAATTTTGATTAAAATCACCCTTGCAATAACGTAAACACTTTCAAACAGATTGATTTTCCAATTAAATGCAAGTTGACAGGGCTTTGAAACCGATATTTAATTAGGGAAAGTACCTGACTACCAATAAACTTGCATTAGCCAACCGCTATTCGACACTCGGAGTGCATTCAAACCCGGAACAAAGTTGCAGCCCCCCTCTTAACCAATGACTAATTGAAAAACTGGCGCCCATCCATGGAAGGCGATCAAAGACCTCCGTTCACCGATTTCCGAATGCCTGCTAATTGAAGGGCGGTGTGGGCGGTATCGCCAGAATGGGCGTGTCCGGGTGCCTATAGCAGGGGTAAACGAAACCAAAACTTACCACAATACCATTAATAGTCCATGTCAAATTAGCAGCCGGTTTCGAGTATTTAATTGAGCAATTGCCGTCGACCAAATCGCCGATGCGATAACGTGCCTGTATCCCGGTAACCACAGTGTGCTCTTCCGGCAGCTCTGCAAAAAGTGGGCCAAAAAGTGGGTCGTTAGCCAAGGAATGGTAATGTAAAATTGGCCCAAAAGGACCAAGTCGGTGGCGGGCTCAAATAGATTTGTTCTAATTAATTTGCCAGCCTCGGCCGCTGGTTGGCCCCTCCCATTAGCCCATTGCAATTCTTAACGCTGTATAAGGTATATATTTTTTTGATTTCTGGATTCTCTTCTTTTTTTTTACTTACCAACCACCTCCATTTCGCCGGACACCATGGCCGTTTGAAAAGTGGGCGCCTCCACGGATATTTCGCATGTAAATTTTCCCGAAATATTCAGCGGCACCGACTGCAGGACTACGTGGCTCTGATTCGAAAGGTTGCGCTGGAGAAAGGAGAAAGCGAACGGAGAGAGTCAGCAAACGGGCGGGGAAATGAAGAACGTAATAAAAATTAGTTGGTACAAAATTGGCTGGACGCGGTGCATAGAAATTGAATATAGCCAGCTGGGATAGAGAAAAATGAGATGGGGAAAGTATAAAAATGTTGTCTTCGTTCTACTGAATAACGACGAAAAGCACAGCAGTTGGCGATGGAAGATTGCCTGATGGAAAGTGACTGCAAATTGAGGGCACAAAGGTGAAGGGTTGATTTTAAAGCTGAAGGGCTCATCTTCATTTGATTAAGGATTTCTTTGACTCAAAGCAACTTCACTTAGAGGTAGCTGCTTTCTTTTTAATCACAAGTGTAATCCTTGTTGCCATCTTTCTCGTGGGCTCTTAAACATCTAATAATACGAGAGTAAAAAGCATCGCTTGACCCATCTGAAGTGCTCTTTCATAGCCACTTGTCTTGTTTTAAGACAAAAATAACATTTGAAAGAAGATGAAAGCAGATATTCCAATGGTAAAGTTTAAATGTAAAGGTTATTTTTAAATTCTGATCAATTCATATTCATTTTTGAAAGAGTGCTCTTAAATTCTTTCATATATATAAAATATATACTGGGAAAAAATTTGAGTGCAAATCAAAAATTAGTTTATATTTTCGTTTGACTAATTTTTGCCTTTATACGCTTTTGCTTTATACGCAAGCCACCGAATACGAGTCCTGAATTAATCCGCAATTTGTGTAGTCTGCCCAACGCATAAGCTCTTCGAATAAAAATGAGTGTTACGTTTTGATTACAACGCTGGCAAAATGTAATCTTCTGAAGGGAAAATGAGGAAACCTCATAAAACAATTCACTTAATAAAAATCAAGTTTAATAAATTGCATTTAATATTGTGCGTAATTTTCAGTAAAAATAAATGTCGCATAAAACCAGTGGAGGAGACAAAATTAAATGAGAGTGGTGGGCGTCAAAAAGGTCATTGGTAGTTCCAGAGGATCAATGGCTGAAGTTCGTGCGAGTGTTTAACCCAATTTGTTGCCACTGATACCTAATTGGCCCTTGTGTATTCCGCCGTAATAATTAAAGGTTGCCATTATACCCTTGCTACGGGGCTTTACTTTAAAAGATTCATTTAATTATTTGATTACAAATTTACTTTAACTTTGGAAACACTAGAAATAAGTTTTCTTTTTGCGTAAGTGCATTTAAAAATATAAATCGATTAAGAATTACAAAACCATTATATTAAGATTATAACAAAAATATTTTTACATGATTTCCATTTTTAAATATAAAAGAATAAATTATATATTTAAAAAAAAAAGATCTCAAAGTGTATTTAGAGCTTCATTTCATACTCGCAGGTGTAATTTTCCCGCAAGGCCTTATGCAATCTGTATATATTGTTTTTTAATGAGCCGCAAGTCAATCGCAAGAGCGACTAATTGGCCACGCCCAACAACTCTTAACGGATCCGGTTCCGTCTCCGGATGGACTGGCATAATTACAACGGGCAGTGGGGCAAATAAGCCGGCAAATGTCGTTATGAAAACGAATTCTGCCGGGTTCGGGGTCCTGGCAATCAGCCATTATGGATATAATTTACACGCGACTGCAGTAACATGTGCGCGTTATGGGGACATGGAAATGGTGCTAAGGGAATTATCCATATCCACATCCATATCCATGTCTGGGCACTGCTGTACTTGTACTTACCTCGACATTGAGACCACTTGTCATGGCAAAGACCTTCATCGCTGGATTCTCCTTGGGCGTGTAGCGATAAAACTCACGCTTGCCCTTATACCATTTCACCGAATATAGAGTATCGTTTTCCATATCGTAATTACACGTGAACAGCGCGTTGCTGCCACGTTTCACCGCCTGTGGTATCATTACCGACACATCCTTGAGTGCCACAATAAAATCTGCAAATAAAATGAGTTCGGGGGTAAGTGAAATATGCGTGAATCCAGGGGGGTTCATAAATATATAGTCCTTTTTTTAAAAAATACAATTAAAGGTTTAATTGGCGTTGCTGCTTAAGACACGGTAGTATAATGAGTGAAATTATTTAGAATTGTTAACCATAAGCACTTCATTTGTAATCTTCCTATGCCAGTGATTTTGTATTATACTTTGCATTGCCTAGCCTGGCAATGACAACTTTATATGGCAAACCAGAAAGGTGAGTGCAAGGGTGACCTTTCCTCCAAACCTGGGCACTCCGATTGGATGACAACCCTTCCTTTGATAAGCGAGTGACCAGCTGACCCGACCACTGCTTTCCGTTCGATGTTTCAAATGACAACACAAAATGTTGCAAACAAAGTAGAATCCCATCCAACCACCGATATCTCGATTTGCTTTCTTTTTTCCTCCTTTTTTTCTCGTCCCTATCATTTGGCTACTCTGGTTAAGGGGTGAGTGAAAAATAGGATTACTGAAAAGAATTATGTGTTTTGTTAAACGTTAGGCACAAAACTCTTTTGAAATTAAAATGCAGTAAACTAAAAGTTATTCATATGATCCGATTCAATCTCTTTGTTAAAATAAAAATAACTCAGAAATTATCTAAATGTATGAAAAAATATGAATATGTTTGAAAAGAAATTGTAAAAAATAAATAACTTGTCTATTTTGAAAAATAAATTGCTCAAGTCCTGTTATAAAACCTATTACTTATACATTATACTTTATGTACATTATGCTCTAATTTTCATTGCTATTAATTTAAACAAGACTAAACTACCTTGGTAATTAGTTTAAAAAATCTAAAACCTGTTTGCAACATTAATTATAAACTTTTTTGCAGTGCATGTGGTTTTTGTTGCGCTGCCTCCGCTCTTTTTCCTGTTTCTACCGGTGCACAATGCTTTTGTTTCCCATATTGACCCATATAACGAGCGAGCATTTTGTTGTGCCCTCCGACCCCCCAGCCCCCCAGCCATCTGACCTTCCGACCCGCACTTAATGTGGCTGCATTTATCGCAGGGCGCACAAAATTGTCCTTCAGCTGCACATTGTTGTTTAGCACTGACCACCTTCCGATTTCCAGATACACAGAGATACCCAATCCACTCCATCTCCGCCCCCAAACAACCACAGCAAGAACAACAACTTTCCCAGCCCTTTTATTTTGTTATAAAAAACTTTTACAATCTACGTTTGTTAAGTATTTTAACTGCTTTCCCTGGTTAGATGTGTGTGTGTGAGGGTCGGGTTTCTACCTTTCCCTTGATATATTCGTGTGGCTGTGCAATATAAACCAATGAAAATTGCAGGGGCAACTCTTCGAATCATTCACTTTCCCTTCCCTTTCCCCTTGGGATGGGAGAAAGTTCTGTGTCTGCTCTGGGTGTTTATCTGTCAGTTTATGTTTACAAACGTCCACTTTTAATGGTTCACCATTTAACTGAAGGGACGCCAACAAAAGTTGGGTATCCTGGGATTCTACTGCCTGACATGCTTTATCATGCATATTGTTATGTTCCATTGTGTGCCTTTTTATACTTCTAGGTTTTCTTTCTTGGGGCTGTATTGTTGGTTTGACTTCTACAAGCCGTTTGTAATAACTACTCTTTACTTTTCACAAGATGTTTATTTCTGTAAGTATTTATACTTCCTAAAATTATAAAACGAATAAAAATGTTGTTAAATAAATACCCTTATTAGTACAACATTTTTTGTTGCCATAATTAATCCCCTTGGTTTTTATTTTGCATTGGAAAACACTGCATTAATTTGGCAAAATAAATTGCTAAGCCCAGCTGGACTCTCAATAAGTAGTTTTAGTTTAGCTGGCTTACTACAGCTTATTGCAAAACTGTTTACAAATTTATTATCTGGTATATATTTTTTTGTGCTGACCGCAATTTCAATGTACATTATTTGCAATAAAACTTTACAGACGAAATGCATTTAATTTGGGCACATTAAGTTATATTAAAAGCTGATCAAAAGTTAAGCAGCAAAACAAAGTGCCAGACAGCACAGACAAAACAAACAGATGGGAAAGGGAAAGGAGTCGCCGAAATAAGGTCTCCTCTAAGTTGCCTTGTAAGTGCTTCTCACACTTAAGTGAAGCCCCCGAAAATGTATTATTCTACATATACACGATATAGCGAGCAGAATCAAAGCAGACTCCAGACCGAGACGCGACCACAGAACTCGACCAGAAAAAAGGAAAAGCTCAACGGGAAAGCGGGGAAAACGGCAACCGATGACGACGATGGGCATTGTAGCTGACATGGCTGTCAACACTGTAGCCATTGCCGGGAAAGGACCTCGTCCTGCTACATCCATCTCCTCACTTTGCAGTCATTTCAACTTTGGAATTTCAATAAGAGTCTCGGCGAGTGAAAATGCCGCAGGTGGTAGGCACACGGAGACCAGGGTCGATGGGAAAACCAAGTTGCCGGCTGGCATAAAGAAAGGCAAATAAACCAGAAAAGTAAATACATAAATTAAAAGTGTAAAGGCGAAAAATGTTTAATTCGCGAATGGATGCGTGGGGGTGTGCCCAAATGGAATGGATTGAAAGACTGAGGCGACGAGGTGGTAAGACTTGCACCTTAATATACCCATGCCGATAAGGTAAGATATGTTCCTTATCTATCATGCATCATCTGGTATCAGTTTTTCCCAGCCTTTCATCAACTCCAAATATTTAGTTAACAAAAGATATGGTCTAAAAAAATGTGCTTTAATATAAAATCTATGTTCTGGACCATTAATGTATCTGGTATTGGCTTTTCTTAGCTTTTTGCAACTCATAATAATTAATAAACAAATGATATGGTCTGAACGGGCCTTAATATAACACTTATGTTCTTGAACATTCTTGCATTGTGGATCAGTATTTCAAAATTAATTTCTTATTACGAACTTTAAGGAATCAGATTTGCCGAAGTATATACAAGAACTCTGCTATTTTCTAAAAATGTCTGTCTTTTCCAACTTCAGCTACTATATCATTTGGCACCCACCACTTGCCAAAGTCAAGTCCCAAAAGTAATGCGTTTTACTTCTTTTTTTTAAGCCACATCTAACTGGCCATTTTTCCTGCCAGCTCCAAAATCCTTTCTAGTCCCTACTTTCCCCTTCACTTCCCTCGTTCTCTGTTTTTCCAGGCTTTTGGTTTATTTTTCAAACAATTTTTTATCATCAGCTGTCAATAGTTCAGGCAGCTGACCCACCGAAAGGAGCAACCGAAACGAAAAATAAGCCAGAAAGGGGGGCTTAAAAAAAAGAAATCATTACATAAAAAATGTTTTATGCTCTGCAATTGCAACTTTGACCAAGCAGGACGGCAACTGCAGCGAAAAAGGATGAAACTATTTGTTTTTGTTGCGTAACATGCTCCCTGGCTTTGGAAGTAGTCCAAACTTGCACGTATAAATACATTTTTGATGGCGACTTTGTTGTTCTTGTTGTTTGCAGCTTCATTGCCTGCCATAAAAAACTAAAAAATCGCCAAATAGAAATAAACGCATTTTTATATGTATCTGTATTTATGAACCCCATAAATATGTCAAATAATTTACGAAACAGTCAAAATATTGCTCCATGTTTGTGTAGCCAATGTGAATGTGTTTATGTGCGAAGTCATATATGTTTGACTATTGGGCCATCCTTTTTTTGTAGTTATGTAGGTATACATTTATTTCTATATTGACTAAGCTTCAACCAGGATTAAGATTAAAGCTGTGGCACTGAAGTAGTTTTACTCATGCAAGTAAACTTGTTATGAATAATGAAATGTATTTCTATCTTCTTGTTTGTATTCAATGTAAAATTATAATGTTGCTTACAACCTTTTCGTATTCAGATCCTGCAATGCGTATAAATTTAATAATTCTGATCCATTTATTTTATACGGCTTTTCATCCATTTGAGCACACACGGAATGAGCGTTGCTTATTCAGCATTTGTTAATTTAATACTCGAATTCGAAACACCCAGAACACAAAACCTCTATCTCTAAAATTGTCCGCTAATTTGGGTTTCTCTTTTGTTGGTTTTCTGTTTTCTGTTTTGGTTTTGGGCTGTGTTTTGTTTTTAGAGTGTCATAAAATTTTGCGGCCTGTGACAAAAACAAATGCAAAGAGTGCGAACAAAGCTTGGCCCGCAGACAATTTCATTAGGATAGAAGTTAAAAAAAATTACTCACATTATGAGATACTCAATGGCAGCGTAAAAAGGGGGTTTACCCAGCCCCAAAGGGCAGTAAAAAGCGAGAACCAAATGTAGAGTCTCGCAGTTTTGGCCTTTACCGAAATGTTTGTCACTGCAATGCACGGTACTCATATGCGACTGTTTGCGTGTGTGTGTGTGTGCAAAGGACACTCTGTCCTGTGTGTGTGTGTGTTTTTTTCAGGGGGGCTTGGCCTGGTGGAGGGTCATTTGGGCGCCCTATGCGCTGGGGCTATTAAATAAACATGCAAATTATTGCGCAATTTTTGATTACGATTTTTCAACACGAGGCAACCATCGTGGGGGACAACAACAATAGCCACACCCCCTGCATATTTGTATATGTAAATCGAGACACTACCCCTGCACCACCCTGCACCACCCTGCACCACCCTGCCCCACCCCAAACCACCATGCACCACAATACGCCCCGTGGTTTTACCCTGCAATCTTTGCATGCATTCAACACTCAACGCCTATTTTGCATACAAATTTTATTATTATTGTATTGAATTGAAGCCGCGACAATGGCGGCAGACTCCCAGTTTTGTATGGGTTTTGTTTGGTTTCTCGCCACTCTGGTTTGCCCAATTTTTTCTCGCTTTTTCGGGAATTATGTTAAATGAAAATCTGTGCAATTTTTAGCATGACACTTGTTCGTTGTCATGTTTTTTCGTTATGCATTGTGCCTCACTTCAAATTGAATATATCGAATTGCTAGTGAAAATACAGGTTTAAATATTTACTAAAGATTTCGTCGCAAGATACAAAATAAAGAGATAGTTTGAAAAATTTTAAAAATATATGCAACTTGTTTTGTTATGTGTTTTATTTAAGTATTAAATTTCTTTCTACTTTTATTATGCAAAGGCTATAGAATAAATTGGCTTTTAACACACAATTATTTTATTAAAAAATACAGAAATGTAAGTAATAGTTTTTTACACCTCTAAAAGGTGTTTTATAATATAAGTTCAAAAGCTTTTTTTATAATAAAATATAAGCTTACCATATTTACCATTACCAAATAGTTCATTTCTCAGCTGTGTAAAAATCCATAGTTCAATTCAATGAAAAATTAAAAATTAAATATATTCTTAATAATTATTCAAAAAAGGGACAGCACAGGGAAAACTGATAGCCCATTGAGTCTAGCATTTGCCAAGTCATCGCTACCGATCCTGACGTTGGCCAGGATTGAGACAAAAGGACGCTGGGCCCGGCATTCACTGGAGTTTTGCATGAGTGTCTGCAGAGCGTAGAGTGTGTATTCGCAGGCGGCCGCCAAAGCGTCGCCAAAAGCATCATCCATGTGCGAGGAAACCAACAAAGCCCCGAGTTTTGACCCCGCCCATCAAACAACGCTTCTCCGGTCAAAAAGAACTTTCCGTAAGAACTCGTTTCTATTGATATGCAATGAGATGACAGGGGGCGGAGATGGCTCGAAATAGGCGTCTCGTCCTTTGAATACTTTCGCGAACATTTGCTTTTAGTTCTGCGTTGTCCTGATTTTACCCAGAACAAATTCTTAAAATCCGGAACCATTCTTAAAGATATACATTTTTTCTGGTTACCATATATGTGATATGTTTAACGGATTTTCAATATTATTTATTAATCCATAAGATTTTGCTTGATCAATCCTCTGGTCATTCATAATAATTCTAATTTTACTTAATTTTACTATTTCTACCAATAATATATTGTGATATGATATAAACACTATTTTATGGACTTTAAAATGTTTTAATATATGTATCTAATCTTCAAAACTCACAAATAAAGAACATTTTTTCTTATTATGGTAATCAAAACCTTCATATTTTTTAATACTTCAACGAGTCCATAGAGGTTAAGCTCTTCCCGGATGTTCCGCCACCATTAGTTGCCATCTAAAAATGGGATTGTTGATTCTCCCCTTTGGAATTATTTGCGTGTGGGAATTTCGCAGAGGCGGATGACAAGTGTGCGATGTGCCAAATATAAACATAAATGGTTTGCTGGGCTCCCGAGTATCTGTGGCACTATTGCCGAGTGTGAGTGGGATGTGTCAACTACCTGGTCGACAACAGTTGCTGAAAGCCCGCATGCAAAATGCATAGATACAAATATACTTTTTGTTTTTCGCCAGCAATCTTCTATGGCCAGCTGCAACTGCAGTTGATGGATCGATTTGTTTGGCCCTCTGAACCCCCTCGGAATTCCATCGAGACCGATTCGTCTCGTCGATTGTTGCATAAATTAAAATTCGTATTTCTTGTAAATATTTGCTGCGAAAAACGATTTCCTCCATATGTGCATAGAGAGTTTGCAGTTCGAGTGGTTTTCCATGAATGCTTCAATGATTCAAAATGTTTGAAAATGTTGTAGTAACATGAGCAAAGTATTTTTGAGAGGCTAGAATAGTATTTAGGTGGAGAAGAAAACTATTCCGGATAGGAGTTAAAAATTATAGAAAAGAAAATAACACCTTTCCAATTTGTACAAATTTTAAACATAATAAATAATACAATTCAAATGAATATATGACATATATTGTATGTAAGTTGCTCCAATACTTAAAAAACATTTTCAAAAGGCACCCAGAACTCTTTATGAAGAACATGTAAAATGTTGCCAGTTATTCATTCATTTATGTATTTTTAACTACACGATAGCGATATGAATGGGATACCTTAACTCATGTGAAATTATTAAGAGAAGCAAAAACTGTATATCAAACTCAACATAAAGGTCCTGATTGACTGTCTATCGGTTGCTGGGCCCCTTATCCTTTTGTGTTTATTTTTTTCCGGACGTTAAAGTTTTTGTTCCCTATCAGAGTAATTTCTTTTGCTATCCGAGAGTTTTCGACAATGACGGTAACTATATGCGATATATATACAAAATACATTTCGGCGTGAGTGTGTATATATAGGTGTGTTATTTCGCCAGACATCGGGCCGTCAAACAAACCAATTTTCAGTGCTTTTCCAATAACGTGTCCCATGTACCGCCCCCACCGCCCTCCGATCTGCTGTTAAATGTAAACTGCAAATTGTTGGTTTCCATTTTTTTATCCACTGACAGGAGGATGTGGGGTCGGGGTTTTTCAGGCGAATGGAATCGTTGGGTTTTTGGTAACAGCTGCGCTGTTAAAAATCGAAATGAAGTCTGACTCTTTGGCCAGACTCCGAGCGTTCTTAATTAAGGCATTCTGATAGAGAACTCCATGGCCGACAATGGACAATAAAGGATTTCAACTTTTTGCTGCATCCCGTTCACCTTATTGTTTCCCCCGCCTGTTCCTTTCATTTTTATTTCTTTTCTGGTAATGGACAGTTTTACCATTTGCGTATTGCCTAACCAAAAAAAATAAAGAAAAATGAAGAAGTACAGTGGGGGAACCCAGGTAAATATCGGTATACCAGAGAGAGCCCCAAAATATCAATTTATCTTTAGTCCAGAGCTCAGGAGAATTGTGCATGCTTTGCATGAGAAGTGGACGTGGCTCCTGGGGCACGTAATGTTGCAATTTCTCAGTGAGGGAAAAACCCAGGGAAAACCAGACCGGAAAACCTGCTGCCGTAGAGTGCCTTGTTTATGCAATGACGACGCATAAGTAGCAAGTTGATTTCGGTCCGGGGAACCTGCAACTCGCTATGGAAAAACTGTCTGAAACAAAATAAATTACAAAACAATGTTGCCGGGCAGCCACGCCCACCCAATGCCAGGTTCCCAAGTTTTCCGTGTGCAGTTTCAGTTGCCGTCTGCCATTTTCCAGCACCTTAGCATCATCGTTGCTACTTGACATGCTGGCATCTTCGGATCTGTGGGCACTATAATCTAAGGAAATTTATGTGAAAGCCAGGCGGGCAGGCAGCTGGAAAGGGAAAGTGAATGGGAATTGAAAACCCGAAGGTCTCGCATTCCGAACACTTTGTTTATGCCACTCAAATGGAGCTTTTGGGATTATTGATTGGTCTGGGTTCGGTCTGATTGTTTGACATCGGCAGAAGAAATGGTGAAGACATGGCACATTTGGAAAAATGGCAATTGAGGCGAACATCTTTGAAAAACAATATACTATCGAATACGATTTTGGAAAGAAAAGGCATTGTCAAAATTGTTTAATAGAATGGTTGCTAATATATTCTTCAACACCACCTATAATAAATTCCACTAATGTAATTATAATATGGTAATATTTGTACAAAATTCTATTTTTAAGCCTGTTCGCCGATTTCTAGAAAATCTTTTTAATATTTATTAACGCTATTCGCTTTCAGGCTTGTAACAAATCCACTTTCATATACTATTGTGATACCACAAAAACATTTCTAGGTCATGTCAAGTTTGCCTCCTTCGCAGAATGTTCGAACATTTACAGCAGCAGCCACAAAAACTTGAATGTCCTTGCTTTTAGCATTTTAATTGATTGTAGCGATTTGATTTATAACAAGCTCGTTCTCTCTCTCATTGATATATGCAAATATTTGCTGATTTATTCGCCAGCTAGCCGAGGTTATTTCTAATTGTGTAAATGTTTTTGGTTTTGTTTGACTTGGATCATCGATTGGCCATATATCATCTGACCCCGGGGCTGAGTTGACAATTTTCGCATTGATCAAAAGACAAAATCGTAAATTTCAAAGAAGCAGTCCGCAAATGAGCTGTCAAATGCAAAATAGTCCAGAATTCCACCTTTTGAAGATGAGGAATTGGGCCGGTCCGGGTCCATATTACCCATATGACCCGTTGCACCACAGAACGACATGTAAGTTGGAATTGGCCACAGAGTCCTCGGTGTGGGGTCTCACTTTCGATTGCGAAGACCTTTTGACACAAGTCCCAGTTATTGCCCAATGTTTGTATCTGGCATTTTTGGACTGCTGTCTGTATTTGGCTTGGGTTTTGGCTTTCGGTCTGCCTTTGTATTAATTGCTGTGACATATTTAAGTTGAGGTTTTATTGTTCTCTGTGCCTGGGCATGAGCTTGCCTTCTTTCTTTGTTTGCGTGGCTGAATATGTGTCTCTGTGCGGTGCCTCGGCCAAATTGATTGAAATTACTACTTAAGTCAAGCTACAAGTCCCCCCAAAGGAAAGCCAACTGGCAACGGCAGTTCTTGCCATAAGGACAGTCAGAGATGGGACAGTGGGTTGAGCACAGGATAAGCCAAAGAAAAAGAAATGGCAAAGAAAATATCACCTACTATATAGGCAGCTATACAAAAGGGGCTCTAAAGAATTCGCGTTTTTTAAAAAAATCTATAGTCGCTTTTCAAAAATTAAAGAGGACCAGGATATATGTATTAAGTTTTTAAGTCCTGAGAAACAATCTCTTAAATTTACCCATAGCTTATTAAAAATACATTAACTTTGGCTAGTGATTAACCAGATCCTGACCCACTGTGCCATCCTGGACGGGGGCTTCGGCTCATAGCTTTAGAGGACAGGCAGAACATTTCATTGAGATCCACAAGGCGAAAGCCAGCTAGGATTTGTAATGAAGATATACAGACACGTTCTGTGAGACAAACACGCACGGGGTAAGGGATACAATCGCACACATGTCCGGCTCAAATCACTTAGTTTCACATTACAAAGCCATCCTGACGAAGGAGGCGAACTCCTTTCTGCTTGTGCGATTCCTCGCCTGATACTCATCGAACATATAAATTAATGAATTCGATGCTTATCAAAAGTGGAGCAACAACACAGCACTAAGTCGGTCCTTTCTCCGATTAGTTGGTTTTGGTTAGCTTGGCTTGTTTTATTTGCTGGCCCCCCGATTATTTTCGAGTGACTGAGATTTGCAGTGTCTTGTCCAACTTAAAGTCAAGACAAGAAGTCGACGTTTTGGTCTCCACACATTTGTCTTGCTCGCATTTATTATGGCACATTCAGTTGATAAAAGACTCTGGCCCCTTCAATCATCCCATTGTTGTTCCGGGGGCTTATCCCTTGGGGTTTCGCCCCCGCGTCTTCTCATCCATTTTTTCTCGTCGGGGATTTGTAATTTGGTTTTGATAAGGGCCAGAATCCCGTGCTTTAACTGATTCGTCTAGCGGTTATCTATTATCTGCGAGCTGCGGGCTTTCGAACCGAGTCTTTATTTTCGCATTAGGAACATTGTTGGATGTATCTCATTGGGTTTATAAGTAGGGAAAATCTTCGTATCCTAAGTAGCAGAGTAGAACGGAAAATGTCGATACTTACAGATGTCATACAGCAAAAGACTATTCCATCGACAGGCTTTAAGAAGCAGACCTGAATGTATCCAATAGCAATGTACATTTTAGTTAAGTGCCTTCAAGGAACTTTATTATTTCATTGCCGTACATATTTCAATGATTGGTCATTTACCAATCGGTTTGACATCTCAAACTGAGGGCCCTAGTGAAAGCTGCTACAAAGTAGCCTAATTAGAAGTGAATGTTACTGGGCATGCTACCTACATAATGTATCCTCCACCTGAAGCGTTTACCTTGCAAAACTCCCTTCGCAAACCAAAAAGGGCCATAACGATGGCTAAGCGAAGTCTGCCAGGCCAATGGCCCATTCATAGTGATTTTAAAATGCAGTTATGCAAGATTCTGATGCAATCGCCTGCAAAATGGAAGTAGAGGAAGACCAGTGTCGACTGGCAACTGGATTGCTGGAATGGGAACTGAAACTGGTCAAGGCATATCCTGAGTCTTGGCAGCTGAATAGAGGCAATAAAGATGGTATGCTCTGAGCTGGGGGAAATCCAAATCGGATTCCCATCAAAATGCAATAAGTGGCCTATGGATTGGTCATATTCGATACCAAATGGGCGCCCTAGAAGAAAAGAGAAGCAGAAGGTCGAAAACATTGTGGGAATGTATGCCATTGAAGTCTTGGTGAAAAGAAGGTTGGATAAACACAGTTTTAAGATGTCTCCCAAAATTAATTTTCTTTTCTACGTCTACTGGATCAAAAATTAAAATAAAAATTTCTTCAAAAGATAAAACTATTAAAAAATCTTTATATATATATATCTTTATATATATAAGCACAGATGTTTTCCTCGAATATTTTCCCCTGTGTACCCACATTATTAGTTCGTTGCCCCAAGAACTTTGTCGCTGATTGATTTTCCGCCCAACCCAAATACAAAACCGAACATTGCCAAGGAAAACTTTCTTCGAACTGCCATAATTTCTTAATCTACATCAACTGTTTACAGTTTTATTAAAAAAATTTTCTCATCTGACATGCCAAATGTGAACAAATGAACAGGAAACGGAAGCTATACGACAAAAGCAACTCAGAGTGGAGCAGTCGCGGAGCAAAAAAAACAAGAGACCCAAGGAAAAAAACCGAAAACAACTCAAAAGATGTGTAAATTTGTTCGCCCAAGACAGGACGAAGGGCAAGTGCCAAATGTCACTTGGATTTGTGGTGGCTAGCAGCGAAAAGTATCGAAAAGTATCCACAAACCCCAAGGAAAATATCTCGAAGAGAATCCAACAGCCAACATCCGTGGCTGTATGCTGTGTATCGAAAGTAGAAATGAGAAAAGTTTTCGGCTCCACAGACCGATGGCATTTATTTTATATTTGTAGCAACTTTTCCAGGGGGTTGAAATTTAGTTTAGTAATCAAAGCAAGAATTTGTCGATGGGGCGGCGGCCATCGAAATCGCCCCCCACAAAAATTTGTTTGTTTTCGTGCAGAGGCATAAAGAACATCATAAGGGAAGCAGGGAAAAAACAACAACCGAAACTAATGTAATGGAAATTTCGATTCGAAATTATTGAAAATAAATGAAAGCAAATAAATATTCCGTGGGCATTTTATGGCTCAGGGGGCACCGGCAACTCAGGAAGGCGATGGAGCAAGGCGTTGCCTGTTTTTATCATCTTTGTTATCTTGGGAAAATAAAGCTTTTACCGGCCTAAGGTTACTCAGCTGGATTAAACCATGGTTTTGTTTCACAAAAAATTTGTGGCCCTTTTAGTTTGAAACTTCTATTGTATTCTGCTTTCCAAATAATGTGGAATTGTTTCAGCTATTTCTATAAACTCACTAAAACAAACTCATTTCATATTCTTAGAATTCTCTTCGGGAAGTGTATTTTAATTATCGCCTTGGTTTCCGGATCTCGGCTAATTTCTCGTTTCATGTCCTGCTTAATGGCGTGTAAGTGTACAAATTGCCTAGATTAGTGCCCAAATTAAAAGTGAAATTGAAATAAATTAAAAATTTTCATGCACACACACATTTCCCAGCCAAAGAAGCCCCAGACAGGAACGTTTTAAGGGGCCACTTAGACTACTTTTTTCTAATAGGCGTTAAGGAATATTCTTGACGGAATTTATGAGGCTTTCTGGGGAATCTCATTCTGCTTTGTTTATTTTTGGTTCAGTCTGGTATGAGAAGGCACAATTAAGAAGAAAGTGGGAGGGGTGAAGTGTTTATTATTTGCTAACAAAATCAATTAGCTTAAAATGGGAAGCATTTTATGAGACTCTGCTCTTTGCATCAGACAAATGAATGCTTTATTTACACTTATATTTTACATTGTTGAGACTTTATTCTACTGAAAAATATATTTAGTTCATTAGTCTATCTTAACAAAAGACAAAAGGCGATTTTATTTATTGAAATTTCTTTCTTGTGCTACATTAAACTAAACGGAAAATCATAGTTCTAACCTACTAAGATTTATACTTTCGAGAAAACTTGAGATATTCCCAAGTTGGGTGTGGCAATCTCGTTTGCGTTAGAAACACTTAAATATATCAGCAAGTTAAGTGCAAAATTCAACTTCCGGTTCCTGTCGCGATGATAAATGTTTATGTTATGACATGTTTTAAATTTTCAGGTGCATTAGTGTAAAGTGCTTTTTCCTCGCCGAAAAAGATGCCAAGGAATGGTGGTGAAAAATGTCTGTGAATTGTGTGCCAGGCGAGACGAAGAGCTAAAATGCTCTTAACACTTTCAATCTTTTTTTTCCTTCTTTTATTTCTACCATTTTTGCCCTTTCTGTGGCTGGCTCAGACTGTGTGTGTGTGGGTGTGTTAACCACCTGACACCCGATATTAAAATGGAAAGCTCATAGAGTGGTGAAGTTATGTTCATAATGAATTTAAACCAACGAGGCGTGAGACTAGAAATTCAGCTTTCTGTTTTAGGAAGTATAGAAGCATTTTTATAAGTTATATTTTAAAAATATTATATGCTTAAATCATTAATTAAAATTTTGAAATATATATGTTATTATAAAAGTTCGTATTAAAACTTATGTTCGTAATAAAGGTATCCAGAAAAATCATACTATACGAAATATTTAAGTAAAATCTATTCTGTTTGAATAGTTATATAAGATAAAATAGCTTGTATTATTTTCACTCTCTTCTTTTTAAGCTGTAACTATTACTTTGTTTACCACTGTAGCATCCATAACCGAATGCGACACTTTTGTCGCCTGTAAGTGTATCCTGCAGGTGTACAATTTATTTTCGAGTATGAGTGCGTGTGTTAAAATTTAGCACAACATTCTTCCAGATGCACCTGCTTTAGTTTCAGTTTCAGCCAGACCGGCACACTCAACTCCTGCCGCCATTTTACGCATTAAGGCTCTTTTGCGATGGCGCAAAATGCAATTTATACATTTCCGTTAAGCAAGCGAAATTCCAGCGATATTTTTTCGCCTCTCCTCCGCCGAGTGCCGACATGTTTTTGCTTTTAGCCAGAATGCCACACGGCAGCGACAACAATGCGGTGAATGCTACATCTACAAAATACATCCAACTCGCTGGCAAAACAGCTCGTCTATTTCCCCGAAAGTTGCGATCCCTTGTAGTTTCCTTCTTTTTTTTTTGCCGAGAATTTAAACTAATTAAAATGCTTTCTAAGGGCATCCGGTAAATTCATAAAATAAGCAAGGCACAGCGGCAAATCGGATTGCGTTATTTATGGCAAAATATATACGGAGGGTCGCGACTCCTACTCGTTTGCATTCAGCATCGCCGCACTGGGAAATCAAGGAAAAATATTTAATTTTCCAAATCAATAAACACGCTGATTGCATTGCCTGACAATTGGCATCAGAGTGAGGGAGAGTGGGAGGCAATAAATCTGGGCATGTGTAAGCGATGCCTCGGTATTTATTCGCCGGGTACTCGAATGGCCCATCCACCCAGTTATTGGTGGTCAAAATGGAGGAGCCGAGCAACAAGACAAACTGTCAACTTGCATGTTCAGTGGGTGGGAGTGATTTTCCCCCTGCCCCCTCGGGGGCGACGAGAAATAATTGAATTCCCCAAATGCCAAAGTGGAATTTTAATTTGCGCTCGACACTTCCTAGTTGGCCTCGGGCCCTCAAGAAAGTTCGAAGAATTGTTGCCACTGATTGCTGATCAGTATGCAAAATGTGTGCGTGCCAAAAATCAGCGCAAAAAACGCTGCGTGGCTGGGTGGCTAAAAAAGGGGGGTCAGCATTGTCACACGTACTTTCATCGCTCTCCTCGAATTGATGTCTTAGAAAATTAGCAAACGCCTTTCTGCCCGTGACTTGGCGTCCTCAACACCTTTTCTTTCATTTTTCCAATTTCCATTCCGCTTTTTCACAATCGCTCTTTTTTCGAGGCCTTATCGCCGAGGCCTGATTGAATGCAATGCATTTTTTATTACCAAAGCTGTATGAACGGGTTAGTGTATTGGTCTCTGTTAATTTAAATAAATTTGTAGAAGTAAAAAGTGATGGAAATTGAATGAATCTTATCTTATTTATCCAGGCACTGTGTGGTGTTATTATGATTTTAAATTTTTGTATTCCCTTTGGTAATTATAAGAGAATCAATAAGGTATTACAAGATTAAGTGTACTTTTTTCCAGTACAACAAAGAAAAGCAAGTACCCTCATAGTTATGATATTAAAGGCCTTTACAAACCTAATTATGAAACCCATTTTTGGGAGAGTGTGCTGGCCGAAACCGTCCACCATTTGGCTGAAAACAGAGCTTCCGCTTTATAACATATATCCTTCTCTGTTCGTCGACAGTATCGTGGCATTTATAAACGCATACATATGCATGAGATCATAAAGATTGCGACAGTGAGTGTGCGTGTGTGAGCTTTGTGAGTGCAATGCATTTGTCATAAATGTAAAAAAAACCGAAAGGAACTCTATAATGGCATACATGTGTGCTTGTCGCTCTCGCTCACTCCATCCCCCCGTCTCGCTCCCACACACTCCACCCCTCTCACTTCCTCCCACTCTGGAAGCCTCTCGTCAACGGCATAATGAATGCATCCGGCATGCATTGAAAACTTGACTCATATTTCATACCCAAAAAAAAAAAAAAAAAAAACATGACAAAAAAACAGAGAAGAATACAAATTCTACGGGTACATTGACCATCTTGTTGGGGCTTTATTGTTGTTGCTCGCCCGGTTTTGCCCACAAATTTGTTGCACTTGTATGTGTCTGTCGTATATGTGAGATTTTCTGCCAGTTTTTCACATCGTTTTGATCATATTTCATAATCTTTTATGCCACACCGTCCCCATCACACAAATAGTACGTATTAAATTGCATTTTAAGGCTATTTTATAAATATATATTTTTCCTTTTTCGCATTGTGCAAATTAAATGCTTTTTTTTTTTTGAACAACACACTTTTAAGTGCAGCTCAGCCGGCTATAACGTGCGTAGGCCACTTTGAAGTTGATACACATTATGGGATTACAAAACAGATCCGGCATATTAATTTTCAATTGCGATGTACAATTTGGATGGATGCCATTGTGATGTGAAAGCGTATTTAATTTGCACGAATGTAATGCACAATGCAAACGAGATGTGTTTCCATTCCATTGTTTCACATTTTAGAAGAGCCGCAGCGAAATGTATTTATAGAGCAGTTCAATTTAAGATAATTTGAGCTGTTGGCCAATTGATTTATATTTTTGCCGGTTCAATCGGCACTTTTAAAAGAGAAAAAATACAATTAATGGGTAATCAAATTACCACAGTATTTTTTATGACGTAATTAAATATATGTTGGTATGCACATACTTAAGTGTGTAAGTCTCGTTAAATTTTACATAATTTTTAATCCATTTATAATATCAAAGTATTTCTTTTTTTGTTTGAAATATGTGATAGGTTCTCATTTTAAGTAGCACTATTAGTAGAAACCAGAGTAAATAAATATGGTAATAAATGAAATAAATAACCCTTTTGTAATGCCATTATTTTGTAGAGCTCAAACACAAAACCTAAGCATAGATACACCGCATTAGCATTTAATTAGCATTTACCAAGACATATGATATGATAAACATTCAGTAGAAACCAGAGTAAATTCATGAGTTAAAATATAGTAATAAAGGACTCTTTTGTAATTCCATAATTTTGTCTAAGTAAAACAGGATTCCCTGGCATAGATACACCGCATTAGCCATCAGATAACGAAAATATTTTTACCCCTGCTGCTCGACGGACTGACAAACTGGCTGACATCAACCGCACTCTTCACGCAATTGCAGGATGCTGACAAAAGGCACGTCAGTCGCCTGCCTGCATTGCAGCCGAGCTGGAATGTCAGGTCGGTAAACGGCAAATGTCTGCTAGACAAAGACGACTCAGCTGCAGAACCCCCCAAACTTTCGTCCTTCACATCAGCCTGCCTTTCTTCCAGCTTCCAGAGCCTTAATTCCTGCATCCACCTGCTGTCTTGCCGAAATGGCAAAAACAAAAAATCCAAAGTGCAAGTTCATGTGATATGCAAAGTGGAGTGTGTGAGAGACTCTCTGTGCGGGCTTGTGTGCAGGTGTGGTGCACTCAAGGAAAATACCGAATCCTATGACCAAAAACATACCAATCATACACATATTTTTACCTTTTTAGATATTCCCCTTGTTGTTCCAAAACCTTTCCTATTAACGTATGTTATTATTCCACTAAGTTATCATTATCACATACTAAATAGAGGCAGTAATTTCTCCGAGTGCAGCTGAGATGCTAAACAGAAGGCCTGCCAGCGAATGGCTGATAAAGCTCAGGCACACCAGGGCGTATGTGTGATATGCGGTGTGGGATCATGATGATGACGATAATGATGATGCCGGTGAAGAATGCCAACTGACTTTTGTGCATTCTGGAAAATTGAAAACGTATCTACAGACCAGTCGCTGCCGCTGTTTCCTTGCCATTGTGATTGAAACTGCCCGCAGAGGAGAAACTTTTTCCAGCAAAACCTATATTGGGGGATATAGCCAATTTTGGCCATTGTTCTCCGAGGAGGGCCCCTCAACATGTTGCATGTTTTCCTCATGTGCTAGGCCAAACTTGAATGGAATAGTTTCCCTTTTTTTTTTTTTGGAGCTCTGTGGGTCGATGAGTCTCCCACTTAATCCCCACATACGACGATGCAGTGCATTGTTTATTGTTTGGCCCTCGAAAGGATGGTCACGGTAGGCACTTTCCCTTCCACAGCTCCTTTTGTGTGCGTTTAGCATAAATTAGAAAGTATCGATCGATCTGTGGCGAAATTGAAAAGGCAACTTTGCCGCAATCGAAAAAAGTTTCAAATCAATAACCCGGGCCAGGCAATGTTTTTCGGCTTAGCTGCTGGCCAACTGAAATTGTAATTTCGAAGAGTACTGGGGGGATTGCGGAAAGTGAGTCGAAAATAAATAAAACTTGTGCCCTAACCACGCATTCGGTAATTGCAAGAAAATCTCATTTAATCCCAACAAATGCGACTTCATCACGCAAAAAATTATGAAATATATATTCGCCGTCTTTGGGCAGCAATTGCTTTCGCCCCCTATATATATCTCTATTTATATATCCTTTCCCGCTGCTGTCGGCCCTAAGTTGCCTTTTTGTTTTGCTTGTTTACACATTGTCCCGCTCGCGCCTTTTGGCCAGACAAAAAAAAGGGAAGAAAATAAATATAGCCAGCAAAATGGCAGTCAGAAGCATTGGTTGGATATTTAGTATCGTAGTTTCTTTTGCAATATCATCATTTTGGTCTTGTTGCGGTTGGATGGCAGCACTTGAGGGGAAAAGAAAAGCTCAATGAGTTGAATCCGTTGAGTACCGAAATTGGGGTGGCTTAAGGAATTGGTCGCTTGGTAACCATGCTTCTTTTTTCATACTCGAAAGCCGATTAAGATTCTATCAGAAATCGTTCTAGGTATATTTATAGAAATTTTAAAAAATATTTATTAGCGAATTTTGTTATTTTTCCTTTGTTTTCAATGTATAGTTCTTAAAAAAGAGCTGCTATTAAAAAAATGCTGAATAATTGTACATAAATAAATATTTTTGAAAACACAAAAGCATAACTTATCAGTTAATTGTAAACATTCCATATTTCAATTCTTAATGGATATACAAATATATTTATTTAAAAAAGAAATTCATTTTCTTCCTTTGGAAAACTATAAGCCGCCCTCGAATTGTTTAACTGCTTCCTGGGCTCCTCTTTTTCTGGCCATCGTTTCATGCAGATGAATGCGCGTATTTATGGAAAATGTTGTTGTCATCGCAGATTTGTTGTTTTTATTGCCATTTGCTGAATGTGCTTTCCGCCCCGCATTGGGCTGATGAGAAATAATGTTTGCGGAAAAATAAGATTTGTTTATTTTACGAACGATTGATTTCGTCTTCCGCTGTCCTTGCCGCTCCATTTAGCCTGCTTTCCCCGACCCGCCCACTCTTCCGCTTTTCCACTTTCCCACTTTTCACCCCACCCACTTCGGCCACTTGTCCTCGCTTCATTTTGCGCGGCTTAAAAATTAATTATCGCCAAAGTCGGGGACTCATCTAGAACTCTCGGCTGTCACCCTCGACGACTGTCATTTATATTTGGCAGGCTTTGCCCAACTTTTTGAAATATCTCATCAAAGTTTTTGTCGTCCTTCGACTTTGTGTCACTTGACTTAGCTGTGATTTGGACTCGCTCGGTTTATAATTCACTTACCAGGCACCAGAATCAGGAGCAGCACCAGGGATATCCAGCAAACGCAGCCACGCCCACTGAAGGATCCATATCCCTGGAATCCACAGTCCTTCTTCGCCCTCCACTTGTTGGCCATTTGCATGTGATGGTTCGGAATAGTCGTTGTCGGCATTGAAATAGATATTTTAACTATTTTTCTGTAGGGGATGTGCTCTTCTTTTTTTGCTATTTCTTTCTCGATATTCCTTCGCTTCCGTTAGGGCCTTTTATATACATATATATTGGCCAATAAATGTCAATTGAATTTGACCTATTTCTGAGTTTGGTGAGGAGAATGCCCAGCTGCAAGTGAAGGGAAGTTTAAGTTTAATATTACAATGGATTTATCGGCAATAAAATTAAAATGGGGAATTTAAAATGGCAATTTAATAGGAATTTGAAAAATTAGTTTTAAATTTTTGCATATATTATGTGTATGTAACTTCATACTTTTTATTATATCTAAATTAATAATTATTGTCGTTTTTAATATAAATATTAAATGGAAAATATGCCCGTTTAGGGTAGCACATTAATATTAAATAACAGCAATTTGAATCGCAAATCAAAAACAGGGCTAAACTTCATTGCTTTTTGATTGCCCATTAAATAATTCAGCAAAATTCTGTTAAATAATTCATTAAGCGTTGCGCTTCAAACCATTTCTATGCGATGGCATTCAGCGGCACGTATATGCCCCAACGCTCTTGGCAAATACAGTGATTAATGCAATTAACTGCAGTACTTTAATTAAAAATCGCCTCAAACAGAGTTGCAGAACAAACACACACTCTGAAATCGATTTCATTTTAACACTAATCCGTGGGTGTGTTGCATTGGGCAAATGAAAAAATAATAGCACGAAGAGCCGGGGCAAAAACTTAATCCACAGAAAAAATATAAGGAAAGGAAATGAGGGAAATGATGTCCTGCTGGAATCGTTAAATAGCTTGAATCGCAGTGTAAAAAATGTAGGATATAGTTGGGAAAATAGTGCTGGACTAAACCTTTTTTTTCCATCCATAGATACAAATATCTTTGATTAAAGTTTGAAGATATATTTTTATTGGTGATGGTTTTATTCAGAACTTAAAATAATAGGTATATAAACTTCGTTTAACGCCCTTTTTTGTTTGTACAGTACTAATATGTCTTTTATTTATACAATTCTGATCCCCTCTTCCTCTGTTTAAACGAGCATTTCCTAATTGTCTTTCCACTTGGCCCAAAAAAAGGAACCCAAGCGAAACTTCAATCCGCATTTTAATTATTTTCCATTTAAATAAAGCCCACACACTCACACACCCACTGGCATTTACATACACCCACATGTGCTCCATTCCATTTGCCTGTTTACGTCGTAAAAACTTCTTTTTTCTTTTCGGCTTTTTCGTCAGCGGCCTTGCTTTTGGCCATTTTCTTTTAGTTCCTGCCAGTTTTACACTCTTTTGAAACAAAAGTGACACAAATACACCCACACCCTTGTTGGGCCTTTCAATAAATTGAGCCTTTCCTTAATACCCTTTAATGGGGGATTGTATGCATGTCAAACGGACGGAATATAGTTATAAGATCTTTTAATTATCTGCGATTCGGAATAAAATTAATTAGATTTACAAGTTTAAAAGTTATATAAAACATAATATATGCCTTACTATATTTGTGAATTAATAAAGATACCTCCTGTTACTCAGTAACAGGCACATGCCTTTCCTTTTCAGTGGTCGTTTTGCAAATAATTTTGCCAAGTTTGGCTTTCAAACTGGTACCAATGCCAAAACATTTGAAAATACAACTTAAGGGTAGAGGCACTGCGAAAGAAGACTGTCCTCACACTGCATTTAAGGTAATGAGCTCATACAAAATGCAATTAAAAGCTTGTTGCCAAAAATGCAATTTTGCGTATCTTTTTCTTTGCTCCCTGCTGAAAACACATAATAGCATACGTACATAATTGTGTATGTATATTTTTAAGCTCGGACTTGGCAGTTTGGGCACAGCATGCAAAGCATTAATGCATTTTATGGGCCCCAACCGACAGCGAATGCTTTTAACGACGCGACGGTAAAAGTAAGGAAAAACTGAAAAACAAACCATGAAAACGGCTAAAGTAAATTTTTTTTAAAAGATCATTTGGTTGAAAATGAAAAACTTGTCAGGAAAGATATTTTTCCGAATTTAGTGATACCAATTATTTTGTCTTTGGAATGTATACAAGTTAAGATTGTCACTGGTAATTTTTTAAAAAAAATATATTTTATTTTTTATTTAAACTTGGTGTTAAGCCTTTTATTTCTTATCACTTATACAAGACACTAATTTATAACTGTCGAACCGATCGCGGTCTCGGACAAAATAGGACTGCCGCTTAATTCTAAAAAATTATCCAACGAACCTCGGCCAGAAGCTTTTCTTTCTTAAGCTTCCAGAACTAATTTTTGTTTAAAATAAAAGCTTATGCTGAAACTGTCGCATCGATGCAATTTGATTCAAAATCGGAACGCAATATGATCTGAACTTAGAACGCAATACTGAGGGCTTCGAGCGGAAGCTTGGATTGAGTTTTGAAAATTGTTTATTAATTCCATATGAGGCCCGGTTTCACGGGTTGGATAACTTACATACAACGATATTGCTTAAAGTTGAGTACTATTTTCTAGTTATAATTATTGACAATTTTTCTATCTACAACAATTTTACTAATCCATATTGGTTAAATTATATCTGAAGAATAAATTATATGTTTAATAGCAGATCCTTTTATATACAAAAAATTTTCTATTTGTTATTACTATAATTTATCTGAACAATAAATATACCAATAATTTGAAATTATTTGCTTTTCCCATGTGTTCATATTTTAATATAAAATGTCCTTAGACGAGCTAAACAATAGTACGATTTCACTTGCTCTCAAGGCTTGGCAAACATGCAAAACGAATACGTTTCAAATGTCTTGTATTTTCTTTGTAAGTCACCGATTCCATTATGCAATGTGTAATGTATTGTAAGTAAAAAGTCTATTATATTGCTTTCCTATTCTATCTTTTCAGTTTTTGCATCTCATGCAGTTCATTGGCCCTGCTGATTTCCATTCTATTTTCATTTTCCCTTTTTCTGTACCCTAACTCCCCTTGTTACGGCTCACTTATTTCATTTGCCTTGATACCTTGTGGTATTCGAATTGTTTGCACAATTTATTTCAACTTCGGTTCGGGTGAGGAAGTGAAGTTGGAAACGAGAGACTCGGTATGACAAACATTTTTGTGCCGATTTGCTAGTCTAGTTTTGTGGGTCAAGTGGGGCATGCATGTGCATGCACATCTGTATGCAAATGTCACCCACTCTGTGTTTGAATGAATAAAACCACCAACTGCAATTACGAGCAGATCAAAGTGTTTCCATCAGATTACAGTTGTGGCAATATGTGCGAAGCGGAAAATGTTGATTGCTGATCAAGTAGGTAAATCTTTGATTTATTTAAATCGGGTAATAAGTAAACTGTTTGATTTTTTAATTATTTTAATCTTAATATCATAGTAAAAAGGTTTAGTACTCTACAGAAATCAAGCATTGGAAGTAGTAAACAACTATAAAAAATATGTTATGGGCAGCACTGGAACATGATGCCAATACCATAAAAAATCCGTATACATTTTCCGTTTATCCGTAAGTATTAAATGGTTGGTTTGTGATTATGAAATAAAATAATGCCAAGGATTATGGTAAAAAGACCACTGATATTGAAATCTCTGATGATTATAGGACAGTTACTGATCCCAATAGGTTAATTAAGCCCACCATTCATTGTTTTCGTAACCCTTTCCCCCGAAATTCACCTGGCATAGAAATTTACCTGGCTGGCTGTGCTCACGTCATCGTTGCCGTGCAGCTGCCAACCTTTCTTAGACCGCAAAAACTCATTACGACCCCCCTTGGCCCACCTCCCTGCCTTTGTGTGCTCCCTTTTACTTGCTGTCTCTGTTGCTCGGTGCGTTTTTGCTATTTCGCAATTAAAACTTTCATTAAAGTAATTAAAATTGCAACAAAATAAACAAAAATACAATCGAAATCTGCAAGGTCTGGCGAGCGGAGGGGATTTCGGGTTGGGGACTCGGGGTTCGAGGTTTGGGGAAGAAGATGGCAGCGGGATTTGACAGACACACACAGAAATGCAGTTAAAAACGGTCCATTTCCATGGCGGGTTAAAAAGTGGGTGGCTGAAACAAAGACAAAAGTGTGACAAATATAAACAGGGGTATAAATAAAATGGTTAAGTGCTGGCTGGCTGGCAGGGGGATATAATAAAATGTGGTAATTGTAAATAAGTGGAAAATGAGTGCCGGGTTTTCAGGGGGCGGGGCTGAGGGCCATGGGCTGTGGGCTGTGTGTCTATTGCATTTGGCGGGATAACATTTTAAATTCAAATTAAACGACCGGCAAAGCCACAAAAGGATTGACATGAAGTTAGTGCCACCAGCCAAGCCAGTAACAACAAAAAGGGGAAAAGGCGACAACTTGACTAAGGGCAACCACAGCTCCAGTTGGCAGCTGTCGTTGTTGCACCAGCATTTTCCCATCTATTGTTTTGTTTGAGCTTGACATTTGCATGGCAAATACGAAAAATGGGAGTGAATTGGGGCCAAGTTCGAGTTACAAATAAAATGTTCTACGTTTCGTAGTATTCAATTAATTTCCAAATAATTTGCAAATAAGCAGACAAGCGAACAACAAAAAATAAATAACAACAATGGCTCTCGTTTCCAAAAGAGCCATCATTGTTTGGATGGTTTTTCTCTGAGGGTGCATTTTGGCAAATTAGTTTTCTCTCTTGATACTTGATGCATATAAATTGGAAAATCAGGCGATTAAATCTGAAATGTTGGGCTATTAAAATCGCATGATGTTGAATTGAGGTCACAATTTAAACGTTTAAACTGCTAATGGTCATAAACGAAATATTTCGGTTAACAATTTTAGAGACAAGGAAAAATTTGAAGAATGGAACTAAAGAATGCTTTGTGGTTTCTGATAATGCCCAGAAAGTAGCAAACTTTAATAACTCAATTGTAAATGTGTATTTTAATACTTTTCGAGTCGTGTCAGTTCCCATATCTTTCTTCCATTCATATTCATATTTTCATCTTGCAGTATGGGAAATTCGATGCCGATGTCTTGGGGACGGAAATAAAAGATTTTACACTCCCCTGGGACTTTCCGCACATTCCTCGGCAGGCAAACAACTTAGCCGGGAAAACGTTTAAAGGCAACTTGACACGCCGGCAAATAAAATCTAAACTTCTTAAAGAAAACCCTCCTCTTTTCCCCCGCACCAAGCCGCCGAGGGGTCGATGAAGCTAAAAACGAATACGAAAAGCAGTAAAAAAAATGATAAACGCTTCAACTGATGACACATTCAGTTTCACACACGAACGACTTTCAATTTACATTTGATGTTTTATGTTTCGCAGCATTTACCAAACGAAAAACGAAGAAAAACCGAATGAACCGAGAGGGGGTGGCGGTGGAGATGGGTTCGGAGCCCAAAGAAAAAGAATCACTCATACGCACCCACGCACATGAGGATTGGCGCCCGACGTTTGACGCCGCATGGCAAAGCGCTTAGAAAAGAAATAGCACATAGCACACAAAAAACACTGAATACTGGGGCCCAGACCAAGTAGAACTTACCAAAAGGCAGCAGTTCGAAGGAGTGGCGGCTGGAGAATCCTGCAGACGACAACGGTGCCAAAGAGACGACCGGCGGAGGGGCGGGATGGTTGGGTAAATAAACGAAAATATTTTATACTTCAAATGGAAAGCGAAAAGCTAAAAAAACTCGACTGCCTGAGAACTGAAATGCCCTATACCAACACTTAGTTTATATGAGGAAAAAACTTTTATTAAAAAAAAAATGTATTTTAAATACTTAATATCATATTATATGATTATTTCTATATGCTATGATCCATATATCAACTGTCACTTAACATAAAAATTTTTAAAAATATGTATTTATATTATTATGCAATTATTATTATAATCGCTTAAAGATTCTGAAGTATTTAAATCTTACACATCACAACTTAATACAACACTTAAGGTAGAGTACTACCAAAAGTATATACAACATTTACTTACATTACTTATATAATCAAACTAAAAGATTTTAAAGTATTCAAATATAAAATAACATAAAATTGTAAACGTAGAGTGTATCAAAATGTATTAAAAAAAATTATTTATTTTTTAACAAAAACATTTATTATTATAATCAAACTTAAAGATTTTAAAGTACTCAAATCTAACATAGAGCATTATCAATTTTCGCAGAGAGCCAAATTGACTGGAGTAATGCGAGGTGGGTAAAAATATTGCAGAACATCATTTTCAACAAGATCGAAAAATGGTTTTATTTGTTCAGCAAAGCCGTCAAATCAGGCTGACCTTTGATTTTGCTTATTTTTTAACCTTAAAAGAATAAAATACATTATTGTTAAAGCCTTCGCATCTTCTTCTGATTAAAATTCGGCTATCATTTATGTCCCAACAACTGAGTTCAAAACAAAGTCCACTTCACATTCTTGGAAATCCAATAATATTAATTTCCTTACCCGCAAAGCGGACTGAGTTGCCAAAAAAGAAACTTCAGCCAACTTGTAATAAGCAGCACTCAAGGACATTTCCTACATATTGACAACTTCGTAGTGTAAACTTTTCAATGGTCACTTGTGAGCGTTTCCCCGAAAACCGATGCTTGACAAGTTGGCTCTTTTGAGATCGGCCACAAAGGCACTTCAGATGGAGGCCCACACAAAATAGAAGAGCCGCACTCAGCATGCGGTCAGCAAAAAACAAGAAAGTAAAACAAAAGCACCCAGAAAGCAGTTTGAGCAGAAATTGCCCATAACGAGCACTTGACCAGGGACAAAATGTGAGATGCCAGAGTTCAGGCGAATTTCACATCATCTTTTGTATACCTTTTTCGGTATCCCCGTATCCCCGTATCCATGTATCCATGTATCCGTGGGAAACAAATTTAAAGCGCTCGAAAAGCAAAAACACCATGCACTTAAAGACCCCACATTTGTCTCAATGAAGGCCGTGTCACATAAGTAACGTTAAGTTCTCTTTTTACCTAATTTATACAGTTTACTCTGGGCGGTTGTCCGAGGACCGATGTCCGAGGTCCGAAGTCCCGAGGTCTCTGCGGTCCCCCATTTATGTCCGGATTCAGGGAGTGGAAGCCATATAATTGCGCTTATCTCTTGGCGCACACTCAAGTGGCCCGGCTCAATATGTTTTTGGAGTGAAATGAAGTGCCCATCGTGTCCACTTGGACAAAAAAAAAGATAGAAAATGGGGCGGGGCGGCCAAGAGGCAGTGGCATCGGAATCCCAGCAGAAATTTTTGTATTTGATTTAAAAGGAAATACCTTTTTAGTTGAAGCCCCTCTTGTTTACCCTGCTGTTTTTCTTTTCTTGGTGTTTCCTTTTTTTTCCCTTGTGGTGACATTTTTATACGCTGTGTGGTAAGGTTTGTGAGGGGGGTTTAAGTTTTTGGCATGCTACCAATGAGATTATCTTAAGTGGGGTGTTGGGTTTTTTGGATCTGGGAAAGGTGGAGAACCTCAATTGCAGTCTCCAGGCTGGGTTTCCTTTTTTGCCCCTACATAGAAATAAGCTGCGCAATAGTTTTCAACTGTCTGGGAGGTCTGTGGTTTTTCTTTTTCTCCAACAGCGGGTTGTTAGGTAAATCGACGTAAATTGGTTTTTAAAGAAGTTGAATGAATAAATTATGTGCCCAAATAGAAGGCCAAGCAGCAGAAGATTCATTGTCAATATAAATAGTAGGGACTTTTAGGGTTAGGGCCAGTTAAAATAATAATCTATAGAAAACCTTTGATTAAATAAAGGATTATTCTGTATTTTGAGTCTCTAAATATTTTATCGGTTGTGCATCCTCGGCTTAAGTAAATCTGCAGCTAAAACAATAGCCGTTAACCAAAATTCAATCCATTTGGTAATCGATTTAATACTCCATTTAAGCAAATTTAAACCTTCCTTCATTTTGCTATCCATTCTCGCCCAGGTCGCCTTATTCACGCTGTGAGTGCATCTTTTGAAAGCCTCAAGTGTGAACACACATTATAATAAACGCCTCAATTGTTGTGCAGTCATCTGTGTAATTTATGTTTAGCTAATGTTCAGGGATCGATGAGCTTGTCAGCTTTTGTGAATCACAACGCCCGCAGACGCACACGAGGTCCTGTATCCTATATAACCTATATCCTGTCCCGCACACACATGCCCTTACATTAACCCCCCGAAAAAGCGAAGGAAGCTGGAAAATAACGTTAAGGCTGCTTCGTTGAGTCTAATAGACTTTCGTGTCTGCCTCGACATCGCCGTTGCCCCAGTTTAGAGCGGGTCCTGTGCAAAATCCTTTCGGCATCTCTTCACCCATCTCCTACATTTTGCTGGTGTTATTCTCCGTTTTTTTTTTTTTTTAGACATGTTTCAATGATTTCTTATTTTTGCCAGAGGGGCGAATCTGTTGCGCTGCTGTTTTGTCGTTAGAGAAATTCAATTTTTTTTATTTGTCGCTCCAATGTTAAATCATTGATGTGTGAAATTTGTGAGCTTCGCCAGGAGGAGAGCAGCATCAACAACAACTTGACTTTGATCGATTTTTAAGGCAGTTTCTCTAGCCCACTTTGATTTTCTTTCTACTGCCTTTCTGGTTGGTTTAAAATTTCTCCACATCAAGTGGGCCCTGAGAAGGAATTCCCTGGGCTGGTGCTCCCTTTTCCGAAGTAAGCCCATTCCAGTCTAGTCACTTGTTTCGTAAACAGCTCGTACGCCTTCACCAGTACACAAACCAAAAGTCCGAAAAAATTCCGTGTTTTAAATAAAATTGGAAGTCTTTTCTTACGCGAATCTTTTGGACGGAACCGAAACGTGAGTTGTGCATTTATTTTAAAGTGATTTTTTTTTATATTAGTTTCCCGTGTAGTTAACCCACTCAAAAAATGTGCTGCCAAGGAGCCTGTGGATCCGTATCCTACGCTTTGGCGTACGGGCCCGTTGGACCCGCTTTGCCGGCCATGAACTACAACAACTGCTGCTGCGGCCCCAATCCGCCCTGTGGTCCCTGGACTTGTCCACCAAACAGGTGCTGCTGCGCCGGCGAGTGGGGCTGCTTCGGACCCTTCTACTGAAGACCCCGGGGATCGGTCGAGTCCAGCAAACACAACGCAGAAGGATGTGGAATTTTTTTGTTCTTTTGGTTTGAGCCTTACTGCCTTATGTACAAAGGCTTAAGCTATTCAATAAATTAGTGTACTCAAAATGTTGGCAATGAGATTTAATACAAGGGCTTGTGAGTTTGAAAGGGGTTATGCTGACTTCATTCTGAAAAAAAGAAACCAGGGAACGAAAATAAACATGTGTACTAAGGTTGACATTTATGAATCAAAACATTTTAATCATATTCGCAGAGGACGCATAAATTATCAAATTAAAAAGAAGAATTTATCTAAGAAAAATTGGAAATATATTTTTGGTTTCTGATAGAAATTGCGTGTTTGGCAAATTTTTAAATAGAAAATTACATTTTGCAAGTGCGTCTATTACTAAGAATGTCCAAGTTTTGCATTCCAATTTTTATTCAATGCTTTCCAATTATTTTTAGTGAAAGTTGACCAATAACTCCTATTCGCAAAAGGTGTATAAACTAGCAAAATGTAAAATTAAAAAAAAAAAAAATTGGAAGTATTTTTCGGACCCTGCTAGAAATCATCAAATTTTTAAAATGTAAACATTTGTAAATAATCAAATAATTTGTTTCCAAAATCATTGAATATGAACTACCAAAGACTATGCAGAAGATATCTATCGCCCCACAACTAAATTATGGATCCGCCAATGATTCCATCCGAATATATTTTGACCAGTTTATAAATTTTATTTAGTCCATTTTCCAATTTTATTGTGTCCTGCTGCTTTTAACTTCACTTATCGAATGAGATATAATCCCGATTTGCAAATAAGCACTTATGATTTAGCTATTCCCGTATTACTTCGCCTCCTTTTTTTTCTGACCACCATCCTGTGTACAAAGTTGGGCATCCAGCGGGGACAGGATGTGCGGCACGTAGCAGTTGTTGGTGTTCTTCTTGCGGCTCGTATCAAGGACATAACACTTATCGCAGGGACCGCAGGGTGTGGGTATAAAGTCTCGGCCGGTGAAACGCACGGTGGACAGAGGTGGATTGTTGCAGGCCAGATCGTAGGAGGCACAGGCCCAGCCACCGCACATGGTTAGGATATGACAGGAGGAACTAAGGGGTGTAGGGTTATAATTAAGATGAAAGTGGAAACTAAGTACGAGGTATTCCTTTAAACTGTTGCAAGTCAATACCACCTTTAAACGAAATATAATTAATTTAACCATTGGTAATTAGGAAGGACTATCGTTAATAGAAGGAGTAAGGAGTGGAAATACTTTTCTAAAATAAAATAAAAACTTACCCCGTTGGAAGTGTTAGGTGTTAGATGTTGTTCCGACAACGATTGGACAAGGACTGAATGGTGTTTGTTTCTTGGCTGACAGTCTGAATTTTTCAGGGCCTACTTTGGGAAAGCGGAACCCCTCCACTCGATTGTGTGACCTCTCCAGATCGGATGAGCTGACCTAGCAGCCGCAGCAGCCGCCGCAGCAGCCGTAGACGGAGCAGTCGTCACCTGGACCGCAGGGCGTGGGTGCGAAACAGCGCCCTGTGAATCGCAGGGTTGACAGGCGCGGATTGCAACAGGCGAGGTTATACGAACAACAGGCCCAGCCACCACACATCTTGACTTTCTTTGAGTTTTTCAAATTTGTACTACCCTTTGTCTATTTTTTGTCGGTTTTTTTTTTTGGGTAAGTAATTGCCGATGGAGCGGACACAAAATCGAGTGTTTGGTACCGAAGTGGGAAACGAACTGAAGTTGACTGGCTGTACGGGGGACCAAAGGCGATTTTTCGCTCTGGCAGTTGTTGACAATCTCATCGAAGCCGCCCTCGGGGCTTCCTACGCTTCGAAAATCTGGCCTAAAAAGGAAGCTGGCTAAATCGAAATCGGAAAATGGGTGGCACCATGGAATGCAAATGGAAAGTAACTGAACATAACTAAGGGAACCTTAAAGATGAATATTATTGGAATAATTCCACATTGGTTCCCTAAGAATAATATTAGATTTTTGATATGACTATTATTATTTCCTGATAATAATAATGGGTTTAATTTACTGCCCTATCTCAGAAATCCCTCATTTTTGTAGACTATCCAAAACCTTGAGATTTATATCCATGACCCAATCTTTATATGTAGTAATGGTACTTTTAATTGTATTAAAGTCCTAATATTTTATCAACTGAACCTATCTATTAACTACTTTCAAAGTGAGCATTTTAGTGATATAATCCCACAATTCCATTAATTCTACTAGACATTTTCAACTGCACAGTTGGACATGCAAATATCTATTCGGCGGATAACGAAGCGTGATGAAACTTTTTGTCGCTCCTCTCCACGATGCTGCATTCCACCTCCGATTCAACCGGGCGGAGACAATCAATTACATTAGCCCCCGACGGACCAGAGGGTCTGAAAAGGGGGCGTGTCTGGATGAGAGGATCCAATGGACAAACCCACGCATGGTCAACTGTGCAAATAGCACTCGGAGGAGAACAGATGCGACAGAGGGTGGAGGTTCCGCTTGGTTATTCTTAGCCGACATATGTGGGATTTAAAATGTGACCACAAGACAAATATAATTTCATGACTAATGTAATTGTTTCTCTGGAAATTAGGTGGGGTATTAATTGAGCTGGGATAGCAGTTAGAGACATTCTTAAAATAGTTTTAGATAAATTAAATAAAATTGTAAGCCCATACAATAAAATAGATAGTTTCAATTGGCCTGCACTGTGAGTGACTTATAAAGAAACTATATCCTTGCTTTACTTGCCATTTTTTTTAGAAATACTCAACGAAACTGCAAGAGTTTTTAAACAACAACAATTGCTAAATTTTCCAAGTGGCTTTGCAACTATTGGCGGACAAAAAAGGTGCTAAATAGGCGCCTGGAGCTGTGAACGGTCAACCATCATTGCCCCGGAGTATTTAGCACTTTTTTTAGCGGCAAGTATTTGGTAACAGGTGGCAAGGAACTAAGTAATTTCTGGGATGAGTTGTGCGGCGCCAAGATGTCGGACGCCGTGTGGACCCTGCGGGTCCGGTTGTAAGCCCTACGGAGGAGGAGGTTGCTGCGGATCTGGCTGCGGATCTGGATGCGGAGGTGGACGCGGAGGTGGATGCGGATCTGGATGCGGAGGTGGATGCGGAGGTGGATGCGGAGGTGGATGCGGAGGTGGATGCGGGAGTGGATGCTGCAGTGGATCCTGCGGAGGATCCTGCGGCGCATCCTGCGGCGGATGCTGCGGCCCACCGCCCTGTGCCGTGGTCTCGTACCGCCTGACCTGCGGACCCGTGGGTCCCCTGCTGCCCTGCATGAAGTGCACCTGCAACTGCGGATGCAACGGCTCCTGTGCCCCGCCCTTCTATTATGTGCCGAACAAATGCCAAAATTGCTGGGAGTGGGGCTGTTTCGGACCCCTGTACTAGTAGTACCCTGTGTTGCCCTGTTGTTGCACTTTTGATGGAACTTTTCATACTTGTGAATGCAATAAATTCACGCGTCAGCCAGAGTTATTTGTGCATTTTTGTTTTTTGTTTGATTTTTTTTTGCCTTTCTGACAGGCTAACAAATGACCGAGGTCCAGTTTCAGGGTTGCCAAAGTTTGCGCCATGAAAATCATTTAACATTCGAACTTTTGTTAGCCAGCCCGCAAAAAATCGGAAAAAAGGAAATGGACAGGGAAAAGTTGCCATTGGAGAGGCTAGAAAAACAATGAAAAAATGGTTAAAATCTGAAAGCTGCTTGTTTTGGTTTTGCATACGATGGGAATGCGGGGGCGGTGGTGAAATGAAAAAAAAAACCTCGGCAAAAACAAAATATGCGTGTGAAAACCTTCCAATCTATTTGGTTACACGACGTACTTATGTAGGTCATGGATCTGACAGTTTTTGTTCAGCCATTCGGTTGTATTTTTTAGCCACGCTTGAATAGCGAAGACAGGTCAATTGAAACAACTTTTTGACAACGTTTCGCGGAAAAGAGCCAACAAAATATTTTGGTTTAAAAACTACCGTAGCTGGAAATAAATTGAGGCACTTCTCACCATAAATTAGTTTTTTAATTAAACCCCCATTTTATTTGGTTCACAAAATAATAAATTAGTCAGGTATGAAACTGGATCGGGATATTAAATAAAAACCACACCGATTTATGGTCTAAATCCGACCGACATGTGTTTGTATTTGGGATCATAACCATCAAAGATTTTTTAATGGAAACCAGAGATAATATTATACAATTTTAATTTACACTGAAAGCAAGCTTTTTTAAAAGAATAGATATTTAATTAAGATTGAAAATTAATTCAATTACATAGAAATGTTCCATTATGTTCCTCAGAGAAACCAATGGCAAAATAATATTTAAACATTTAATTTCTATTTAAGTTGGAAATCACAAGTGCTGTTTTCACTTAATTATTTTTTCGTTTCTTTGTCATAAATCGAAATTGTCTTTGCAGGGTCGGTGCAACGTTAGTTTTACGGCTAACAAAATTATTTCGAATTTCAGTCAATATTTCCATAAAATTGAAATATATATATTCAAAGCTTAAAGTCCTTATATAATATGCTTCATTTTTTAACTAACTTTAACTAACTGTCTTCGCTTAAAAATTTTATGGCAACATGGAGAAGAAGTGTCTATAGTTGGTCAGCATTTTATATATTTATATATTTAATCAAGCATACCGAATTTACAAACCTATCTATCTATCCTAACGTAAATTAGATGACATGGATCGTCAAAGTAAATCAAATATTCGTTAATCCAGAATTCAACAGTATGAAAAATTAACCTAAGTCCTTTACTACTGAACATTTCAAATTATTATTTATAGGCATTTGAATGCGTTTATTAACGTTGCAAAAAGTAAAGTTTTAATTTTATTTGTCAAACAATAAAAAAATTCTGTAGTTAAAACTTTTCCTCCATTATATTTACTATCGTTCTGAAACCCACATTACTTTTAAATGTAACAAAGTAAGAAAGTTTAGGGTTAAACGGGGATTTAGGTACAATTTATATTGATGTACGCACCGCCGTAAAACCCACATATAGCTTAACATGAGGTGTACAGATGAAGAATTTTATTTATCTTATCATGAAAAATATTTTATGCAAATTTAAAATCAACTAACTACGAGTAATTGGTAAAGAAATCTTTACATGGGTTGAAGAGTTAATGGTTTTGGTGAAATGATTTAAAATGCTCTAATACAGAAACTTGTTTGACTAGTTTCAATTGAACTACTAGTTTACCAACTGCTTGATACAAAACATACATGTTTTGTATATATACAGGTATTTTATGTGTAATCAGAGAATATCGAGAGAGACAAACAAACTATTTTATTCGAAAAATCCTCCTGCTTGTGCAGAAATTCCTGAAGCAAGCATCCACACAAAGACCGTATATTGTATTTTGGGGCCCCCCAGTAAAATTGCGAAGTAAAATCACAGACACAGATATAGATATAGATATCATCATCACCCAGTCGGAACTCTCAACCGAAAGTAACTCACCTTTGGGTAACTGGTGAGCAAGGCAAATGTTATGACTGCCGGCAGTTGTTGTCTTTGTGTGCGTTGTGATTGTTGTTGTGCCGGCAATAAATTAACTTATTTTAGCACGTTACACGGCTTTTCTCACACTTTCACATTGCTCTTTCTTCCGCACACACACATGGCACTAGGTGGGCGGTGGGTGGTTTACTGGGTTCACTGAAAGCGCAATGTCAGGGGATTTCAAGACCGACCAGAATATATCCCGCACTGGAGGATAGGGCTTGACCTATGCTCTTCGCTCCCTAGTAGAGTATTTTCTCGTGGATTTTGTACATTTCTCACATATTTTTCATAATTTTCGCGTACAAATAAAACTTTTTGGCAAAATGAAAAGTTTGTCCTGTTTTCAACTCTGTTTTTTTCTTTGTTTTGGCAGCGCACTCAAATCTCTGGTGAAATATTAATTTTCACAAATTCTGACACTTTTTTAAGCCGGCATTTGTTTGTCCACCGGGTTGCTATTTCCTTTGCGATTCTCGAAATATTTTTATTTTTTGATGTCTTGTTAGGCTGTTGTTTATACTTTGTTGTGATGGGGATTTTATTTAAATTTATTGCCTCGTTGGCCCTCGTATTTGGCAGCTTTGTTGTGGTTGTACTCGGGGGCAGCGAAATGGGGCGACAGCAGAGCGAACCAAACGATTTGACATTATCAACGTAACTGAAGCATCAGCGGCAGGAAGCTGTCGGCCCTCGACGGAATCGGAATCCCAGCAACAGCAGCTGCTGCTGAAGGACCCGATGCCGATGCTGTTAAATAGAAGCTGGAATCGAAGGAATTCGGTTGTAATCGTGTCCTGGCAGCCAGAGAGGTGGCTAAAAGAGGGCTCGGCACTTGACGAAACCCGAGCCGAGTCCTTGTTTTGGCCAGGGATTTTACAGAGAGTGCCGGAAAAAATATAGCCATGAGCGTACGAGAGAATTTATTTAAATTTCCTGTTGGCGAGAAAGCTTTCAAGTTCGAAAAGAGGGTTGTTTTCGTTAAACAGGGATTGTAAGGGATTTTTTGCCCTAACAGAGAACCTAAAAGACTGTGTTTGGATCATGTTATCCGAGCCATGTTATCCCAATCTAAAGAACATTTTACTTATAGGCATTACTTAAAAACCATTCATTATTTTTTATTTTATTCCGCATTTTTAGGATTTGTTCTACTTATACTAAAATGAATTTAAACTATAAATAAACCCTAACATATTGAAATGAAAAATATATTAAGCATTTTAAACTAATTTTCTTAAGATTAAATGATATGTATTAAATTGCAGAGTCCTATCAACAAACCAATTATCTATTCAGCGTCTAGAAATTACCTACATTTATGAAAACTAAAAATAATCCATAAAATAATGTATTAAAAAATATAGTAAGTTACTCAAATTAATTTTCATAAGCTTATATAATATGTATAAGATTGCAGAGCTCCTATTAACTACCCAATTATCTATTCATCGTCTAGAAAATACCATTATATTTAGTTTTAAAAATACAAATAGTTCAACAATTATGCAAAAGGTGTTTAGATACCATTTTATTTTGTTTTATACCTACAAATTTATTGAAAAGCATTTTCATAAATTCTTAAAACATAAACTCCACATCAAATAAACATAGATTTAAATAGAAATTTAGCATTTCGGAGAGGGAGAAACTAAAGCGTGAACCCTAGGAGACAGCGACCAAAGTGGTCAACACCGAACGGAACTAATGCACAACATGCAGAATGGAAACCATATTGACAAGATGCAGTATCCATGGAGATATACATAGGATGGGGGACCGAGCTGAAGAACAGCAGCGGTTGAAACATAAAGCAATAAACAAGAAAATACCAAATGCATACGAGGCAGCAAACATGACAAGCAGTAGTGGTGGCAAACAAAACAGAAAGGATACATGTGAACATGAATTGACATATATATATATATGATGCATATATACTGTGTGGGAAATGCTCTGGCTAGACAATAACTGTAAAATGTAAATATTAATATTGTCATAATAGACAAGACAAGTTGAAAGACGGAACTGGGGGTGCCCGGTGTCCGCAAAGGATAACGATGACGGCCCCTATGGATCCCGATCCCGATCCAGGTTCCAGAGACCAGATCCTGACGAATAATCGCAAAAGTGCCGTTAAGCTGCCAGCTACCGAATGCGAGCGAAACAGAATGTAAAATGTCAGCTCATTTCCGGTTGCTTAATTTGAAATCGTTGTGCCAAAAATTACAAATGAGCTGACAATGGCACACCGAAGAAACCAAACAAGCGAAAAATAACAGGACACGGCAGGACATGGATGCCAGACAGAGAGAGAGAGAGAGAGATAGGAACAGAGAGGGAGATAGATAGAGGGGCATGGCGACAATAAGCACAAAATAGCAGCGTCTAATACGCAAAATAAACGAGAACTGGCCACAGCATGACAGGCAGGATAACACTGGCCAGCTGGGCGCAGTCCTTTGGCAGGACCCCAGACCCCAGACCCTCGGCCCCCGCCCTGGAAAACTTCCCACCGCACGCCCCCCCTCTCGTGTTTTACAATTTAACGCACATCCTAACAAGGCAACGCCCCATAGTTTAATTTTTGTCTCTCCGCCTTGATGTGTGCATGAATTTCGCACACTGCAAGAAACAACTTGGGGATTAAGCCTTAATTTCGATATCTAAAATTGAGAACCAAATTCAGAAATATTTACTGAAAATTAAAATGATGAACACAGTTCCTTAACTCTAAAATATATATTTAATATACGAAGGGAAAAAACACAAGCACTCATATATTGTTTATTCCCAACATATAAACCTTTCTCTTAGACTAGGGTTCTTAAAAATTCTTAAGAAAAAATAAAATATAATAGAGTTGAAAGAAGTTTTAGTCCGGCATTAATAAAATTTCTGTGGTTTTTACTTCTAATTTTTACATTCGAAAATGGTTTTCAAATATAAAAATTGATTCTACGCAAATATATGTGTTATATTATATACAAGAAAAATGGTAAAATGAATATTCATAGATGTTTAAGGTAATGTTGTACTCTATTCATTGTCACTTAAAATAAAATTTTAAAAAATGTACATTTCTAAGTTAATAATAAAAATAATATTTTAAATAAAAATATATTACACTAATAGTTTTTAATACAATTCATTTTTTTACTTTTACTAAATTTTTCTTACAAGTTAAAGAAGGTACAAATCGTTTTGAAAGTATATTTTCCTGTTTATTAAAACTTCATTAACTTAATCCAAATTTTTCTAAGTGCACACTCCCTCTCTGTCTCTCGGACATCTCTCATTCTCTCTTCCGCTGGGCTTGCTGCACTCTAATCTAATGATGACAAGCATCGGGTCGGGGAAGCCCCTCATTCGACCACGAGTTTGAGTGTCGCTCTTTTATTGCGTATACGCCATGTGCAACTTGCCCTCGACACAGACACACTCACACTGCCTTGCATACAAAGATGGTAGCCACAATGTGTCGAAAATTTGGTGCGTTCATCGTCATTCACCTTTTCGTTGAGTGCAGGCGATAAAATGTACGGTGAGCACACTATCTACTACCATCAAGTTCTCCCCAGGACCTCCTACTCACTTTTTTTGCGCTTCAAGGATTCCTCCAGCTGCTGACAGCTTTTTGGGTTAAGGAGCAGCCACTGCCAAATGGTCAAGGTGGCAACTTGACTCGTCTGTGAATAAAGTGGGAAAGGTGAGTTCGTGTCCTGTTGAAATAATCAGAGCGATCAGTTAAAGTAATATAGTTTAATAGCTTTAATAACCATTTTAAAGATATTCCTTTTTAATCAATATTTATTATTATAATTTCTTTGTCAGAGAAAAAGTACCTTGCTAAAGGTACAAGAACACTATTTATAATTTGTAACCCCTTGTGCCTTTTGATTCTGATTAATGAGTTCTAGGAATTGTTCTTCCTGGCTTCAATAAACCCCGCCGCTTAACACCTTGCCTAGCGCTTTTCCAAGAACTTAATTAACGTTCATCAACTAATTGACTAATTTATGCAAGTCAAATAAATGTCATGTCAACATATAATTAGTTATGGCGCCTGAAGTGCGGCTAAGCAAATGCGGATGTGAACGGAAGAGTGGAAAATTTGCTAATTTATGCATGATTCCAATTCGCAATGGCAAAGCGAGTCTCTTTCGCGGCTAATTAAATTCGTGTAATGAAAAAATACAGCAAACAAGGAGGGAAAACTAAGCCACTTCTTTGGGGACGAAGTGTCGGCTGTTTTCCCAACTTGCCTTGCACTTTTGAGGTCATCCCGCGAATCTCTAAGGATGTTCTAAGCCCTGTCAGCGGCTCCTTCTGTTGGCCAGCATAATTTTGTTATTGTTCCTGCATTGCATTACAAGCAACTGCGGAGCCACTCTTGCTGCTGCTTCTTAATCTATTGGATTAGTGAAAATTCAATTAGGCCGGGCCAAGGAGGCTCCTTCTGCTGCGTAGCATCCAATGAAATTAAACTACGAGTGCACTAACTTTAAGCTTGACATTTCGATTCGTAAATATTCCATGTGCCATCGTGAGCAATTACTTTTGTACGATTTAGTCGCGCATCTCGCCAAATATTTGTTTAACGGGCTAAACAAAATATCGCCCACTAAATCCACGTCACAATCCAGCTATAAAATAATAAATAAACCTACGGAAAAAACCTAAATCATTCCATCTAGGAAGGGTGGAAAAAAAGTGGCGCAAAGCTTCATAAAAAATGGTAGCGAATTTCAAACCAATTGCAAACAGTGTTGTAACACAAATATTTACAACACTTTAAACTATATGGCAGCTTCTGAAGCAGAGAAAAAAACCACCACCACAGCTACGGGTGTCTATCAGTAAATGATTGAAAAAATTTATATACACACACCCCACTCATGAAGCGACTGAATAAACAGACGAAAAATGGAATGAAATATCTGGATTCCCTTTGCTGAAAACGCGGATATCAAACCGCTTAAAACAGCGTTCTTGCAACTAAAATTTTGTAATAATAAATATGCCACTTAACAAAATAGATAAATACTATTCGTTTTATTTTCTGTAATATTTGCTTTATATTTGTTAGTAAATATTAAACCAACCCCATTATAAAGGGTATCAAAACCCATTGTAAAAAGGTCGTATGTAAACATGGATAGATATCGTTTAGTTTACCAAAATGTTTATAAGAGGAAGCCATTTTCAGCTGACACAATTTTTAAGTGGACGTTAAAGATAATCTAGGGTTTCTTTGAAAATGCAAGATAATCTACGATTTGCTAACAACAAAATGTATTTATGAGATAGCATTTATTTTTGGCTTCAAATATTTATTTTAAAAATAAACCCCTTTTATATTTTTTTAACATAAAGCTAATTTTACTTCTTGGTCTTATAAACCCAGTGTATATTCTGTTATTTATTTCACTTCTTATTTTATTTAGCCATACTTCACCAGCATTCATTTACTTTTGTTCTGGCCTTTTCGTGGTTTTTGTGTTTTTCTCGTGGGCGGGTCCTTTGTCCTGTGGACAAAATAAGTCATAAATATATTTCGCTGATTTCATATTTTCCACAAGGTTGCGAAAATAACTTGCATAATGTTGCGTTCGGGGAAAGGACGAAGGACTCGGGTCTCAGGACGAACAAAGCACAAAACGGACTTAGCCGCGGCGCAAAGGGGATCCCAACGGTGGGGGGAGCCGCAGCCCCACAAAAAGGGGCAAACGAATAATTCACAAAGAATGAAACAGCAAAGAAAGGCTTACTATTCGCTGGGATATTTAAGTAGATTTGCCTGTTGTCTTTCAACTGTTTCCCATTTCCCATTTCCCATCTCCCATTTTCCATTTCCATGGCCAGACTTACTTTCATATTTTATCATACTTTTCTTTGCTCTTTCCCGGACTTTATACTCTATACCTTCAGTTCTTTTATATTTTTTTTTCGGTTCGCATGTTTTCGCGCTTCCTTCTTTTTATTTCCACGCTTTTGTACTTATAATTTCTCACGTTTTCCTGCAAATGCAGCACAAAAATTTCTCGAAGTAACTTTTAATTTCATGCCATTTAATTCGTTGAAAGCGGAACGCGTAAAAGGAGCAAAAAATCGGCAGCTGAAGAAAGGAGAATACTGCAATTATGCCCGGCTTTCGGTTGTATGTGTATGTAGGGCGCAAAGGAATTTGCCACAGGACACGCTTTATAGCAAAAGTTGCTTCCTTTTTTCTATCTGGCGACTTTCTTGCGCTTTTTTCGCACGCCCGAGCATCAAAAAGTGGCCAACTGGAGGAATCTCTTGATCTTGAGGAATGTTCGTTGGCAAAGAAAACAATTAAGTTACTTCTTAACCATATTTATCCTTAACTAAACATTTTTTTATGAAGGGAAACAGTATTTAAATTAATCCTACTAATTATAATTACATTATTTTAAAATTTGGCCAAACCTGTACAAATATTTTATTTACCGTCCTTACCTAACTTTTGCTTATATTATATTATACAATCTCACAAAAGAGTCACAAAGTTAAATATTATTTTCAGAATTTCTTTGAACTTTGTTTAAATTTTTCCTAAACTTTTACCTAGTCAAAAGTTCAGTATGTATGTATTTAAATATTTTTTCTGAAAAGCAAATCTTTAAAGGTAAGTAACTGAAAATGAAGTACTTAGATGGCTAATTACACCTAGTTAAAGTGCAAAAAAAATGTGCTTTTGATAGTTTTCCCCGACTATGCGACAAGTATTAAATATTTAAGCTGTGCGATGGCCAACTAGAAAATTGATTAACTTTTACCGAGAAGGCTATGGTAAACTTTTTTCGGGATGCATAAAACGTATAATGGAAAGCCAGAAAGGTGAGGCCAACTAATAAAGTTTGCGGTGAAAGTAGCTTAGGCCACGCCCACTCATTGAAGCACTTTACCGGAGGCTGCATAATTTGCACATTTGTTGTGTGTAAGTTGTGGGCTGAATGGGGTGGGCTGTAGGTGGGGTGCGGGGTGTACTTTTACCTTGTTCATGGCTGAAGTTTTAAGACATTACTTAACTGTTATGTCCACCGCAAGGTAGCACACACACGCCCACTTTCACGCAAATCACTTGGGCACGAAAGTGAAACTCGAAACTGGCAACTTTTCCTGCATCCCTCCGGAGGACCTCCTCCATCCCCTTGTCCTCCTTCATGAACTACACTCTTGTTCATCGCAGCACGTCGACCTCTTCATCATCATCGCCCAGTCCTTTGCAACAAACTGCAAGCAAGTTGCAACCTTTTATGCGTGATGTGCCAAGGTGATGGAATCAGGATTTTGTGATGAACAACTAAATATATGTATAAACTTAAGCATCTGGCGCCTGGAAGGCAGGCACTCTTTATTACTCAGGAAATTATTGAGTGAAGATCACGTAAGGTGCATGTTTTATTGGTCTACAAAATGGTAAGCTTTTTTAATCAGTAACTTTGAGTATTTTTCTTATCAATATGTTTTCATTTTGCTGGCTAGTTTTTCCTATATTCGTTCAATTTTCTCGTTCTCCGCCAATCAACATATTTTCCGCGAGCACTGACAAATATTTGAGGCTACAGCACATGTATCAATTTTCTATTGTGTTCCTTAAGGATCTGACAAATGGCAACTCAAGCTGGGAACAACAAAAACCACACTGTACAAAAGGACAAACAACAATAAATTGATGGTGTTGAAATTGTTATTGAGAAATTGCGCCGCATCATCATCATCGGAATCGACGTCATCAAGATCAAAGAGGCTGACTAGTTTGTACGTATATCCTGGCATATCCTCCACCTTCATCGGTCTGCAATGACAATACAATTTAATATTGACAGCGGCGAAAAATAAGGGAAAACAATTGCCCCTCACTCGATTTTTTTCTATTTATCTCCCATATATTTTCGACTGTCGATATTTCATTTATCTTGTGAGCTGTTCATTTTTGACTATATGACTATGTGAAAATGAATTTTCTTACGTTGTCAAGGTATTTGTGCTTTCGACAATTTGTCAGTTTTCAATCAACTTGACTATTGAATGGAAGGACCTGCAAATGTAGTCGAATGAATTTTTGATATCTGAAAAATAAATTGATGAAACAAATAAAGTTGGGTTCCCCCATGAAGTACATCTAAATTCTTTGCTGTTGTGTTTAATTAAATAAAAAAGCCATCTAAACACACAAAAGGAAGCATTAGCAACCACAAAACTTGTTAAACAATCAATTAAAATTTTAATAAAAACTAATTACATGAAAAATGTAGGTTCAGCGTGAAAAACTAACACGTGACATTGTTTGAATGATTTTTTAATCAATCATGTACACTCACATATTCATGCAGCTGTCTACAAAGGGAAAAAGCTGTCTGGCATGAAAATTAGTTCTGCATTATTTCGTTATTTATCGATTGACTTGCATTGACTGTCATATCTTTCCTACGCATGTGTGTACAATTTGAGCAAATATTATTTTTCCACTCATTTCATAATTGTCTTTACCATTTCGGATTTACGAAAAGTTTTTTCCGAATATTTTAGCCGCATTTGAATAATTTGTCAAAGGCATTTTATTGTCATTTGTTACGCCCTATTAATTATGTGGCACACACACATGCAGAGAAAAAAAAAACCCAGTCCACAAATCGGTTTTTCCCTTTCGATCCTATCAGGCGAATTATTTGTCCCCCTTTTCCCTTGCATTTATTATGCTCATTATATCTGTTTGCGAATGTTAACTGCTAAACTGGTAAAGCAAAGCGTTTTTGCAGTCATTCGTTTGGTATTTCATAAAATATTTTTTCATTTTGTTTGTTGCTGTTTATAATAATTTTATGTGTTTGCTGTCAATTGTTTAATATTTTAATTGTTTTTGTTGCCGGCTACTTTGACAAGTCATGTGTAAACCGGGGGCATATGCTTTTATGAATAAACCTATATATTTGTTGCCAACACAAAGTGTGCGGGTCATTGAAAATATTTAATACGCCACTCGGACGATTAAACAAATGTTTATAATTTTATGCAGTTTGATAAATATGATTAAAGAGACAGGGCTGTGAGCTTAATTTGTTTATCTTCGAACAGAAATCAGAAAGCAGGGGGTGTAATTTACATTTTATGAAGTCTTAATAGAGCAAAAGATAGGAGAAAGATAACAGAGTACATTAATAACTAATTTTTAAGTAAGGAGTCGGGGGAGTTCATTTGTGGTTTTATTAACAGGTGGAATCATAACCACTCAATAAACAGTCTTTATAGACCTTTCGGATAATGATTCCTTTAAATTTCTTTAATTAAAATATATCAGCATAAAGCACTCCGATGCAAGTAAATATTATGCCACCATGCACAAAAATAAAGCCTTACAAAAATAGCAGGCGAATCCCTTTCATTTTATGGAGGGCATCATGCAAATTCTCTGCTGAAAAGTAAGGAAGTAACCGACCAGACCGAATCCATAAAAGTTCTTCATTGCTGGCAAAGTAAACTGCGGGGAGGAGTTACTATATATGACAAACATCAATAAAGTTTCGAATAAAACGCAGCTACACAAAGATAAAACTTAAATAAGGTATTAAAATATGTTGTTAATAAATACTTATAAATTAGGTAGCTTAAAAAATACTATTTATTATAATTTTTAAGAATATATCTGTAAGTACTGAATTATTGTAGATCGGACAATAAATATCTGCATAGATTTACTTCATAGAAATCATTTACTATTTTTCTATTATACTAATAGGTGTTTTATATACAAGAACAAAGGTTAATTAATTATTATTTTGACTTTGAGCTTAGGTGGTGATATTTTCTCCAGGTGTTCCCAAAAGCTGAATGGTACAATGCAATGCCCTTGGACTCAGACATCAACATACAAATTTGTATCAAAAAGTTGTTAAACCTTCATAAAATGCGGTAGATGAAAAGGTTTTTCGGGGCGGCGGTGAAGGAAAGAAAAGGAATTCGTAACTTTGTGTTGTGGCCGCCAAGGACCTATAGGTGAGTGTGTGTGGGTAGCACAAGGACCAGGCAGCGAACATAATTATGCAAACTAATACTCATACGACGCGTTCAACTTGCGCTTCTGTTACTGCCAGCCCCGCCCCTTTCCTCCTTTTTTCCTCCCATTTTTAATTAACAGTAAGCGCCAGGATAAAATGGGTGGTTGGCATGGGGGTGGGGGGGATTGAGTCAGGGGTCGTAGAGATTCTGGGGGCTGGCTTTTTTGAGGGCTGAGATCCCTGACTGAGGGGCAAACCAAATGAAAGACACTCACTTCCGCTTGACATGACGTGGAATGTTCTGCACATGCATTTGACTCTGCTCAATGGCGGCCTGTCAATGTGTGCGTTGTCGTGTGCTGGTGTGTGCGCAGTGCACAAATACAAAAGCGAAACCGCAAAAACACAAATATAGTTGCATACTTCTGAGCGCCCACGAACAAAATGTCAACAGCGATGGCTTGAAAAGAAACTAATGCCAGGACCCCAATAACATAATGCTCTATCTTTTTCAAAAACTGTTTTACCTATAAAATACTTGATTGAACGGTTATGATTATGAGCATATTTTGATTTTTATTATTTAAATACATCTCATCTTAATATGACAAACAAACTGTTATGTTTTTTTCTTTCTGGCATACATACAATTTATAAGGCATAAGGCAATCTGTGAAGTCATGGGGAACCTCTTCTAAATAATATAAGTCCAAAATGTAATTTTTAAATATCTAACGATGTACGAAAACAGTATAAAAGTATAACAGATAACATTTTTTAACCTTTTTTCCACTTCATGCTATTTAACAACTGACTGCAATAGTTAAAAAATATATTTATAAAATAGTTTCTAAATAAAAGAAAGTAATAAGGCTTCTTAAATTTTTGAAATCCCTAATTTTCCTTAGTTCTTGCAGTGCAGCATTGGATGATTTCCCTCAAGCCTGGCAGGCCTCAAAAAGTCAGCAACACGTTGCCTCTAATGATATGACTAACGCTGACAGACCCATTCGCACACTCGACGGTGCTGTGTGCGTTCTGTTTGGGGAATAAATTGTTAATTATTATTTGAAAAGAGTTACAGCCGCACAGGCCGCAATCCTGGCGCTGATGAGGATCCTGATGAGGACGATGGGCACGCTGGGTTAGCTGCGTTAGCTGGGGCGGCGTCGAGCCTTTTGTAGGGACCTGCATTCTGCATCCTGCATGGCAGGTTTCTGTGGTTGGCTTGGCTTGCAGTTTTAGTTTCGGCCCCCGATTCTCCCGGAGGGCGTGGCTCGACATGGTCGCCTGCTTCTGGGACTCGCGGCTTCTGCATGCCCATTTGAATCTGCATTTGGCTGCTGTTTTTGGATGAGGCATCTAAATTAACATTCGCGCTCGCCCGCCCTCGGCGTGTGTGTGGGTGTGGCAGCGGCGTCCCTGGAATTAAATCAAGGGGGTTAACAAAACTAATGTATATTTTAATGTTAAAATTAAATATTGTACTTAATAGATAACTTGTAAATGAGCCAGTTAGTCTTAAATAATTTAATTAAAAAAATATATATTTATTTTTAAGACTAGGTAAATATGTATGTATTCTTTAACTATAAATTCTTTTTAAAATATATTTATTTTGAATTTCAGAGTATCCATTTTCTAAATAAATCATATATCCTATGATTATATTTTTTCAAATGATGGAGGGGCTTTGGTGTTAAACATACGCCACTGCTGTGTATTAATGTATGGCCTCAATTCTTATGCGTGTGCTCATTTCGAATGCGCATTACAACGGCAACAAGAACATCTGCAACAGTATTTTTTAGCCTCTCGTGCCGTTCGGCATGTCAATTGAAATGCAGCCAAGAGTCGAGCTTTTCAACCCAACCACCCAGCCACCCAACTACCCTCTACACACTAATGCAACTCACACACAACCGCATTTGCATGGGTGGGGGGGTGCAAATTAAAAAGTGAAAAATTGCATACATGGCGTATGTGTAATATTTTTATTTCACTTGGCTTCTAATTAGGCAAGTCGGCTGTCTCGCTTTGACATTTGCATTTCGCTTTTAACTAATTTGTTCCAGCCACAAGGAGATTCCTTCGCTGATTAATGCGCTACGTGCATTTGGGCCAAGCAATAACAATGATTCACCCACAAGCGGCATTCCACGAATGTGGGACAAGAAAATTGCAAATATTAGGTCTAATGTCCAAGGAATGAGGTTAGTCAATGTGGCACATATCATCGGGAAAGTGGAGCACGGCACAGACTTCATTTGCCTTTGCTTTTCTGCGTTTTAAATTAGGTTCTGGAATGCCTAAAGGGATTTATTTATGTGTGATAAACATCTAACATGTGCCTACTATTTTATTTTTTAGGACGCATGCTGAATTGATCACAAGGCTTTATTTAAAATTACCACTTTTTAAATAAAACTTTTTTTTGTTTGTCCTGGGAGTAAGTCGAAGAAAACATTGGTATATTTCTAAATAAAAACGTAAAAATTCCAGATTATCCGAAAAAATTCTAAAATTGCTTAACTTTTTCTTTAATATTCTGACATTTATCTATATTTTCTCATAAAACTAACTGCAGCTTGCTTCTTAATTTAAACTAAACTTACTTTACACTCCTGAAAAATCGATCTCAATTCAATTTGTTTGATTGCGAGGTGGCTTAGATCAAACGGGCCAAATTCGTGCCACGTATCTGCTCCAGCCCCACAGACACACAATCAAATAAAATGGTCGAGCAATAATTGCGCGTGTCGTTTGCTAACCAAAAACGAAAATCCCATCGTGTGTGCCATCGTACCTGTTTCTCATGCGAAATTAGTTTCAAATGGTAACCACTAATGTGCAAAGCAGTCTCCACAGACCACCACTCCCTTCTCGTTTTTGGGGCCTCAAACTCCCTAACACATTAATGCCTTTTGATCTTCTAATAAAGTCGAAATTCTGGCAGAGCTTTAATATTTTCGTTATTGTACTTAGAACTTTCAATTTTAAGCTCTTGTTTGTTTCAGTCTTGCTGTTATAATTTGATTATGGATAACTATATTTGGGAATTTTGATCTCCGTATGTCCATGAAAACCAAACTGAAATTGTGAAACTCCAATATGTCTTCACTTATTTATTTACTTAAAAAAGAAAGCTCAGTTTGTCTACTCTTATAACTTGAAGATATTACTGGTTATATTTAATATGATAAAGAACAATGCCCAGAAAATTCATAAACCACTTTTATTGCTCCAAGCAAAAGATTAAGAATTTTAAATTTACCTTATATTATTTTCGCCTAACGCACTGTAGCTGTTCCTCTTTAAAAGTAAAGAAACCCCTTCAGAACGAAGGGAAGAGTACTGACACTTCCACCTTCGATGCGACAACAGAGATATTCACTTTATCTGCGTTTTTATTGCCATAGCCGGCTTTATTATTGCCGTTTAGCGATTTTTTATGGGCGGGACTTTGGCTCTGTAGGCAGTGGCATGCGCTTTTTATTGCGCTGCAAGTCCTGGCCGCAGGATGGGAAGTTGGGAAATGGTTGGGGGTCATTTGTTGGGGTCCGCTGGCCTTTTGAAAGCCATAAAAATCGAATGGCGTCGGCGTCGGCATTGGTGGGCAGCGAAAAACCAATCGATTTGCTAAATTGCAGTGCAAAGTACAAAAGCATTCACGCAGAGGAGGGGCGAATGAGTTAGGGAGCGGAAAGGATCGTCCGCATGTCCTGTCATTTATGCGAATGTCCTGTTGCACCGCTGTGGTTCCCTGGTTCCAGCGGTTGAGCTCGGCGGTTGCACGCACCAACAATCGGCCACACTCGTTCCATGGCGCTTCGATACCCAAATAAATGTTTATAAATATTTAAAATTGCGTTAATTAACCAAATAGACAGAGAGGCTGGCGACGAGCAAACTTGGGCCTTATAGTTTCGGGGAAAATTCTTGGACTTGCCCAAAACTTTTAATTGCACTTTGTTTGGGTATTGCATAGGAAACTTATCATTAAAATAGTTGTTAAGCTTGTTTAGTTGCCCAAGAAAGTGCAGCATACTCTTTGGCGCTTGCCAGAAAATTTTCCGGATAAATAGTTGCCCTGGCGGGCTTGGATGGCAGAGAGAATTTTCTTTGACAGGCGGAAATTTCCGATCCTAATGAAGGTGAAGATAGCGAAGAAGCTTTAAATTTCACAATTCTTGGTTTCAAAATGCTAACGAAACTTTAGGAGTTGAACTAAGTTTTCAAATGTGACAAGTTGGGAGGTCGAAAGAGTTCAAGATTTTTTAATAATGGTTTACAATAGTTAAACAAATAATATATATAAATTGGAATACAAAAAAAATAAAATAGAAAATTTCATGATCATAAAGGAATTTTTGTTATAAATTCATTCAAAAACCTCTTGACCAACAGAAAATAACATATTTTTGTGCACTTTCCTTCAAACCAATATTTAAGCCTCCGCAGTGAAGGACAACCGCCTGAAAATATTTTCCGGTCGCATTCAATTGAAACCCTGAACTACATTCCCGAACTATGGGAGCTTTTCAAAAATTTCCCTTTTCATTACTTCGCTCGGACCTGGGCCCTTTGACATTCCACTTTTCCAGGCCAACAGCTGTCAGATTCATGCCAGTTCTCCGCTCCTCCTATCAGCATATTTCTTAGTTCATCCGACCACAAAAACCATCTCATTTAGCCATGAAAATCTTGGCTGCCAGTAGCAGCAGAAGCGGGAAGAAGAGAAAAAAAAAGAACCAGGAGGACCTGAGCCGTATCCTTTTCATTTTCAGCCAACCACAAAGCACATTTCGCTTTCATTACATTTTCGAAATTGTGAAAGGCGAACCGAAATGAAAATGATGAAAATGCAACTAATTCCTGACGGCTTACGGTTATTATGGGACCTCTTTTCCTTCTTGGGCTCCTCCACGGGCTCCAGTAATAATTCTCATTTTTATTTTTGCGCCCCAACAGGCATTTAATAGAAAGCGACCGCTACGGTGATTAACCTTCAATTTTTGTGCGCTAAGCCCAAAATCCGTTTGGGACCGAAGAAGGGTTTAAGGTGGTCGGGATGGGCCAGGGATTTGTTTTCGTTGCGGGCTTTAGTGGAAATTTAATTAGTTGCAGGTGGTGGGGGCGGGGAAGTGGGTTAGCTGGCTCAACAGGTTAGCTGTTATAAACCCGACTTGGCCAGGCTAAAGCCCCCCGTTCAAACTGCATAAATCACCATTCAAATTAGAAATTAGTCCAAGCACACACACACACACTCGAACATCACTTCTAGACAGACCATGGCACTTGGAATCCAATCCTGGTGTATCTCTCATCCAGCCAGCCACTCATCTAGCCATCTACTCAGCCACTCGTCGGCACACTCATTATTGGGCTCAAGTGCAAATTAGTGTGTTTGCTAGTGGGTTATTAAGGCCCTCCCAGGAAACTCCGACTCCAAGTTGGCCTTTTGTTATGCTAACTAAATGAGTTTTCCAACGCTTTCCCATATTCTGTGCTCTGTGTCTGTTTTGCGCCTGCAGTAAAACTTTAGTGTACAAATTTCATTTCATTGTTTTTCGAGTGCGCAACAACAATCAGAATAAGTGTTAAGGGCCTTTTTGGATAGTTATCCTCCATTTTTCTTCTTTTTTGTTCTGTTGAGGGGAGAGAAAAGTTTTGCAATTAACATGAACCGAAAAAAATAATCACCGGAACAGCCTAAGAGGCTCAAAAGAGGCGAAAAAATATTCGCCACCGCAATTACCACGTGCCAATGCCTCGGGCCAGAGAGCCCCGAACCCAACAGCATTGGTTATAAAAAATTAATTAAAAACAATTAAAGCGGCAGAAGAGTAGAAAACACAGATAATAATGAGTGGCATACGAAGGAGTCCGCATAAAATCACCTTAATTATGTTTTTTTTGTCAAAACAAAAAGGGAATGCCAAACAATATGCAAAGCGGCAAACCAAAGCGCGTCATCATAAAAATTCAATCAGGCCACCAAGCGAATGGCAGGATGATTTTGAGCCCCAAAAAAGTGAAGAAAGCAAAGGAAAGGCACCCGAAAAATATCGCACCCAAAATGACATTAATTTACACATCAGCGAAGCGCGTAAGAGGAAGTTGGAGAGGGGTTTTTGGGGATCTGGGCGGAAACAGGAAGTTGCACAACAGCCCGGCGACAAGGAAGTAGGCGGTCGACAACCCGCGACCAGATGACAAAGCGGGCAATAAAAAACAATCGGAACGCAGAAATGGGAAAGTCCGAAAGAAAAACAATTTGTTAAGTATCTTGAGGCCAGAAAATATGGCTTTGCGCTGCTGTGAAATCAACTGATTTAGTGGGAGGCTTCGCTATAAAAAAAGCTTAGCACGTTTAAAAAAAGGATTTTGATTAGAAACTCTGATTTAAAATGAAAAATAAACAGCAACTTAAAACTTATTTTAACATTAAAAGAGAATTTATTAGCTCTAGGTGATTTCTTTGGAAAAATACTATTAAGATCTTTACTTGATAACTTCTCAAAATAGACTTTAATAAAAGGTCATCATACTTCGCAAACTATCAAAATTTCATAAATAATCTCTTAAGTAAACCAAAGACTGCGACTAAAATTGCTACGAAAACTATTTAGATAAATGTCTAAGCAAATCAAGTTCAGGATAATTCAAAATTGCTGAAGGCAAATCCATCTGTTTGTCCACTTGTAGCAAAGGAAAGCCGCAAGGCCAGGAAAAGGCAAACAAAATTAGCAAGAAATGCTGATCCAGATATTCCCGAATTTGCATTGCAATACGGACAAGTGGCTAAGGCTGTTTGCATTCGTACGACTATCACGTGTGCCTGGGAATATGCATAATTGAATTTTATAACCCCAAAGATTGTTATTGCTGGAGATTTGCGGAATGAGCAGTGGCGTTCGCCTGGATTTTGCAAAATTTCGAATTCGCAAATTGTCAGCCAAGGCAAATCGCCTTGGTCCTGGGATTCTGTACTTAATCTGTGCTTGCTTTGATGCCTTGAGAGCCGAATCCAAATATTTCCCTTGCTATTGTCCGGAATATCAAATTGCTGCAGACCAAGAAGAATTTCATACTGTTATCAGCCCGGTGACAGTTTGTTGTCAGTGAAAACAAATTGTCCTTTCTGATTGTTCGTCAGACACGACAATTAATCACAGCATTAATAACATTTCCAGCTAGAGATGAAGAAAGCAAGAACAACGGTTGACTGCGAAAGCTGGGAAAATCTCTGGAAATTAATACAGAATTGTGTGAAATTAAATGCCGTTTATGGATACTAGGCGTATACGCAATGCCGGAAATTAAACATACGCCATGCGGCAGCAGAAGGATTGTGAGACTCCGGCTAGAAGCGGAAGTTAATTGTTATGCAGAAAACATAATGCGAAAAGAGGCGGTCGGGGCAAGGACCTTGGGCGTTTGTCGGCAAGGGGGCAGTAAAGTCCTGCCCAAGATGATGCACAGCATAACAAAAACTTTAATATTTAAATACGGAAAACTATTTATGTAAGACGCATAAACAAAATACGCAGACACACGAAAGACCGGGGCAAACTCAAGCAAAAACAAACACCAAATGGAAATTATGAAATTGAAGGCATCATATCTAAAGGCTAGTTGATGACCTGGAAAAAATAGTTATTAAATTAAAAAAAAAAGTCGCTTATATGGAATATTTAAAAAACACCTAACAATAGAATTTTATAACCTTAAAAATCATTAACTTAAAAAGTTAACAAAAGGTTACTTTTAAAAACTGAATTCTATGATCATTTGGCTTAATAAAACCATTTTAGAGTTCTTATGTTTACATTATTTTTAATATTTTCAATATAATCTTAAAGTTAATACGCTTTTCTAGCTTTATTTCTAAGCTGATGCAGAATGGTTTCCCTTCTTCGCCTACCACATTTTACACTGTGAAAAATTATAGATAAAATAAAATTTCTGTCTTTTATGAATGAATTAAATTTTATTTTACTTAGTCTTTAAAGTATTAAGGCCGAACCACATGAACACTGTGAAAAATTCTATATAAAATAAAAGGGAAAAAACTAATTAATTATATTTTTAAGAATTTCTAAAGTACTTTATAATGAACATTGGTGTCTAAAAGTATGCAACGAAATATATATTTTTAAGTCTGAGTACTTTATATTGTGATGCCCTAAAATAATCCATAAAACATACATTGTTATATCAGACTTAAGTTGGTAATTAAGTGCTTGGACAACTATGTCGATGTGTGGTTTTCCCAGTGTACAGTGCGATGGCCCATCTTTTTTAGCCGGTCCGCATCTTTTTGGTGGCCACTGCGCGATGTGAAAATTTTAATTTATACATTTCCAGCTCTGTTTGTATGAGTGAGGGGGATATGGCTGTGTGTGTGTGCGTTCGGCTTCCTGTTGCAAAATGGAGTTTTGTGTATGCGAGCAGAAGTTTGCACAACTTGTTTATGATTTCTCATGTCAAATACGCTGGTAAAAGTGCCTAGAAGAGGGCGTGTCTGCAGATGCCGTTGAAATAAGTACGAGTATCTACAAGTGCTGGCTGAACGAGAGGGTTTGCTCGCCCCTATTTCGCACTAGAGAACTTTTTGATTTACTATCTCAGTGTGCGTTTGCATATGCAAGGCTCTTGGTTTGTTCCTGCGATGTTCCATCTTTTACTGCATGCTTTAAGGCGCCGGAAGTGCAGTTTACGCTGCCATTTGCAGGAGGAAGTTGCCATAACAACTATATTAAAAATATGCAATTGAAGTGCAAAGGTTGCTTATTTTCAATTTGATGAGAGTTTCACAGTCCATAAAAAGGTGTCTAAAAGTATGCAATAGAAATCAGTGAATCCATTGGGCCTCAAAAAATATTATTGCATATTTTTCGACACCTTTATAAGTGATTTCATGCCCCTTGTGGTTTCAATAGCACTGCGATTTCTTTTTTATAAAAAGTGCAATATTCAAACATTCAACAAAAAACCCGATCGAATAATACTCTGTTTTTCCCATTAAATTGCTGCCTGTCTCAACACATTTAAAGTCTAGACAGTCAGTCATCCAATGCAATATCATTACCATGTTTGCCGTTTTTTGCCTGCTGGAGAGAGTGAGACAGGCAGTCAGACAGACACCCGCACAAACTGCAACTTCAAACCAGAAAGTTTTCACGATTGCTTTTTTTGTTTGCATTAAATGCATTTTATGCAGGGAAATCTTTTTATGCGCCTGAAAGCACGCTTCAGTATAATTTGCGGTCATGTTCATTGATCTCCTGGGAAGCATTAAAATTTAATGATTTATACAATGTGGCGAAGGGAATGGTAAATGGTGGGGGAGGCGTGGGGCCCTGGGTCGGATGCAAATGAATTTATGTTATGTCTCTGCTGCTATTTTGGTTTAAGGTTTAACATTGTGAAATTAACAACAATTTGACTTATGCGCGAGCGAGGACCACACACACACACACCCAAGTGCGTTGGGGAACAATGTCTGAAGCCTAAAAGTATGCTAAACAGCCAGCAAAAGTCATAACTCAGCCTCAGTGGCAGGCTGAGCAGGATGTGGATGGGATTTCGGGCCAAGAGAACTTGGCGAAAGGTGGAACGGCTGGCGGATGTGGGCTGCAACTATTAATCAGGCTTTAATTGTTTTTGTGTGCGTCGCTCGGTTACATTTGTGGTGCCAGATAGACCGGCACACACACACATACACATGGATCCTCGCCACAAGGACCTTCAGCTCTTTCTCCAGTTACACATCGCTCTCATTGCCCGAGGCCCCATGCATCATGTGGGCCGAAATCTTTTTGTAATCTCTGGCATTTGTCTGGATTTTTCGTAAAGACTTTGAATAGATTTATGCTCCTTTGACAGGCACAAGATGTGAATGCGAATCTTTGGGAGAGCCACCGTCTCACATGAGAGAATGGGCGAGCTTAAAGTGTCTTAAAGATACACCGCCGCCTGTCGAAAAACCATCTCGGAAAATGTATAGTCTTCACAGAGTGGAAAATGAAGAGCTTAAGAAAAAACTAGCAAAGAACTTTAAAACAAGTTTGAATTCATGTGGATAATTCTTATTCTAATATTGTAACATAATAAATCTAATATAATTTTTGTTTTGATTTTACATATTCATGAATTAATTTTTTAAATTTAAACTTGAAAGATTTGGTTATTATATTGGTCAAAAATAAAAATCCAATAGTATGGTATTTTAATTGGCTAAAATTGATGTAATATTTTGACTTATCCCTGTCTGTGTACAGACTTTAATGCTTATTTAATCATTGTATAAAATTTTTTTAAATATCCAATGAAAGATGCAGCTTTGTGTCGAAACAGCCCGGGTATTTTTGTGAAAAATATAGCTTTATTTTTATTTTTCACCTGCTTGGCCATCTGCTAACTCTCGGCGCTTTGTCTCTCCTGCTGTCTCTTATCATCGTTGGGGCATAAATCACGCGTTTAGTTTGCCAAGTGGCCTTTCGACCGTTTTGCGTTTAACTGTCGTTTTGGCCACTCTTACGTTTTGCCGCCGCAACTGGCCAACAAGGGCGAACCAACATATTTAGAATATATGGCAACACTTTGGCAACACCGACACAACCCTTGACCACAGCAAGTGCAAAAATGTGAAAAATAAAACCGGGCCCAGAAGCACAAACACAGACGATTGCGCAACCACAGCGCAAAAACCACTCCAAGTTTTGCACACCCACCCACAATCGCCCCCAGCCCACACTAACATATCCTGGCGGGATTGTCCTGGGAAGAGAGTGTTGTAGTTCGGTTCCGTGTTGTCATTGCCAGAGTTGCCAACGACCAGAAAACAACATGGCCAGAGCTGGCCACACAAACTTGTAACGTAAATTTTGTATAAGCCCTCGCAAACACACACCCACAAACTGTTTCGTTTCGGCATTTGGCATTAAGATCGTATTTTTCAATCGGAGGAGGAGGCAGCGCTTTTTAAATTTTAAAGGTGATACTTTAAAAAATATATAGAAATCATTAGGATTGAAAACTTTTTATGTAATTGGTTCAGAAAACTAAAAAGAGAATCTAATTTTGTATAACAGGAATTTTATTCCAAGGTATTTGCATGTATGCGAGTCTTGACATTAGGAATATGTTAATCCGGAAGTCAGGAGGGTATTTGATGTTATTTTTTCATTGCACTCTTTGAGGCACCTGAATTACTTGACAACTAAAACACCATTTGCAAAATGACAAAAGTCAATTGCCAGAAGCAAAAAATACTTGTAAAATATTTATTGAATAAAATCAATGCATTTAGAGGGCCATCAATTTGTATCTAATTTACTGAAAACACGAACGTTTAAATTGTAAATTAAAGCATGTTTTTTACCACCACCTAAACAAGTTTTTATTTCGACTCTTTTCGCCTAATCAGCCAAGCGACAAGTCTGGCTGCCAGAAAATATTTTTGTGTGCATCCAATTGTACAATTGTCTCGTTTGCTGTTTGTCTGCCAAAATGTCGAACTATGGACGGCCTTCATGTTTACATTAATATTATTGTTTATCAAATAACAACAGCAGCACCAGCAGCAGCAGCAGCAGCAAGAACAGCCATAATAGAGAAGTTGTTAAATCGAAAAGACATAAAAGTATCATTAAACTTTCGTGTCTGGCAATTGGTTTGGTTTGCATTGGTTTACTTAGGGTTTGCCTGGGATTTGGCTGCCGTTTTTATGATTTTATTCAACGTTTTTATCTGGTGTCTATCGGTTTGGCAGACAGTAACTTCACATTCTCGTATATTTTGTTTAGTTGTCTGTTTGCCAAAAATCTATGACTGGCCGCCATTCCCCAACCATTGACAATGTTGATTATTTATGCACAGAAAACAAATACCATCTGCCGACAGCAAGCACAGCCAGTCGAACTTATGGATATGAAACTTTAGGCTTCAATTGTTTTCACTTTTTCTTGATTTTTCTGCTGGCCTATGTTTCAGTATTAAAAATGTATTGTTTGTTGATGGATTATTTGCTGTTGATTGAAATAAATTCACTGTTTAGACAGCAGGTTGCAATGGTAATTATTGCAAAATGTTCGACAGCCGTCTTAAACCTTATACCTTAATTTAAAAATCCACAACATTCGCTTGAAATCCACGCCCCTCCTAAAGGAAAAGGCAAAGCTCATTACTTAACAACTCGAAAATATTCAAACAATGCTTTACACGCAAAACATGAGCTCGAACTTGTTCATCTTAGACAACAAAAAACACAATGGAGAAAAAACCCGTGAGAAAGATAAAGTTTTTAATGCTCTACTAAAAATTTAAAAAGATTAGTTTTAGCTTTCTTTGTAACAAATGAAATATATAATTTAAATTATTTCAAAGAAACCATTTTAATATATATCTGTATGGCCTGAGATAATAACTTCGAAAACAGGAAAACCTCAAAACTCCGATTTGTTTTAGAGTATCTATGTTTAGTTCCCCACAGATATACATTCTCCAATGGGTTTAGACTTGGTTTGGGTTAGGAGGCGGGTGCAACATGAGTCAGGCAAAACAATGGAGCTCATCAGCAGCTTTGGGAACGCATTGAAAATTGGAAAATCTGCCAAAGCGAAAAATAAGAAAATTCAATGGAAAAATGTTTTCTGCTGAAATGCCTATCACATGCGAACAGTTGGCTGTCGGAGGAATTCTTGATTCTAGCCTTGTACTGTTGGCAGTGATTTAGTCGAACTACGGAACAGAAGGTCAAAGGTTCTGTTGTTCAACTTCTGACTCGCCTTTATTTAGAACATAACAGAACAGGGTTTGTTAGGTTTCCCCTAGCGAATGACTGGCTCCCCGTCGAGTTTCTTCAGATTGGGCAGACGACGCACTGCCTCGGCGGTAAAGGCAGCCGGTTCCATGTTCTCGTTTAATGGGTTGCCCACGAACGTGATTTCCGTGAGATTGGGTGGAATGGCGATGCGCATAAACTCTGCCCAGTCCTTGATCACGTTATTGGATATATAGAACACCCTCAAAGCCTTCATCACTTCGAGGGGCTTGATCTTCTCGATGTTGTTGTAGCTCACCCACAGCTCCTCTAGAGTGTCGGCCAAGGGTTCGATGCCATTGAGGGTCTTCAGATTGTTACGCGCCAGGCTCAGGACCTTCAGGTTCTTCATTCCCGATATACCGCTAATCTTCTCAATCATATTGGAGGACAAACTGAGTTTCTGACACTCGGTCAGCGTGTTGAGGATCGGATCCATTTTCTCGATCGGTGGATACTGGAACTGCAGTCCAATTTCTGTGGCAGTGCTGGCCGGCTGCTTATTGCGCTCCTCCCACTTGGCCAGGGCATCCTTTAGGTTCGTGGGCTTGGACATGACTAGTATGAAATGGTTTCTCTATCCAAAAGAATACTTAGATATTCCTGAATTACAATTTTAAGTAGGACGGCAGTTAAATGTGTATTACTTTTTCAAAGCCTTCTGTTTCGTTTTGATAACTTGAGATACCTGCAAATATTATATCAATTCAAAAGAAAAGTGTGTCTAACATTTATGAAGCAATATTTACAAAGTAGTGTGCTTTATTTAGTTTTGATAAATTCCTTACAAGTTTTAGTTTATGGATTCTTTTTAACATAAGATTTGTCTTATATTTTCCATATAGAGTCCTTGGTAATATATCCTCCAATCGAAAGTATCCTACGGGTCATTATTTTGTGAATCATTTGAGTAGTGATAGTTGCCCCTCCTCAACGAACTCTACACCTCTAAAGTTGTTTCTATTAAAGAGCTCAGTACCTTGATCCACCTGCGAGGACCAAGTAGCTGACTTCTTAGCCCAGGGGTAATTTATTTATTTGCCCATGTGCTCGGCGCTCCCCAATCGCCGTCTGTTGGCCTGTCTGGCGCACAGTGATAACTTCATTGGCCCGGCCCTTTGTTCTGGCCGGGATTGGAGGAGACTGAGTTCCGGGTTCGAGGAGCTCCCCATTGTCATATGCTACCCTTCGCTTATTTGCTGCCTTTTGCGTCATGTTGCCAATTGTGGGGGGAAAACGAGCTGCTTTGTGTCAGAGGCCTCCTCGGCACTTTGTTACACACATTTGAGGTGATAATACAGTTCACATTTCGCCCCCAGGGACTCACTTTTTTGTTTTGCTTTTTTGTCGAACCCTTGTTTTTTTTCTGGTTCACTTTAAATTGTACACAGCGTTTTGATTAAATATTTGCCGCAGCTGTTATCGCGAGTACAGCAAGCTATTTTCGGGCAATAAATTATTGAATTTATTTGTCCGAATAGCGGCAAAGGGAAAATGTTTAAATTGGGCCAAGCGTTTTTTGCTATTTTTCTTGATAATCGTCCAGAAATTGGTAAAAACATATTTGATTTCTTTTCGGCATTTTCGGTTTTATTTTTTGTAATTCAAATAAAATTTGTGCTCTCATAAATTGCATGTTCAATGCGGCAGAACGGACACCGTGGAAAACATATAGATATCTATGGCAGTAAGGAGTCGGGGGAGATGGGAAATCACTCGAAATTGCATGCAAAGTCTAATTTATGAATTGGCCCAAGGCAAACCGGCGATGAGAGGTGCTCGGATGAGTAGGTACGTATATATAATATATCTATATTTGGCAAGTGGAACATGTCAGTGGCGAGGGCGTGGCCAGCTGTCAGGGGAAAGCCAAAAGAATGGCCAGCCAAGTTGGCCCACGGGCCTGATGGCTGTTTTCAAGGAAGTATTTACGATAAAGTTACTGAAGAACGTGAACCAAATATGGCGTGCCTTAAAAAAGTGCCAAGCTGTCATTTCCCAAGATTTTTGAAATCGTGACTGCTTTGATCGTGAGGAAAATGCCACTTTATGTCCCGGACCGAAAATATTCGTTATGGTAAAAGGAACATCACCAAGAAGAAAGTAAGCTTCTACAAATATGTTCTATAATCAAACATTTTGGTTTTACTTTGTGTTTAAAAATTAAAATAATGTATATTAAATTTTTATAATATATTTATAATTTTGATACTTTTTTTAAATCTGAATATATCTCTTTTTGAGTTTTTTTTTTAGATTGGATGAAATGGTACATTGAATTTTTTAAATTTATTTATTACATTTTAAATAATGATATTTTAGCATCTGTAAAATAGGTTTATTGTAACATTAGCTTAGCAAGGAATCACTTTTAACATATTAGAAAATTTGTAAAAATATATCTTTTTATTCCATTTGGTTGTTCGCTGTTACCATAACCTCACCTTTGTTAAAGTAGCTCTCTGAGCGTTTCTAAAATTCCGTTGACCAATTAAGCAATTTCCCCTTTCCCGGCGGAAAGTGGCAGTAGTTGGGTGGACCCCGATGACCGTATGGACACTCAGATGTAGTCCAATGGGGTTATAGTAGGGGGGGGGGGGATCGGGGTGGCCTGTGCGGTAGCCCCAGCAGCCACAACATGTCCTGTCACCCAGCGCCGAGCTGGACGTGGACATGCGGTAAATGTTGCAGTTGTTGACAGTCGTGTTTGTACTGTTTAGTTTCAGTTAACAACGCGGGTCGCAGTGGAACGGCAGTAGTGCGTGAAACTAGCCAAATGGCCAACCAACTGTCATTCTTTTTTCACTGTGTCTTTGAGATATTAAAGATTTGACAGCTTAAGGTTATAAGGAAGTCTTACTGAAAAAAAAATGTAATTACTTTTACTATGTTAAATAGGGACACTTAAGAAATTTTCATTTGGTAATCCTTCCACTCTAATACTTTTTCTAACTACTCTTACTCAACTCCTAAAATCTATTCCAAATTCTCTTTATCTCTTAGCTGTCGCCTTTAATTCGCATAATCCCAGCACCATTCCGTTAAGTTTTTGTCCAAGTAACTATGCCATAAGTGACAAAACTCAGCCAAGGACACCTAGTTCTTGCTTGTACCTCGAGTTTGTGTTGTTCTTGCCATAAAACTTTTATACATGATAATATTTTTCCGCATAAAACATCTGGCCTTACTCAGGCCGATATCGAGTGGGAAAGGGGGTGGAGAAATGCTACAAAAGCTTTTGCATATTGAAAACTTTCTCGTTGGACAAACAACATGGCGGAGTATTGTCTGATAACAGAGATGGCTTGTAGTCGAGTTTTCCTTTGCTGGCTGTCTTGCTCTGTTTTGCAAGGCAGTCTGTGAAAAGTTCGGCAAATTGGAAAGCATATTCTGCAATACAATATTCCTGAAAATTAATGGCATTCGGCAGAGCTTTCACTGGCACCTTAATTATATTACTGTCATTGGGCGACACTTTCAAACGATATCCCAGTTGTCTCTCGAAAACTAACATACTTTGAGGAATCAAGGGCTAAAATGAGTTCTCTGATTAAGGGCGACAGTTTGGTGAGTAATCAATAAAGCGGTTCGATTCGCATTCGAATCAAAGACCTCTGCAGCGACAATAGACAAATATTGCCCGTCGTAATTATCAATTTCAAGTGCAGTCATCGAAGCCTTTGTTTGCTGCAATCATAAACGTCAGACGGTCCGCCCACAGGCCCTCGGTTCGAATACAAGTGTCTTGGCCAAAACGGTAGTCGAGTAGTCCTTCGTCCCTGGGAATCCTGATGACTCAACTGGATAGGATGCTTGTCTATTTGCGGCTGTGTAACTCAAAACTCGACGTGTGCATGTGTGTGGCATTGGGTGATATATATGAAATTTGGGCCTCTCCACCCCTCCCCACGGGCATTTTGTATTGATTGGGGAATTTGTGGAGTTCTGCACCGATTCCATCGAAGAAAGAGCCGACTCCTGCAGATTCCTCCCTTCAATTAGAGTGTTTGTTTGCTTCTGCGGTCCGAAATGCTCCATCAAAGTTTGGCTATCCTGGGTAATCTGTATGGTTTTGGGAATGAGTGGGCAGCCGGACAATCGCTTGTTGCAGCCCCGATTAATGTTCATAATCAATATGGTTGCAATGTAAAATTGAATATTATCTGTCAGGGCTTAGGAAGCTAGCTGGTCTTGGTCGATTGTTTATAGTACATATGTTGTGCCTTTATCTTAAGGATCTTAAGTGATAAGTACCTTAAAGTACCAATAAAGTTACGGCAATATAATGAATGTAGGTAGGAAAAGTATGATTTTCTGCTTAACCAAAATAATACCGTTAAGATAATAATTTTTGGGCATTTACAATTATTGTTCACAATCTCTCTTAAAAGATTCTTTGGGTGAATGATATGCCAACTGCAGCTGCAAGATGTGACCTCAATTCGTCTGGGTTTTGCTAATTTGATTACGAGTAGGAAACAGAAAATTAATGCAGCAGGACCCATCGTCTTATGGCGAACCCAAAGGGCCTGCAGGACATGTGACTTGTGTGATGTGTGGAAAATGCGGCAGGGCAAACATTTTATAATTTGCTGCAGCACGACGCATCGCATAAGTCAGCACAAGTCCTGGGACTCGAATGAGGCGAGGCATGAGGACACTTACTAGCCGAATCCTGCCAAATGACAGGGGGCAAAAACGGGGACAGCCAGTCGACATGCGAACTCTGCTCCGGCTCCTTACCGCAAATGATTTTGCAGATGACAGTTGTCCGTTGCCGTTTGGGGAATTTAGTGTTAATTATGGTCGTAATAAGTTATATAACATCAGGCAGTAGGCACACACTCATCCCGGAGATGCCGCAACTTGGCAGTCAGTCTCCCTTTCCCGAGATGAAACAGATTCCACACACCACAATAAATTGTATTAAATGCTCTGTGTTTAGGTAAGCTAACCGACCGTAGATCGTTTATCCTTCAGCACTCATGGCTGTGAAATGTCCTCACCTCACTGTTGGTTCCGGTTCCGCAGTTGTGACCCTAAAAAATATATTGTGTCTACCAAAAACAGCGATAAGGTCCTATTAGTGCATTCGTTAAAAATAATATAAAATGGCGGAGAAAAATCAAGCAAACATTTAACTTATTTTGAGCTTGAACATTATTAAATAGAATGTAAAAATCTAAAACTTTTCTTTAGTTAGTACTTAAAACTCATTAATGTTACTGGTATCATTTTAAGTAATCTTGTTAATATTCTAACTATGTAGAATGATAAATAAATATTAAATATTCTATGTAATGGATTAGTGTATTATTTTCCCTTTTATACAGTAGCAAGTCTACCACGAAGTACTAATAGGCAATCGACACTGGATAATGGGGTCACAAGGCACCTCAGGTCACTTAACACTTAAGATGGGGACAAAAACAATTTCTAACTGCAATTTAATTGCGTCTTTTCATGGCTGCAGAATATAAAAGTTGTTCCTCTTTTGCCCTGGCACTATGCCACCGCAATTACATGCAACTGTCTTCCACTTGGCTGTTTAAATTTACATGTTTAATTCACGCCCAGCCCCGCTCATCGGCATCGCCATCCTCATCGTCATCGTCATCGTCATCAGAGACCTCTTCAGAAGTTGAGAACACTTAAGACCTTTACGCAAATCGCTTGATAATTACTTAAAATAATCTGCAGACAAGTAACCACAGGCGAATGCAACGCCCACACAGAAGCGATGGTCTAAGAAGTCGTGCAAACAGAACAGATACCGATGTACCCCAGAAATGGGGAGTGTATGTAAGTGATTCCCCCTAAAAAAGGCAAAAGGCAAATCCCTTTTCAATTTCCCTGGCACGTCTCAGCAGCCGACAAAAAAGGACAAAGGACGGGGGGCTGCCAACCCCTTTTTTATGTGTGGGAACTCGAAAAACAATTAAGCGACAAGTGTCTCAATTTCAACGTCACTTACAAACATTTTATGCACCGTTCTTTGTCTGTGGGTGTGTTCCTGTGCCTGTGTGTGTGTTTGTGTGTGTGTATGTGTGCAGGACATAAAATGCAAAAAGTTTTTACCCATTGAAAGTTACGTGTCGAGGAGCAGGATCACAGAGACAAGTAGAACCAACTACCAGGGTATACCTAAAAAAGTTAGAGAAAAACTTAATTATTTGTGCCTCTGAAGTCCTTGATGGAGATCTTTCGGTGTGTGTGTGTGAGTGAGTGATTGTGCGAATATGCGCATAAAAGTATGCAACGCATTTTAATCGAAAATGTCTGCAGGAAATGTGACCACCATTCCAAGGTTTTGGGATGAGATTTCACTTGATGGTGTTCCGTTCAGACAAAAAGTGAGAACAGCAAATACATAAAAAGTAGTCAGTTTAGAAAAATCTTCAGAGAAATTAAGTAATTACCTAAACGGAGTAATAAAAAGGAGTATTTTTCCAAATGATCTTATATTATTTAGTAAGTGATTTTAAGCAAATACCAAAAACGCGCATTACATTAAATTTATCAAGATTTTAAATTATACATAATATAGATATTGCCTTAATAGTTTGAATATTTTAATAAATAGTATTTAAAGAACTATTTACTTAACGTTTGTAGCCTCAATATTCTACATGGGAATAAATTACAGCAAATCATATGTGCAAAAAATATAACTTGAATATAAGTATACTTCGAATACAAAAAAAACATAATTAGAAAATCTAACATAGAACTATATTTTTACTGGTGTCCAAACATATAATTATATTAACATTATTTTAATAGGCTGAATCGTATAGTAATATTTACAGAATTATTTACTTAACGGTCTTGAAACTCGATATTCGATGTCAATTTAACTGGAATATATAGTATGTAGAGTTAGAATACAAAAAAAAACCTAATAAAAAATGAACATTAAAATATATGTATACTGGTATTAAAACATGTAATGATATAGTCATTTTCCTAATAGCTTGAATCGGTAAGTAAGTAATACTTACAGAATTATTTACTTAACGTTTGTGAAACTCGATATTCTGCCTGGGATTAAATTACATGTTGCCCAAAATATAAATAAAATTCAGATCGAAAATAGATTCCATTCGATGGAAATATTCGCAAGTCCTTTGGCAACACATAACCAAATTCTATGCGCGCCATTCGCTAAGACAAATCCCCTGGGATTATGTGATTTTGGCCCGTAAACTCCGGCAACAGCAATAAAGTGACCAGGAAATGTTGCTGGCTGGCTGGCTGGGTGTTCCGGGTAGCCTGAGATTTTGGGTAACCCGAGGAGGCCACTGATGGACACGCCGGGCACCTCGACCGGAACTCCATTGGGAAAGAGGGTGGAGCAGGTGTGCGGTTCAGGTGGGCGAACAGGGCCGACCTGGTCAACCAATGCAGAATCGCCGCACACACTCGGGCATTCCTGCCAATCGCTTTCCATTTCGTGTTAAATTACACATTGAATCGGATTGCGGCGGCCATAACATTGTGGCCAAAAGGGAAAGGAGGCGAAGGGAGCAAGGAACTGCGGTCGTTCAGGGGCCCTCAAATAGGTTTTTGCGGTTTTTTAATCAAGTTATTTGCCCAACACTGGAGAACCGGAGATTTAACCGGAGCAGCCGAGTCGGTCCGGCAAAGTCGCATAAAATAAATATATTCCGATGGCAATTTATTAAATGTTTGCGCAAATAAATCACAAATGTTTTTTCCAATCAAACTTTTTCGGTGCCCACACAAATGACCGGCCAACAAATCTTCTTGGCTGCCCTTTGTTTGCCGGACATCAAATTTATTGCGTTAATTCGCATGTAAAACATTTTTGCGCACATTTTCTAAGCATTTATCAAGCGTTTTATTATTGACAGTGCTTGGCAATCTATGTATATAAATATCTTTCTCCAGCAAGGGCCAAAGTTTTCGCTTAAAATAAATACATATCGAAATTATATTTATGTTCATCTTGGTCAGCAATAAATTTGGACTTGAGTTTGGTTTAGCTTGGGTTTGGGTTAATAAGTAAGAAATAATGTTTGGCGTTTGGCAAATTGAGTTTTGATTTCGATTTTCCTTAAGCGATTTGTGTGGAGAGCAGAGGTCAAAAGTCCAATTAGTTGACTTGTTCGACAGCAGTTCAATGTGTAACCAAATTAAATATTATCAATGTGAAATGAAATATTAGTATTACAACTTGATATAGGATTTAATTAGGCAAATGTGTTATTTCTTAGATTTTATTATAGGAATGCTGGCCAAAATAAAAATCATCAACCCCTAGAAACTAGAACTAAATCTTAAAAAAATAGTTTTTCGACGTGATTAGTAGTTGGTGAATAAATAAATGTTTTTGACATTGTGATGTTCAAGGATCAATATGAAAATGCAACTAAAGAAGCCACGCCCACTTGTGGTATACCCTTATATGTAGCCCTTTCTTTTCCGCACAGACTCAATAAATTCTATTTGTTTTTGGCCATGGGTGCGGGTCAAAGGGGGTTTTGTTACAAAAATTTCTGAACAAATTGAAAATTCCAAAATTTGCTGAAGCATGCGAGCAGAAAATGATAGAATCTACGATGAAATGCACAAAAAGCAGGCGGAGGATGCACACGCACCCTGCTCGAATGTATATATGTATCCGTAACTCCTTCTGACATCAACTGCACAAAGGTCACGATGGCTGTAGGCGGTGGGTGGGTGGTCTGAGCGGGGTGGTGACACATTTGGCGTGGCAATGGCATCAAAGTCAAAAGCTACATTCGCTGCCAGCGGATGGAGGGCTGAACAAAAGTCAGTTGGGAAAATATTTTGTCATGTCATCAGCGGCATCAGCAACTGGAAACTGAAAACTGGCAACTGTTGCAATGGCCATGGCCACCATGGAGCCACCACTACCACTGCCCCTGCCACCAGCAGCTGCACCACCAACAGTTGCACCACCACAGCCCCTCCACCATCATCTTCGTATTCCCAAACTCGCTCCAATGCTTTTCTCTGTCGCCGCCAAATGTGGTTACAATAATTTATGCACTTGTAATGACAGACAACAAAGCGTTCAAGAAGCCAGGAGTCGTCATCGGAGAAGGACCCAAAAAAATAACGTGAAAATAAGTACTTTTCTTTCCGCCACCGAGAGCTTATATACCTTACTATACTTTAAAATGATGTTGATTTTATTTCCTCTGGCAGGTTTGAAGCAATAAACTAATGACAGTTAACTATTTTACAAATGCGTTACTTCTTAAAAAAATGGCAATGAATTGTTGTATTAAAAAATTAATGTACAAATGATTTTTTAGTTCTTACATTTCTATAAATAATACTGGCGCATAGGTTACTTACACTTTTTTCGTATCCTTAAGCATTTTTGAATCACTAATTATTAAAAAAATACAATGATGATTTCTTGATTAAACCTGAAATTAAGTATAATTTAAACTAGTTTAAAATTAAATACAACCGACCATGTCCTTGAGATCAAAAAACATTTTTATGATATTATGTTAAGTTAAGCATGTTAATAAAAGTTATCTGCCCTTGTAAGCAACTTTCAGAAGTATCTTTTTCCACTCAGAAGCGAGGATTACAGCATAGTAACCCCCAGAAAGGGCAAAAAAGGATTCAGCCGCGGAAACGAAGGACCCGACTCAAAGCTCCGTTCTCTGTCAGTTGCGGCGACTGACGCGCAATAAAATGCGTGTCATGTGAGTGTCGTCACTCCGCCGCCCCACCGCCGAGAGCCACGCCCCCTTTCCGGCCCACTTTGATGGGTTGCCCTTTGCCGAATGGGCGCCGACTGTTCCGGAGACAGCCCTATAGCTCTACAGCTCTACAGCTCTACGGCTCTACAGCGCCGGCTGCACTTCAAAATTAATTTAAAATTTATAGTTGGCGCTATTGCGTTAAACGATGTTGCGGATAAACGGGGAAAGGACGAAAAGGTGGTGTTTGCAGGATGCATCTATCATGGCGTTGAGTGATTTGCGAGTGTCAAAGGAGTCAAGTCCCCGACCTCCGCCGCACATTCGATTTATGTTAATGTCGGCCGGCTTAAAGCGGTGCGGCCAAAGTACTCAACCAACGAAATGAGACCCGAATTGGGAATGATATTTAGAGATGGGCTGTCTCAGTTGGGAAATATGAACACTTTAGATATTTAAAATTAAAAGTATAAAAAAATTTTGTTATAATATTAATAAGAATATAATATGGGTGTCTTCTGTTGGAGATACATACTAGAAACTGATAAAATATTTGTGAATACTAACGTTGGTTAAATATATGTGTACGTAGACATAAGCTATTTCCTTCCCATCTCTTTTATCCCTCCTACAGATTTCATGTCTTCAAAGCTAAACACGCTTTTATAGGAACACATTTATAATATTATTATTGATATCATGTAGATAAGAAAACACTGCGTATACGTTACTTTAACATGGAAAATGAAAAATTAATTTATAATTTAGGTACTAAGTATCTCAGTACCATGATCCTGATCCGCTGATCCTTTTAACAGCCTTGCTTTAATCCAAAAGCACCCAGAGCTTTTTCCACTTCATCTGGTTTCCGTGTGCCCTCGTCTTCAGCTCGTTTGTCAACACTGTAAGTGGGCTAATTTTCAATGTAAACGCATCGCCTAGAGCAGCTGTTTCTCCTTCCCTGAAAGTTGCGTTGTTTTTAGGGGCGTGGGAGTCTACAGTCTTTAGTTTGGGCGCAGGCCTCGAGGGCGTGGCCCCTTCATTTGCATTGTGTGGGTGGTTCCAAAGGACGACGCAGTAGTCGCGTATGGCAATCGCATTTTAAATGCACGCTGCCACGCCCCTTGGCGCCCGGCTGCCTCCCAAGTAGGCTCTGCTCGAAGTTGTCGGGCTTGTAAAACTGTGCAACGTTTTTACAGTGCCAGCAAACATATTTCTGGCCCAAAAACCCACCCAATGTTATCCTGCGCTCTGCTAATATGCAAAACTCACTTGGCCCGCAGTCGCCTCGGGTTTGTTTCTTTTCTTCTCGTTGCTTTCTTTTTGTTTTGCCACTTTTTCTTTTCATTTCGTTTGGTTTTGTGCGTATTTATGGCCATTACTGGTGAAAAGGGGGGTATATCATATCGTGAAAAATAAATATACAAAATTAACAAAAAAAAATGTTGATACTTAGTATGCAGAAATTAAATAAATCAAATTATTGTTTTATTATATTAGCTAGAAAAACTTCCAGAAAACCACAATATTATATTTATTTGAAATTAAGGACTTATTATAAAAATTTAAAAAAAATACTTTAATAAATATTTAAATGTTTATCTGGCCCAAAATAAAACATATTGGAAAATACATTGACTTAACACTTACTTTTAAAAGGAGAGACAAATGTATTGAACAATTAAAACAATTTCTTATTTTTACAAATAATATTAACAAATACAAGGGTAAACTATAACTGAAAGGAGACCCAAAAATATTCGTATGCCTGTTTTTTTCGTGCCCTCAAACTTCAAACTAAGCATAAAGTGTTGCCTAATGGGTTTTGAGTGTTCTCGACGACTACAACTACGCCAATAGCAACAAGAAGAACATCATCAGAGGGGCCAGGGGAGGAAAAAGGACGAGGACGAGGACGAGGAAGGGTAGCAGGATCAACACTGCACTGCATGGCATGCATTTTTTGTTTGCCGCTTGCCAAAAGTTGGTCATTAGCGCTGTTTTCCAGCACCGATGTTGCTGCTACTGTTGCCGCGGGGCAGAAAGCGGAAAAGTAAATAACAATTAAAACAATTTTTGTGTGCAAAGCAAAAATCTCCTAATGACTCCGAGCTCCCTGAGGTCAAGGATAAGCGCTGAGCTGGCTTTTGTTGCCAGAAGTTGCTGCATATTTTCGAATATTTATCGAAAAGTGATTTTCCTTTCTCCCCCAGAGATTAATGAAGGAAGTCTGTGGCAGGTTCCTGGACATAAATATTCGCAAAGTTAAATGGAATCCAATTAGCAAGCAGTTTATATTTCTTATTATTTTACTTTCCCAAAAGATTAATTATTTTACAAGCACTAAAGTGTAGTGGGATTACAGATTATTCGATATTTTCTTAACAAAGCCAATAAATTTAGTCGGAGTTTCGAATTCACCAACAGTTTTACTTCTTACGTCTTTACGTCTTATATTCAATAAATTAATTTAAATCATCTTGAGATAATTTCACACAAACCTTTCACATTATTTACGAGTTTCTATTTAGGGAAATCTCTAATTTGACCTGCTGCCCAATCATAAATTAAGCAATCGCATGACCCTCGTTGGTTTACAGCTAGCCCAAAATAAACATTAAATTTTACCTTTTTGCCAGCGCTATGCATATAAATCTATTATAATCACTTCGACGCCACAACAAATTATGATTGAGAGTGTCCTCCAACCCGAAACGAAGGCGGTATAAATCTCCTGGGAAATGCCAACACAGTGCCCCACAAAAAAATAGAAAGAAGGAAATGTCAAGCCAAGCAAAAGATCTAAGGGGATATGGTAAATCAAGCAACATAAATCATTTAAATGATTACAGCTTAACTTTTGACGCTTTTGAGCGAAATTAAATGAAGGATCAGACGGGATGGGATGGCCAAGGAATGAATTGGGCTTGGGCCATGCCAGGGCCATCATAAAAATTATTTATTTGCTTTGAAGAACCAGAAATAGGAGTGCCAGCAGAAATGTAACCCAAATCTATGTAAGTGAATCAAGAGAAATCACTTAAGTATATTTTTATGCTGGACATGCCGTCCGGAATTACAAATACAAGGCGGCACGCACGCACGCACAGGAGCAGAGGACCGCAACCAGATCCTGGAGCAGAATCTCAGGCAGGACGACGGCAGGACGAAGGCAGGACATCGGCGGAAAGTCGGTCCGTCGCTCGGCGGTTTTGTGTGGCAGTCATTTGCCCCCGGGGGCTTTCGCCGATATGGGAACTGGGAAATGGGGTCTGAGGACTGAGGACTGAGGACTGAGCGGACCAGGAGGAGAGCCATCAAAAGGACATCAACACGTAGCAAATAAAAGACATGCCACAAGGATATGCCGGCGCTTCTTCGGATGCTCTTTGGCCAATGCTACATTGCAAAATTATTATGATTTATATGGCCTTTGGGAATGCGCACTAAAACACACTAGGACACTCTCTTTCGAGAGAGGAACCGGGGACAGGGGACAGAGGACAGAGGACATTCAGTCCGACACTGCGAGTGTCGCACAAAGGACTTGGCCAGGATACGTAGTCGTAGTATACTTTCAGGCGAGTCGTCGCATTGGCCGCAAAACTTTTGCCCGCTGCGACAAAATAGAAAACTTTCTTGGCATAATTCTTTCTATTTTCCTTTCGTCCTGTCGTCGTGTTGCCGCTCAAGTTCCCGCCAGCCTCGCTTTTGCCATTCTGCGAAATTAGGTTAACACTGACGAATTAAGGACATTAGCGTCATAAAGAAATAAGTAATGAAAAGAGCATCCAGTTGGGCATTTTTGCCCAGTGCGTAAAGCGCCAGAAACAACAAGGAAACAAAAAACAGAAAGTTTTACTACTTCTCGATTCAACTGCAGGCCAGATATAGAAGGATTTTTGAAGACTCGAAGGCCACTTGTCCAAGGAACAGCTAGAAACCTCAGCTTAGAGCTTACGTTTAATAGAGGAATAAAAACAGGAATTTTAAACATCATTACATTCGACTCAGTAAATATTTATAAAGAACTTTAGTACTGGCATTTTACTCAAAAGTAAAATTAAATATTTTTTTCGCCATGTATACTTACATAAATAAATCCTCTATAAAAAGTAGTTTGTTTTTCTATTTCATAATGTTAGACTTCCCAATTCATTCAGTTCTTAAGCTTCTTGTTAATAGGCTTTCAGAAAAATAAAGCATTTAATTTTAATTTTTAATAACAGAGTTTCAAGTGCGCTGTAGGGCATTTTTCGGCAGCCCCTTGCCTCCTATAAACATGCCAATCAAATTCCCTCCTCCGCCATCTGCACACGCATATTTTGCAGCTAATAAAATATTGATTTATTAAATTATACCCCAGCTACGACGATTCGCTTGTCAATATTTTGCAAATTTGTGTTGCCATCAAGCCCGTCGCCTGCTGCCCCAAAAACCCCCTCGGTTCCGCCCCTGTCACCACACACACACGCACACACGGCTCATAGTTGCCCCCGGCAAAACTGGCACGCCCCCTTCTGCGACCCAACGCCCATCATCCAACAAGATCTTCTGTTGGCCTTCGTAAAGTGCTTTTTAAAATCCCGCCCGGAGCATTTTGTTTGTTTGCATCATTGGCAGCTGTTTGGTGGCCAGCTCTCGATTCTTGGGGGCGAATGGAAATCGGGGAGGCCTTTGGTTCGACAACCGCACAACTTTAAATTTGTTGGGCCCGGCAAACCCCTTTCTCCTTCGGGCTTTGTTTGTCCCGCCCAATAAAGCATCTTTGACGTATGGTTTACTCCGCTCCCGCCCACCGGAATCCCCACCCAGACCCCTTTAAAATATGAGCGGAAGCTTTAGGGCTCAGCCGAAACCTCAAGTCCAGAGTTGTCCCTTTAACCGCACTGGACAAAAAAATATATTTAGTAATCCGTGGTTTCCCAGAGACTCAGCAAATTTTATTATAGCTATAGATATGGTCGATAATCATAATAACTGGAATACTTTAAGGAAAACTTAGATCTAGAATTTTCCGATATTTTTATATATATCCAATTCTCTGTAACTTAAATATTATACATATATTTTAAAGTCATGAACTGAATATCTTAATGTTACTCTGTAAGTACATACTATCAAGGTTTTTTAATATGATCCCGAAAGCCCCATTACCTTAAGTAAATCCTGTATTCGTTTCGTATAAAATACATATATGATCACGGTAGATAAATTACTTATAGGCAAAATTAAGTTTTTATAGTTACCATGGGATATTTACAAATAAAAATGGGAAGATAAGTTAAGGTTCGTAGAATAAAATCTTAATTTTCTTCAGTGCACCTTGTTCTTTTGTCTCTTTCTTTCACTCCACCCCAGTAACTGTCTTTTACACTGTTTATTGATGCTTTTGTTGTAGTTTTGTGCTGCTGCTGTCGCAGACATTTGCTGACGTCTATTATGCCTTTTTATAGAAATTTTCTTGGGCTCTCGAGCAGCAACAACTTTCCGGGAAAAGCTTGGCAAAACGAAAAAGAAGGGTTCGGGGAGTATTGGTCTTAGTTTACAACATTGTCTTGCGGTTGCTGCAAGCAAAATGGTTTTATGCAAAAATTTTCCATGACACTTTTTTGCTTCTATTTTTTGGGGAACTGTTTAAAAGTTTTGAGTGGAAAATTTCCACCAAAGCGACATGGGCCCAGTAATGGGTTATGATCAATCAAGGAGCTTCAAATAAGGCAAGTTAACCGAACCATATTTTGTTTAAGCTGTCTATGACAAGTGTGTAAATAATAAAATTCCAATTCATTCCAAAACATTATATGGCTGGATAATAAATTTTAAAATATATATTTCGGTGGACTTTGTTTATAACTAGTAGCATACGGCAGCCACAAAATACAGAGATTATATTTCGGGTTGATTCCTGTTACCACGACGACGGAGGGCACTAATCTCTTTTTCAGTCTGTAATGAAGGACACCATTAGACAACCTAATACCCGAAGCAACACAAGACTAAAACCGAAACACAACCAAAATTTTTCCGCTCACTACATACCTGACTTCCGCTCCAAAGGATGCAGGACCTGGTCCCCATTTCCCCTGGCCACAAAACTGCAGTCAAGGGAGAGACAAACTGCTATTATGGCACACGATAAAAAGTAAATGGCAGAGGAAGGAAAGAAATGGTACTGAAAAGGGGACCGAAAGGGGGTTAAATAAAAAATCGGAAGCCGAAAGCGGGCGCATAAAAATTGCATTAAAATTGCCACGCGGACATCCGCAATGGACCCCGAACTCAGTTCTGGGGCGATTCCGGGATCGAGATCGCTGGCCAGGTCGTGGCCCACCGAAATGCAGCGGAAATGCAAAAGTAGACGGAAGTGCAGGTTGTGCAAGAAACTCTGTGGGGGCAGGGCACCAAATTAAATCTTTCCGGAAAGGGTGCCGAAATACAAGCCACCGACAGACCGAAATGAAACTTCAAACAGTTTTATTGTCATTTGCCGGACGCCATTTTGACGGTTTATTGCATACACTTTTGGGGTCGAAATGGGGGGCAAAGGAACCCCCACTTCTGACCCCCCCGAGAGTCATCCCCCCCATGCCGACCTCATTTCCCTCCAGTCCGTGTCTAATTTGGCACATCATTTAGCAGCAGCAGCAAATCCCCGTACAGCCCGACTTGGTCACTTGTCACCTCGACACAGGCGCTTGACATCCATTAATCAATCAAGTGGCTTTCTTTCGACGGCATATTTTCCTGACTTTGCTCGCAGGACCAAAAATACACACGCACATGCTGGGACAATTAGCGCCTAGTTTCAGGACTTATGCGCCTCTTTGAAGTGTTTTTGTTAATGAGAAACAACTTTTGGTTTTGGTCGGCCGGACTTCCTGGTGGTTTTTTATGAGATTGAGGAACAGAGGTGGCGTCACCAAGGGTCTGCATTTGGTTTTGAACTATCTGCTACTAGAAAACATAAGAGTCTCAATATAGTATAAAATAAATAATCTATTTCTATTACAAAATGTACGTTTTTGATACCTTAAGATCTGTCACAAAAGTTATAAGATCCATGATTTTTTTTCGTTATCTAATAAAACGTAATAATTTTAACTAAATATTTATTTTAGTTGACCTAATAAAATACAACTGTAAGTTTTAATATTTAATATTATTTTATTAACTTTTAGTTTTCGTCAAAGTTTACAAATTTGTCTAAGGGAATAATAATATACTTAGATATATCAATGTTGCTTTATTTTGTGTTGAGCAAATATTAATTAAGACCTGCTTGAAACGTTGTATGTTAGAAGCCTAAAGCACTCGCTGAAGACCTAGATGTGGATGAATTTTTCTGGCCAACCTTTGCCCCAAATAGTAGTTGGTAAGCCCACCCCATTACACCGAACTCCGTGCGCCTCTGACCCTAGTTGCCTCATCAACTCTCGCTTCATTAGCTGCACACTCCAAAGGCCAATGCCAAGAGGTGAAAACAAAAAAAGAAGTATATGTTCGGGAAGAAGCTGCTACTACTTGCAGACAATAAACCAGCGGTAGAGGAAAAAGAAGAGCTCTGGGAGCAGAGCAGGTCAAAGTTACACAAAAGGAAAAACTTGAAAGGAGGCAGTAATAGCAACAAAAACCACAACAAGGAGCGACAGGATCTGCTCCTTCTGCTGCCTTTTCCACCCAACAGACCCCACCTTGCCAGTCTTGTTTTCCAGCCTGTGGCTGATTGATCTCGTGGGAAATTTTGCACAGTTGATGCAACCAACAGCAGCGGGGACAAAAGAAAAAAGTACGAAAAAAAAGTGGTAGAAAAAAAGCACAAAATACGTAAAATAAAACGTAAGTTTCCCCCCATATTTACCACTTCTTTTGTTTTTCATCTCGTTTATTCTTTCGCTGGCGCACACGAAAATTAACTTAATGTCACTTACACTTTAGTGCTTTGGGTTAATTTGGTTAGATTATTGTTAATATCCTTTGGGGTCCTGTGAGCCAGAGTGTTACTGCCTGTGCGGAAGCGTGTGAAGGTCCTGGCCAAGGATTCCCCAGCAAACTTTCAGCTTCAGGGCACATTAAGTGCTTAGGCAGTTCTCAAATTGTCCACATAAAAATGATGCATAGGCCTGGGTTAAAAGTTTGCGTATTGTTTTCGGCAAGAGATTTGACAAACACATAAAAAAAACCATGAAGAATTGCTGAAGAATTTAAGTACAAATATTTCATCTTCTGAAATTTAATATTTCAATTTATACATATTATAGTAAAACATAATTTTCATGAAGCTCTGAAACCCAAACCCATTTTGCAAGGCATTAAGGGCCACCGAGAATTAGCAAAATGCCAAATAAATTTAAGCAATATACATCAACTTTTAGGCACGGGTAGGCGCTAAAAACTTTCCATGGGAAAAAGATTCCCCTCCATATTCATAAGTTAATTGAAATTTATGACACGACATATGCCGACCCACTGCGCAAATACATTGTTTATCTCTGGAAAAATATTTATATATGAGGGGTCCTAGCACCCATCCCAGCCCATTTCCAGCCTTGCCATAATAATTTACAAAGCATTTTACGGTTCGCTTCGCCTGCCATCTGCATTAGCCGCAAAGTCAGTTTCGCTAAGAATTGCGTAGCGAACAAATAAATATGTTTGCATAATGAAAATATAAGTAGAAAGTACTGATTTGGGGTAGGTTTTTTAGTGTTTTCATGACGGATCAGGTGCTTTTCGGGAGAATGGCAAATACAAAAAAAAAGAAGTCAAAAGCCCACTTGACAAATGGATATTAGATATTGTCCAAACAATTAACTTAACGCGACTCCAGGCACTCGAGCGATTTCTATTTTTTACCAGTAAGACTTAAATATAGGTGTACTGACCATTGTGACATAATTTAAAAAGAATTCTTTAGAGTTGTACTTAATTGACGGTCTTTAAACTGCATTCTTTATTTTATCGCGCAACAATAAAAAAAATGGTGTACGTTTATAAATTGTATATGTTTTTATGACAGCCCCAGAGACGGAAGACCCCCAGTATTTTTTACAACCTGACACCCACCTTCCTTGTTGCGAATTACGCTTTCATTTGTATGCAGGGATGCGGCGCCCTTCTATGCGATTCTCATAATTACATTAAGCATATTAAAGCTCGTCGTCTGAGCCGGTACTCCTTCTACAGATATATGTATTTATACTTCGTACGTATGTAGACTTCTCCCTCCGCGGCGCACAATTCGCGGCTTTCCCTTTGCTCAGGGCCAACTAATAACGTGTCATAAAAGATTTCTGTGCTTTAAGCAGGTGGGTTAGGGTGGGTTTATGTGAAATAAAGCGAAGCATATTGAAGCATCTTAAAACCATGCGAAAAGGATGGAGTATTACGATAATTCTCGTGTAAGGAGGTAGCACTGATAGGGGGCTTACACTAATTCCTTGACGTGGCACTAAGCGTTAAATGCATTATTCCTAATTAAGGGTAATTAATTGAACCTCACCCACCGATTAAGTTTGCATGCGAAATTTGGCTGCCGGGAAATGACTGGAAATGAATATTATCAAGCCGAACTCATAAATAAATATTTATCCTTCATATTTTTGTTACTCTTTCAGTATTGATTTAAATCAGTCAGTTAAAAATCATACCTTGATAAATTCTATACATCAGCTGTACCATTTCTCTGATATGATTTTCACTAGTTTAAAACCCGAAAAAAAGAAAAAAAATATAATTAAAAAGTTATTCTTTATTCATGATTAAAATTTTTCTATGAACTTATTTTAAAATTAAAATTTTTTTTATTTTAGTAGAAAGTCTATTAACTTTTGTTTTTGCAATTTAAAATACTGTACAGACCATCTTCAGAAAATCCCGTTAATTTCAAATATATAAAATATTTCCCCATATATTAACAGAGTTGGGACTTACAACTGTTACTAAATTGTACTAAGAGTAAGACTAATATGATATAGTTTTTTATTGTAAGACATTATAAAATATTATATCAGGTTAAAATTAAAAAAAAATGTGTTAAATGAACTAAGCATTTTGTAATTTTCAAACATACTTATTATCCTGCAACCGAAATTTCAAAAAAATCTGACCGTTAAATATCCTTATGCTATTCCTCTCTGAGGACCTTCGGCACCTTCGTTAAGTTGAGAGGAAATGTCCTGCTGGAGAGAAAGTGAGAAAGAGAGAGAGAGAGCGAAAAAGCCGAGTGGCCACGACGGAATGTCCTTTCTGGGGCGATGCTGGCGACGATGACGAGAAAAATCAGCAGTTTCATTGATAACGCGCAACGAATTGGATCTCAGACAAACACCGGCCAGCTGCACTGCACAAAAAGTCGTGAACAAGGCTGCAAAAGCAGAGAAAATAACTATAAATACCGAGTTGGAATATGTTCCACGATGCTCTTCGTCCTACGCAACGTATGAGTGATATTTTGGTGGGGATAGGGTTCGAGTACCTTTATCTCCTTTGATTCCGGTTCTTCTATATACCATTCTCGTTCCGTTGAATTTTCGGTTGTTTTTCGCAGCGCGAGTGTTTAATTAACTAGCCGCATGGCGCTAACCAAGAAACTAGTAAGTTAATTAAGTGTGGTGCAATCTAAATGTTGGTAACAGTTCGGTTCTCCCATCAAATTAGTGCGAAAACAGAAACAAACAGAACAAACAATTCAAAACTTTCGGTTGGCTGTCAAAATTGAAATTAAGTCCGGCACTTAGCCTGCTATTCTAAATATAAAATAAGTGAGTAAAGCATTCTATTTTCATTTAATAAACACCTTTTTAACGATATTACAGAATATAAGAAACACTTCCTTTTTAATATATTTACTTGATTAATGTTCGTTTAGCCGCAAAATTTATTTCCCGTTTTTAACTGCATTTCAATAAAGGTATTTAAATTTTATTAAATGGGGAGGCGCCCACAAAATGTCCACTAATTAGTTGGGCCTGCCACTTGACCATTGGCCCCCAAAAAAGTCCATGACCTTTGCATGGCAGAAAAAATAGAAACAAAAATCTATTTTCTTTCTTTCATTTCTTATGTAGACCAAAAAGTTAAAAACAAGCAAAACAAAATAAGGGAATCGACCCAATTAAACTGGAGGCCAAGAGGGCGGGCCAAATCAGATTTTTGTTTTCTGGGTTTTTTCATTTTCAGCGCCGACATTTTCATTCCAACCTTTTCAGCAATTTTTTGCGACCCCTGCTGATTTATCTAAATACGTAGGGCGTACTGTATAACACCTCCCTCCCATATTTTATTTTGTTTTCCAGCTCGCAGCAAAGTTCTTGGTCGATTGTACAGTGGTCGTCCTGTCGTCCAGTTGGCGTCACATAAATTTATATATATTTCCCGCCAGCTTCCCGTCTCGAGGGGCTGACAGTGACTTAATGAGCTGCGGAAGTTAATGTGCAACTTGGCTCAGACTTGTTTCCATTTTTGTTGGCAAATTTATTTGCATATTTGGGTTAATTCCTTTTTCCCGTATTATTTTTTTTTTTCAGCCCATGACTAGCATTTTTAGCTCTTGTTTGCCCTACTGTTTTTCTGACCCACATTCGGCCTAATTAACATTCCCCTTTACTTGTCCAGATTCTTCGCAATAAAACGATTTCCTTCAAGTGTAAAATTGTGCATTATTATTATTATTTACAGATTTGCTATTATAAAACAGATTGTGTTTTTTTGTGAATCCAGATATTTCCTTGTGGTAGATTGAATCGCTCTTTTCTGCGATATCCACCGCAAAGTTCTATCGCATTTTTCCCCAGGGGTTTCCAGAGTTCTCCAGAGATTTCCAGAGTGCTGTCTTTAGTCAACCGTTTTTGAAGAAAAGTTTAGTTCCCATTTAACTGGCCAAATTATTAAACTTACCATTTGTGTCTTGTATAGTTGAATCCTGCATCGGGGAAGAAAACCGTTCCAGAGTGTTAATCATCCTAACTTCCTGTCTGAAAATTAAGAACTGGTAATTGTTCAAGACACAGGGCTTTATGAACCTCTTACCTCTTGCCAAATATGTGTGATCTTTAGTACTTCTCATTGTCTCTACGTAGATTTATGACCAACCAAGCGTTTTATGTATGTATAGTGGTGTTCACTTAAAAATAAAATACAAAAAAATCACTTTATGCTTAAAACTAGCCGAAAAATTTTTAATTTTTAAAAATCACTGAGAATTTAGAGCTCATTCCAGAGGTGTTGCTCGTTTGAGCTCCAGAAATAAACTGAATAATATAGGCCCTGTCCACGGTCAGGTCGAAATTCGATTGACAGCTAAAAGCCTCAGCCACCTTGATTCACTTTTTTTGAAACAAGTGGAGCCCGAGTGCTCTACTCTACTCGTACTCGATTCCCAACAGACCTTCCTGGAATCGAGAAAATGGAATGTATCCGAAAGCTGTTGACTTTTGTGGCCTCACAATGGCCAACCCACGCGTTTGCCATATGGGGATAAAAAGAGAGGAATGTGTAAATACATATAATCAATAGCATAGAAATTTTTTGTGCAAACACGTTCCTGGCTCCTCAGCCAATTTTCTTTTATTTCCAACGAATTTTTCCCTGCTGCTGCCTTTCATCTTATTTAGCTTGAGAGATGGAGGCGGGAAAAACTCTTTAATGAAAGCCAGCGACACAATCGACTGTCTAGCAAATCTTTTGGGAAAATTATTCTGCACAACTCTGGCAAAGCCCAAAAGTCCTGGCCCTCGGCTCGATCCCCATTTGTATGCTCAAGTTCATTAGCGTCAGTTCGCAAATATTTACAAGAGTTGGCAATTTCTGCTTGGCTTTTTGCTACGGCTCTGCTACTTTTTGCTTTTGGCTGCAAGCAGCAAACATCATTAAATTTAATTTGCTGCCAATATTGAACTTACTTATGCTTGTGTGTGCGGAATAAATAAAAAGAAAGCGGAGATAATCACATGAAGAAAGGGTCGAGGAACGTCTGGCTTAGAAAGCTCACAACTCAAAAAAGCTTAAGAAGGTACATAAGTAATTTTAGATTGGATATCAATAATAAACAAAGTACTACTTCTTAAATATTTTGGAAATAGACTGAAAATTAAAAACCCAGTTATTAAAATGAGTAAAAAAGCTGAATAGCGAGAATTGGTATGGTAGCCTATTAAAAATTAAACTGACAAATAAATTTGTTCGCATCCTGAGAAAAGACAAAGCCGAAGGTAAAAAAGGAACTACCCAAATTAATTTCATTTAATTGTTCGTTTATTTTGGAATTATCTTAATCTTTTCCAGCGATACAATTAAATCTTTCAGAAATAGAAAATATACAAAGTTGAGAATAACTCATTGGGGGTTTGCAAGGTAGTCCAAGTCTTCGGTTGTGGGACAAACACAGGGCTCCAGTTGACCAAACTCAAACTCCAGGGCCTTCTTTGCATTATCCAGAACTACAACCATGTCATTTTTCTTGAAAATGTGGCTGGGAAGAAATGGCTCCCCATTCGGATGGTGCCAGTTTCTCATGTCAAGGAAAATGCGCTTGACAAAACTCTTCTTTTTGTTCTCCCTCTCTTGTATTTTTATTAAACCTAAAAAAAATTCAGAATTCTTGAAAGTACTTTACATATAATAAAATTAAAACGTTTACTTACGAAGTTCTTCAGCCAAATTGATAGCTTTTTGTTCGATCTTAGCCGTTATTGACAAGTCCATTTTTCGATAGCCGGCCAAAAATGTGCGAATCAACTCAAAATGATCAGTATCTCTTTTGTTAAGGCTCGTACTCGAAAGCTGCTTATTTACACAAAAGCCGCGGTCATTAAAACCGGCATATGGTATATCCGTTAAAAAATCTGCTGACTTAAAGGTCTTTCGTGCCTGCGCCACAGTCGCCAATGTTTTGTTCATTTTGTAACAAGCCTGGGCATTATAATAGCGGTATCCAAAAGTTGCCATCAGCTGCTCCAAAGTTTTCAAGCAAATTCTATGGGATAGTATAGATACGAAATAGGAAACGTAAAAATATTATCACATAAGATAGAAATCAGTAGTAGCACTTACCGCGAATCTCGTATCGTGTAAACGCCAGGCAGCAGCTGGGAATTCTTGGTCGAGTGCAAATCCTTGACCAAAGTGTGGATAAGATCCTTGGCCAGGGTGTTCTGTAGGCTCTTCAAGACGGTGAGATCGAAAATGTGCTTTCGCGACCACCAGCCGCGATAGAGGGTCTGAACCAGGGTGGCAGATCTTTGGTAATGGGCCCACATAGCCTCCTGCAGTAACTTTTCGACCACAAAAAGGAAATTTCTCTGGGTCTGGAAACGGCGCCACCATTTCTGAACTACGATCGCAGACTCTTCTAGTTTTCTCTGACGATTGCGAACCATCCAACCGCGAGCATAGCGCTGAATTGTGCGAGCGGCCTTGAACTGCTTGTAGTCCAAAATAAGACTTTGAGCTCTATTGGAACAGTTCCTTGACAAGTTGTTCAATTTATAAAAACACTTCTCCATTACTTACCGCGTTAAATTTGTGTTCAGGCTGACGTTACTCTTATGCTCATCACCTTCCTCCAGATCCACGAAATCCTCATCGTCGACAATCACCGACAGGTTACTCGATTTCCTGACCCAAAAAAATAAAAGTCAAATATTTATCTGTATGTACAGTACCCGGCCAACCGATTCTTACGTAGGGAACAAGAACGAGACGTTTTTTGTCGGCCTTGGCATTTTTAAACTACTTTTCAAAGAAATGTTGCAAAGACGATTGTTATACTAAGCTGTGTAAGGTTCGACTGCTTAAAATGTTACTGAGAATTAATGCCAACGGTCCAAGGGTATTAAAACATTAAAGCCAAGGCCAACCTGATGAAATTTCTGGGCCATTTGAGAAAATAATAAAAAAACACCCTTCACACTCCAATATCAAAGCACCATTTTTAAAACCGACATCCCCATCTTTGGAATTCCCAATAATACCCAAAAATTAAGACAACGAATAAGGCCAAAAATACACTTTATTAATTTCGTAACTCATCTTCCAAAATGTTACTAAAAATTTTAAGTTCAGTGAAATACAGATGGAAAGTCAAAGTAGCTTCTGTGGGCGGTAATTAGTAAGTACTTAAGTTGGTGGATAAAGAAAAGTTCGTACCGTATACGAAGACAAAAATATCAAATCTTTTGAGGCTAAAGATGCAGCGTTGTTCCATTGTTTTGGTACTGTGGACGAAAAAAAGTTTAGTAATTTTTAAATTGGTTAAGAAGGAGATATACTTGCCTTTTATTCCGGTAAAAGGATCGATCGCTGTGTAATTCATAACAGTGTCGTGTACGGGGGAGCCAACATCGGAACAGACTGTGAGAGAAAATGGTAAGATATATTGGAAAAAGTTTAGTAATCTAGAAAAGATATGTACTTGCCCTATATTCCGATAATAGGATCGCAAGTTTTTTAGTGCATGACAGTGTCGTGTACGGGGGAGCCAACATCGCAAGAGTCTGTGAGAGAAAATGATAAGGTATATTTAAAAAAGTTTAGTAATCTTGAAAATATATGTACTTGCCCTATATTCCGATAAAAAGATCGCAAGTTTTTTAGTGTATGACAGTGTCGTGTACGGGGGAGTTAACATCGGACCAGACTGTGAGAGAAAGGGGTTAGACATATTGGATTATATCAATAATTAAAAAATACTTGCATGTTATCTTTTTATGTAAAACCACTTTTACCACTATCGCATTATTATATAAAGCCAAAATTATAAAAATCGTACACTTTTACTAATTCTAGGCTAATAAATATTGCATTTAACAAAAATCACTTTTAACTTAAACTTAATTTTTTTTTGAAAGACTGAAAATCCGGTTTTTAAAATTATTTTTTGTATAAAAAAGGCACAAAATATAGATTAAAAAATATATAAGTTTCGTTTAAGGGGTTGACCGAGTGTGTTGTTAGTCTGAAGTTCTCCTTTGTAATGAATAATAATAAGACAAACCTCAGTTAAGAACTGACAAATCTATTTTGAACTATCCACGGCCATCTAGATTTATTTGTAACTTGGAAACTAAGTAGATACTTGCTTAAAGGGAATTTGGTTAAGAGAAAGTTGAATGAAAAGAGAGTAATTCGATTTACATGCTATTAAATATGACCGTCTGCAGGATATTTATTTTTGCAGTCCATAGGATTGCCAGGTACAAATAAAGTCGTTATACTTCGCACTATTTTTTGTCCTTGGTCTTTGCCGAAGTAGAATATTGTGAGTTTAATTCATTTTTAATGCCGAGCCGACTCACTCGATATTCTCTTGAAAGCGCAACTTTGCCACTCAATGCAATCATTTGCCAATGCACTCGAGGGTTCCACCGAAAAAGGCGGAAATCAAAAGTTAAAATAAACTTCGTTGTCCTTGCCGTTGTCGTCGTGCCTGTCCTTTTTCGGGGAGCTCCTTATAAAGTTCCAGGATATCCGGTTGTTGTCTTCGGTGCTCATTTTTCGTCCTTATGCGGCGCCTCCTCTCCACCGCCCCTCTCGAGCACTACACGTTCCCCTTTGGTGCTGCTCCTTGTCTCGTTTAATGTTTCATTTATTTGTTTTCTCGTGCCGAGGCACGAAAAAGGACTCGAGGAGTGGATGGAGCCAGGACTACTGGGTATTGCATTGTACTTGGGTCCGCTGTTTTCACTATTTGACGCTTGTTTACTCATTTCCGGTTGCCGCTTGCATTGTGTTTCGTCCGGAGGACATTGCCTTCCCCGCCTTGTGGGTCCTCTGTCCTCTGTCGCCTGCGAAGACTGCAATACTTTGTAGCCTCCATTACGAAAATGGTTTAACGTTGGCTCCGCACCCAGGAAGTCCTTTCATATTTAACAGGGCACACAGCCAAACCAGCGAAATGAAAGTTATGCAGCTGCATGTTTAAAGTTAAGGTTACAAAATCAAAATCGATTGCAAATTCTTAGATTGCTAAATATAGTACCCCAAATCAGCTTTAGTCTTAACTAGAAATGAAAAATATCTTCTTTAAAGCATTTTTAAAGATATTTATTTATTAATTAAAACAATTGTTTTAGTTCACACATAATACATAATCTTGCTAAACTAATGCTTCACAATTCCAAGTCCTAAGCTTTATGAACAACATATAATCTGCTTACTTAAAATTTCAATTTGTCCTGGTCTGTTTTCAATTTATTAACCCAACCGAAGGCCCAATTAAATTGTCCGCCTTAAATTAAATTGAAATTGCAAATACAAGCAATCCAAATCCGCCCGCTACAAAACTAAAGGCTGAACTTTTGGCCAACCATTCGCCTGCGGCGCACAAATAAAAACTTTGTCGATGCGGTTTGCGCTTCTAATTTGCCCCAAGGCAAAGGCAATCAATCAATATTCATCAAAATGCTATTTAATTTGAATGCAACCGCCTTGCGACTTGACGCTGTCACGTCCTCGTCCTTCGTCCTGGCAGCACTGGCAGCACATCAGACAAGGAGGCACGCAACTTTCATTACTCGCCGAACTTTGAAGTCTGCCAGTCGACGGTTGGGGAAAAGCAGGATCTGGGCTAAAGTGTCATGGTAAACTAACGAACGCCTCAGCTCAAATTTCAATTTATCAGGCTGCTCAAGTTGCCTTTTCGTCATCCAGCGACCCTGGCATTCCGACTAAAAATTCTCTGACTACCTTTCGAATTCTAGTCTAGGAGATGCTAATTGTGGCTGTCGAAAACTGCAACCTGCTCTTCATCGAACCAAATTCCGCACGCATTTCAATTGGCCAGAAGAGATCCCTCTTCGTTAACCCGATTTCGCAGAACAAACAAGGTTGGCAAATGTGGAGGTAAACATTTTCCCAACTGCATTTGTATGGCTCACACACATAACGAGGAAATAAAACATCAATTGCCGGCCCTTTTTTCGGTAGCATAGCATACTTTATTGGTTCATTGATGAGCCAAAAGAAAAAAGGGTCAGACGGGTTCTGACTCCCAAATTGGCAGCTGTAAATTTGAAGTTTCCCCAGACAAGCCAAATAGGTAGGATTACGTGTTTCGAAAAGGGGCGAGCATAAAGTTTGAGAACTAAAAGGGGAGGTGAACGTATTGAATACAATTTAAGGTAAGATATGCACAAGAAAATAAAAGCCATGTTAAATTTGGTATTATTATTAGTGAAAACGTTTCTATAAGTAAAATGGTTTTTAAGAAAATTGCTTTACATTTTGGAATATTATTCAAGAGTAAATTATTTGTTAAAATATTTTATTATATTATTTATTTTGCGTTATGTTTGTAAGTGTTGAGAGTGTTGACATATTAAAGATATTAAATACATAGTATACATATAGTATACATAGTATACCATCTTGCTAAGTAGTAGGTAATTACTTTTACCAAGAGCTAAATTCAAGCCGACTGTTAAAATAAGATGCTTTTGGAATTATATGGGCTCCCAGTATAAATTTTATTGGCTGCACAGACGTACTTGCAGCAGTATTCAGCCCTCCCTTCGCCTCGCTGGCTCTGGAGGATGGTAAAAATATAATAAGCTGCGTAAGGTTCGACTGCTTAAAATGTTACTGAGAATTAATGCCAATTAATGAGAATTAAAGCCAAGGCCAACCTAATGAAATTTCTGGGCCATTTGAGAAAATTACTAAAAAACACCCTTCACACTCCAATATCAAAACACCATTTTTAAATCCGACACTATATCATCCCCATCTTAGGAATTCCCTAGATAATACCCAAAAATTAAGACAACGAATTAGGCCAAAAATACACTTTATTAATTTCGTAACTTATCTTCCAAAATGTTACTAAAAATTTTAAGTTCAGTGAAATACAGATGGAAAGTCAAAGTAGCTTCTGTGGGCAGAAATTGGTAAGTACTTAAGTTGGTTGATAAAGAAAAATTCGTACCGTATACGAAGACAAAAATATCAAATCTTTTGAGGCTAAAGATGCAGCGTTTCGTTACCATAGTTTCGTTACTGTGGATGAAAAAAGTTTAGTAAATTTCAAATTGGTTAAGAAAGAGATGTACTTGCCTTTTATTCCGGTAAAAGGATCGATCGCTGTGTAATTCATAACAGTGTCGTGTACGGGGGAGCCAACATCGGAACAGACTGTGAGAGAAAATGGTAAGATATATTGGAAAAAGTTTAGTAATCTAGAAAAGATATGTACTTGCCCTATATTCCGATAAAAAGATCGCAAGTTTTTTAGTGTATGACAGTGTCGTGTACGGGGGAGCCAACATCGGACCAGACTGTGAGAGAAAAGGGTTAAATATATTGGATTATTTCAATAATAAAAAAATACTTGCTTGTTATTTTTTTTATGTAGAACCACTTATACCACTATCGCATTATACAATTATGTTGGTAAAACAAAAATCACTTTTAACTTAAACCTAATTTTTTTTTGAATGACTGAACATCCGGTTTTTAAAATTATTCTTTGTATAAAAAAGCCACAAAATATAGATTAAAAAATATATAAGTTTCGTTTTTGGGGTTGACCGAGTGTGTTGTTAATCTGAAGTTCTCTTTTGCAATGAATAATAGTAAAACAAACCTCAGTTAAGAACTGACAAATCTATTTTGAACTATCCACGGCCATCTAGATTTATTTGTAACTTGGAAACTAAGTAGTGTAGTGAAAACGTTTCTGTAAGTAAAATGGTTCTTAAGAAAATTCCTTTACATTTTGGAATATTGTTCAAGAGTGAATTAGCTAGTAAAAATATTTTTTTATATTATTTATTTTGTGTTATTTTTGTAGGTGCTCAGAGTGTTGACATATTAAAGATGTTAAATATTAACTTACCAGACATAGTATACCATCTTGCTAAGTAGTAGGTAATTACTTTTTCCAAGAGATAAATTCAAGCCGACTGTTTAAATAAGATGCTTTTGGAATTATATGGGCTCCCAATATAAATTTTATTGGCTGCACAGACGTACTTGCAGCAGTATTCTGCCCTCCCTTCGTCTCGCTGGCTCTGGAGGATGGTAAAAATATAATTTAAAAGACCACAAAAAGCATGTCCTTGTGTGGAAAGTTAAGACCACTTAATGCACGCCAAAAGCAGTTTACATGCGTATGTATTACAGTGCCTGCTGGCTATATACGCATATGTATATATGGTATAGTATGGAATAGCGTGGTACAGTGGCTCATAAATACACTCGCACATAGAGCCACTTACACTCACACACACACACACACATGGAAAGCAACAAGGACAACGACACATGTTTTGGGTTTTTGGCCTCTGAGCCTGCTTGAAGGCATCATTCAGAATCCCTGCTTGTGTATGCGGTGTTAATAATGCCTTTGATGTGTGCTAAAGACAGATTCAGACTACGACAAGCCAAGTACATGGCCAACCGAAGCCAGTTTGGTGTCCATTGTTGTTCTCCTCGATCTGACTGCTGCAGATGCTGCTGAGGTCTGCAAAAATTTTGGCAAATGTAAACGGAATTTCTGAGCAAACAGAGTGCCGGAAGCCAAAACTCGAGCTAAGTGCACTAGATGGTGGCTTCATAAATTAATTTGTACTTGCCTTAGATTAATATTTTTGCATTTCAGTTCATAGCCACTCTCTCCTCATTTTGGGTAATGCACAGAGGAAGAACACCACGGCTTGGCTTGTAAAGGTGTACGAATTTTTAGGGAAAGGAATGTAAAATACGAAAGCTTACTTTATTGTAATGTGAGATCTACAAAATAAGTGCAACCAGAAAATATTTTTTATTGCTCCAGCATGGTATTATTTTTCTTAAAGTTCGTTAATACTTAAAACATACACAATCGCCTTAATAAGTTGAAAATCAGTCCAGAGGCTATACTTTCCTTAAACACCTTAAAGCCAAAAAAACGCCTAGGCAAGGCCATCAAATATTATATAGACCTTCAACTATTCTCACATATATTACGCAGTATTCGCGCATTACGCATACGCGGCGTTGACCAATCTTTTTATGGCCAAGTTGGCCTCAGTTGGTCAGGTGGGCAGTTGGCTTTAATGGTCTGTCGCCACTTTGCCACGAAAACTGGGACAAGAAGAAAAGTAAGTCTATTAACGGCAATGACAAAGCACGCGAAAAGCTAATAGAGAGACAGTCCCAAAGAAGGAAAATAAGCCGAAAGTGGGATGGTTAAGTAGTTTGGCAAGTCCATAAAAATGTATTAACTGCCTTGGAGGAGGGTAGGTGAAAATAAAGTCATAAAGCCAAGTGGTAAGTGCGGGGTGGTGAAGAGAAGTGTGGTTTTCCACCCAAGTTCCAGACACAATGGCCGTAATATGATAATCATTGCGTAGGCCCACATGCCCCTCGCTTTTAGGGGCGTGTGAAAAGTGGGTAAGTGATGCAAAAGAGACAGGCAGCGGGCAAGAAAGCCCCTGCCTAGACCAACAGCAAATCCATTAAACCCTTATGATGCATGAGTACAAATAAACTGAGTGAAAGCCGACAGACAATGGAAATACCAGGGATGGTCGAAACAAAAAATAAAAACAGAGAAAAGCGAGGAAAATCGTTGGAGAACAAAAACATCTGGGCACACAAAAAAAGGCGTGTCAAAACATATGCGAAAAAAGAGCAGTAACCGCAAAACCGAAGCGGTAGCGGCACGGAGAAAGTAGGAGAAAGGTTGGCGGGGGGTGGAGACAGCCCGCAAAGTGAGCAAACACTTGAGTCAAGTGGTTAGCTGGTTAAAGCTTTCGTCCTTTGAGTGGGTGACAGTGCGAATGTGCTCATTCGCTCGTTCGCCGCCGGGCGAAAGTTCAGTCAAGTGCAATTCCAAATAGGCCCAGGGGTTCTGCGTTCTCGGCTGAAATTATAAACAGATGTTGGAAAGCAGATTAGGTGGAACACGTCGAAGCGAGTGGTTAAGTGGGCCAAGTGGCTCGCGATGAGCACATAAGACATGCTAGGTGGAAATTAAGAGCAGGATAAAACGATATGGCGAGCCACGTTTATCGCAATATTATTATAAAAGATCATATAAACAATTTGAACACGTCTTAGGAACCTTAGTTCTTTCCATTTCATATTGAATATAATTCACATTTACAATTCTATCCATAAACTAAAATATTCTACAACTAAAGGTTGCTTAATATTTAATAAATTATTTTACAATACTAAATATAGATCCTAAATTTAAAAGTTTTATTTACTAACGAGAAAGGAATTATCAAATGAATTGCCTTTAATCAACAATCAAACCATCATTAAATTCAAATCGAAAACCCATTTGATTAAAGCGCTTAAATTGAAAACATGCCCACATAACTTAGTGCACATCACATAATGACGTTTATTGTTAGTTGGGTGTCCATTTAAAATTTGACCGAGGCACGAATTGTTTATGTTTAATCAAATTTAATTACATTCTATTAAAAGGCACAGAACGAATTGACTATCATTTTGAGGTCAGAAAATTCGGATAACTGATTCTGTCACAATTGATAAATTATTTACAGTCGAGCTGTCTTGAACGTCACTTAGTTAGCACGGATGTATTTAAAATGCATTAAATGTAGTTTATTAAAGGTAGTATAGTGCAAAAATCCCAAAGGCCTTCTTTAAATTGTTTAAGCAATGATATTTTTGGGTACTCATATTCTTGCAATTTTATTACCACACGTTGTTTCCTTGTCTTATCATAACAACGACGGTCCCTTTCATTTTCAGGGTTTTGGGGGCAGCCTTTACTTGTGGGCTTATCTAATATCCAACCCAGCAGGTACAGAATTTCCGAACAGAACCTTCAAAAAATAAGGACAAATGCACGAATGCAGGCGTTACAGCGGTTCAGATTTCAATAGCTGAGTGCATATTTTGGCATTTTCTACAATGAAAGGGACACCGGTGAAATAACAACAATACATTGTACGATACTTCCGCTTTTCCGTGCTCGTGTGCAGCAGCAGCAAACTGGTTTGTGCACAAATATAACGTATACGCGAGGTGGGTCGGAAAAACAGGAAAACCAGCGGAGAGACCAGAAGAGATACTTGCATTAGAGTCCTGAGCAGCACCAACGGGCATCTAACTAACAAAGGCGCATTTCTTTTTTGGAAAATACCAGCAAACACACAAACACACGAATGTACGTGGCGGGCGAAGAAAGTTTAAATCAACTTGTGGGAATTTAGACAATTTTATAAACATGCATACTGCTGGGAGGACTGTGGCAAGATAAATCCCCGTACATATAGACGTGCAACCAAAGTCGAAGAAATTGTACGAAAGTGACACATACTCAGATGCACTGAAAAAATATTCTTCAAGCTATACAGTTGGATATGTAATTCGATGGAATATTTATAGTAAAGCGCAGTCTTCTTTCTATGAAGGAACCAAATCAGAAGTATTTCTTTTTTGTAGTACATATATTTTTATTATTTTAAAAGCACTCTGCCGTATTTTTTTTCAGTGCTACCACATGCACAGGGTATATTGCACATAGTACAAATTTAAAAGTAAACCAAGCCGCATCTCATCGCGCTATCTGCGGATGCTTTCCCGCCTTTCCCCACCCGCTTTTCCTTGGCCAGCCCACAGACACATCTTGTTATTGTTGTACGCTGGTGCTTATGCAAATTCTCGCCCTGTGTGCTGGGGCAGCGCCAAAAGGGAGATACGTGCTTTATATATATTCATGAATGTATGAATATCTTGCCTGTATAAACAGAGTAACTGAATAATAATAACAACAGCAGCCGCCAGCGGGCGGCGAGCCACGAAAACTTGAAGAAAATGTCGCCAGCAGAAAAAGTTTTTCACATCAGGTAGAAGGAAAAAAAAATCTGACAAAAATAAATACAACGCTGTTACATCTTTAAACGCTTTAAATTACTCTGGGCTATGGAATGTCCCCTCCCTAGATAAATCAAAGTGAATGGGATTTGTATGCTAAACTCGTACCAGCGATGAGTGCCATATCAGGTAGGGGGATCCAGAAATATGTAATACGATTAATGAAAAAACATGAGTAATATTTACTTAAAAAAATTATTTTAAAATAAACTTTGATTGTACTATTTATTATTTATCATTAAAGTTTTACGAGATAAAGCTTATTGTTGCTATAATGGCAAGAGTGCGCATAAACATTTAAATGTGTAACTATTATGCATTACTATTTTTTAAATCCATTCTATTTGGTATGCATTCTTCTTAAAATATATATAACTCTTAAGTGCTTTTTAGAAGTTTATCTATATAATTGAATTTTTTTCGAACTGTAAGATTAGATTAATTTTAAAATACATAGATGCAAAGTGTGCCCCTTCAAATGTAGGGTCAGAAATCTTAAATGCGTCCATTTCTTTAAGTTCTCCAAATGCTTGTCAATCTGTCAGTGGGGGCGTGAAAAAAAGGAACTAAAAATATCAGCAAGCCCCCAACATATTGCGCTTTTAATTTTCTAACTCACTTGCCACCAGCCAACAGGTCAGTCATCCTTTGGCGATATCCTGATATCCCTGCGCCCCCACACATTTGCCATTTGGTTGCACATTGGAGCGTGAAACTTGTGCGCTTGTCACAAAAATGCTGCCCGTCAGCTTTCGTTTTGCTCCTTGTGGTTGCCTTTGCAATGACAACAACCAGGCAGCCCAACAACTAAGCAACCAAACAACCAAACAACCGAACTACTGTGAGTCCTGCTGGGTTTTCTGGGTGGCGAAAATGTCGCCACATAAATTACCAAATAGAGCAAAACCGAGTTGAACGCATTCGGTTTCCCATGGCAACAAACCGATTGCATTTCACTCTTTTTCGCCCCACCGCCGACCTTCTGCTCGACCTTCTGCCCCCAAAAAAACACCCCTCCGCCCTCCATTCCCATTGGCATTAGCATTTTGACGCTGGACCACCCACGATTGGCCCATTGTCTGAGCTTTTCCTTCTTTTTTATTTTTGCTGCGCGTGCTGTTGCCACTTGTCTCATTTCGAGCGCTGTCAAGCTGCAGAAAAGTAAGTGCGCAGCGCCATCTTGTGGCGGGCAATAGAGGTGGCCCCAGCCCACTTCCACTGCCACTTCCACTTCCGCTTCCGCCCACTTCCGCTTCCTCCGGTGGCGACTGCACTGCTCAGTGGATTCCACAAGTCCGCACTTGGATATTGCTCTATTTTTTCCATTCCGAAAGTGATTGCTTGTTGCTCTCTTTGTTTTTCCCACCGAGCTGCTTTTGTTTTCTAATTAATTATGCAGCACTGTGGACTTGTTGGAAAAGATGGAAAAGAAAATCTTATAGTTGGGATTTCGAAAGATGCTGTCCTATTAACTTAGCCGAAGTAAATGATAAATTAAATATTTAATGCAATGTGATTTATTTATGCATTGCTTGTGATTGAATCCTAACAAATTTATTCAATGAAAAACAGTAGAAAATTAATATTTTATGTCAAGTAAAGATTTCTTAGTGAAGTCTTTAAAGTGCGTTCAGCAATTACAAAGCATAATCGGCTACAGTTACACATTTTAAACGTCAAAAGAAATTTAAAAAAATATTTATTTATGTCTTTGCCCAAAAAAAACATTCATTGGTTGAAGACATTTAATAGGAATCTTTAAATGTTTTTGAGAAATGCTGTAGTGATTCTGTAAGACTATAAAATTTATGTGAATAAAATGCAGAATTGATATTTTACCTTTTTGGTGAGATTCGCTTGTTCGACCCACGGTGTCCTTTAAGTTGCCTTCTCTTGGACAGGACTTTTTGTCACTTCCGCTTTGTTTTTGTTTGTCTTCTGCTATTTTCATAGTTCATTAGTGTGCTGGCCCCTCCTCAAAGCCCCTACTTTTCCTCCTTTTGGCCAGCACTTTTCCTCTTGCGCTGGTTTTCTGTGTCGGGGATTTTCCGTAGCATTTAACAGCTGCTGTCAGACATTAGAAAAATATTTGCACTTTGTTTTCATTTTATAATTTCCTTTGCGACGTCTGGCAGGCTCTTAACTTGACAGCGTTGCAGTTTCTCCCTGGCCTCTGCACCTCTTCACCTTTTCCCCTTAGTCTTGTTTATTTTTTTTTTTTTGGTCGAGGGGCTGGCATTGATTTTCCTCGAAAGGATCTCCTTAAAGCCAGGTTGGCTAATGACTTTAAAGAGCACAAAGATAAGCAGCAGCAGGATGCAGGAGCCAGGAGCCACTTTCTTGCCAGGCATATACAGTGGGGCACAAGGAGCTCAACGAGCCAGTGAGCGACGATGACGACGACAACTGAAATTTGTTTTGCCCCCCAAACAGAGCAACTGGGGGTCCCGACCTCCCCGCAGCCCGTCTCCTTCTGGCGGCTGCTTGGGTAAAATAAACGACAGCTAATAATGCGCACAACGAGCAGCCAGGAGTCAGGAGCCAGGATCCAGGATCCCGAACCAAGGAGCCAAGGAGCAGGCGATGGCAGCTGGAGGAAAGTCAGTCGAGCAGGCCACTCGAGCCACCATACACTGCCCTCTGTTGTGGAAGTAAGAGCATTGAGCTGCCTTCACTTGGATAGTTCTTTGTCTGCAAACTGAGGCTATGCCAGGTGGATGGAAAATCAATGCCTCTACTTGGAATTATTTCTATATTTATCAAAAATTTGAGAAATAACAAGTACCTTCCTTGCAAAAATATGCAATTTTAATGTTAATTCAATTACAATGGTTTTTTTTATTAAAAGAAACCATTATGGTATGCTTTACATTTTCTACAATTAGAAAAAAGTGTACAAACATAGTTTAAGAATGATTCATGTTATTTAGATAGTCTATATGAACTTCTAAAATTGTTGGTTAGTGTACATCTGATTCAACTACCCCCTACATTCTCCTTGTTTTTCTTCCACAATCTCAGACCCCCTTTTTCGACTAGTGGGCGTGGCAGCGACTTTAATTGGCACACATGACACGAATCGCGGGCGTGACACACTATTTGAGGCGGATGGGGCATCAGGGGTTAAGGGGCCATGGGGCCCAAGGAACTGGATGGCGAGGACAAAGTTTCTCTGATATGCATAGACACATTTCGAGTGTCGGAACACCAGTTGTCGAGTTGGGGGCGTGGCGCCAGGAGGCGGCTGGAAATGGCTCCCCGGTTGATCTTTTGGTTGGTAGGCAGCCGCTAACGCGTCCTTATGCAAATGAGCGAGAATGTGGCTAAGACAACGGGCCGAGCTCAAGTGTTAAGGGTCGCGCAGCTTAAGTTTAATTAGACGCAGGACTTGTGATTTATTTGATTTTCGCCTTGGCAATAGTTGCCAAATGGCTCTGGGTCAGCCCACTATTTCACAAAGCCCACCCCAGTTACCCCAAAAACTCTGGGCCAAAATAGTTTCAAAAGTTTCAATCAATAAATATAAAGTGTGAATTGAGCTGGAGGGATTTTGTGAATATTATATGAGGAAACTGAGCTTAAATAAATTTGGCAAAAGTAACTTTGTATGACTATTCTTAGGTAAATGAGCAAGAGATGGAAGATAAAGAATTACTGGCTAGAAAGTTGTATTCAAACTATTTCAAAACTTTTAGCTTGAACATTTATAATTTCCCCGAATTAATAATAACATTTAATAATATTTATAAAATACGGAAACATAATTCAAAACTTTGGGCGCACTTTGCTTACTGTTCCGTTTGGATAACTTTAAAAGATTAATAAATATTTGTTGGCCAGTCGGCTGCAGATTTTAGCCAGAGTGGGAACATGAATAATAATATCTGTCAGTTGAGTGGCGGCGACTACTTCTCTTTGTCTGGCAACGTCTGTCTATACGCCTGATTCGTTACGCAACTTTGGCCAGGTAATTTCGCAGGCAGGTGAATCAGTGGGGGCTGGATCACTCTGGAAAGCAGTGAAGCGCACAAAAGTGGGCAACAGTTGCCGAGACCTTCTCGAGTCGAGAGGAGTCGAGTCCTGGCAAAAAGTCCTGCCACTGGCGGCTCCACAAAAACTTGTCACTGGCATTCCGGCGCTGACAGTTGGCGTGCAAACTCTGCTGCCCCTGACAGATGCATTTATTTATCTTCTTTATGGCCAGGACTGCGAACTCCGGTCTGCGGGTCAGAGATGAACTCCGCTGGCACAAACTATAAGCCAAACATTCGTTGCGTTGGAATTTTTCCATTAGCCCAGCTGGCAAATGAAAATGCTAATATGGAATAGTTTATCCGAACAACTGAGAACTTTCGAAGCCACATTAATACCGCAGTGGCCGAGGTGCAGTGGATGAAATATATAATTACGTATTATGATCTACCTCTCAAAATGCATTACATTGCCCTACAGTTTTTTACATCCTATTTACCCTTTGTACATTTTTCTCCTGTGGAAAATAGTTTTATTAGTTGCAGAAGGGAAACAAGTTGTTTTGGTGTTTTAAAAATAGAAGTTGTATATTGGGTATTTTTAATTAATTGTTTTATAGTTATTATAATGCTGATGAGGTTTTCTATTGCCCTGATTTATAATATAGGGTTTAAATTGCGAAAAATATTGAAAACAATTAAATCAGCTCACTTATGTATAAGCTAATGCCTATCAAGCCAAGGTAATTCACTCAACCTGCCCCATATGTCCAAAAATATAATTCGCCGCATTTATTTCAGACCCTAAGCCACTTTAGACCGGCTGGCCAACAGAAGGAAATACAAATTTCTTCATTTACAATACAATTTATAAATAACGATTTATCATGAGCTGCAGTGGCTGTTGCACTTGCCAATTGCCCACCTGAATGCGTTCTGAAGTGCCTCCGCATCCTGGATGTAAGGAATTGCCCTGGCCGAGGACAAAATCCCTGAACTGGAGTTGCTTGGCTGCTGGAAATAAATTGCCAATGGCAATGAAAGCCTGGCTTCACCTTTTGTTGCTTGATTTTCCCCAACAAATATATATGTTTCTTATTTTGTGCCAGCCAGACATCAGTTGATTTGGAAAATATTTCCTTTGGCCTCACTTTAAGGAGCTGAAAAATAATATTTAAATTGCACTGCTCTCTCTCGCAACGAACTTCAACATAAACTCGGCACATTTGCCGCTAATCGCTTCCCCACAGACGCATTAACAATTTATCTTGCCTTATTTTATGCGAAAAGTTTTCGCCCATCCACGGCCCTGTGTAACCGCATCTTTTACCTTCTGCCAACGAAATCGAATCCCCGAAAAGAAAAACATTTGAATTGAAAATCGTGCTGAGCAGAGAAGGAAAATGCCAACGACATGCGCATAATTTCAGCACACACAGGCATCGCTTTTCACGAGGGAAATGCGAGTACGTGAATGCGAGAATATGGCGAAGGTATTGGTTTGGGCATTTGGATATTGTGTCTGAGAGCCTTAGGTAGACCTCTGGGTCCTTCGATAAGAGGAACGTATATTTACTGGATTTGGGTGGGGAAAAGTTCGATCTGCGCTTTCTTTGTTGTTCTGTGGGCGAATATAACAGAGGTTGTTAGGGAAAATAGAAAAATCTAATGTGTTTTTAAGAACATTTTTAAACGGATTTGTTATTTGTTAGAAACTACAAAGAATTATCAACGATTTTGGTAAGAATCAAAAGATTCTTTCTAAAAATGTCTCTTATTTATTGTTTAAATTGTGTTATAATATAACAACTTTGACAATTTGATTTGCCATCACACTCGGTTCCCTGTTATCACAAGACTTGTGTAACTCAAAGTTATCTTAGTTGGATTTCAACCAAAATCCTCCATTTTCATGGACAGTCGCCGTTTCATTTCCAACAGCTGCCAGTTGCCACCGAATCGAGTTCAGTCCAGTTCATTTCAGTTTGGCCCCATCAAATCCAATAAATTCGTAAAATAAAATGCTCCAATAAATTGCTGTCTCCACTATCCACAAGCTGCAAAACTGAAACTAAAGTTAAATTGAATTAAAATTCAGAGCGCTTAATGTGCCACAAACACACACACACACACACGCTGGCAGTCTTCACATGTCGCAGATTTTTCAATAAACTAAACAATTTACGAAAATTGAAGTTTATCTCAATTGTGCAGCTGTTGTTGACAACGCTCCCTACACTCGACGCTTTGTCGCCGAGGACTCAATTTGGCAATAAACTGGCACTCAGAGAGCTCAGGGCCGATTGCCCCGCCCCCAAAACCCGATACTATATAGTATTCTATATATGAGGCACGATTCCGGGTCCTGTGAAGTGGTGCACAAATGCGCTTAGTTGCTTTATTGGTCAAGCTGTTGTGCGTGGATAAAACCCTTTTAGTGCACAATTGCTATAAATTCGCTTGGCCCATTATATTGTTCGTTGGGGGGGTTGGGATTGGGATTGGGGATTCTGGGTATGGGATAGGGGAACTAGGGACTCTGGGACCTCGGCCATTGTCATGCGGGAAATGGAGCGGGTATCCCAAGTCGATGATGTCGATTGACGGAAGAGCTTATTTTAATCTCATTTGACAGCCATGAGCGAAGGAACCCGAGTGAAGAAAACTATTCTAGGGCCAACAGCTGTTGTGGGTTGGGTCATTTGATAAACGGACATTTTGCCAGGGTCAAAGGGTTGCTCCCTCGCCATATAATTTGCCATGATTAAGTTTGAAATTTGCATGGACCGGCCGGGCACATTTTGATGACCCAAGCATTTGGAGGCGCTCAGCAGTTTGGTGTTAGTTTATTGTCCAATCGGGTCGACTGTGGGTTCATCTCCATCTTGGTCATTTTGGGTGATTTTCGCACATGGCCTCGTTATTTGCATAATTAAGATTGGGCTTAAGGAAATGCCCCGACCTTTAATTGGAATCCTTTTGTGCTTTGGCATAATGGTCAGTTGGGCAGCTTGAACTCAAGTAAATGAAAATTGAAAGTCCTTTAAGAGTTAGTTTATAGTTTATTAGCTAGAAGCTAATAGGGTTATTACAACAAATTGGTTAGCCATGCCTTATATAGTATAATAAGCATAATAAGCTTATTATAGTAAGCTTATTACTATAGTAATGTATAGTATACACTGTAATTAATATAAGCGAAATAGTTTCCAAGCAGAATGAAATAACTTTAGTTCTATAAAGTATGGAATGCCTTTTCGAACCACTTTCAAAGTCGCATCTAGGAAATGGTATCTTTGCATCTCTATACCAGTTATAAGTCTGGGATGGCTTTTTCTTCCTGAGAATTGATGATCCCTTAGAATCCCATAAAGCTTCGATGTTTTCACCCCAGCTGGGCAGCTTAATTGCATTGCTGTATCTAAGGAGGGTCAGAAGGGCCAGGAAAACTAGGTAAAATGGCGAATAAACAGATTGCATGAAGGAGGAAGAGCTGGGAAAATTCATTATGTACTGGCGCCACGACTTAGTGGCAAATGTACGTATGGCATCGGGATCTTGGCCAACTACGTTCGAGCCAAGCCAAGCCAATCCACTTCGGCACCTCGGGCTTGTGTTGCGGTTTGGCGCTTGTTAATTTTGCAGTGAAAATTGCTTTGGTATTTACAGTGCACTTGGCCAAAGGCGCATTACGGGCATGCCTCAAGGTCCTTCAAGCGGAGTCCTGCCGCCTGCCCCCCTTCCCGTCCCTCGATTTCCCCAATGTTTGCCGCTTTCAAACGGGTATTTGCCCTTGAGTCTCTCCTTGTGCCATCGACAGCTGTTAAACATTTTCACGTGCAGTCTGCAGAGGATGCCTGATTGTATTTGCCCTCTCGTCCCGGCCAACTGGCATCATCCATCTGCACGGACTAATCAAGACAGCCACTTAATGCCACAAAGTATGCTACTCGAAATTGTGTAACCCACTTATCTTTAAGCTAATTTGTTACCCAGGTTCGAGTCCTCCATCCGACAGGACTTATCAACCTTGGGATGCCGCTGCCTTATTCAGCAGCTTTATGGCTGGGGCCTTTCATTACCAACCACGACGCGACCATAAAACAATGCTGCATAAAAAGTGACCCCTACATTTCCAACTCCCCAGCTTCATCACCATCTCCATCTCGCGCAACACGCAAAAGTACTCAAAGCGAATAAAACAAAAGTAACTATAATAAATGTTTGCAAATAAATTGCGAGCTGCTAAAAAACGCACAGTCAGCCACACAAAGGAGCCCGGAATTCGTTTCTCTTCAATTTTTGTTGCCTTGGCATTAAAAAAGTTTAAGCGCCCTGACTTATTCGTCTTCGGTCAAGGGACAAAATCTGTTTTATGTCGAGGAATTTGTGAAATTTTGTGACTGATGACAGTAAGGAGTAGGGAAATCTTCTGTCAGTTTCCCTGGGGCACTTGGATTGGTCAAGAGGAAGGTGGGACAAATGTTAGGGATGTATTTGAATAGATGCCGGGAGTCTTTTATCTTTGCCCTGTAAAATAAGTATGTAAATCAGCCGAAAATTATGACCGAAGGTTCTTTGGGTTACAGCATTTTAAAAATGGGAAGTCTCCGTACTTAAATAAAAATCAAATATTGCTTTGCTTTTTTCTAACTATTTATTAATCAATTATTTGCGACAAATTCACAGTTTGTCAGACATGGAATGAATAAGAGATTAATTGTTCCAATAGGTTGTACCAGCACTTCCCCGGTTTTATAACAAACTATCCAGTGCTAAAACAACCTATTGGCACAAACTATCCACTGTGAACCTGGGCTTGCAGAAGCAATTGTATTCATCGGCGGCCGTTAGAAGATCGTCTAGAAAGATCTGAATCATTTTGCGCTCAAGTTGCTTGCGAGCCATATTCTTATTGGCCATGATACGCCTTATGAAGTCCTTGCAGAAACGATTGCGCTTACTCTCACGCAGGACATTCATGCTGATACGACGTTCTGCAGGATTAAAGTTAGGATTTTAATTTCCATTTTTGGATCAAGGGTTAAGTGAGGAACTTACTGGTCGAATAGTTCATGTAAACCTTTTCCACGTGCTTATCCCTCATGGACTTGTCGTACACCAAGATCGTTCGCTGCAATCGCGGGCCAATCTTTTTGGGCAAGGTGAATTCAGTGGTGGGGAGGTTCTCTGAATAGGGTCCCGGATAAGGTGCTTTGGAATAGGTACGGGACCTCACGAACTCTTCTCGCCTGTCGTTGATGAAGGCTCGCTTCATGGCAATGGCCGCTCGGACACGTCCGTTATGGAAGCGGTAGCCAAAAGTACAAGACAGGTCCTCGATCTTTGTTAGCAAGCTGGGGAGTATATGTGTATCAGTAATATAATCCTAGGATATGACTTATCTTTGGATTGCCAAAATAAATTTAAAAAAAAATTATAATATTTAAATATATTACTTCCGCTTTGCATAGATCTATAGATCATATGCTAGCATGAAAACCTTTAAAATATTAATTCCTTTAAAAGTTTTAAGAGCTGTGAGTTTTAAGAGAGCTGTGTAAGTATCCCGTACCATTTCCATGGTGGAAAATTTACAAGAAGTCCTTATATAGTATAGTATAGCTTACTCAGTTTCTCGCAGCGCGTAGATGCCCGGCAGCATATGATCCTTCCGCATCTTGTATAAGTTCCTGTAGAGCGCGCTGAGCATATCCTCGGCGTACTGCATTCGCAGCGACTTCATGCCCTGGAAGTCCTGGAAGTACTGGCGCGTCATCCAGCCGCGGAAGAGGGCCTGGATCTTGGTGGCCATGTCATGGTGGTACTGCATGATCTGCTGCTGCAGATGCTGCTGGATGCTAGCGAACTTGAAGCGGCGGACCCAGAAGCCGCGCCACCATCTGCTGATCGTGGTGGCCGCCTTGGCCTGCCGGTCGAGGCATTTTCTGGTCAGATATCCCCTCACATGGCACTGGATCATCCTGGCGGCCTTGAACTGTTTGTATTCCAGGAGGGCGAACTTCAGGCGACAGGATGGCCCATAACAGGACTCGGTGCTGACCATCGACTCATCCCACACATTGCTTGAATACTCCGTACTCTGGCTTCGCTTACTCCATTCGCCGTCCATTGAATAGATGTTGGATCCTCCAAAAGCGGAAGGACATTGTACGAACATAGCTAAGCTATTTTATTTATGTTTTACTTAGTGTATTTATGTGATGTGGTGTTGTGCTCTATGTGGAGTTCCTATCATATATAAGGGTACTAACAGATTCGTTGACAACAAATGTAATGAAAGCTTTGTTTGATATTTATAAATAAATTAGGGAAACCAAATCGATTGTAGTATATACAATCAACAACCGCAAATTATTATCACAAGACAATCTAATTTATTTTCAAGCTTGCTAAAACCGAAATCCCCGAATTCTTAGAGCAAGATGAATTCTTCAGGAATAGATCAAAGAACACGACGTTTCTACTTAAGCCAGGAGAAAAATAACAAGCAGTTGGTTCTTGAATGCATTTTATTGTATTTTTTCTTAATATTAACTTTTATAGATTTTTTTTGAGTACCCAAAAGACAAGCATAAATCGTTTGCCAACTTATCGCGAGTAACACTGATTCAGTCAGAAATGTTTGGCTTACTTGACTGCGGTACTTGTGCACAATATCGCTTCTATTCCCGATGATGAGTATTAAGTTCACTTGGCACACATATCTTGACTGGTTGGATAAGGTAGGGGTGCCCCCCCCCCCCCCCCCCCCTGATTTCACCAGATCCAGGTCGCATTTCGCTTTTCCGCCGCAGAAGCCACCGAATATGGGACAGGAACTCCACTCAGGGCCGCAGTCAAGCTGTCAGTCAGCCAGGAGTTCGTGACAGAGAGAGTCTCCTTTCGGGCGCATTTGCAGCTTAAAGGATTTACATTGAATACTGAATGCTGATACTTCATATCAGTTTAGTTCGCTCTCCCTCGAAAAATCGAAAAAAGGATGGAGGGCGCAGTGAAAATCTTCGATTTCCATAAGTGAATTTTCCCCAATGCACACAGGCATGTCAAGTAGGCAACCCAGCAAAACCAGCAAGCCGGCAAACCCGGTCGCCTTACACACATGTGCCCCACTGTACCCGGCAGTCGAAAACGAAATGGTGTCATGTACGAAATGTGAAAATCGTGTTGTACAATTTCATGGCTTGGCTTTTGCCAATTTCCCATGTAAAGTCAGTCGGCTTTTCGTGTGGCGCCAAAGTCTCCCTCCCGGCCACGCCCCCTTTTGCTTTACGGTGGCAACAGCGCGTATTTGGTTTGCTAATGGGCAACTTTGGCTTTTCAAATCAGTTGGAAAATGCACTGTGCGTGTGTTTTGTTTTCCACAGACTCTGAAATCCATTGCAGCTTAAAGCGTCCATCAATGATTTAGACTTCGCTGGATTCTCCGAGTCGAAGACAGTAAATCCTGGCGGGGATATTGAATTTGATGATGATTGGAGTTGAGTTGTCAAGAAAGGAAAGTGCCGCGAAAACTGATAAGCAAGCGAGGAAAAGCAATAACAATTGAATAAATAAATTAGAAATCTGAAAACAGTAAAATTTATAGGAAGTAAGTGCTAGGAAAATAAAAAGAAACACCAACCATATCTTACCTTTTGCATATTGTATATTTGTATTTTTTTTGGAATATAAAAAAAGCACATAGTCATTGTAATATATATATATAAATAATCATTTGCTGATCATAGCAAAAATATAACTAATTTACAGATGTACCAACATTTTTTAGAATAAGTATATACATAAAATCGGTATTTTAGAATTTATAAGAGAGAGTGTTTAAGAAGAACACTAATTGTCATAATTTTAAGATTTTACGAGCTCTGTTCATGTCAATATGTAAATCTATCTAGAGCCGTAAATAATGATCTGTATCTTAAAACCTTCAAGGGTGCAGTGCCGAACAATTGTAATCTTAAGTACAAGCCACTTGAGCCTGACCATTAATATTGTTATCACACTGTACAAAGGGTCGGCTTGCGGGAGACCGTTGATAAGGCTATAAGTTATATCATAAGAATTTCATGTTAATTACGTAAGCGAAGACTTAGAAAAATAAAATCAGTTTTTATTCAGAACTCAAACGTGAAGGTTGTTTCCCTCATTACAGGAATCCCTTTCAGAGAGGAAAGTGAAGTAAGGACCTCAAAATACTGCCACATTCTCTCAATAATATATTCAAAAATTCCTCAGCTTACGACTGTTTCTAATCCTTTTTCCCCCTCGGCTCATCCATTTTTCAGGTTGATTCGGAAGCCGACTCCAGTTCAATCATCAGCCAGCAACATTGTGGAATTCCCATGCAGGAAAAGGAAAGCAAGGGAGGAGGAATCCGAAGTCATATAAAATACATTGCAGCAAAGTGGAAAAATTGTGGAAAACAGGAAATGAATATGCAAAAAAGGACAGGGAAGGGATATGAAAAATGCAAATAGCCAAATCGAGTTCAATGAGAAATGCAGCTAACCCAAAACCGAGCGTATTTACACAATTTCACATTCACATGCTAGTGCATAGGTAGTTCGGGGCGCTCAGGTCCTGGTCCGAATACAAATGCGACTCACTGTGCAGATGGCTAATTGTGGCTGACTGGTAAACCGAAGAAAGCAGGAGCGCCGAATGAAAAATGCATTAAATGCAACCGCAAAATAGGGCAAAAAGCAAAACCAATCAAGCGACAAAAAACAAAAAAGAAAGCAAGAGGAAATTGCACATACTGAGCGCAGAGCAAAACAAAAGGATGACAAAACCAGTTAGCGAATGTAAAAATTGATTTCTGCGGTCTGGATATAGCGGATATTGCTTATATACGACCGTAAATCGCAGCGACATAAAACATTAACCGACATTTATAAATAAACAATCATATATTTGCGGGCAAAGGTACAAACAAAATGCAAAAGCCAGCGCTCAAACTACGAAGACTCTTCATCATTACCGCTGTTTACATAGCCAGTTTGCCAGGTGAGTTTGTTTAAAGCGAAAATCAAATATTATCACGCCCTCATCACCTATTTAGGGCTCCACCTTTTACAACTTGACCACATTCGAGCTTTAATTTAAACGACACAACGAACACATGCACACACTTGTCCTGAATTATTAATCGAAAATTATGGCCATGGGGAATGTTGTTTTCAAACCGGGCAAGCAATTTGCCACCCACACGGTGACTGCTCTGCCCACATCATTTGCGGTTCAATTATGTTTGCGGTTACCATTTGTGAAAACGTTTCAATTCCGGAAGTGTACTCCCTTTACTTTTTTTCGAGCAACGCCATGGCAAATCAAATTAAGCTCCAAAAAGTAGCAACCAAAACATAACTGAATTGGTAGCTGGAAACAGGTATTAAATTCTTGACTTCGACACTGACTAACGTTTTTTTTTAATAACAGTATTGTTTTGTTATGCAATTGGTGTATTTTAGATCCCAAACTTTAGTATAACATCAGCAGGACTTTTAGGGAAATATTTCCACGGCTTCCAATGAAAACAATCGGCTTAATTGGTTTAAAATAAGCCATAGAAATCGTATAAACGTAGCTTGAATACAAGTTTTTTGTTTGCCTTCATTTTTGTTCAGAATAATATCGCATTGCAGCTAAAATTACACTGACCCATTGTATTAACCAACTATACCCAGTTAATTTTCTTTGGCAATTGATTTCCATTGTTCATCTGCTTTGCTGTCAATACTATGAAATCCTTCAGTTTTTTCCACCCTTCAAAATGTTCAAACCATTATTCGTCGAAAAATGGGTTTTTATTAGTATTTTTGCAAGATTTTAAATTAATATCTGTGCCTGCATCCAGGCTTGACATTACATACAACTGTTTGTTGTCACTCTTTATGTTTCCCGCCCCAAATGCAATATGATTCAGATTTCATTTCAATTTTCCGGCTTTCCTCCTCATTTTTGTCCCAGTCCTCTCCGTCTGACACTCCAGGCAAAATAGCTGCTGTGATGAGTTGTCGCTTTGTCTGCATTTCCGGCAGCTTTAATTTCGTTTCATATTCCTTTGGCTTGTCGACATCCCCCTCGCTTTTCATTGTGAGATTCGGGCGTAATAAAGTTGTAAAAAGAGGCGCTCATAAATCCCTGGCATTTTATATTAAAAACTGAAAGATTCGAGGGGCTCTCGGTAAGCTGAACTTGAAAGTCATTCCGGCCATTTTTTTTTGGGGAGCTGGGGCCGCCTTTGAAGGCACGGAAGCGGCAGGGCAATTCATCACAGCAACTTCCGGTTCCGGTCTGGGCCAGATCCACACTCCGGTTTTGCTTTTAATTTGGGCTAGTCTCGTGACTCCTGCTTCTGCTTCTGCTCCTGCGGACTGGCATTTGGCCAAGGAACGTGTGCCACCGCCCACCCGTCTGGGCCAAAAATCACTCGTTCCAGCCAGCAGAAACATAGGGGAAACGGCGACAGGACCTGCTAAAAACTTCCAATCACGTCGCGCGGATCCTTCACTGGACACGCATTTCAATGGCCAACATTGAGGCTAGTGTCAGTGTATGGAGCACAATTTGAACCAAATGCAAGGCCCAAAAATATCACCACGAGGTGGGTATGATGACCTCTTTTGTTTGTCACAAAAGCATTAAAATATTAAAAATTCCTAATTAACAAAATACTATTTACTTAGAATAATTAACTGCTAATAATGTAAACTTTTCTAACCATAAATGGGTTTTTAAAACAATTTACAAAGTAGAATTGCAAACTATTTTAGGTCTTGCGCTAAAGTATAAATATTAAATTAAATATTTTAACAATACTTAAAGCTTTTATTCACCATTTTTGTAAAACCATTTCTCAGAGAGAGGTCTACAAAATATTTTGTTTAGTTTTCTCAAATTTTTTCCTGATGTTTGTTTCATATATATATATAGCAACTTCAGAGTCGCCCCTCGCAGGCTCGTTCGCTTTGTGTCCCGCTTCACCAGAAATGGCTTATTATTTCTGATATTTTTGTTTAGCGTTTTGCTGCCACCCCCATCGGGGGACTTCCAGTGCTAAACTTTTGACACCCACACATACCACACACACGTCCGACACACACACTCACTTGTTGTTGTGACACGCACGCGATGCATGTGGCGTCTGCCGGAAATGCCAAGCTCAACGTCCAAGAGCAAGAACAACAAAGCCGGGAATCAACTGTTGGCATGTTGATGTTGACGCCTCGCCACCCCCCAGCCACCCACCACCCACGGACGCCCTCTTACACACACCACCCACCGCCTCTGCCCCGCTTAGCTGACATTTTTGCCAGCGTAATCACGATTAAACTGTCAACGGCATACTAATTAGATTTTTATTTTTATTGCGCCATGACAACGCCGCATGACGTTGTCGCGTCCTTCCGCGTCCTGCAGCCACCCACCCAAACCACCCCCCAACGCCCCTAAGTGGGCGGGGTCCCTGCCTTGCTACTCTTTTTGTGCCCTAGCAAAGGGTACTTTAATTCTCACCTAACATGTATTCTAGTTCTATTTTTTTACACGCAAACTAGTCTCCCAAACTTAAAGCTTTATAATATTTAAGATAGGGCATTCTTCAATAGAATATAACGAGTTAGAATAGAAGCTTTATAATATTTAGGATGGGGCGCTCTTCAATAGAATATATCAAGTTAGAATAGGATTTGGGAGATCTTATAAAAAGCTTTATAATTTTTAAGATAGGTCATTCTTTAATAGATTATAATAAGTTGGAATAGGATTTGGAAGATCTTATAGAAGGCTTTATAATACTTAAGATAGGACATTCTTCAATAGAAAACCATAAGATAGAATAGAATCTGGGAAATATTATAGGAGGCTTTATAATATTTAAGATGGGACATTTTTCAATAGAATATAATAAGTTGAAATAGGATCTGGGAGATCTTATAGGAAGCTTTATAATATTTAATATAGGACATTCTTCAAAAGAATATAACAAGTTAGAAAAGGATAATGGAGATCTTATAGAAAGCTTTATAATATTTAAGATAGGACATTCTTCAATAGAATATAATAAGTTAGAATAGGATCTGGGAGATCTTATAGGAATTAGATCTTATAAAGATAATACACCTTTGGTAACAAAACATTTCATAACTTTCAATACATTTAGGATATATATTAGAAGTATTTATAAAACTGTTCCAATGTTCCTGTGGTTTTTGTAGTAAAAATATTATTTCTTTTATAATTGCAAGGGAATGTAAACTTCGACTTTCCCCATTTTTCAGGCTTTCTTATTTTGTTGCTCTTTTTTTGTGTTGTTGTCGTTCTGAGAGGAGCGCGTGCCTCGCATGACCAAGTGACATTGCAGACGGTGGGTACTTGTGGATGGTGGGTGTTGACCCCAGAGAGAGGGTCCCGGCCAAAGGAAGGCCCGAAATCCAGATCCTTTGCCAGGCACTTTGTGGCGCCTGCTACTTTGTGATTTATGTCTTATCATATTTATGAAAATTATTGTTATTGATGGCATTCAATATTAAGTGAACGGGGAAAAAAAAACAAGCCACGCCAACCAATTCACTTTGATTGATTGAAAGATTGAGCGTAGCATTTTCGTAATTGATTTAAAATGTGTGGCTTCCCTTGGGCATCTTAAGTAGGTCAAGTGCCAGAAATGCTTATTACCAAAGATGGCTCTTAAAATAAAGGAGGAATAGAATGCTTAGACTTATTTCAGAGCTTGGCAACCACTTTTAAGATAATCAAATTTGATTTTAGAAGCGGAGCTTAGTTTGCATAAACATTGCAGCAAAAAAGAAAACATTTATTTACAAACAAAGTTCCTGATTAGTACAATTAAGTGAAAAAACCCAAGTACGAAACAATTACTTCCTATTTCTGCCTCATGTAAAGTTGCATATCATATGCTCCAAGTAGTTCGTAATTGTGCTTGAGACATAAAGAAACTCGCTGGCTGAGTTAAATGTCCTCCTTAAATTTCTAGACGTCCTTTCTGTAGTACTTCCCCTGCTCCCATTTAGCACTACATTTTCTAAGGGCAGCGCCCCTTCTTTGGGTGGAGAAGCTTTTTTGTTTGGTTTGTTTGTTAGGGTCTATTACTTCCAAGCTGTTGAATGCGTCATCAAGAAATCCCCCAACTGAGTTCAAACTTTAAGCCATACACCTGTGAAAAGGCAGCCCTGCCCCGCCCCCAAACTTCCTCGACGCCTCTCCTTTGTTTATATTTTTTCAGATTTATTTTCATTAAGTTCCCGTACAGGAAGGAAAATGCTTTATTGTTGCTGCTGGCTGGTGTTGTTGGTTCACTGGACCAAGTGCTAATGCGGCCAGACAATAGGGGCGTGGCATGGCTGCGAAAAACAAAAGCCAATACAAACAAAAAACGAAGTATATATATAGTACCTACCTATATATAATAGTATGAGGTAAATTTAATGAAAGTGCGCAAATTATAGAGGGCACAATACCATTGCCGACATCGTGGTTATTGTTGAACTGCCAATTATGAAAGCGGAAATGCTTGTGCTTTCAACATAAAATAATTATTGGGTTCGACATAAGGAAAATTAGGTATTACATGATTAAATAGCCAAAACGGTTTTCCATGTATTATGTGGTTCCTGTTGCAGGAGACCTTCGATTTGAATTTGCGAAGCCTTGTCAAAAACTCATTTCTTACTTATGTCAAAGATAAGTACCCAAATCCAATTCACTAAGAACAGAAAAATGGGAATTGCAATTCCTGATAACAATTTTTTTATTTTATTTAATATTTCTGTTTTGATTACCTAAATATGTTATAATATTTTAAGAATAAGTAAAATTTTATAAAAAGCAGTTCATATTCTCAAATGATAGATTTTAAAGAAATCATATGAATTGTTAACCAATGTTCCACCTCAGAAAGAAATTTCAACTGGTTTTTTTATATTCAACTTATAACTTGGAAACCTTTAACAGAATTTATTTATGCTTCAAAAGTTTAATGATTCAGTGCACGAAAAACATTTCAGATCAATGCCAATCTCAATCTCACAGGAAAAGCCATAAAAATCCACTCAAAGCCATAATTTGGATTATAAAAAAGTTTTCGCTCAGATCAGCTGAAATAGTTGCACACAGTTGGGGTGATTCTCGGAAGTAAAACCAAATTAAGCAGTAAAATTACATATAAATATGAGACGAATACACTTTTAAGTGATTATATAGTTTTTTATGTTATGTTATGTATGTTGATTTATGATGAGTATGCGAGAAATATGCGGGAATAAAATATTTGCAGAGGAAAGTAAAGGCTCACGGTGGAATGGACAGAAGCAGATGATGACGTTCATCATATTTTCATCCTCATAATCGTGACGTCATATGTGGCCAACGTGACGCATGAAAATTAATATATATACCCACACATTTTCGCTTTCGAGGACTGGTGCCCGAGTTTTGGACCAGACTGTCAAACAAAGCCATAGAACGTGTTCCGTGAATTTCGCATTGCATATTCATAGCTGTGGAAATATTTTGAATAATGCTAATTTCATTTCGAGCGGTGTGCAAGTGTTTTTAGCAGCTTTAAGGCATCGCAAAATTCAGTTATCAACCGAGTCAATTATAATTTTGCGTTTAAAGCGTTAGGATGGAAAAGATCAAGACAATTAGGAAGATAGGATATAAAGTGCGTTGCACTAAAATATTCATAGATCGATATTTACATCTATTAAATTAAGAATGACTAGGTAACATGAAAATTATTACCTCGAAATATTTGTAAAGCTTAAGACCTGAAAATATTTAAAAGTGTTTAATATTTTCAACATCTTAAACGTAACGAAGAAATCAACGATACATAACTTTGTTTGCTTTCACAAAAAGGGTCCAATGGACTTTAATAAAAAATGAGCCAACATGCCGCAATCGTTTCCTTCTATTTTCCATGGTTTTATTATTTTTTTATGATTTCACACAATGAACGCACTTGGCGCACATTAAATAAACCCGCAAGAAGCATTTATCAAATTTCCCTCTTTATAAATGATTTTTTTTCCTTTAGACTATGACTGCGTAGTGCGCTCGTTTTGCTGGCTGGGTGTATTTTTGAAACATTTATAAAGCGGCAGGTGGGCAGGTGGGCAGGCGGCCAACGGGCAACAGGCGCGGCATCCTGAAACCGGGAGGTCCTGAAACTGGCAGGTGGGCAGCATAATGTGCGCCTAATGACAGCGATGAAGATGCCAAAATGATAAACAGCAACAAAAACAATGGCAATGCGACATGGCAGAATCGCAAACAAACAGAAAATAGAAAATGTGTTTGGTCATTAGGACTTTAAAGGAAAGTTGAAAGTATAGACAGTATAGATGCTTAAAGGAAAAGCTTAAACAAATATGAATATTTTTTTAAGAAATAAGAAGTGTTCACTTTAATTTATAATTCAAATCAATATAAATAGTACTAAGTTTCACAATATCAGAACCATACTATACATTTTCTGCTCATTCTTACATCTTATATCTGTAAAAGACTGGATAGTATAGATAGTAAAACCGCTTAAAGGAAAAGTTAAAAAAAGATGAATATTTTTTTCAAGGGATAAAAAGAGTTTAAAGATATGTAAATAAATCAAGCCAATTTTCAATTTGTTTGATTTTTGTTTGTCAACAAATCCACTGATTGGGAGTAAGACCATGCTATATGCATTGCGGATGAACTCTGAAAACTTCTGTCACACTACAAAGAGTAAGATTTTTCGACTAGTGAAACTCTTAGCCGACCTGAGTACTAGGCTTCAGGTAGGCGTTGAAGCTAATGCAAGCCTTTAGCGAGGAGAGAAACTTGTGAAATACAGTTCAAGATTAAAACAAGGAAGAACGCTTCAGTCGAGTACCTCGACTATCAGGTACCCGTTACTCAGCTAAAGGGACCAAAGGAAAATGGAGATATGCAAGGAGCAAAGCGAGATTGAAATGCGCCACCTACCGGCGGTAGACAGATTTAAGCGTTATGAGCGTAAGAATGGGCGTGGCAACATTTTTTTTGGATCAATCGATAGGTGTTGACGAGACAAATACATTTCAGTTAAAATTTTTTATCTAGCATAAAAATTGTAGGCGCCACAGGCTTGGGCGGTTTGTGGGCGTTAGAGTGGGCATATTCGCATAAAAAACTTGCGCTGCGTACAAAGCTACGGAATCTAAATCTGAAATCCCAATACTCTATCTTTGATAGTTTCCGAGATATCCATGTACATACTAACGATTTTTTGAAGTTTGTGATAGGTTTGTGGGCGTTAAAGTGGGCGTGGCACTTTACTGAAACAAACTTGCGCTGCGTAGGAAGCTCAGGAATCTGCACGCCAAATCTCAGTAGCCTAGCTCTTATAGTTTCCAAGATCTCAGCGTTCATCCGGACAGACAGACAGACGGACATGGCTAGATCGACTCGGCTAGTGATCCTGATCAAGAATATATATACTTTGTGGGGTCGGAAACGCTTCCTTCTGCCTGTTACATACTTTCCGACGAATCTAGTATACCCTTTTACTCTACGAGTAACGGGTATAAATATAACAGGCTAACTAAAATCTTAGGCATCCTTGAAGCCCTAAAAAAAGTTAAAAAAATGCACTGTAAAATTGTTATATGCTCCGACTCTCTAGGAGCCATCGAAGCCATAAAAAACACACAAACAATAACATGTACCCAGCCCTAATCCGTTCAATCATAACAAAGCACTACCCACAATCTTATGGACCCCAGTACACTGCAACATTAAAGGAAACGAGATGGCCGACAAAGCAGCAAAGTTAGCACTAAATATGCCACTAATATACACACAAAACTTAAGCACAAAAGACATTAACAAATTCTTAAAACAACAACTCAACGAAACCAAAAAGAATATACTTTTTAAATGCAATAATTGGTACCAAAACATCAACTCAAACAACACACACACAGATTTCTACTCAAACGTAACACAACAACAAATAACTCGCCTTGATCAAGTTAAATTTACCAGACTGCGTCTAGGACATACAAACCTGACACATAAATATTATTTAGATCGCTCCACTCCACAAAGCTGCCCAATTTGCCTTACACACTCCCCAATTGATATGGATCACATCCTTAATTCATGCCCCGCCATAGCCCATACAAAACTAAATATCCTCAATAACATTAACGCCATACAGTACCTTAGGAACCCATCAATAGAAAACATCAAAAAAATAATAACATATTTAAAAGAAATAAAATTATATCATAGCATATAAAAGCTTCTCACATCCCTCAAATTAAAAATATAGGTAAACCTAAATGTTAAAAAAAAAAAAAAAATATATATATAAAAATTGTTAAATTAAGTAAATAAATAAATTGTTAAATTAAGTAAATAAATTCGTAGTCGAAGGCCTCGTAGCTAGCACTACATTCCCTATGTTAGTATTAGTTTTGTAAACTTTACTATCATCTTAAATAAATAAATAAATAAATCAAGCCAATATAACCCCGTTGTTTTCATCACAATATTATTAGAACCATACCATAGAAGGTTTTTATAGCAGACCAAGAAAATGTTATCTTTCATTTAAATGCCAGATGATTCATCACTTTAGTGACCTCTTGGACGGCAATCATTAGTATTCGGCTCCCTTTTTCCTGGGCGCACTTTAAATGTCAATTAGTTGTCAAACGTTTGGGTGCCCCGATCCGGATAAGTCTGAGAAAGATGCAGACGCTGAAAAAGTTTCCTGCATTTCGCTTCGAGCACAATGTCGAAATAATAATAATTTATAACTATCAATGTCATAAGTTCATGACATGCTCATCAATCAAGGCATTGGACGGCTTGAACAACATCGTCCCTTTTGAGAAAGGCGGTTTCTACTAAATCGAACTCCCGTCCAATAGACGTTGGCTGTCCGAGGGTTTTCCGCTTCGCCTCCGGGAAAACTTTTCCCAGCCCCCGCATAATTTTGCGTTGCATACTTTCCGCGCTACAATTGACAGCAATTGCGTGGCTGTCTGTTTGTGCGTGCTGACGCCTTCAAGTGTTTGCCAAACTTGGCGAAATGTTGCCGAAAACTTATTTCGATTTAACATGAGAAACTTTGACGCGCTACACGAATGGCGGGGTGTCCTTGCAGGGCACAGAAATGACAGAAAGTTTTGATCATCTGACAACTGATTGAATTTAATAAGGATACGAGATGCACCAATAAACGGAGTAAATGTTGGGGTTATTCGTCAATAATTTTTTAATTTTCCATATTGTCTCATAAAATGTTTGCTTTCGAATATCGGCTATCTGAGGATCTTGAGAATTTTTTGAATAGTCTGGTTTTGACATTGCTTGCATTTTTCCTTATAGCTGCCATGTACTTTCAATTCTCTTTTTGCATATTTTTGTTGGCTGCATCTTTCCCTTTTTTGCAGCTTATTCAAATTGAGCCAATTTTTTGTTAAATTTCCTTTCGCTTCGCCTTGACTTCCACGGCATCTCCGGGCCTCCAGTGGCAACTCCTTTGGGCTGGCCTTAATCCTGGCCAGCAGCCACACCAGCCGCAACAGCGGCAAAAGCGGAATGTGTTGGCCCAGAAAGCCAATTTAAAAATGCCAACAATGATTTATACCCACCATCTTCGTCCTGTTTTCGTCCTTTTATCCCAGGCTTTTCGCAACTCCCTCTCTGGGACACACGTGCTGTGCAATAATTTAAATAGCCGCTTCATTCGGCTTTAATTTATGCAATTAACCCATATGCTTAACCCCAGGTTGCCAGGGCGCGATGTAACTAATAAAACTAAATGACTTAATGTCCCGGCCACACATCCTTTTTGCCCACTTGCGTGCCTTAACCCCACAGTGCCAAAGGTCGTGTTATCCGCAAAAGCAATAACAGCAATTGCGCCATGTAGAGCCTTACTTAAGCTAGTGGTAACGTCTCTATTTGGATTTTAACCGCTCAACGTTCGCCGGCAAAAAGTCATTGACTTCCGGTCTGTGTGTATATGTCTGTGTGCTTGTGTGCCTGTGTGTGTTAACAACATTTGCTGCAAAAGGCGCAATTAAAGAACACGACCCACGGACACGACAACAACGAAGTGCAGCTACATAAATGACAATAACAAGGGCACAACAGAGAAAGGGAAAGAGAAAAAGAAAGCGTTCGGATGAAAGGCAACAATTTGTAGGATACTAGTATGGTGAATTTAAAATACCCTTAAATATCTTTAAGGGTAACAAAAAATCATATTAGTAATTAAAAGTACATATTTGTTATTAAACAGTCTATAAAAGATTATTATTGATAATAAAAATATGAATTAAGAAACAAGATGTTAAATTAATTTCTATTTGTTACTTTAACCTACCTTGTATCCTAAACAAATTTTTAAAAATGCTGTGATTTGTTAAGCCAATATTTAAGAGATTTAAAAGAGTAGGTGAATTAATTCTGGTATATGGAAATAAAAATAATATTTTAAATAATCGGACTTATGCAGTAAATCATTTGTTCTACCTGCTGCTGACGTAATAAAATAAAGAGATCTCAAGAATTCGCGTCTTATATGATTTATTTAAGCAAAATAATTGCCTTCTGGCTTATAATTCTTAAAATAATTATACTTTATGATATAAAGATAATATAACTCAACCAGTAAATCAATAAATATGGCCTGCTAAAGCTTTCCTGGCCAAGTCCAAGTCCATGTCCTTGTCGATTAACTCGCCTAGCCGCAATAGAAAACATCAGCGACAACAATGACTACCCGACAGCAGCGAGGACTCGTGATGTTGGCCCTGCGGACGTAGTTCCTCGTCGGAGGATGGTTGGCAGTGGCTTGTTTGCCAGTGGATGGGTTGATGGGTGGTTGAGTGGCAGTTGCGAAATGCCATTATAAGCATATGTGCCGGGTCCGGGAAGTTCTGGGCGGGATGCGGAGAGCACCTCCGGCTCCTGAAGTGCTTCCAGAGCTAGGCAAATGTGTGTAATATTACGGGTAATGTGTTCAGTTTCCTCTCTTATGGATACTATCTTCATTCCTGATCCCATTGAGGGCCGGCTGACAAGTGGGGCCCTCCACGTGAACCCTTATACCCATAGATGGTTTAATGACACGGCTTCACATCCCTATCTCTTTAATTGCATTTACCAGAATTTGCTTGTATTTTGATAACTATTTTGCCGCAGACACATGGTAAACAATCGTTGGCTGGCCAAAAATTCAGGAATTGCAATGCGTTTCATGGCTGTTTGTTTTTCTTCAGGTGCCAACGGCATGATTAAAAATCGTTTGCCTAAAATATTCCATCATGCTGTGTGACTATGGGATATTTTCACAGCGGTCTCTGGCATTTTGCAAATGTTTTGCATGGCTTTATAAACAAATGTGCGTGTCGGAAATGTATTTCTGTAAAAGAGGCGTTTACTTTGTGCCAATGTTTAAATGACTGCTTCTGTGGATGTTAATGTTTGGCATTAAATTGGCCAAAACTATGGTTTTAAAATATAAAAATGTTCACATGCTACTGTCATATTTTTTAAACCATGGCAAAAGAAATTGAAATATTTCTATTCTATTTGATAATTCGGTTTTAGCCAACTAAACAACATTAGCCAGCAGAATGTTTGGCCTACGCTCGTACAAGTCCACACAAAAGCACCACACACCATCCCCAGCCCGGTAATTAATTACACATAATTAATAAATTTAAGCAATCTTATGCGGCGCTTTGCAAATAAATCACTCGACTCAAAGTGCCGCCTCAGAAATTTAATTACACTTTCATCAGCTAATCACACAATTTGCACCACCACCCGAAAGTGCTTTAAGAAGCCATCGCCAAGACGCAAGCGGCGGCACTCGTAAAAGATGCCATAAATCTGCCCAGGATACGTCACTTACCCCATCTCGACTTTGCACTTGATGGGAGACAGATCCCCCAGATCCACACCCCCGGTCCCGCGCGGCATCCAATTATAACTCACGCCAGACGTGATAAATCAATAAAAGTGTCCCCGGCAGGAGACCCAGGGAGGTGTTTACTCGCCTGACGGCTTCCCTTGTCGATGTAAATATGCCAAAAAGGGGAAGCATAATGTGACATAAAGTCTGGCTCAAGATTAATCTCCGTCCTATTGCAAAGTGTGGAGGCTGAAGTAGTTGAGGTGGTATCTCAACTTCTAAATAAGTTAGTCAATGTTGTAAATGTGCGTTTGTGCAAGGATTAAGTTTCAATTGGGAGACGGAATTAACATTGTTATAGATATTTCCTGTTCGATAAAATGTTTTTGATCCACGGGTGGTGGTAGGGGGAATAGATCCCACCACTCGAGTTAAAAAGTATATGTGTGTAACATGTATTTTATTCAAAATTTATTATTTCTACTTAACAATTTTATTTTAATATCTCCCCCCACAACCAAATTCTCTATCCGCCAATGGTGTTAACTTATTTGTGGCACTTATACGTAAGATGCCTTAAAAATAAATTGTTGATTTCTTTGCTTGATATATTAGGTATATAGAAAACTTAAAACTAATATAAACTAAAATCGAACTCATGACTATTCCCAAACATTTTTGGCCTTTACTAACGAATACCCCGCTTCTTGCTCTTTTCTCATTTTAGGTAATTGATTGCAAAACAATATTAATTTCTGTGCCCCTGTGTCTCGAGGCGCGCTTGAGTAAGTAAAGGCCATATATCACACGTTTGAGTAGATGCCGCGGAGCGGGAGAGGCAAACAACTACTAAATAATTGTTAATGTATTACGAATAATTTATGACACTATTTCATAAAAAGCAATAATTTTTCAATATCAAACGGAGCGGCAATGGCAATCCCCGTCCCGTTGGCAGGGTTTCCAGGGTGTTGCACAGTTGCAGCTGAAGGATCCCGAAGCTTTCCCTGGTGTATGCTGCTGCTTTCGTAATAAGCTTGATAAATAATAAAATAGCATCGGGAAGGCAGGGCCAGGACCAGGACTAGGATCCTTTTGGGCAAAGGGGCTGTTCCGCAGGGCCGGGAGCTGCAGAGTGAAATTTATCATTTTTCATGGCTGCAAGCTGCACTTTTCTTGAAACGTTTCACTCAGCATTGGAGTTGGGGACGGAATCGCAACCACCCGGTTACATATAATACTTTCGGACTCGGACTCCTTAGATGTCAGCATGCTGGTGTTGTTTTTTCGGCTGGGGCCTCTGGCAAATGTTTGCGAGCAAAGATTAATTGATTCCACTTGGCTGCATCTAGAGTGTCCCGGCTGCTAGCCCCCACCAATGGGGATCGCTTGGGAGCGATGAGAAGAAAAAAAACAGGGTTGCCTTGGGTTCCGGCTGGGCTATGGTTAGTTTCGACTTATCTTAACTTTGGCCAAGAACTCCATTTTGATTTATGATTGAAGTTTTCCCAAGCTCTACTCCCTAAATACTTATGAAACTTATGTATATATTATTCGATTTAAATCTTATTATTCAGGAATTTTTAAAAATCAAGTAATTTGTCAAGAGTTTTAGACAGATTTACTAATATAGTACAAGTGTGATAATATAATAATAATTAAACTAAAATGTATTGAATTTATACATACATATGTACATTCTTGAAGGATTTTTTTATTCATCTTGATAATGTACGATTTTACTTAACATATCCTTGAAAACAGAATGAAGGGGAAAATTATTTCCAGTTTCCTGGATATACTCTTAAAAATTATACATTCCACTCTTAGTACATCTTGATTGATGTGTGCACACACAGTTCAGTATGAGTTGCTAATGCTCCACATGATTAAAACTTTATACATTCTCACCACTGCAGTTAACTGCAGTCTGCAGCACAACAGGCGGGAGAAAAGAAAACTTCGCCAGAACTTGTCACGAGTGCCAGTTACTGGGCAACTTTATGTGGAGGTTGAAGGTTTCTTTGCATTTGCCGGGAGGTGGCTACAAGTTGTTCCGGAGATGTGGCTCAGTTTAATGTTTGACAGCCCCACCGCCACCCGAACCACTCGATTCTGTTGCGGTTTTGGCAAGGTCCCTGGCTTGTCAGCCATTTTGAAGTGACAAATATATTTAATTGCTTGCAAAAGTTTGCAGCGCAAAAGTTTGTGATAATTTTCGGTTCATTTCTATTTTTTTCTTTTTTCCCTTGTTCGTGGCTGTATGTACGAAATGGACGTTTTTATAATTGCTTGTAATTACTTTTTCATTTGCAGCCCTAATGAAATTTTCGGCACTTCGTTTCTGCACAATATTACTGCTGGTAATTCATATTTGCACACACATACTTAAATACGAATCCAAGGCCCAGAATTCATCTTAAAAATGCAACAGCCTGCAATATGGTTTCTGCTGAATTAACATTTCATGTGCAACGAGACTGCTTTATCTTCCTTTCATTCCCAGAAATACAAAAGAGTACAGAGTCCCAGCCACACGAATTTAATTTAATATTATTTGTTTTTTATTAGTTGCAGGAAAAGCCTAAATGTATCTTAAGGAAGAAGAATTGAAAGCCCATTAACAACTAAGGTTTTGACTTTTACTTTACTTTAAGTTAAAGTAATTTTATTAAAAGCAAGTAGTGGTTGAAGCTAACATGATTTAGCCTTTTTGGTAAACATGATTCATGTTTTAATAGGAGAACGAAAAGTTCAATAAAATTCTTTAAGCTTATTTATTTCTTAAAAGTAGTATATGTGTATACATATCATTAAAGAAATTATAAATAATTTATTTGGAACTAATTGTTTTTAATTTCTTTTAAGAATCTACCTCTTATAATTACTTTTGCTTTAAAGTACCGATTTTTTTCAAATTACTTGTGAACCTTTTAATAAGCGTAAGCCACCTTAAATCCAGTTCATTAGCCAAATTATTCAAAGGATTTTTATTGATTTGGGAAAATTTAATCTCCTTTAAAAAAAATAATCACTTGCATTCAAATTATCAACATAAATTCCGCAGAATTATGGCGTACACGGAGGAGCCGTGAAAAAATGTTGGCATAAAAATGAAATATTAAACAGTTTTTACCGAACCACTAAAAGTTATTCCATGTCCTGAGCTCAGCTCAGTTGATGTTTAACAGTAAAATGCGAGTTATGACTTTGTGACACATTAACGAGCCCAAGTTGGGGGAAAAAACGGCGGCAAAACAAATACATAAATTTCATATTAATGCATTTTTTATGCAAATACTATGGCCGGTTGAACTATCCAACGGACCAAGTTGGGGACAAAAGGCGCAGTAAACTCTTTATCGGGGCCAATCGAAATGCCATTGCGGATCCGGATTCGGATTCCCTTTGATGTTTGTGCGCGGAGTGGCAAACAAAAGGTTCTCCATCCCCGGAAATGGTTCCAGTCGGTAGGTGTTTATGGGATTACCCAGGCCCTGATGATGATGTCGCAAGAGCCGGCATCACCTTTGCCATTTGACTGTTTGTCAACACTAATCTGCTGCAGCACAAGCACACACTCCCGGAGAGGAAATCGAACTCCTGCTGCGACAACACAATCAATGTAGAAATCGACAAGGATCCGCCTCCGCCCACTCGGCATTTGAGCCGGAAATCAAAATAAACAACAGCAAATCAGTCAAACAAACAAATAAACAAGAAGCGAACTCCGGCTAAAAGCAATAGGGCCACAATGTGTTCCACATTCGACGGGCTCTGAGTGCCACATATAGAGTACATATGTAGTTCCCCCATTTTTGGCCAGTTTTTGTGCGTTGCGAAATTGGTTGTGGGCTGCGATTTGGGGCCAGCTTGGCCCGTAATAAACTCCGGCCAAGCTCGGGCACAATTAGCCGGATTTCGGGTGGACCACAGAATCAATAGGGCGAATCTGAGTCCAGCTGCTGATGGGTCATACCGATGTATTAGTTAATCCAGCAAATATATTAGCACATTTGTAATGCATAATACAAAGAGAAAAAAATATTCATTTCGCGCCACATGAGTCATAAGGCCCATGAATGTGTTTACCAACAGCAAAATTAGCTATAAATAATGGGCTGACCTGAGCAGAATGAAGTTCAACAACAAGTTGATTACGGGACGTCAAGTAAAGCAAAATAAAGAAATCAAATCAGATTTTATATATATAAAATTATATATATATACATCCATATGTGAAGCAATATAAAGAAATCAAATAAGATTTAATACATATAAAAATTGATATTTTTAAAATGTCAATTTATGCGCATGAACTGTGCTGGAAAAGTAAACCAATTCATACAAATTTAGTTTTACATATGCTTTTTAAAATTACTTAATTTTACCATTAAAGCGTTAAAAAGTTGTTTTAAATTTTTCGGTCGAAAATCCGTAAAAACATAGTTACTAAATAAGTGGAAAGCCAAGCGTGTCTCTCAGAAGAATTTCTTAGTCGAAATATCGCGTGATGAGTGAATCAATGCTAGCATTGTTTAAAACCTATCTCTTTTCCTGGAATTTCAAGAATATATTACGAAGAAAAGTTCAGAGAAGAGGGTTATCTGTCTCGCAAAAATATATATTCTGTACGTAATTAAAATGGAATGAGAGTATTGCTCGCAGACTTTGCATCTTCACGCAAACATCTAAAGATTTGTAAAAATACAAATGCATACACACATTTTAAACTAAAACGTTTACTGTAAATTAAGATTTGATTTAAATGTATGATTTTAATTTAACTTATTATTGTTTATGACCCGCTTACAAGAGATGAATAAGCAATTAAATAATATTCAAAATGTAAATAAAAAATCCGTTCTTAGTAAACATTTATTTTTTACAAATTTTGACTGCATAGTTGACGGTATATTTCGTATAGTAAGTCTATGATTACTATACGAAATATACTGTTATAGAAAAATGAAAAGTCCTGGTCGTGACCCTAAAAACAAAAAAAAATTGTTACAAACTCATATTTTTAAAATCTTGTTCTGGCCAGTTGAATAATTTCTTTTTAATTAAGACTTAATGCATGGTTGACAGAGGAAATTAAATATATTATGCATCTACTATTTGCATATCCACGGCTGCAATCGGAGTGGTTGTTGTCGGTATATTCTCAAATGTGATAGTATTATCCTTTTTGGGGTTTTCAATTATTTCATCGTTATTCAATTTATGACCGCCACCGAATCGCTCCGGATCACCGCCACCTATATTATAATTATGTCCCGCGCCTGAAAAACCAGCTCCGCCTCCTGCTGGAATGATCCCTTGTGCTCCATCATATCTGCTGCCACCTACATTTGACGTTTGGTATATGTTTTGATTCATATTTCCATTTGTTCCTGGTGCTCCTTGGAGAGTTCCTTGGTATCCATAGCTTGTACTTGTACCTTGTCTTTGGTATTGATTTAAACCATATATATTGTTACCACTTATCTCTCCTTCTCCTCTACCTCCTTGAACAGGCTGCATATCGTATAAGGGTCCAATAGTTGTGTGACCTTGTCCCTGTCGTTGGTATCCATTATGATGGAATCCGTTGTTAACAAATGCATTTTGTCCTTGTCCTTGTCCTTGAAAAGGTTCTTGTATTCCTTGTCCGTATCCTTGTCCTTGCCCAGGTCCTTGGTATCCATTTGGACCATATTTATTGCTTATAAAATTGATTTTGTCGCGTCCTTGTCCTTGAACCGGTCCTTGGTATCCATTTGGATCATTTGCATTGTTGACTAATGCACCTTGGTCGTGTCCTTGAAATCGAACAGGACTTTGGATTACATTGTTACCTTGACTTGGATATTTTATAGTGGTAACAAGTTTACCCCCTGAACCGTGCCCTGGAATTCGAACAGGACTTTGGATTTCATTGTTAGTAAATGTACCTTGACTTGGATAGTTTATACTGTCATCAACTCTACCTCCTGAACCGACTGAATTCTCTTGGATCTGATGGTCAATCCAGGGCCGCATTTTGGAAACATCAGTGTAGGCCGCAGGGATTGCACCTCCGCATCCGTATCCGAAGTTGACGATGCCGACCTGCTCGTACCGATTGGGATAACCTTGGACCGGGCAGGCCAATGGGGCTCCCCCGTCGCCCTCACACGAATCCTTGCCGATTTCTCCGCCGGCGCATATAAGGCTGTCATGGAGATTGAAGGTTGGGTCATACATTCGCAGTTGCTGCTCGCACGTGTAGCTTTGCACCAACGGCACCTCGATCTTCTTCAGGAGATTCATGTAACTCATATCGTGGATATTCCTCTTACCCCAGCCACTGACAATGCAGCGATTAAAGATAAACGCCCGATTCGGCGGCGGGAGGCAGATGAGATTTATATGGCTGGTTAGTTGAAGTGGTCTTTCGAGAAACAAAAGGGCCACGTTGTAGGCTCCTGTTTCATTATGAAAGTCCGGGTGGCGCACGATCTTCCTGATGGCCACATCCTCATGTTTCCCATGCTCGGCGTTAGAACTGAGATCCCATTCGCCAGCCCGCACAATGAGCTGGCTTTCTATGTAGTCTATGGTCTTTTCGGTGTTTGAGAGTACCACATCCGGTTTGATCAGGGAGCCACCTCCGACCGTTTCGAGGGATCGGGCAGTTAGCAGAATCACCATCCAAGGCAGTTCCGCTTCCTGGGCGGTGTCCCCAGAATTGGCGATGGTGAAGGTCAGGCCGTCACGGTTTGCGTGGCCACATGCGGGGAGACCACTTGGACCGGGCACCGGTACCGGGGCCGCATATTGTAACTGCAAAGAAAAGTGATTGTTAATAATATCCATTTGACTGGTGGTAGGCTGTAATTACTATTTCCGTCCTGGGACAGCAGGTTTGGGCGGCAGGACATCCATTGTTGCCTTCTGCTAGACTTCGAAACGTTTTGACGGGTTTTCCGTTTCCGTTGCCATTCCTGCATAAGTAATGGGGTACACACTCCTTTAAGTTGGAGGTGCCACAAAAAAGTGCCTCCACTGTGTACAGACCCAGAAGCAAGCACAATATGGAAGGGCGAACCATTCTGCTCGCCTTTATTTAATAAACTGATGTCTGCCTCTTAAGCTGCAGCCATACATAAGTAAAACAAGAGAGAATCTAATAGCCGAGAACATTGACTATCAGATACTGAGTACTAAGATTGAAAATTGATAAAGTCACTCGAAGACACTAGAAAAATTCGCAAAAAATCGCATTAGGCACACTAGACTAGACGTAGAAAAATGAGTAATGAGAAAGATTTACAGCGCTGTAAAATTCTTACCCGCCAATTTTACGTGCACGGATTTTTGGTCCTTTTACTGCATTTCAGCGCTTTGCAACACTGGGTAAACGATCTTCCGTCTATTTTTGATTGCTTGTGAAAGCACCGCAGGTCAGTGTGGAGCTTTTAAAGTTTTTGAGATCACATCGATCATACGGACAGACAAGCTAAATCTATTCAACTTGTGATCCTGATCCAGACTATATATACTTTTTGGGGTGGGAAATGCTTTCTTCTACCTGTTACATATTTTCCGACGAATCTGATATACCCTGTTACTCTCCGAATAGCGAGTAACAATGAGATCATTTTTCTTGGAATAGATAAGGTGCTCTAATCGTCAGACGACAATTGGGATAGTCCCACCGTTATTTAAAAAACTTAGCATACTTGTTTATCAATATAAAGACCATGTGGCAAATGTCAAATGTCATGTTATTAAATTATGAGATTAAGCTTTTAATTCGTTTCCTGTCAGAGAAAGTACTGATTATTCTAGAAACTACATTATCGAATAAAAATTCAGCGGAAATAAATGATGGGGCATTAAAAGTTTTTTTTGTTTCAAAGTTCTTTGTTCACCAATCGATGACTCCGAAACAATCACATAGTAAATGTTAATATTAATTCCTAGAAACATAAGCAGATAGCCGAAATTATTTTTGAAAAACCAGAAATTTCCCGATGACTCTGTTATCGCCCCTTATTTCTTTATAACAATAATAGCTTACGTGAATACTTATTCACATAAGCACTTATATATTATCAATAACACAATGTCAAGTTCTGACCTTTTGAAAGAAAGTTGCCCATATATGATGGTTTTGGCGGATTGAGTAATGGGTGAACCATAGAAGCGCTTTTAATTACGTCAAGTTGGTGCGTCTGTCGTCCCCTCTTAACATCTCATTAATTTACAAAATTTCCCGTAATTTCCTTTTCATTCAGCTCTCAACCGCAAACTCACCAACCATCTGCCGCAGTGCAAACGCATTACAATTTTATTTTTATTCAATTTTCGCGCAACGACATCAAAGGGCGGGAAAGCGGAAAACAGCAGCGAGTGCAGAACTCGACTTGACTTCGTGTAATACAATTTTCACCTTCCTTTCCTTCATTTCCCCATCGTGCTACCAAATGCTTTTCTTTTCCTTTCTTAAGGAGAATTATATTTTTACATAATTTAACGGGAAGAACGGAGCTTCAATCCACTGGGTAAGTTTGCCATTTCTTTATGGAGGCCTTGGTAATGCCCGGATCTTGATGATGTTGTTGCGGCAGCCATTGCATTGACCACTAAAAGTTTGCCATTAAAGGGCATGAAATTGTCCTATTTTTCACAGAAGGAGCGCGGTCTGGTCGGGCGAAACTACGGCAAAGTGGCACTTGAGTGGCGGCACTTTGAATGGGGCTTACTGCTACGGGTCCACCCCTTTTGGCCCACATTCCATCACCCTGGGTCCTCGTCTCCCCATTCCCCTTCACTCACTTTTAGCGTAAATTATGTTGTAAATACGATTTTTTAGCTGGCAAAATGTCTTCATCATCAAGTGGTTTGCTCAAGGATCCTCCTCATCCCACCCACTTCGAATGGCACAGATGGTGTAAAACCGGAGCTCCTCAGCTGAAGGCCAGAAAGGTTGCTAAGTGGATGTGGGTGCTTTGGGGAAATGTGCGAAAATATTGTTTAGGGCGTTTTCGGTGGGTTTCCCTGATGGAATGGCCAACCTAGAAATAACAGGTTAGACTTAGTAGCAGAGAAGGTGGGTGTTATTGGGTGGTCAAGCTCTTATCATTGGCTAGAAAATCAATATCTTTTCTTTAATTTAAGCAAAGAAAAATTCAGTTATTCATTAAATATTTCTATATACAAAATATCTGTAAGCCTGAATTGGATTTAATAAAACTAAGGAGATCATGGTTTACAACATGTTTCCCAATCTTTACATTTTGTTATTAATTACTTACACTGATAAAGATAGGCAGGCTTAATTGGATACTTTTTACGGCCTTAATTCCAAAACTCCCAAAATAGATTTAATAAAATTGAAATTCCCAAGATGTGACCTCCGAATCTCACCTTAACTCACTTCATTTGATATTCAATTCCCAAACTTGCCATAATTCTCCAGGACATTTGCATAAATACTGGGCGAAAGATTATCAATAGCCCCAAGGCAATCTGCGAAATCCTTGCGGCCGTATTTAAACTCAAATGCGGCATAATAAGCCAGTTGAAAACCCGGACCGCAGTTGAGAGACAGGATTGGATTGGCCAGTGAATGGGTGAGATTTCTGCCGGCGAAAATTGTGAAACTAAAGCCAAAGCTGGCTGGCTTTCGACGGAAAATCATTACCAGAAATGTCCTGGAGTGTCATTTGTAAGCGCCTTTGGCACTCTGCCCTCGGAGAAGGAGACAGCCGCTGGCCGGCAGGAGACACTTTAGTCTAATGGTCCCCCCACTGCATTCCCTTCCTCATATCCTTCGCCAGGATATCGCAGAAACGCGCAGGAAGGGAATCCATTCAATGCGAACTGCCGCTGCACGCATACAAATTGACAATTTTATTAGCACATAAATTAGTAAAAATAATCAATAAGCAATGTGCCAAAAAGCAGTCGACAAAAGGGAAACCAAGTGCAAATGCGCCTCAAGGCGAATGGTAGATACTCTATGGATGTATTGGGTGGGCAAGAAAGTCATGTCGTTTTTTTTAGTAATCGTTTTTAATCTAATTTATTTACGACTAATCGAGCACCAGGGTCACACTTTTTAGTATCGTTTTAAAGCTTATTGTCTTAGGTACTATCGACGAAAATTTGGTAATTATTCGATAACATTTGTGGAAGCTATAGCAAATTAAACATGGAGGACCAAAGTGAGCATTTTCGGCATATTTTGCTTTTTTACTTCCGAAAAGGAAAAAAAGCGGTCGAAGCTCGCGAAAAATTGTGCGAAGTGTATGGTAAAGATGCCATGAGTGATCGCCAATGTCAGCGCTGGTTTGCCAAATTCAGGCTTGGAGATTTTGGAGTTAAAGACGCCCCACGTTCTGGTCGACCATCGGCCGTTTTTGACGAACAAATTCAGGCTTTGCTGGATGAAAACCGGCGCTATTCAACGCGGGAGATGTCAGAGAAGCTCAGTGTGTCGCATACAACGGTTGAAAACCATTTGAAGAAACTTGGCTACGTAAGCAAGCTCGATGTTTGGGTTCCGCATAACTTAAAGGAAATTCACCTAACTAAGCGTATCAACATCTGCTATTCTCTGCTGCAACGGATTAAAAACGATCCTTTTTTGAAGCGGATCATTACTGGCGACGAAAAGTGGGTTGTTTACAATAATGTCCAACGAAAAAGATCATGGAGCAAGAAAGATGAGCCAGCCCAAGCCACATCAAAGGCCGATATCCATCAGAGGAAAGTTATGCTGTCTGTTTGGTGGAATTGGAAGGGTGTAGTGCACTTTGAGCTGCTGGGACGGAATGAAACCATCAATTCAGATGTGTACTGTCGCCAGCTATCCAATTTGGCGGAAAAAATTAAAGAAAAGGAGCCGGCACTAGCTAATCGCAAGGGTATAGTCTTTCACCATGACAACGCTAGGCCCCACACATCTTTGGTCACTCGGCAAAAATTAACGGAGCTGAATTGGGAAGTGCTACCACATCCACCTTATAGTCCGGACTTAGCACCTTCAAATTACCATTTGTTTCGCTCTCTTCAAAACTCTTTGAATGGTAAAAACTTTGATTCAGATGAGGCTGTCGAAAACCACTTGTCTCGATTCTTTGCTGGAAAAGACCAAAAGTTCTTCGAGCGCGGAATTATGCAGCTGCCCGAGAGATGGTCATTAGTGGTCGAACAAAACGGCCAATACATAATTGATTAATTATAAGTCCTGATATAAATAAATCATCTTTGAAAATATTGAAAAAAAACGACATGACTTTCTTGCCAACCCAATAGCTATGGGATTTAAAAACCGAAAATGGCATGCAAATGAAATATTTCCATTTAATTTACATTCTTAAATTCATATTTATAAGAAGAAACTTCTACGGAGTTGCAGCTTATTTCATTATTATATTTTTAAGGAAAAGAATTTAATATTCTAGAAACTTTTAAAATCCTACAATCAAGAAATCCTGCTTTCCATGCTTTCTTATAATAAAAGTCCAAGTCCTATTGTTTTTTTGCATGACCTAGCGAACTTTCTTTTCGCCCACAAAGAAGTCACCATTCCCTTCTTCAGAGAACCAAAAGAAAGGGAAGCTAATGCTCAAAATTGGAATTGGTAGCTGGCTGGAATAAATTCAATTTATTGGCCGTATTTATGCTGTGTCCCCGCAACGTCTGTTTCCCGATGGGGAAGTGGAATGCCAGCGATTGCAATTACCATGCCAGTGCCAGGACCGAATACCGAATACCGATACCCAAACCAAAGCTAAGCTGAAGAACCCGGCCTGATGGCGATGATGCCCAGACGGGAATATTGGTCAATTAGCAGCGGGTCAGCGTCAGACTTGTGCAACAATATAGGCAACTTGGGAGGATGCCGGCTAATTCGCAATTCCCAGCTTTTATTTCTCCTTCTTATTCGACTTGGCTAATTGCTTAATTCACGAGCACTTTCGCACTGCATACTTTTTGGAGTCCCACCCCCAACTCAGTTTTTCAACTATTTCGCGCCAAAAAAAAGTTGTCCGACTGCCGCCTGCCCCAAAACGATGATGATGATGATGATAGTGATGTTGCTGTTGCTCTATCTCGGCTGTTCCTCCCCGAGTTGTTTGTTGTTGAGCGCTAATTAACTAGATTTTCGAAGGGAAAACCGTTTGCTAATTTGAAAACGAAATAGTTTCCCAGCCCCTCCGGCGTCATTTTCAAATGAAAAGTTATGAAACATGCAGTGATGGTGGATGCGGTCATGGGAGATTCAACGCCAGTTGCGCGAATTAATGCAACTTTTTCAGCCAGACGCGAGGAAAATCGTCTAACTCGGCTCATTAGCAAGGGGAAAGAAACAAAAATACATGTACTATCAGGTTAATGGATAATGAGCCATAATTTATGACTTTAAAGAATCCCTCCTCATATTGGGTTCTAAAATAAATGAAATACTTTAAGAACAAGCTATACAGCGTTAAATATATATAATAATATACCCATTATATTATTACCCAATCAGTAAATATGCAGGCTATAATTTATCTGCTTGCCCTACTTATGGTCCGCTATAAATTGAGTTCATCAAAGTTTTAGCACTCTTTAAGACCCTTAAGATATCCACCCTTCCCACTGCAGGTCACTTGCCTTCATTGAATGCAAATTTTCCCGTCTGGCACCCGGCCAAAAAGAATAACACAGCAGACTAAGTGGGAGTTGGGCCACTTAAATGGCGGAAATGAAATACAAGGAGGCGAGAAACGGAAACGGGGGATCAAAGATGAGGGATCGGAGTTCTGGGAAAGGGGGTTTTACCAGGGCGGGTCGCACAATTCGCTGTCACACTTAACTGAAATTAGAACGTGATTAGATTTCATTTAAGCATTAAGCACAACTGACAGCAAGCATGACAGCAGGGAGCTTCTCGGGTTCCCAGTTCTCGATTCCCGGCTCTATGTTCTCGGCTGGTAAATGATATTTTGAGCTGGCAAATTTATTGACAATTAGCCGGTGAGTGCGGGGTGGATGATAGTGCGTTAGGTGAGGGGGTGGGTCTAACCTGCCCAGGATAGCGAGCATTAATTATAACGTGCATAATTAACAAATCTGGCAATCGGTGGGGCAGGGGCCTTAACTTTGGCACACGGGGGAGTGGCCAATAATCGTTTGGACAGAACGCCAAGGCCGAATCCTGGAAATCAGGGGGTCTTGGCCATTGAGGCAGCGCTAATGAAAGCACAGCCGGGAGAAATTGGTTTACGGGCTGTTCACGCAACTAGAAGTTATTAGTTGAGCTCCCCCTCCGGTTACTTCCACTTTCCGGGCTAATTTGCGGTATTAATGACAGCAAACGGAGGGCGGGAGCGGGGGTGCGGCCCTCAAACTCGAATAGCCCCATAATTGGCAAAGCAATGCCATATCTCTATCGTTAATGCAATTGCGATAATCGTAGACAGGCAATCTTCGCTGGGAACTACTGCTCCAAATATCGTTTTCACTCAGCTGTGAGTTGCTTTAAGATGTCTTGTGCTCTTATTATGGGAACTTATCGAACTATAATTTAATTTTGAACTACCTGTACCAAATATTTTAAGTAATTTAATATTTACTTGCAATTTTAATAATTTAAATGATTTTCGAAAAGAAGACGATTTAAGACTATGATTTAAAACTAACTATACAATACAAACAATGGACGTGAGATTTTAAGAAATCGTTTTCTTGAACTAATTTAATTCATTAAAAAATGTCAAAATAATATATACGCTGCTTTGACTATGGTTTTAAAATCATTTTTGTATCTCATTTTAGGTGTGTAAAAGTATGCAAAAATATATATTAAAGTAGTACAATGAATACATTTGGAAAGGGGACTAACCTTAATTCACTGCATACTTTTATACAATTAATATTACATTTAATAGTGATTTAAATACACTTGTTTCCAGTTTTGTAAAATAAACCATTATCGGTAACCAAATCGATTTCACATTAAATCTGTATGTCTAATAATAAGCAACGTGGAAATAATTTATTTTAGATTTATCTTCGTATGGCAAAAATAGACACAGCAGTATCATCATTATTTTGTTTATCATAATCCCCGACAAGATTGTCCCACTAAGGAAGCCATCAAGAAAAGAAGAGTCGGAACTCCGACGACCCCAATCACCTGGCACTCGCACTCCCACACCCAATTTGCACCTGCCAGAGGGCGAAATAAAAACACACACAGTATCGGCTTTATTGCTGCCAAGCTAAACAAATACAAATAGATTAGTTCAAAAGTTCAGGGCGTTGTTCGAACGTTTGGATGCCAAAAGTCAAATTGTGTCAACTGTTGGGGCGGCGAGAAATGACTGGCAAAAAGGGCGGGAACATGTCAAGGCTGCTCGAAACAAGTTGGCCGACATGTGGGTGGTTCGACAGGCTAAACAAATTGCCTGCGAGTCGGCAGATTGACGGCTGGACCGGCTTATTGAAATGCTTTGGCCGGGTGCTTGGGATGGCAACGGGGGTCAAAGGTGGGTCAAAGCAGGGTCAAAGGAAGCGCATTTGAATTGCAAAGCAGCCAGCTGGATGTTCAAATGCCAACTGACACCTTCCCCAGTGCATCCACAGCTATGTGATGATTAAAGATCTCCGTTCAAGTGGAAAATTAAAATCCATCTAAGAGTTTCATGGGATTAGATGAACTATTTCCCGCCCCGAGGTGCCACTCTCTATCTCTCTGTAGTTCTTCAATTACTTTGCATAAATAGCAGGCAAACGACAAGCTAATTAGCTCACAGACACGGCTCCATTTCATTAAACAAATGGTCCCGGGTGTATAATTTTAATACGCAATTACTGGCGTTTCAACGACACTCAATGATGCCCGATAACAGACACCATTGTCCCCGCCTCCTGCACATCCGGCAACCCAAAAGCGAGGAGCAATAAATTTAATCTGACGGCTTAGGTTACCTTGACTCTTGCTCAATGGCAGGGCTTTAAATTATTTGACAATTTATGAGGAAATTATGTACGAATCGGAGTCGAGTAACCAGGGTGACTCAAGGGGAATAGCAAGAGATCTCTTTATTGCCAACGTCTTCCGCCCCGCCCGCCATTAATCAATTGGTTTGGTTGTCATGCCGTCGAATCTCAAATCTCCGTCCAGATATCCCACTCTTCTTGATGCCCGTGCCCCATGTGTTCGGTCTCCTCGATGTCGTAGAAGATTTGCATGGGGCAGACGAAGCTGAAGAACTGCCGCAGCACGAAGAATACGGACTCCAGCATGACAATGGGCTTCCGGAAAAGGAGCACAGGCTGCAGATGGGGCAGACCCCGAGATAGTGGCAATGGATCAGGGTCAAGGCACTCGCCTGGTGGAGAGGACACAGAGGAGGAGTGCCCAGGTAGAAGAAGGCCTTGCCAAGAACTGTGGGGGAATAATTGGGTTATATTAGTCAGGAAGTGTGATATAGTCCTAACTACCTCCTTAAAGCGTCTAGAAAGCTTATGACTTGGCATAATGAATTCCGGTTTAAAAAGGATTCTACTTAATGTTGAACGCTGTTGTATAATGTTTGTGCTTCGGCAGAGCAGCAGCAAAGATATGTCAGTGGTAAATACATACATAAACAGAGATACATAGACGGAAGAACAATAAAATCTAGTAAATAATGTTCTGAACTCTATTGATTTTTTCAATTTTAAAACTATCTACATGGAAATTCAAAATAGATTATCAATATTTGTGGTTGTGAAAAGTTAATCACTTCATAAGACGAAAGAACACAAAGAATGAAATAATAAAATCTATTCAGTATTAGTCTCACCTCTATTGACTTTTTTTATATAAAAATATTAACATAGAAAAAAAGATTAATTTATTCCGATGCGTGATTATAAAGAGGTAACCACTTATGTAGACAAAAGAGTACGGGAAACCAACAGATAATAATCTTAGTCTTTTTGATATTTTTCAACTTTTATAATATCTAATTAAGTTTTTAAAAAATTGTGAGATTTTCACGAGTTGCGATTCCTTTAATCGTTATTTTGCACTACTATTTATATCCCTTATATTAAAATAGAACAATCTCTATGAGTATTTACGTTCGATACTCACCACGTGCGAATTTTCGAAGTGCTTGTTTTATTGGGTCGAGCGGCTTGTGTTTCTTTTGATACTTGAATTTCATTTTTCGAATCGGGTTTCAAAGCAGAGAGCGGAGCGGAAAAGCGGGGCCTACTCCTTTGAAATAGCTCACCTCACCACTTCGGGATTCTAATTGGCAACGCCGCCGAGCAAAACCACCAAGCAGCCGCCGTGGGGCCTCAATTACACTTTGTGGTTTGCTTGGCGGTGCGGCTTCCGCCCTGGTTTCAAATCGCCTGTGTAATGCCTTGTTTCGTAATTTCTAGAGCAATTAAACAAACTAAATTAAAGTTAAGTTAAATTAAGTTTTTTCTTGGATAGGGTCCAATAGGTTGTTCAGTGCATTTTACTCACTCGAAAAGCTTTTGTATAATCAATGCCAAAAGCCACAAGTAAATTTTTCCTTCTTTACTAATTAATATTAATTAATAGATTAGTAATAAAGAACCAAGGACTTCAATTTGATAGGTTTTCCTTTGCTTATAAGCACCTCTATGTCTTTAAAAAATGAGCTTCTGTATGTAAAACCTGTAACACCGTTCCATTCCTTTTAGAAGTGATAAAACGCAACTAATTTAACATTTTAAATCCCTTGTTTTTTGATGCTTTATGATTTTTTGTCGATTTATTTACCAGTTTTAATTGCTGAAACGCTTTATTAATCCTCTTACAACATTATACCGCCATTCCAACTGATGGCTAAGCCCCCTGAAGCGTTTTTTTCTGACGATAATTACCCAAATGATCTGCCGGAACACGCATTTGAAAAACTTTTATTTCCCGGCAAGGCAGGGAGCAAAAAATGGTGCATTAAATGCGGCATACTCTTTGGCCGACTGCAAAATTTCCCCTTGCTGCTGAGCAAACACAGTTAAAATGCAATCAATCGGGCGGGAAAACGACGTGTGCGTGTCGCAAAATGGAAATTAATTGTGGGCACATTTACTTATTTATTAATTGATTTCCCCCATGCATTAATAAACTTTTTAGTGGTGGATTTCACTACAAACTGTTGGTGTCATTTAATCGAATGTAAATTATTAAACTGTATCCTTACATTACACAACTTATAATTGTAAAAATGGTTCAGGAAAATCTATAAGATATTTTTATACTTAAAAAAAATTTTAATTCCAAATTTTTTGTTTTTTTATAGAGCTATTCTGACTTCTTTAAAATAAAAATATTGCTATTCAATTATTTATTATTTATTGTACTCTGTTGCCAAAAGTTTAAAACTTAAGGTACAGGGAGGAATCGGCCATAGTTGCTAAGACTTTCGGCCGGACTAAATTGATATTGCTATTCAATTATATTGGTTATTCCATTACCATTAACATAATATTTTTGCTCTTTTTCTGTATTTATTGAGGGGTTTCCACTTTAAGAGACTTTATGTTCGATATTAGTCTAAGGTCATTGCCTTCAGCTGCAAATGGGAAATCTGCCGGGCACATTATCATCCATCCAGCCCCGAGGACATAAAGCCGGTGCTCGTTCATTAACCAATAAAGCTCGCTGGATAATTGCAATTACCATTAACTGCTCTCGAGGCTTACGGGCGCAATCCTCTCGAGCTTGACAGCGGCAAGAAAACTTCCACGCTTCCTGGCCTCCATTCGATGGGCCATCACTTCATCATTCGCCCCGCATCCACATCCCACATCCCTCCCCGACCAACCGCACACTTTAACAATTATTGCCGACCACACGTGGACATGGACAAGGATCTGGACAAGGACAAGGACATGGACACTGATACGGATGCGGATGCGGATACGGAGTTCGAGTCCGAGTCCGAGCTTGTAATGTGCTCAATTTTTCGCATTTTGCACATCCGTCGGCCGGAACGGGCCAAGGCGAAAGCGGGACTGAATGGCCACCTGCCAGCCATAATAATATTAAACAATATATATAAATCACTCAGCTGTCCGGCGCACACAGGCGCCCAGGATTGCAAGGATTCCAGGGAGCCAATGGGGCGGGGGAGCGAGGGGGCTTCATAAAAATTTACCACCATAATGCTTATTTTAAAAGTCAATATGTTCGGTGCCTGTTATTTTAACACCCGGCGTGTCCAGGTGTCCCGGTGTCCTGGTGTCCTGGCGTCCCGGTCGCATCCGCTTGTGAAAAGTACGAGACAGGCGACAGGAGCCGGAAAAGCTGAAGGAAGAGCGGCGGCAGGAGCAAAGTGTCAGTGGCCAACGTCACAGCCCACAACACACAACATAAACATAAAGTGAAAAGCCCGGCGAGAAAGGAGCAGGCTGTCGGGAAATAAGTTGGAAGGTCCCAGGACTCTTGCCCTGCTTTTTCCTTGCTTTCCGCTTTCCGCTTTTATTTTTATTTGTATTATTTTTCTTTTGCGGCCATCTAAAGCCAAGCGTCACATGTCGCCAGGATGAAAGGGAGCAGCGGCAGCTTGTTGTTCATATCCTGGCCTGTCGCCCGTTTATGTGACGTGATTATGTGCAAAAAGTGCAACAGGCAGCAGGACGAGCCCACCTGACACCGTGTAAAGTAGCCCTCGAGCAATGCGGATGAGGAGGCTAGGGACGGGGATGGGGATGGGGACGGGGATGTGGGCGTGGACACCTGACGGAGGTGTCTCACCTTTGTCGACGGCCATCTGCAGGCCGTTCGGCTTACACGTGATTTTCCGGAAATAACGTGGAAAGTCGAGATGCCAGCGGCACCTGTTCGCCAATTTATTCCGGTCAATGTGTTATATTTTAACCAGCAATATACTTCACTGTACTTAAACTTCCAAAAAATTAAGTATTTTTGTATACCTACAAACAAAAAATATAAAAACATATTTAAAAAAATTGTATATGTATGTACAGTGCATTTATATAGAACTCGTGTAAATAAATTTTTATTGACAAATATTACAATAATACAAACAAAAATCGTTAAAGATTTTTATTTTGAAATTAAGTTCAATAAAAAAATGTGAATGTGAAGGTTCGCTTAAAATAATTTATAACATTTAGTTCAATAAAAAAATGTTATAAATTATTTTAAGCGAGCCTTCACATATTTTATTTAACACGGTGTGGTTAGGAATCTGATAATAAATAAATTCTGGAGAATAACATCTAAGTTGTCGAACTCCTTAAAATCAATTTTAGCAATTAAAAAATTTATAAATTTGTTAAGCTAAAAAAGGGGATTATTAAAAGGAACTTATGTTTTCAAATGTCTGCAATGAATTTTAAATATTAAATTGTGTTCTTAACCTTAAAAATAACAAAACCATTATAGCACATTGCACAGCCAAAACCCTACATTAATCAGAAAAGGCGAATCGGTTACAAAGTGCTTGGGGATCGGGTATAAAAAGCGTGTTTCGACGAATGCCTCAGAACCGCTTGCTTATCAATTCTAGCTTTTGCTGAGTTCTCGCCGCTGGTGACGCGTAACTTTTACCGAAAAAAAAAACAGAAACAGCGACAAGAATGTGAAATTCATTTCGTTGACCGAGTGGCTTTTTTGCTTTTTCGGTGCAACCGACAGCTATTCAGATTCGCTGGTCGCCTGTTCCATTAGCAAACTATTTAAAATGTTTTAAACTTTTTCCCCAGGATTGTTGTTAAATTTTTAAACAAAATAGAATCAAAATAAAAACATTTATACTCGGGGGCGAAATGAACTTGATTACGATTGAGGCAACGGAGCGTATGCGTTATATGTACGTACTTCTTACGCTTCTTGATCTTTTCCCCAGGAATTTTTGTACTGAACGAAAAGTGTACTAAATGCCCTTTTGTTGTTGCTCTCCGAACCTTGTGGCGTCCCTCTCGCTCTTATTTAAAGACTACGGCGTAACGGTGAATCCGTAAGCTTCTAGGAAATACGGTATTACTTTGTACTAATTCGAATAGGCGAGCAGCGTTCAAAGGCAGACCGATGTCGTATCGCTGATAAGTGAGTGAATATGACTGAACCCACTGACGCACACCATCTCCATCCGCACACACAGTGCATGTGTGCTGTGCGCAGATGTGTATATAAAAACATATATATATATATATATTGTACATTTGTTTGCCGTGTATACCTCGGGGGTCTGGCATTGGGTTAATTTGCTTATTGGCACTCTCACAAAGCTTCAAACTAATTTGTTTAAACATTAGATGCACTGGGAAAAAATATTGAAATAATCCTCTTAATTGGTCCGGACCTAAAATTATTAAGGTCAGTCATAGTTGTAAAATGTTATTTTAATTTACCGAAACAAAACTCAACATAGTTTAGTTTAGTTTTAAGGGTATGCGGTATTTTAAAAATATAATATAAAAATTTTTTGTATAGAACAAATTTCTTTAAAAAAAATATTATAAATATTTGGAACCAAGTCTTATAAAATCCATTATATAAACAAATTTTATCTTTCCTAAAAGAGATTGTGTGAAATACTTTGATACCTAAAAATTCAAAGTACCCCTAGTCAGATAATATAGAAATAATATATTTTACAAAAATCCCTCGTTAATCAGCTTTAAATCATAAGAACTTAGTTTATCTAGATTTTTTCTTTAAGTGGACAGTAGAAATCACTTTTATCCAAAACGTAAATACTGCCACTAGATCACTGAACGCCTGGGATTTTGGATAAATGGTCAGCATGGAAGAGCGGCCATATAAATGGAATGTGTTTTCCGAGGTTCCCCAGATACAAATCGAGAGCAGCGATCGTAGAACTTGGGAACTTCGTAGTGCCAGTGCCCACATGGATCCCGCTCCAGCTGTGTGAGTGTGTGTGTCATAGCTTATCAACTGGGTCTCCGCCCCTCCGCTCCCCGCCCCGCAGACCAATTACACAAGCGTTTCCCCCATCGAGTCAAAGTCAACCTTGGCACTTATCCACTCGAGTGGAGCGTGCGAGATGCACTCGACAAACGGCTTTCAAATGGTTTCTGTGCGCTTGGTATGAAAAGTTTATAATTTCGTATTTAACAAAAAAATTAATGTTTTATGCCGTGAGGGGGAGGCGCTCGCTAAAGTTTATAAACATTTCCAGTTCCTTTGCTTGGGTGGGTTTCTAAGGGGAGGCGATAAGTAGCAACAAATTCGTAGGGTTCGGTTGCTTAGATATAGTCATGTATTCCACAGACCAGTGTAACAATTGGTTGCTCAGTAAAATTCAATGCAAAGTTCACTTTTGTCACGGTGCAAATACTACAGTATGGGTTCAATATGATGAACAGAACTTAACAGAAATCGAATTTACAGTCTTGTCATTTTCCAGATCTTTTAATATTTTTTAAACTAAGCCGTTTTCATAGTTTAAAAATATAAATATTATTTTCTGATTACTTATAAATTTAAAAGTCAAAAATCAAAGGCTCTGGGCTTAAATATTTGCAACTAATCTTAAAGAATCAACAAACAAAACACATTCTATATAAATTTATTTATTTATAAATTTATTTAAATAAGTTTACAATATTTATTCATCTAATAACTTTTATCGAGGGAGCACTGTCGTTTTGATTGCTGCTGATGTCATCAAAAGTGTGTCAGCGGTTTCTCTGCCGCTGAACACTCAAACAGTTCGCCTCTCGCTCTTATCAGGTAGCACCCGTCTCACTCACGCACCACCAGCTGCCGTCCCTTTCGCACACCCACCACCGTTGCGGTCAACGATCTCCGAAATTTGGAGCCCAAGTTCAATGACCTACCAAAAAAAGAAAGCACCACTTGTACAGGGTCGCCCGCTGAGTTTTCTGATCGCCTGGTTGGCGCAACAGGCGTCTGATTTTTCTTTCAATCGACGATCGTTGGTTTAGTGGTTTGGGTGGGTCAGGGCAGGGGCCCTGAACGTGACACCGTTGGCGGCCACTCACCTTGGAGCGTTGAACCTTGGGCGAACCCGCACCGGGGTCACCGAACAAAACGCGCCCAACATCTGGGTCAAGCGAAGAGCATCCGACGCGTATTCACTCGGATGAAATTCACTTTCGTTTTTTATGTAGAAATCGATAGCCGGCTTTGCTCGACGACCAGGCGACCAGACAGCACCAGCCAACGAACCGTATCTGAGTATCTGACTATATGAGTCCGCACTGCGTTCGTATCTGTATCTGTATCTGCCACGCACAGTGGTCAAGATTGCCAAATATAATGGTGAATCGAGATTCACTTGATTCGTTGAGTTTTAGAAGTGTGTATGTTCTGTGCAAACTGATTAGCATTATAATGTAACTATAGATATTGTTAAAATTAATTATTTATATTTTTAACATTTACTTTATCCTTGATTTCATTAAAGTTAATTTTTATATTAATATATTTTAATAAGCCTATGCTCCACAAATAAACAATTTACTATTTACTATAAAATATGTGTATGTTCTGTGCAAACTGATTAGCACTATAATGTACCTTTAGATATTGTAAAAAGAAATTATTTATATTTTTAATGTGTATTTTATCTTTGATTTCATTAAAGTTAAGTTTTATATTAATATATTTTGATAAGCTTGTGCTCCACAATTAAACTATTTAATATCAAATATGTGTATGTTCTGTGCAAACTGATTAGCAATATAATGTAACTATAGATATTGTAAAAAAATAAATTATTTTTATTTTGAATATGTACTTTGTCCTTGAATTTATTAAACTTAATTCTTATATTAATATATTTTGATAAGCCTATGCTCCACAATTTAACTATTTACTATTTACTATAAAATATGTGTATGTTCTGTGCAAACTGATTAGCACAATAATGTACCTTTAGATATAGTAAAAATAAATTATTTATATTTTTAATGTGTATTTTATCCTTGATTTCTTTATATATATATAATATATTTGTTTTATTATACATATATTTTGATAAGCCTATGCTCCACAATGCTATTTTCGTAATATTTAAAATTACTTCACAAGCGAAATTATACCGATCTGTTTATGACTATCGTGTTATTATTACTTTTAGAGAAGTATACACATCTTATCACACCATTATATATTTACTATTTTGATTATACCTGATTAACATAAACTGTTCTCAATGGAAATTTATCCACATATCTTGCAACAATATAGCACTGTGCGTCGGCGGATTAGCTTGTTGGGCTTGTCCGACCGCCGCCTTCACTTTCGCTTTTAAAACATGATCGATAATATAGCGGCAGCGAGTAACAGGCCAACATAATGCCAAGTGGCTCGCACTTCAGTTGGCCGTTCGTTTACGGTGACCTCGTTTTGCAGTCGCTGCGCCTTTTTGGTTTCGTTATGTTTTGTTGTTTTTATTTTTGTGTCGAAACTTAAACAATAGTGTGGACTGGACGGGGGAGATACGTCCAGAGCAGGTCGGTCGTAATGCGGGTTTTAATGCTGTATTTAAAAGGCAAGGGAGTCTGGAGCGAAGCGGATATCTCATCGGTCGAGAGTCCTTCAGATTCAGTTGCACATTACATTGCCTTTGGGACAGGGATTATTGGTTAAATGAGCAAAAAATTATTTGCAGTGAATACACTTCTCGAGCACTTTGCTCTTTAAAATATTGAGACTTTTACAGTAAATAACTCAGAGATTGTGCATTATGCGATTTATTGGCTTTCGTATATTGCAGACTTAAGCTTTTGCTACAAACATCCACTGTTTTTGAGTTAGCCAAAATATAATATTTTGAGTTACTGCACACCACAATTCCCACATTATTCTACAGCAAACCGATCCATTACAATACCTAATAAATCTTACAAATCCTTATCCCAGGAACTGGCGAACGCCATGGGTCAATTCTATTCTACTTACAATTGGACTAAAAATGTTATGATTTCCATCTATGTGTAAGAACTAGAACCTATTCTTATGTATACAAGTGGAATCATCACATGGCCATTTTGTGCCTTTTGTTGTTCTTTCTAGTTATCTAGGCGCACGTGTAGTTCAATAAAATTCTTAATTATGGGTATACCGACTCTTTCGTGACCATTCTAGGTGCCCTTCGAGTGTTTATGAACTCCTTGCCGATCCATTGTTATTGGGGCCTTAGCAGTTGTTTTTATTTTCATGCCGAAGTGGGCGCTTCTGGTTTTCCAAGGTTTTCCAGTTCGATCGAGACGACAAGCCCAAGGTTTCCTTGAGTTGAATACGTGTGCCGTCAAGTTGGCAGCAGCGTTGATGGCCCTCTTCTGTTGGCCTGGCCAAAATAGAACAGCAACGGTTTCTAAATAGTCTTTCGACATATTCACGCTCTCGATTCCCCGCCCCAAAAAGTACCCTTCTCGCCATTCGGCAAAACAAATAGTGCTCTGTTTACGCAAATTTGTGCTGGCCAGCAATCGGCGGCCGGCTAGAAAAGCCGGCAATGCGGATGAGATTAGTTTTTTCGTACTATTTCGATCCGGCGTTCAGCGATGGGGAGCAGCTGGCAAGCAGACGGGCAGCATGAAATTTTTATGCTGATATGAAAACAGCAAGAAAAACAAAACGACTACGCGCGAGTGCCATTAAAATCAACGTGAAACAACAATTAGTATTCAAGGTTAACCAGAAACGAACCCGCGAACAGACGGCGACGAGCTCAGTTACCAACTGGGGAAAAGCAATTGTTTAAACAGACCCCAGCGTTGGGCCCCTAGAAACCGGTTTACTCGTTTGTGTTTTACTTATTTGTTAACAATTTATAAATAGCTCTTTTAGGATATGCCACTTAGGAACAGACTAGTAGTGGTCCCCAAGAAGGGGCTTCCAAGAGTAACTATTACATTGGGGACTCTTGGTTTCAACGTTATACATTTCAAAAAGAGTTGGGATAAAAAAAAAATCGTCTTAAATATTCTTAGCGTAAAAAGCCAATCGAAATAAATGTACAATAACAGTATTCCTCACAATACACTGAATATTTAGTTTAGCTCCATAAACTATCCATCAGATATATCATAAATTCAGTAGGGTGCCTCAATAAAAGAAGAACTTTCTCAAGAGCTGAGAGTCTCATACATACATAAATTATCACCCATTCGGTGTGATCATCTGTTATAATATGCTCAGGGCCACAAAATCTATTCTTCTGTTTCGGGGTTAATGAACTCGGGGAGCTGCCCAGCAACCTTTGACTGTAGGGTGTACCTAAAGTTTCTGTGCCCCTGGTCGCCTGCCCCAACTCGATTTCCTACATGGCAGTCTGGTTCATCATCCGGTATAAAAAAGTCGAGCCCCTTTATGATTTACGGTCTCTCTCGAGGAGAGTGAGCCCCAGTTGAGGCAGTCACTTTCGATTTTAATTTTTCTAGGAAGCTTTTTATAATTTCGAACAGGCGCACAGCTTGGGGCAGCCGTTCCAATTTGTGATCACACAATTGTATTTTATAATAAACTTTTTGAGGGCGGCTCTTCCGGTTGTCTCTTTCACACCCGCGGGCTATTAATATGGAGTGTCTTTCTGTTTTTCGGTGGTTTTTTGGTGTTTTCATGGTCGGTGACCTACTTTTTATTCATGGCAGCACACTGAGGGAAAAAATAAATGCTAACTGAAGTTTAAACGCAACATAGGTGTAACAAAAAAAAATACATTTACATTTTTAGAAATTAAAAATTAAATTAAATGTAAAAATATATTGCTTGAATATTTTTAAAAATGAAAATATTATTTCTGTGATAACTCTAAGCATATACAATAATTTGTGTATGTCGAAATTCATAATGTTTAATTTCATGGAATTTAATAAGGTGGTGTTTGTTTTCTGTACCACATGAACAGCTTATAGTGGAGGTATACTATTGTGAGTGTTTCATTTGCCTGTTTAAAGTATGTTTATTTTTGGACTTATTTCCCATGATTTACCCCCTTGTTGGGGCGCAGTTTAAGTTGCTGCCGTGCGCATGAAATCCGTTGTAATCCTCCTGGGGATCATAATTAAGCCACAATAACTTGTCATATTTAAGCCGGTCCCGGCTGCTGCCGCTCCTGCTGCGAACACTGCGATCCCATGGCAACAACTCATTAAACATCCGTCCTCTTTTTCCAGGTCTCACTGTGGGGCTGCGCAATGTCAACGTTCGCATCCCGTCCGCCGTTAAGCGCGGCGATAATGCGCTCTTAATCTGCAATTATGACATCGAGAACGACACGCTCTACACGGTGAAGTGGTATCGCGGCAGGCGGGAGTTCTATCGCTACACGCCCAAGGAGAATCCGGCCTGGAAGATATTCACCAAAACGAACGAAATCGATGTCGAGGTAAGTGCAGAGCTGAACTGACTGCTAAAGCCAACTTTTAAATAGCTAGGTATTTTTGGAAGTATCCAAAATAGTAATGTTCTTCTGGTAAATAGTATATAATAAAGTTATTATTATAGCCTGAATTAATGAAATGAATAGTCAGTTCTCATATTTGAAAAATAGATTCTTAGGAAATACAAAGATTTAATTAAAGACAAAGTTAAGAAATTTAGAATTCTTATCTTAATATTTGTTTAACTATCCTACGATTGTGTTGTGATATTTTTTAAAACATCATAGACCATAAAAAAAAGTCTACTTGAATATCAAAAAGCCAATGTGGCAACACTTGCCATGTGTCCCATAGGCTGTTGATAATGATGATGATGGGGTTTATTGAAACTGAAAGACACTGGCAGGGGTAAAGAAATGAAAGCAAAAGAGTTGCCAGTGTAAATTGCTTTAAATAACTGAAGGCAAAGTGGTGATGATGAGTTTCTTTGTTGCTGCTGCGATGTTGCTGTTGCTGTTGCTGCTGCGATGTTGCTGGTGGCTGATGGTATTAACGACAGCAGCAGTTGCAGCAGGGGCTGTTTAAACAATCGACCTGTTTTCGATTTTCATGTGTGCATCCATGTTTGTTTTATGCATGTTAAAAAGTTTTAATTAACAATTTTGACTTTCCATTTGCTGCGCTCTTATTGTTGACTTTTGCTGACTTTTCGATATTAAAAACGACATTGCAAAAGGACAATACCGCATGAAATTTAAAGCACATATTTATTAAAATAGTGTCGAGGGGCAGCAATGAAGGTTACGCCCATCTTATGTAAGCACTTACATAAATGCTGAAAGCAAATAACTGCCCGCTCTATTGGTTTTGTTTACCTGCACGCCATTATTTATCGAAAGTATAAGGGACAAAGGGAAATGCAAATTTCATTGCTATCGGCACTTAATGTAAGGTATTACCTTACAGCAATTGCAAACAGATCTGTAAAAAAGTATTTGATTATGTATCGTAATTCGTGAAAAGGATTCTTCTTGTAAATAAAACCAGATAAACCAAATTTAGGTTTAATAAAGGAAGATACATAAAGACTACTTCGTAAAATTATGTATGTATGTAATCAAATCTAGTCCAAAGCATAGTTTAAAAACTAAATTACATGTTGAATCGTAACATTTTTGAACGTCTTTTTATAGAGTCACAACTGAGCATTCCCAAAATGTTTACATTTTCCAGACCACCCAATCGAATGCCAGCCATGTTTTGTTGCGAAATGTGCCCACCTCAATATCGGGCAAGTTTGCCTGCGAAGTGTCCGCGGATGCACCCACCTTCGATACTTCCATTGTGGCTGCCGACATGGAGGTGGTTGGTAAGTAATCAGGGGCTCATACGCCCACCTGCCACTAACAACTTTCAACCTTTCGCTACAGAACTGCCCACCCAACGACCCATAATTACCGGCATCCATTCACGATACCGTCTGGGGGACGTGGTGAATGGCAACTGCTCATCGGATTACTCGAAGCCGGCTGCAAATCTCACCTGGTGGATCAACGACATTCAGGTGCCACCCAATTACCTCCGCGTCTACGACATTCAGCGGCATTTGGCCGAGCACCTGGAGTCGGCAGTTTTGGAGATCAATTTCGTGGTGACGGTGCATCACTTCATCAAGAGTCGCTTGAAGGTGAGTTTTCATTATGTTCAGTTTATGGAATTTTTCATTATTTTAAATTAATATTTTCAGTTAAAATGTTCGGCTCGAATACACGAAATCTACGCGCAGGAGAGCGAGAAAGTGATCGAAGAGGATCGTCCCAGGATTCTGGCTTCGGGCAGATCGCCTGACATGAATATGTATCCCTTCGATCAGCCCGGTGATGTGGATGAGCATAACGAACTATTCTTGATTCACTCAGGTGAGATTTACTTAACATTGAAAATAAAATCATTACATGTTTGTTTTCACTTAGTAAAAGAAAAATATATTTATAAAAAAAAAACATTCACTCAATAATATCTATTAGAAATATTTGTACAATTTAGGGTACTTTTATTGATTTTCCTGGTAGACCCACTTCAATTTATTTTTCCTCCCAGGGCAATCAATATCCCAATTGATTTACTTCCGGTCATTAGTAGGTGAGCTTTGTCTGCTGTTGCTGCTTAAAAATTAGCCCACAGATAGGCAGATTTCGGGCCAAGTGACCCAGGGAGGCCTAAAGATCTGGCCCTGATTGTTTTTACAAGCCGAACATGTATGCACAGGGGATACATTTGCAGGCACGCCATTACAGTGATAAACTGTGGGGCATTAAATCAAAGTTAGCGAAAAAGGACCGAGCACCTTATTATCCCTGTGCCTTTGTATGTTTCGCCCTCTGACCGGCAGCGATTTATTAATGCTCTGCGCTAAGCTGGAAGCAATTAATTCAAAGATTAATTTGACCGGCGGGTGCCCTTCCCAAAAACGTATTTCAATCTCTAGCCCCGACTAAACCAATCTTTTTTTGGTCTGTTTTATTTCAGATGCCGCCGCCGGACCATTCGCCTGGACTCCCATCCTGTTCCTGCTCCTGTGGCCAAGTGTCTGGGCTTTGGGGAACCTGTTGGGAGTTCAATATTTTGGCAGAGGGGAGCGGTGATAAGATGGCCACTGGCAGGAGAGATGGACTTCAGGCGGAACTTGAGACGAACGAGAACCCCTGCTCGGGCTCGGCAATTATGGAACCCATATTATAGCGAATCGATTAGCAAATCAACAGTGAAAGGTCCTCAGCATACCGAATATACCTACTCTCACATATACCTATACCTATGTTAAGAACGTAACTGTAAAGACAAATGCATTTCCAAGATACCCGTACTCCTCTATCCCTAAGTCAAGTGTAAATAGGCATCGAGCACATCCTCGCATACTCACCAGGAATATAAACCTAAACTAACATATATACATATATCTACTCTCTAAGCAGGATTCTAAATGTTTGCTTTCGTTGGGTTTTGTCGAGGATTTATTGTTAAGATTGTGGTTTCTAGGCAGATTCATTGTTCTGTTCGTCTGTGTCTGTTTGAAAAACTGTACAACTAAAATGTTTAGCTATAGCGTTAACTTTAGTGTGTGACCCTAAGTTAAAAGTGTGCGTAAGAAATATTGATGGAAGCCAAATAAAGATGGTTTTATTTGATCACTTAGTTGCAGTGTGTTTTTAAGGTTTAATGCAGAAACGGTAGGTAATTATGTTAAGAAAACCAGATAAATTAAGTTTAAACTGAACCGACAAATCTTTATTTGACACTCGGAATCTGACCATTAAAATTCACTCACCCTAATTACAATAACTTATTGCGGCAGCTTAACTACCCCAAGTTTTTCATTGTTTAGCCATTCGGCTATTATCCATTACCAGTATATATTTTTCGGTTGACTATTTCTCGTAAAAGAAAACAGTTGAAACGACGGAAAATAAAGGGCCAAGTTCGCCAGCCGCAACGCAAATGAAAAACTTGTAATTTACGTGACAAAAACAACGCACTGCCAGCGACCGAGACGAAAATCCGGAGTCACAATTGGCGGAGTGACGTGAAAAACAGCGTCAAATGGGTGGTGTTGCATTTGGCAACACCCACTGTGCACTGTGGGCCGCATGGGTGGTGGGTGTGGGTTGCTCGTTTCCCTGCCTTTCTGCTCCTGCCTGCAATTTCGCACTCGAGTGCATCTGCATCCCGGCTTCTTGCTAAGCATCTGCATGCGGGGGCGAAACTGGTCGAGGCACTGTAGCAACAATTTATTTGGCATGTGAGTGCTCTGCTGGCGCCCACTGTACCATGCACGGCACTTGTGTTCCAGAAATGTATTCCTGTACTTTGTAAGCTCTAAAATTTAAAAAAAGTATTCAAAAAAATTAAATTTTCAGGTTTGTCTAAATATATATTGTACAAGAACAGATACAAATCTTTTATTAGGTTTTAAGATTATCCAAATTCCAAGTACTTAGAGAAAAAAATTTTGTTTTACTATATTTTTAAAGTTTAAAATAAATATTGCTGGCTTTTTATTTAGAGATTAGAGTTCACTTTCCATCCAATTAAATATATAAATACAAAGGAATATCTGATATATACTTGCAATAAGAAAAGGGAGAGCAACTAATAGGAGGAATATCTCCCCAATCTGAGGTTTCGTATAGAGCTTACGCAACTTAGTGCCTAAATCGTCGTTGGATAAACTGTATCTCAGAACACCCAACTCCTTTCTGCCGGTTTCCCTGCGTCACTGTCGTTTGTATCTGTATCTGCAGTAGTGCACTGCCAGCCGGGCCAATTGCTTGAAAATGACTTTTGGCGGCGGGCAAAAAGCGAGCTGCAGGAGCTGCTTAATGGACAATCGAAAACGCATTGAACTGGCAATTTTGGTTTTGCTCCCGTGGCAAATTGATTTCCGTTTGCGGTCGCATCCCAGCGTCAACTGGCCTCCGATGACAGCCGCCGCCGCCAGGTGGCGCACTCATTAAAACTGCACTGCGAACCGTTCGAAATTGGCAGTGGGTCGGGTGGGTTCGGGTGGTCATGGCCGGTTTTTGTTGGCTGGTGCTTCTGGTGGGTGCTTCTGTGGGACTCCAACCACTTGCCATTGTCAAAAGCAGTCGAAACGAGCCGTGGACCAAGGAGCAGCTCGCATCGTAAGCTTTTTTGCCGTCCTGCTTTTGACTTGCTTGGAACAAACAAACATTTGTTAATTACTTTTCCGGGTGCAGCCACAGAAAACAGAAATCGGATTCATTTTCCCGTCCCTTTTCCCGGACTTCCGGACAGTTGGGGTTTTTTTCCCATTTTTTTTTTTGGGCACTCACAGGATTGTCCATTGTTCTAGACGCGTTGAAATTGAAATTAAGCAATTTTAACTTTGACAATTACGACATAAAAACATCGGCGTTGGACATGAAAAGCAGACAAGTTGCTATGGAAATAAATTGAAATGGTAAAGTGGATGATGCAAGCGATTTTTGGAAAGAACTTGTAAGCCGTTATAATCAATGTGGAAGTATGCTGGATTAATGGATGACCATCGAAAACTAGGGATATTATCTGCAGGCTTATCTGAAAATTTTGATTCATTAAAGCATCCCAAAAGTATTTCACCCGATTCATCGACTAAAACGTAAGATCCCTAAAGTATGTTATACAATTTTTCAATTTTCTTAGAAAAGTTTATATGTAAAACAATGTGAGAAAAAAAGAATAAAATTATTCTTGCATATATATACAACAAAATAAAAGAAATGGCACTAAGAGCATGTACTTGTTCTTTAAGGGAACTCAAAATTAATAAGCAGGAATCTAGAAATCAATAGTTTCCTTATTCTCAAAATATCAATCAATATCATAATAGAATATTTGATGGAATATATTACTCTTTAATAGTGCTTAAACAAGATTTGCTAAAGATAAATGTTTATACACGTACTTTAAGATATGATGCTCCGGCTGGCTCCTAATAAACAAATGGAAAGAAGGTGCTGAATTAAGTATATTAAATAAATAGAAAAGATGTATCGACTGAAGGATACCTTTGGTAATTTAACATAAAAAAAATCAAGTTTTGCAAACAAGCAAAAGACATTTTACGATCATTTTTCACAGAACCTATAGTCTTCTTAAATCGATTTTTTGTTTTGTTTGAAATTGAATTAAAAAGTATGGTTTTTGCCCTGCTTTGTTTTTCTAAGTCATTGTATTTAAAAGCTCAACTTTATCAGTCTAAGTATTACATGTTAATTAGTTTTGCTTTGAGAATTTTTTCTTTAATCTTTGTGAGAAATTTTGTTACAAGAGATAATTTTTCTTTGTATACCCTTGCAGTTATAATTATTAAATTTAATTCAAAATTCTTAAAAAAACAAAATATGATATTCCCAATAGTATAAGATAATATGTCAAAAAACACCGAAGCTATAATTTGTTTCAAATTATTTTTCCACCAATTTTCGGATCATTCGTTGGCAGCTATATGATATAGTCGTCCGATTTTGATAAAATTAAATTCGAAATTCAGAACTAAAAATGCTATTTCCGAGCGTAGGAGGTTATATGTTAAAAAACACAAAGGATATATTTTTTTTAATTTTTTTCCGATTATTCCTATGGGAGCTATAAGATATAGTTGACCGATCCGGTTGGTTCCGACTTATATACTACCTGCAAAAATAAGAAGACTTTTGGAAAAGATTCAGCCCGACAGCTTTAAAACTAAGAGACTAGTTTGCGTTGAACAGACTGACAGACGTACAGACGGACATGGCTAGATCGACTCGTCTAGTGATGCTGATCAAGAATATATATACTTTATGGTTGCGTACTTCTGACTAAAATAATAATACCCTTTGCAAGGGTATAAAAATACATAAATATTTTTATTCCTACAGGGTGTTGCCCAATGTGCAAGTAGAACTGTAATTATACTTTTCTAAACATATACAAGCAGATAAAGAAAGCCTTTAAAATTCAAGTTCCACTCGGAATGGAATAAATAGCCGTGATTTCAAACGTTAAGAGCTCAGTGAATTTTCAACTTACCTTTGAGAATGTGGTGCGGTTCCTTGACGGTGGTGTGTCTCCTTGTATTGGGGCTTTCGGAGGCTCGCAAGGGATTTGGACCTGGAGAGCAGGACTGGGGTTACGTGGACGTTCGCGAAGGGGCGCATATGTTCTACTGGCTCTTCTACACCACGGCCAATGTGAGCAGCTACACGGAGAGACCGCTGGTCTTGTGGCTCCAGGGCGGTCCAGGAGGATCCTCCACGGCTCTAGGAAATTTCCAAGAACTGGGACCTGTAGATACAAATGGTGATCCACGCGAGGGTAACTTTGTGCAGCACGTCAATGTGCTGTTCATCGACAATCCCGTGGGGGCGGGCTTCAGCTATGCGGATAACACCAGTCTGCTGGTGACCAACAATGAGCAGCTCATCGACGATCTCATGACCTTCATGTTGCACTTCTACAAGTTGCACAAGGAGTTTAAGGACGTACCGCTGCACATTTTCTCGGAAAGCTATGGTGGTAAAATGGTACCTGCCCTGGCCATTCGACTCGACGAGGCCATGAAGACTGGTGAGGTGGCACAGCCGGGAACCCTAAAGTCTGTGACCATCGGCAATCCCTGGATATCAACTCGCTACATCAGCCGGGAGCATTCCAAGTACTTGTTCGTCAACGGCCTGGTCGATGAGGATGGCGTGGTGCTACTCGATGCCCAGGAAGAGCGCATCCTCAGCGCACTAAAAAGACACGAGTTCAGTAACGCCACGGATGAGTACATAAAGTGGTTTCAGCTCATGCAGGAGCTGACTGGCCAGACCTACCTGTACAACACACAGACCCACGTAGATCTTTCCGAGGACCGCACGTACGGCTACGGAGATGATTTAATAAGCTTTATGGGTGTGAACGTGAGTGAGGCCCTGCAGGTCAACGGCAGTGTCTATGCGTCGCAGGTTATGGATGTGCTAACCAGTCTGCACGGAGATCGGCTCAGATCGGATATTAATGCGAGTAAGTAATACAACCAGAAATGTTGAGCCTAAACGTTCTATAATGTACGTATTCCAGTTCCCCGACTGCTAAATGAAACCTCCGTAAAAGTGAATATATATTCCGGACAGTTGGATAGCCTGGTGCCCACCACAGCCACTCTGGCCTTGATCAAGGACTGGGCCTGGATTGATAAGTCGGAATATCTGGAGGCCAAGCGCACCCCCATCGTTGTCGATGGCAAACTTCAGGGTTTTGAAAAGGTCGGAGGCAAGTTCGGGATGTACTGGATCAATCGGTCGGGTCACTTGGTCCCCGCCGATAACCCAACTGCCATGCAGTACGTTCTTAAATCTGTGACCCAGTACGATAGCCAAACCTCAGAGTAGTTTATTTAAAATTATATTTAAGTTTAAGGTACCCAAAATAAACGAACACATATTATTATACCCGTTATTTAAATTGAACTCTTGGAATAGACAACCTACACCAGATGCCCACTTTCAGTATTTTCCGCTGACGTCTTGACCGAGTGCAAAGCTAAGCAAAGGGGGTCAATGTTTACTTTATAGCAGCGAATAAATAAATTCGATTTCGTCCAGAGTACAGATATCAGACCGCAGACATAATGGCTCTTCCACCACATCTCTCAGTTGTCTTAAGAATTTTATTGTAAACTTTAGAAACAGGGTATTCAAAGAGATTATTTTTATACCCTTTACTCGTAGAGTAAAAGGGTATACTAGATTCGTTGGAAAGTATGTAACAGGCAGAAGGAAGCGTTTCCGACCCCATAAAGTATATATATTCTTGATCAGGATCACTAGCCGAGTCGATCTAGCAATGTCCGTCTGTTCGTCTGTCCGTCTGTCTGTCCGGATGAACGCTGAGATCTCGGAAACTATGAGAGCTAGGCTATTGAGATTTGGCGTGCAGATTCCTGAGCTTCTTACGCAGCGCAAGTTTGTTTCAGTAGAGTGCCACGCCCACTCTAATCCCTACAAACCGCCCAAAACTGTGGTTCCTACAGTTTTGCTGCTAGAATAAAAATTTTAACTTATATCTATTGTTCTCATCAATACCTATCGATTGATAAAAAAAAAGTTTGCCACGCCCACTTTTACGCCCACAAACTTCAAAAAATCGTAAATATGAACGTGGATATCTCGGAAACTATCAATGATAGAGAACTGGGATCTCAGATTTAGATTCCGTAGCCTCGTGCGCAGCGCAAGTTTGTTACGAAAATATGCCACGCCCACTCTAACGCCCACAAACCGCCCAAGCCTGTGGCGCCCACAATTTTCATGCTAGATACAAAATTTAAACTGAACTGTCTTGGTCTCGTCAATACCTATCGATTGACCCAAAAAAAGTTTGCCACGCCCACTCTAACGCCCATAACGCTTAAATCTGTCTTCCGCCGGTAGGTGGTGCATTTAAATCTCGCTTTGCTGCTTGCATATCTCCACTTCCCTTTGGTCCCTTAAGCTGAGTAACGGGTATATGATAGTCGAGGTACTCGACTATAGCGTTCTTCCTTGTTTTCTAAATAATTAAACAATAGGTAAGGAAATGACTTTAATATATTATTCAAAATTTGTCTTAAATGTAGTTTTTTTTTTGGTATCCCAAATTTTATTAGTTGTGGTAAATAATACATATTGATGGATAAACAAAAAAGGGTAGTTCCTCTTTCGATCACCACATACATTTTCAATGTTAGTGTTCATAGAAAAATTGTATGTTTTTCAAAGTGTGTATAATTAGCTAGCACCCAAAAGCAGCGTCAGATCATTGCGCATTTCCCGCCGGACCGGACTCTTTAGTTCCACTTTCTTTTCCGTTGAATTGTGATCGCAGTATGCAGCTCAATCTGACTAAAAATATTATTTGGGTGTGTGCCCTGTGTGTTATGATATCGCGGATAAATAACTCAGAGAAAACAGTTCTTAAAATTGTATTTGTAAAAAATCTTAAGTTACATTTTTGTGATTTATTGAAAATGAGTACATTTCTCTTCAGAACTAATATACGGTTATTGGGAAGCATATCACAAAAACTTTCGTAGATCCGAGAAGTTATTTTTTGAAGTGCCTGAGACTAGTTATATCGTTCCAGGACGCGTTGGTCTGGGATCCGGAGTTGAGGAGTGGGACTACGTAGAGGTCCGCGAGGGCGCCCACCTCTTCTACTGGCTCCTGTACACCACGGCCAATGTGACTAGTTTCACGGAGAGGCCGCTGGTGGTCTGGCTGCAGGGTGAACCCGGAGTGGCCTCCACGGGTAGTGGGATCTTCGAGCAGCTGGGCCCCACCAACATCGAGGGCAGGGCGAGGCAGAGCAGTTGGGTCCAACATGTGAATGTGCTATTCGTGGAGGAACACGGCCGGTATGCCAGAAACAATCGCCAGATTGCCCTCGATCTCGTCCAGCTGATGGAGCAGTTTCTCAAAAAATATCCGGCTTTTCGAACCGTCCCTCTGCACATCTTCTCAGAGAGCTATGGAGGCAAAATGGCCCCCGAATTCGCTTTGGAACTGCATTTGGCCAAGAAGAGGGGCAGATTGGACTGCCAACTAAAATCCGTCGCGGTGGGCAATCCCTGGACCTCTCCGCTGGACAGCGTCCTGTCGTATGCACCATTCCTGCTCCAGGCTGGCATTGTGGATGACGATGGATACCGCAGAATATCTCGATTGGCCGGCGAGCTAGCCGGCCTCGTTTACGCAGAAATGTGGCTGCGAGCACTGATGAAGGCCTCCGAAGTTCAGGAGGAGATCTCCTCCAGCGCCGGCGGCGTCTTTATCTACAACACCCAGCGGCGCGTCCATGTGGACGAGGTCTACCGGTACGGCGAGGATCCGAAGATGAGCCACTTCATGCGCTCTAACGTCACTCGTGCACTAGGGCTCGCCAAAATGCCCGTGTGGATGGAACAAAATTCCACGGTCTTCGAGCGCCTCGGCCAAGATATTTTTAAGCCGTCAAATCATAAGGTAAATAGGAATTTGTAACTATTTTAGAAATGGGATAAAAGGATTATACAATAATCTTGATGCTTAAAATACAACAAATGCTGTTTTTTTTATTCAATAAATAATCAACAAAATTTCTCGTTAAAAAAGTCTTTGTTAAGAACATCTGAAATTTGACTATTATATTCTGTAAGTTTTAGAAAAAGAAGATATATCACACCACACTAACTCCATAACCATTTCTGTTTTTAGTTGCCAGGTTGCTGGAGGAAACACCCATCCAGGTGGGCCTATGTTCGGGAATTCTGGACCTATTTTGCGCCACGCCCGGCACCGTTAGTTGGATCCGACGTCTAAAGTGGACCCGTAGGTCGGAGTATGCGAAGGCTCCCCGTACCGCCTTCCGGATCGAGGGGATGCTCGAGGGCTACGAAAAGCACGGAGGACGACTCAGCATGATGATGCAAGCGAATCTTGGGAAGAACTTGTAATTCGCTTAACTCAAAGTGAAAGTGTGCTGAATTAAAGGATGATCATCAAAAACTAGGGATATTATCTGCAGGCTTCTCTAAAAATTTTGAGTCACAAAGGCATCCCAAAAGTGTTCCACTCGATGCATCGACTAAAACGTAAGATCCCTAAAGTATGTTATACTGTTTCCCAATTTCCATAGAAAAGTTTATAACTAAAACAATACGAGAAAAAAAGAATATAATTGGAATCTAGAAATCAATAGTTTCCGTATTCTGAAAAACATGAATCCACATCATTATATAATATTTGAAGGAATAAATTATTGCTTAAACAAGCTATGCTAAAGATAAATGTTTATACACGTACTTTAAGATATGATGCTCCTGCTGGCTCTTTATAAACAAATGGAAAGAAGGTGCTGAATTAAATATATTAAATAAAAGACATTATGTATCGACTGTAAGATACCTTTTGAAATTCAAAATAAAAAAAATCAAGTTTTGCAAACAAGCAAATGACATTCGACGATAGTTTTTCACGGAATATATAATCGTTTTTTAATAATTTTTAAACTTTTTCTGTGACCCCGAGTTTTTATTTTGGTTGAAATTAAATTTAAAGATCATTGTTCTTGCCTTGCTTTGTTTTTCTAAATCATTGTATTTAAAAGCTTAATTTTATCAACCTAAGTATTACATGTTAATTAGTTTTGCTTTAAGGATAATTTCTTTAATCTTTCTGAGGAATTTTGTAATGAGAGTTAAAAACAAGAAATGTACCCTTGCAGCTATAATTATTAAATTTAATTCGAAATTCTTAAAATTACTAAAAATTATACTCCCAATAGTATAAGATAATATGTCAAAGAACACCGAAGCTATAATTTGTTTCATATTATTTTCCCACTAATTTTCCGATCGTTCCTATGGCTATATAGATATAGTCGTCCGATTTTGATAAAATTAAATGAGAAATTCAGAACTAATTATTTCCGAGCGTAGAGGTTAAGTGTTAAAAAACACCAAGGATATAAACTTAAAAAATTTTTTTTTTTGACTATTCCTATGGGAGCTACAAGATATTGAAGTCTGATCCGGCTGGTTCCGTCTTATATACTACTTGCAAAAGAAATAAGACTTTTGGGAAAGTTTCAGCCCGATAGCTTATAGACTGAGAGACGAGTTTGCGTAGAAACGGACGGACAGACGGACAGACGGACATGGCTAGATCGACTCGTCTAGTGATGCTGATCAAGAATATATATACTTTATGGTTGCGTACTTCTGACTAAAATAATAATACCCTTTGCAAGGGTATAAAAATACATAAATATTTTTATTCCCAGAGGGTGTTGGCCAATGTGAAAGTAGAACGGTAATTAGACATTTCTAAACATATACAAACAGCTAAAGAACGCCTTTAAAATTCAAGTTCCACTTGGAATGGAATAAATAGCCGTGATCTCGAACGTTAAGACCTCAGTGAATTTTCAACTTACCTTTGAGAATGTGGTGCGGTTCCTTGACGGTGGTGTGTCTCCTTGTATTGGGGCTTTCGGAGGCTCGCAAGGGATTTGGACCTGGAGAGCAGGACTGGGGTTACGTGGACGTTCGCGAAGGGGCGCATATGTTCTACTGGCTCTTCTACACCACGGCCAATGTGAGCAGCTACACGGAGAGACCGCTGGTCTTGTGGCTCCAGGGCGGTCCAGGAGGATCCTCCACGGGTCTAGGAAATTTCCAAGAACTGGGACCTGTAGATACAAATGGTGATCCACGCGAGGGTAACTTTGTGCAGCACGTCAATGTGCTGTTCATCGACAATCCCGTGGGGGCGGGCTTCAGCTATGCGGATAACACCAGTCTGCTGGTGACCAACAATGAGCAGCTCATCGACGATCTCATGACCTTCATGTTGCACTTCTACAAGTTGCACAAGGAGTTTAAGGACGTACCGCTGCACATTTTCTCGGAAAGCTATGGTGGTAAAATGGCCCCTGCCCTGGCCATTCGACTCGACGAGGCCATGAAGAGTGGTGAGTTGGCTCAACCGGGAACCCTTAAGTCCGTGACCATCGGCAATCCCTGGATATCAGCTCCCTACATCAGCCGGGAGCATTCCAAGTACTTGTTCGTCAACGGCCTGGTCGATGAGGATGGCGTGGTGCGACTCGATGCCCAGGAAGAGCGCATTCTCAGCGCACTGAAAAGACACGAGTTCAGTAACGCCATGAATGAGTACGCGCACTGGTGTCGTCTACAAGAGAGGCTGACTGGAAATACCTACCTGTACAACACACAGACCCACGTAGATCTTTCCGAGGACCGCACGTACGGCTACGGATATGAAATTATAAGATTTATGATGGTAAACGTGAGTGAGGCCCTGCAAGTCAACGGCAGTGTCTATGCGTCGCAGGTTATGGATGTGCTAACCAGTCTGCACGAAGATCGGTTCAAATCGGATATTAATGCGAGTAAGTAATACAACCAGTGTTGTTAAGCCAAAATGTTCTACATTATAAACAAATTATATGTTTTCCAGTTCCCCGACTGCTAAATGAAACCTCCGTAAAGGTAAATATATATTCCGGTCAGTTGGACAGCCTGGTGCCCACCACAGCCACTCTGGCCTTGATCAAGGACTGGGCCTGGATTGATAAGTCGGAATATCTGGAGGCCAAACGCACCCCCATCGTTGTCGATGGCAAACTTCAGGGTTTTGAAAAGGTCGGAGGCAAGTTCGGAATGTACTGGATTAATAGGTCGGGTCACTTGGTCCCCGCCGATAACCCAACTGCCATGCAGTACGTTCTTAAATCTGTGACCCAGTACGACAGCCAAGCCAACGAGTAACTTATTTTAAATTGTATTTAAGTTTAAGGTACCCCAAATAAACGAACACATTTAAGCATACTCTATATTTGAATTGAAGTCTTGGGATAGACACCCTACACCAGATGCCCACTTTCAGTATTTTCCGCTGACGTCTTGGCCGAGTGCAAAGCTAAGCAAAGGGGGTCAATGTTTACTTTATAGCAGCGAATAAATAAATTCGATTTCTTTTAGAGGTCCAGAGTACAGACCGCAGACCGCAGACACAATGGCTCTTTGACCACACCTCTCAGTTATCTCAAGAATTTTATTATAAACTTTATATAGGGTATTTGAAGAGAGTATTTTTTCAAGTTAACTAAACACTAGGTATGTTATATATTATGTGTCTTAAAAAGCAGCTAATTTATGTAGCTCATTACATATTCTATTTAACGAGTGATAAAAATACATGATAAGTATTGTTGAAAAATCAAAAAAGGGTAGTTCCTTTTTCGATCACCACATAAATTTTCAATGTTAGTGTTCATCGAAAAATTGTGTTTTTCCAAGCTTGTATAATTAGCTAGCGGCAAAAATCAGAGTCAGATCATTGCGCATTTCCTGCCGAACCGGACTGTTTAGTTCCACTTTCTTTCCCGTTGAATTGTGATCGCAGAATGCAGCTCACTCTGATTAAAAATATTATTTGGGTGTGTGCCCTGTGTCTTTTCATATCACTGACTTGCGTGCAAGGTGGGTACACCTTTAAAAAGAGTGGTGATAAATGTGTAAGAAAAAACAAGTTCCCAAATTTGTAGTTCTATAAAACCTGTAGTTACAAGGTTGTTATCAATGGAAAATGTGTACAGTTCTCTTTAGAACTAATATACGGTTATAAGGAAAAAAAACTCTCGTAGATTAATGTGATTATTTTGTGAAATGCCTGAGACTTAGTTATATTGTTCCAGGACGCGTTGGTCTGGGACCCGGAGTTGAGGAGTGGGACTACGTGGAGGTCCGCGAGGGCGCCCACCTCTTCTACTGGCTCCTGTACACCACGGCAAATGTGACTCGATTTACGGAAAGGCCGCTGGTGATCTGGCTACAGGGTGGACCCGGAGTGGCCTCCACGGGCAGTGGGATCTTCGAGCAGCTGGGTCCCGTCGACATCGAGGGCAAGGCGAGGGAAAGCAGTTGGGTGAAACATGTGAACGTGCTTTTCGTGGACAGTCCCGTGGGCACTGGATTCGCTTACGTGGAGGAACACGGCCGGTATGCCAGAAACAATCGGCAGATTGCCCTCGATCTTGTCCAGCTGATGGAGCAGTTCCTCAAAAAATATCCGGCTTTTCGAACCGTTCCTCTGCACATCTTCTCCGAGAGCTATGGCGGCAAAATGGCCCCAGAATTCGCTTTGGAACTGCATTTGGCCAAGAAGAGGGGCAGATTGGACTGCCAACTGAAATCCGTAGCGGTGGGCAATCCCTGGACCTCTCCGCTGGACAGCGTCCTGTCGTATGCACCATTCCTGCTCCAGGCTGGCATTGTGGATGACGATGGATACCGCAGAATATCTCGATTGGCCGGCGAGCTAGCCGGTCTCGTTTACGCAGAAATGTGGCTGCGAGCACTGATGAAGGCCTCCGAAGTTCAGGAGGAGATCTCCTCCAGCGCCGGCGGCGTCTTCCTCTACAACACCCAGCGGCGTGTCCATGTGGACGAGGTCTACCGGTACGGCGAGGATCCGGAGATGAGCAACTTTATGCGCTTAAACGTCACTCGGGCACTGGGACTCGCCAAAATGCCCGTGTGGATGGAACAAAATTCCACGGTCTTTGAGCGCCTCAGCCTGGATATTTTTAAGCCGGCCAATCATATAGGTAAATTGAACAACAAAATTTCTCGGGCTTTAAGATCTATAAACAAATACCAATAATACTGAACTAAGAAGCTCCAAAGTCCAGTAACGAATAATTTTCTTTTTGATTTTTCTATTTAGATTTTTTTGTTAAAAACATCAAAAGATTATACTATTACAATTTTTAAGTTATAAAAAAGGAAGATATAGCACACTGAACTAACTCCATAACCATTCCTCCTTTTAGTTGCCAGATTACTGGAGGAAACACCCATCCAGGTGGGCATTTATTCGGGTATTCTGGACCTACTTTGCGCCACGCCCGGCACCGTTAGTTGGATCCGACGTCTAAAGTGGGCTCGTAGGTCGGAGTATGCAAAGGCTCCCCGTACCGCCTTCCGGATCGAGGGGATGCTCGAGGGCTACGAAAAGCACGGAGGAAGACTTAGCATGTTCTGGGTCTTTCGGGCGGGACATCTGGTACAGCAAGAAAATCCAGCGGCCATGGGATACATTCTGAAATACTTCACTAACTATGGATGATATACAATCGCTCGGAAATAAAGTTACAGTCCTTTCCTTGTAGCAACTTTACAACTGAAAGATGTCTATAATTTTAATCAGCTCCTCATCACTCTTCCCCAGCTGGATGTAGTGCCCCAAAACACTTGGTAATTAAATGCCATAATTCTCGAGTCAAGGCCACAAGTCACCCACATGGGGTCCTCGCCCAGAGACAGCAGAAGCATCAGCAGCAGCAAACAATTCTCTAACAATTTACTCAAAATTAACTGAATCCCGGGACGCCTCCCTCCCAAAAACTTTCTGGCTGGGATGCGGTCGGCCGCATCACATGGACAGACATTCGTCTGGTTCAGGCAGAGCCCCTCATTGTTGGAGCGTTTTACAGGTGCACCGCATCAATTTATTTTCCACACAAAAGCCTATTAAAAGTCTTACACACTTGGGCATTGATGAGTGGCTGGGGAACTTCCCGTTTCGGGTCTGGGTAAATGTTTGCCAAATGAAACCACTTAACCTTTTTTTCCTCCTGCCGCCGATGGAAAAATGAGCAGGCGGATGGTTGAGTTGCAAAAAAAATCTGCGCTGCGGCTGTCGGGACCACAGCAAAACAAATTAATTAAAAACTTAAAAGTTTGTCTACGGCACAGCCTCAATTGGATGGTATGAAGGCAACCGATAAAAGACAAGAAAAGCCCGGATATGGGTCGATCCAGAAGCTTTTGACAAAATCCATACAGTCTGGCAATGGATTTGTCCAAATTTGTGGCTTTTCCGGCAAATAGTAAGAAGATATTCTGTTTACAACTTCGCATTGGGTATTTATAAATGGCAGAAAGGTTCCAAAAGGAGCTGCAGTCCTGAGAACGTTTTATGGCCTGATGGTAGTCACAATAAAAACATTAAATAAGCAAATATATTTTCATATATTTTTATTAATTATCAAAAGCAATATAATTTGTTATAGAAGAACAAAACTAGCATTTCTTATTATTACACCCCTAGAAATCACCTTGACTAATTTGATTTAATTTATTTTGATGGCAATCCAATTTGACAATTGATTTTAGTGGCGCAGCTCCTTACATATTTAATTTTTTCCTGCAGCGCTGTGGCAGGGAACCATCCCTCAGAAATCACTCACGTGCCTTTGTCATCAACAACTAATTAGGAAATACTTACGGGCGAGAATCACAATCGAATAGCGCAAAGGCCTCCAGTGCCGAACAGATAGATTGTAATTGGAGTATATGGTTTTTGTTCTCGCGTTCCACACGAACCGCGCTCCGTCACGTCAGGGAGCCGAGTAATTTTCACACAAGTTAACGCCACATATCGTGCATATTAATTATAGGCAAATCTAATTTGCCCTCCCACCCACTGCGCATTGCCCCCCTTGCAGGACCTCGGCAGACGGTAGTCACGTATAAGGACCCGTCCCGCTTCAAGTATGCGGATAATGCTCCTGCACGTATGCCACAGGCTTTGAGCAGCCTGTATCCTGGGCATCCCGGGTCATGTGTGGCTGCCACGTTTCCCCCGATCCAGGGGCAGGCTATTGTAGCCATGTCAAATATTTATAGGTAAGCATGCCAAGATTTACCACGCAGCTCACAAATTGCTCCCGTCTGCCGGCTCTTTCTTAGCCCGGCCAAGAGTAAAATAAATGAAATGCCTGCTAAAAACAAAGGAAAATTCTTCGCATGAAAAATGTGGCTGCTGGATGTGTATGAGGTGAGCAGAAAGCGAGTGTAGAGCAATATTAAAGAAAGCAAAGGTGAATAAATAGGTGCTAATTAGTAAACAGTCAAAGGCAGATGTTGCCAATTCTTTAGGTTCTGGGGTGGGAAGTAAATCACAAAGAGCACCCGTCGAAACATCAATTTGTTTTCATCAATTGCTTTTTTTTAAGCTCAAACAATTGTGAAACTGATAAAAATTAAATGTATTTTGTATAAAGCAGTCTGGTTTTGTTTGGTAATGTGTACAAAGATATGTCTAACCTAGAATTTATCTCAAGAAATCTTCATCACATCTTCCTGAAATTCAAGGTCTTCAGCGGGTCTCACATTGCCGTCACCTATTATATACTTCACTTTCATAAAAAATCCTTCCACATTTTCAGGACTTTGAAAAATATTTTTCTTAACATTATTATTGGTGCCACTCCAGATCGTCCATTTACGCATGCTCTCTATAACGTCAGCACAGAATTTACGCTTAGAATTTAGTTCTTGAGCGTTAATGTGGTCCAACTGCTCTTGAACTTTGCCTAAGAAAAAGGTTAATATGCAATTAGTGAAAATAAATTTTAAGCTTTACTATACTTTATTAAAGATTTTAAACAACATCTATAGTAGACACCGTCAAGACTTTTGCACATCGTTAGTGACCATAAGTAAAAGTGGGGATACCATAAAGTATTACTTAAAAATAAAGAAATGTAAATGACTGTTTACAAATCAAATATTTTTTTAATTTGTATTAATAAAATCTTAGTACATTCAACAATTTAACTTTAAGTAATAAAAAATAAAACTAATTTCAATGTTTAAAGTACTGTCATGTTCTGGGAAATATCCATTAAAAAACTGTTTACTTTAAACTATATTCAAATAATATAATGCATTATAATTTTTGTTTTTGTAATAGTTGTTTTGTTTTGTTTTGGCTTGTATTTTTGTTTTATAAGTACTTACGCGTATCAAAACGCCTATGGGCTTCTCTGAAATGCTCTTCCCGCTGAGACTCCTCGTACTTGGCGACAATTCCGGCGAAGCGCAAATCAGTGATCAAATCCTTGACAACCACTTTGCCCTCGTCCGTAATATGACATAGCTCGTTGAAATTGGGTCCGGCAAAGGGAAACGGATAGAAGAATTTGCCAGATTCAAAGATCTTTCGGTGTTCCTCCTTTTGGGACATTCTGTTGGCTACTATGGATAACACCCGACCGTTGTGGAATCGAAACAACATAGTGGTCACCAGCTTCTCGACCCTTGAAAGGATGCTGCAGAAAAAATATGAGTTAAACCAGGAGGTTTTTGATTAATCTCAATCTTATGTGAAATATCCTGAATAACTGAATAAACCAAAAGATATTAGACGACCCCGAATAGGTGACTCACACTGAGTTTCGCAGCGAGATGTCTCCTGGTAAGGATTCGGTTTGCTTAATGTGATGCAGCTGGAGGATCACGCAGTTGAGCAGGTCCTCGGCGGCAGTGGCTTGCATGCGGCGCAGGTTTTGCACATCGTGGATGGTCTGCCTGTCCCGCCATCCACGGAACATAGCCTGGATGCGGATGGCCGCCCGGTGGTAGTGCTCGAGGATCGTGTCCTGCAGCCGCTGCTCCAGCTGTTCCCACAGTGTCCGCCGAACCCGAAAGCCGCGCCACCAGCGCTGGATGGTAACTGCCGCCTTCCAGCGCTGATGGATCAGCTTTCGAACGCGGTGGCCACGCCAATGAGACTGAATGCAACGTGCCGCAATAAACATCTTGTAGTCGATTAGCTGCACTGTGGTTCTTGTGGGAAAACAACCTCTCAGGTTCTACCTATCCTAATATATTAAGTACTTATAATATCCCACCTGGACAATTTTACCGCCAAGGGCCAGTTGGCACATTCCTCCTCTTCACCATTGAAACTACGGATCAAAGAGTTATTTTATGATCACAAATTTGGTATAGCTTTGTATATTGACTTACAGGAACTCGGGCTCGGAATCATTTTCCAATCTGTTGACGGTTCCGGGAGGTGCAATTAAATGCATTGTCTTCATTTTGTGTTACGTGTTTGTCTTATGTAAATAAAAACCGTGTGTTGTGTTGCAGCAACTATTAAAACAAAACCATGTGTGAAACGCAAGTGTAAGTTCAACGCATTCCTGGTGTTTATGGATTTTGAGAATATTTCAAAAGCAACTTCGATAGGTATAAACAGGAAAGAATATATAATATTAACATATTTTGAAAATACTGATATTTTAAATGCAAAATACGTACTCTTCCTGACGGGTCTAATTTGATATACTCGTTCCAGGTCGTAATGCAATTTCTTGATACAATTTGGCAGCATTTTTGCATAATTTTAGCCGAAGCTCAGGCCCAGGAACATGATAATGTGTGAGGAGCTTCAAATGGAAAAAAATAAATTTAACTCCACGTCAACGGCAATGAAGCTTGTTTCGAGAGGAAGACTATAAAAAAAGTCGAGCGGAATTATTTTAAAGGTGAAAAATTGTGTAAAAAAGTGGGAGACGAGGTACTGTGGCATCCTTGCTCGGTGCCATCTTCCTTTTTAGATCAACTCACCTGCGTCCCGCTTCATGCGCTCAATCAATTTTTGTAGATTTTTCCTCATTTTTTCCCCACTTTGCTCCTTGGCACGGCTCACGTGTGGACTTTTATATTATTTTCCGAAGCTGCCAAAGCTGTCCTGTCTCCATAGCTCTCGCATCGGCAGTCATGATGTCGGCCTCCCGGTGCGCTGATGTGTGTCGATATTTGACACTTTATTGTGTGCACATCATCAATTTTCAAATTATTGTCAAGTACAGCGGGCAATTGATAAACAAGCTGGGGAAGAAAAATATGAAAAGGGGAAGCATTAATTCCTATGCTTTGATTTTAGTTTTTTAAAAATATATTTCTTTGATAAATATATTTCATTGATTTAGGAAATGCACATTTATTGAGTTCATAAAATATTTAATAAGTAGTGTTGACCTTGTTATTGGTAAATATTAAATAGATTTAAAGAATTAACAAAAAGATATGTCTGAGAAGAGTTCATATATTCATCTATTATATGGTCCTCCATACAAAGACGGCTGTCAGTTTTGGAATTATCTTTGAACAACATTTTGGTAAACTTAAATTGATTTTTATCCAAAGAAATAGGGCTATGTTGAACCCTAAGATAGTGATAAAACAGGATACATATTAAAGCAGCTATATTTCTGTATTTGTTAACTCTACTTTTAAATATCTGCTCAAATTTATTTAACTAGCTCTCACGCACACAATCCTCGCACACTTGGTGCGCCGCAAAGTATGCAATCAATTTTTATAGCCCACATGCAGCGCCAGGCTGAGGAAACCCATCTTTTTAGCCCACTGACGCCCCCAACTCCACGGGAGCCAGAATGCTGCAATGTTTCACTAATAATTTTCAATATAATCAGCACCTGCGACGACGCCCAAGCATTTGCACAAATGTTGCTAATGTACAAACATTTGTGGACCCGATCCCACTGTGGGTGGATGTAGACGCGAGTGAAGGAATAAAAAATTTGAAATGCCTTTGGGGGGCCTATCTGCAGGGGGCGGGAGTCCGGAGCGTCCAGGATGTGGCCCCATAATGCCCTTCGTTGGCGTTAATTCCACCACATGCGGTTTTGGTAAAAGCTTTAAAAATGTGTGACTACTTCAACGAAATAACAGCGATAAAAATGTTTTGCTTACTTTACTTGATTTCATTTTTTCTTCTTCTCTTAAAAAATAACAAAGAACAAAAAGCAAAGAAAGAACAAATATTTATGGAATTTCCTTCAAGTTTATTATCACAAGGTTAAAAATTTTTGGGATTATCCCGTGAAAGTAGTAGCACACAGAAAACAAACACGATTTGATTTTCGCATGGTATATTTATAAGGTATAATTTTTACCCATTAAATAATGTAAATTTAGCCTTAGGAAATGTCATTCTTGGATTTCCTCTCCTTGAAAATTCTCTTATATTGATAAAGTGGACAAAGATCCAAATATCGCCAACATTACTCTGGGTAAGAGTTAGACAGCAATATTCAAAATTCTCCGAAATAGAAAGATAGCAAAAAGTTAAATTACGAACAGGAAAAGTTATATAATATAATAAAAGTTACATAATATAATATAAAGTAACATATAAATGATACATTATTTCATCAAAAGTAAAATCTTTCCAATTTTTTCTCTGTGCAGTGTTAAATTGTTGAAATTCTTAGAAGGGAAAAACCTCCTCTAAAAAATTCGAACTGATACCATTTATTCTTATCACTAGCAATTTCCAACGCAAAGAGCAAGATTATTTTGTATAGAGACGCATAAAAGAAGGCATCCCGTTCTGGAAGAGCTCAGTAATTTCTGTCGATCAAGTCGATCGCTCTAAAAATAATCAGTGAAAAAATAAATATAAGAAAATACCACAAAATGTTGTGGTTGCTTCTTAGTTCACTTATTTTGCAACATCTAATATTTATAAATGCGAATGGGTATGAAAAAAGAAAAAATGTTAATAAATAAGTGCTTACAAAATCAAAAAACATAAGTAAATTCTGTGATATCTGTTTAATGTACAACTTAAGTGTGTTAAAACTAAGGACGAACATCAAAATTCAGTGATGAAATGCTTGGATTAGGCCTCTTAAATAACTTAAAGGAGATAGGTTTAAACAAATACTTTTTGATGTATTTGTGAACGGATCTTACTAATTGCCTGCTAAAAGTTGACAATGCTGATATGTTTTGAACATATTTTAAAGAAGATCTCGTTAATAACAGTTTAAATGTATTGGGTTTTCCCAGGAAATATAATAATACAAATTCTAGAATGATAACCCGAAGCCTCTTCTGTTAAAAAAAAGTCAATGGCTTTTAATCAAGTATATAAATTAAAAAAGATTAAGTATTTATGTTATTCACATAATATGTATAATTATACGTATGGTTCCTTATCAGGAATGAATATTAAATTTAAAATTCGTTTGTTGCCAAGTGATGACCAGCACCTTAATAATAAGAACTAGAATTTTGACGCGACTCTAATAAATATTATTTCGTTTTATTTAGCATCTATACCGTTGTGGGACCCAAGACCATTCGATCCCAAAGCCCATACAACGTGGCCGTTACTGTGCACGATGCACCTGGACCCAGTCAAATCTCAGTCAGCCTGAAGGGACCCTCATTCAGTGGAACGAAGAGCGTAAACGTTATGCCCATGTCCTCGGAAACTATTAAGTTCGATATCCCGAAACTGAGCAGTGGCGATTACCAGCTGCAAGTTGAGGGTACTGGGGGCGTTGTATTCAAGAACTCCACCCAGCTGGCCTTTGCCGACGACAAGAACTGGATCTACATCCAGACGGACAAGGCCACCTATAAGCCCGGCGATTTGGTGCAGTTCCGAGTACTCTTCCTAAATAAGCACACCCAACCCGCCGCGATCGACAAGCCCATTAGCATTGAGATTCACGATGGGGAAAAGAACATGATCAAGCGATGGAATGAGGTTAAACCCTCAAATGGCATTTACTCCGGAGAGCTGCAGCTGTCCGATCGACCGGTCCTGGGCAACTGGACTCTGGCGGTCACGGTGCAGGACGAGGGCAAGGAGACCAAGATGCTGGTGGTGGACAAGTATGTGATGCCGAAGTTCGAGGTGCTCATCAATACCCCTAAGGATGTGACGGCCAGTGCTGGGAGCATTATGGCCACTATAGTGGCCAGGTACACCTTTAGAAAGCCCGTCAAGGGCAACCTCGTCGTTTCGATCGAGGGCAGTAAGACCGAGAAAAACCTACCCATCGACGGAGAGGTGAATGTGGAGCTTCCCTTTTCGGCCTCCGATAAGAGTCCTTTGAAAATTATCGCCACCGTTACGGAGGAACTGACGGATCTCAAACACAATGGCACTGCCTACGTGACTGTTCATCAGAATCGCTATAAACTGGAGGATCTCTATTGGCCAACGCATTATAGGCCAGGAGTGCATTACGACTTCAGTGTTGTGGTCAAAAACTTCGACGGTACTCCTGTAAATGAGCCTTCCAAGAAGGTTAGCTTTAACGTGCTGTGCTGTAACCTTCCCAGAACTTTCCAAGTTGTCCTTAGTGACAGCATCGCCACTCAATCAATAATGCCTCCGGATACTGCGTGCAAAAGCTGTCTTGTGAAAGCTTCATTTGAAAACGCTGCCAACATTGAACAATATATATATAAGCTGAACCAGGCACTCCATATTGAGGTTATCACCAAAAAGTAGGTAATATTACAGGTGACTTCTGTACATCTATAACCATATCTTTCTCCTTACAGTCCAAAACAAAGGGAGATGCTCTATATCAATATTGCATCTACCAGTCATCATCCTTACTTTATGTTAACGGTTGTCGCTCGTGGTAGCATCATCGAAAATCGTTATATTCAATTGAAAAATGGACAAACAAGAAAGCGTATTGGTTTCATACCGGATTTCCAAATGGTGCCCCAAGTCACGATTTTTGTGCATTATATTGTTAACGGAGTCTTGATGTCCGACGAGAAAACTATCGACATCGAGAGGGACTTTGGGAACACGGTAAGCGACCTTAAATTCTAAAACCAACCTAAGCTTATCATAGAAATACGATTCATTCCTTGACAGATTGAAATCACGGCACCAAAGGATGCAAAGCCCAGCGAAGAGGTGAGCCTTAGGGTGAAGACCGATCCCCATTCCTTCGTCGGCCTTCTTGGAGTAGACCAAAGTGTGCTGCTTCTTAGATCTGGAAACGATTTTAACAGAGACCAAATATTGAGCAATCTAGCCAAGTACTCCACCGAACTGGTCACCCTAACCAATGCCAACATCAACATCGATCAGGAATTGGGTGGGTAAAATGTCAATGTAAACTTTTATTGCTTTTGCTAAACTTCATTTACCCAACAGACGGGTGCTATACTAACCCTGGTAAGTCATTATAATAGATATTAAAGAATTTTCACTGAACTAGATATCTTTATTTCCCAGCACAAACAAATTGTACAGGATCTGTTAGTGTGCGATCTGCGAGTACTAAAGTTGGATCTGGTAAGCCCATCGTTATCATCTATGAGTTCTACGATAGAATCAATAAAATATTTATTAATTGTAGAACACAACTCAGCACCTACACCCATAAAGCGACCAACCAGCCAACAAAGTGAACTGCCAGCGATTCGAAAAGTATTCCCTGAAACGTGGCTGTTTTCAAATATAACCCAGTAAGTCCTATGCGATTTCCAAGAGTTATCGAAATCTAACTGAATTCAACAGGGTGGGCGCCAATGGTGAATACATCCTGAAGAAGGCAATACCCGACACGATGACCTCCTGGGTGATCACTGGCTTCTCCCTGAGTCCCAATTCTGGCCTTGCCGTGACCCGGAATCGAAGTGAAGTTCGGGTGTTCCAGCCGTTCTTCATAACCACCAATCTGCCGTACTCCGTGAAGCGGGGCGAAGTAATTGCCATACCCGTTTTGGTTTTCAACTACTTGGATATGCCTGTGCGGGCGACTGTATCAATGGATAACTCTGATGGGCAATACGAATTTATCGAGGCAAGCAGTGCAAATGTAACGAAGGATATGATGAGGGTAGAACGGAAAAAAATATTTTGGATACAAGCCGGAACTGGACGGAGCATTTCGTTCATGATTCGACCCAAGAAGGTCGGACTTACCACTCTGAAGATCACCGCCATCTCGCCAATGGCCAGGGATGCCATCCATCAGATTCTTCGAGTTGAGCCCGATGGCGTGACCAAGTACGTCAACAAAGCCGTCCTAGTCAACTCGGGAAGGCACCGTCGAAGTCTGGGACCGCCGGAAAAAACACTTACCGTCGAAGACGTTCCAGGTGCTATAGAAGGGTCCGAGGACCTGGTATTCCAAGTGGGTGGAACAATGCAAGCACCTTACCTCGATAACCTAGACAAAATGGTTCGCTTGCCCTACGGCTGCGGTGAGCAGAACATGTTCCACTTTGTGCCCAGTGTTCTGGCCCTAAACTATTTGGAAACGAGTAAACGTAAACGTAATGAGCCAGAAATTTTCAAGAAGGGTAAGCAATATGCGGAGATTGGGTACCAGCGAGAACTCTCCTACAAGCGTAACGACGGATCCTTCAGCGCCTGGGGCCAAAGTGATCCAGCAGGCAGTACCTGGCTTACCGCATATGTCATCCGATCCTTCCACCAGGCTGGCAGTCACATAGACATTGACCCCAATGTCCTGTTAGCTGGCCTCGACTTCCTCAAGTCCCGACAGCAGCCTAATGGCCAGTTCGCGGAACTCGGCAGGGTCATTCACAATAGACATGGAAGTCCCCTGGCACTGACCTCGTTTGTCCTGCTAGCTTTCTACCAGAACATGGTAAGCTTCTCTGACCTGGGGTTAAGGTCTTTTATTTTATATTCTTCACTTCTTTTCCTCCGCAGGAACATCAGGCCAGGTATGCAGATGTGATCACCAAGGCTGTGAACTTTGTGGCACAGAATGTGGACCAGTCGAATGAGCCGTACGATCTCGCCATCGCCGCTTTAGCTTTGTCTTCGGCCAAGCATTTCAAGGGCCAGAGCACTCTTAACAAACTTGAGGGATTGGCCAAGCAGAATGGTGGTCACAAGTGGTGGACCAGGTCAGATAACAGTGTGAGCAACGATGTGGAGATCACCTCGTATGTGCTGCTCGCCCAACTGGAGCAAGAAGAGGCGGATGACCCGAGGCCCATTGTCGATTGGCTGATCAGCAAACGCAACAGCAACGGTGGATTCGCCTCGACCCAGGACACGGTTGTGGCCACCATGGCCCTAACCAGTTACGAAGAGGCATCTCATACATCGACTGGGCTGATCGACCTAAACTTGTCCTACCTGCAAAATAACAAGAAAACCATTACTGTTACTCCGGGTAATGAGTTGACGATGCAGACGCACCAACTTCCGATTGACGCCAAGGAGGTTAGAATCTCTGCTTCGGGTCAAGGACGTGCTCAAGTCCAGCTGTCGTACCGCTACAACGTGGACACCCGGGAGCCGAATCCCAGCTTCAAGGTGACAATTAATGCCAGGAAATCGGAAAAATATCGACTGGTTCTCGACATTTGCGGAGAATATACTCCCGTCGAAGACTTCGACAAGGGAAAACCCACCAATATGGCGCTAATGCAGGTGCAGCTGCCATCCGGTTATGTTAGCGATTCCGAATCCTTCGCGAACATCAAGGCCGTTTCAGATGTTAAGAGCGTGGAGACCAAGAATGACGACACCGAGGTTCACATCTACTTCGAAAAGCTGACTCCCAATGACCGCAAGTGCTTCTCCTTGAAGGCCATCTTCACCCATGCGGTGGCCAAGCTCAAGCCATCTTGGGTTAAGCTCTACGACTACTATGCCACTGAACGCAGCGCCACCGAGTACTTCCATGTGGAGACCTCCCTGTGTGACCTTTGCCAGGGTATCGAGTGCGGAAGCGGGTGCTAAGGGGTCTCAAGAAATAAAAGTACATACCATGTTCTTAAAGACTAAATCGTTAAATAAATGTTTGTGAACAGTTGCAGTCTTTAATAAACTCTTATATTTAGGCGGATAATGCCATCTCTATCCTATGTAACAAAAAACCGATATACATATATACATATACTTTTTCGTTTCTGACAACGCTGCTACGACGGCTTCTTTTTGTGAAATTCGTATCAGTATCAAATAGGCTTCGCAACTGCCAAGAATAAAACAAGGAAGAACGCTATAGTCGAGTACCTCGACTATCAGATACCCGTTACTCAGCTAAAGGGACCAAAGGAAAATGGAGATATGCAAGCAGCAAATGCGCCACCTACCGGCGGTAGACAGATTTAAGTGTTGTGGGCGTTAGAGTGGGCGTGGCAAACTTTTTTTGGGTCAATCGATAGGTATTGACGAGACCAATACAGTTCAGTTTAAATTTTGTATCTAGCATGAAAATTGTGGGCGCCACAGACTTGGGCGGTTTGTGGGCGTTAGAGTGGGCGTGGCATATTCGCGTAACAAACTTGCGCTGCGCTCAAGCCTACCGAATCTAAATCTGAAATCCCGTTTCTCTATCTTTAATATTTTCCGAGATATCCGCGTTCATATTTACGATTTTTTGAAGTTTGTGGGCGGTTTGTGGGCGTTAAAGTAAGCGTGGCAAACTTTTTTTAGGTCAATCGGTAGGTATTGATTAGAAGAATACATTTCAGTTGAAATTTTTGTTCTAGCATCAAAACTGTAGGAGCCACAGTTTTAGGCGGTTTGTGGGCGTTAGAGTGGGCGTGGCACTCTTCTGAAACAAACTTGCGCTGCGCAGGAATTTCAGGAATCTGCATGCCTAATCCTAGTATTGTAGCTCTTATAGTTTCCGAGATCTCAGCGTTCATACGGACAGACGGACAGACGGACATGGCTAGATCGACTCGGCTAGTGATCCTGATCAAGAATATATATACTTTATGGGGTCGGAAACGCTTCCTTCTGCCTGTTACATACTTTCCGACGAATCTAGTATACCCTTTTACTCTACGAGTAACGGGTATAATTACATACAGTCCACACAACACAATCGCTTATATTTCAAACCAATAAAATTATACGGAAAAAGTTTCAATAACTTCAAGATATGTTTGTATGCATTTTTTTAAGGGAAGGAATTTTCTGATTTTTCCATTTCTTAAATGGTCTGATGGTGAATTAACTGGCTTCAATAAGGTTAATGCTTCTGGTAAAATGGCTCAAATGTGTGCACTAGCTAAATGTGTTTGAGGATTTCGTTCTTTTTATAACTATGTCCAAACTAGGAAAAATATTTTCGGTTTGGAGTTGTTCTTCTTGGAATTATAAGGGGCTTTCTACAAAAACGACAGCCCAGTTCGTCAAGATCACCACTATCCTTGGTTTCTCCCAGAGCATTAAGGAAAATGTTTAAAATGAACATAGCGTTAATCAACTATGTTTAATATTTTTCAATATTAAATGTTTTATTTTAGCGGAACTAAAGTGAAAGCGGGTTTTGAGTACACAAACTCGATTGCTTTAATTGATTGTGCTTTTTACGTCATAATAAAATGTACTGTATATTGTACTTTCATTTTATTCATACATTTTGATAACAGACAACTGCTGGCAGCCTTTTATATGTAAATGTATAGGCTACAACGAGATTAACTAAAGTATTAAAAAGAAGTACGGGCTAAGAATTCTTAAAAATAAGATGTAAAAATAATGCTCGCATTCAAAGTTGAAGTTTATTTTTTAATTCCAATTTATTAGCCTATTAAATTAACTTAAGGGTATTTCGTTGTCGACTTTTCTATTTTATGTTCTCTTTATTGTGCGGTCAACTGTTTATTATTTTTACTGAAGCAGCTTTTCATATTCATGGGAGCCTAATGATTGGAATTTATATTTTTAAGAAATGCTTTATCGATGGTTATTCCACAATGATAACGCAATCGCTCGTCAGTGACTTCTCAGTATTTCAAATAATCTCGGAAATTGTTTGCATGAGTTTTCGGATGGGCAATCATTATACCATAGCATTTCGATTTCCGATAGGTAGATCAATAGGTCATCTCAACTGGAACCATTTGATAGATAAAGTCTGTAGCCCAATAAATTTGATTTGCCGTTTAGCAACGGCTTAATAAAAAAATTGTATTAAGCGATGAAAAAATGACTTGTTACTTACTGCTATTTTAACTGCGGCTTCTATCTTTACAAACAATAATTGCTAGATGTGTTCCCAAGCTTTGATTTTGTTTTTTAATAGAAAGGAGCACTCTTTAATCCCTGTTCTTTCTGTTTTCACTTTAATGTACTTTTCAAAAACATAACCCTTGAACTTAAATGCCATTTTTGCAATGAGAAGGGTGGGATATTAAAACTTTGCCCGCTAGCTTTGGAAGATTCAAGTTTACGTTTCCCAAATAGCGTATTAAAAACGTTTTGGGTTCTTCCTTCCGTTGCCTGATGAATGAGCTCCACTGGGCAGGGGTTGCATCAGTTGACAGCCGGAGCTTCGTCCTTCGTCCTCCTTCCCAGTTGCCCCTTGCAATTTGAGTAGACGTTTTCAAATAAACATTAAGTTGACATGAAATACACGCCAAACAAATGAAGCAAATGCATTTCATCCCGGGCAGTGGGTCTGGGCGTTGGCGGGGGGCGTGGTCAAATGCTGGCTAATACCGCCCCTTTTCAGACCGGCTTTCAACGCCGACACCGCAGGATATGTTTACAAATTGAAAAATATAGCATGCGACCGAGAGAACGTGCAGCGAGAAGTGCACAGTGGAACGGAGTCTTAAGGAAAACATTTCAAATCACCCCTAATTGTCTTCAACATTTTTTAAAAAGTAAGTTTTTTAATCTTGCCGATTAATAAAATTATGGTTCATAAAATGTTTTGTAAATTCACAAAATTATTGTTATGAATAAAAAACAAGAGTTGTGTTTGTACTACAAAACTAACTTTAAGTACTTTAACATTTGTTGTACAGTTCAGCATTCAATCAAATAACTCCCAACAAAATATTCGGGTACCAAAAGGTTCAAAATTAAATTATATTATTATTTTTATATGGAAATGATCTATTTTGCTTTTGTCAGCTTGAAAAACTTAACTAGATAGCAAAATCAGTTGTTTAATTTTAAAAATCCTCGATTTAGCTCGATTTGTAGATAAATTTTCATTCCACGATCAGTCGATTTTGATGCACTATGGCCATCTAGGCAAGTTTTGCTGCAGAAATGAGTTGTTACATGGGTCAGTCGGCTGTGGGCAGGCAGACTTCCTCTTCCTGCGAGTGGACCGTCGACGTGCAGCGCGGTTTTCCCCGAGCACAACTCTTACATACTAATGTTGAAAATATATAATGGTTTATATGAAGAATATGGCAAACCGTGTAGCGGCATACATATATATATGCGGTTAAAAATGAATATTTCCTGCAGGAAAGTAACCGGAGAAGGGTAAATCTGACACGAAACATTTGCGTGACAAGCAAAATGCTGGCACATCCTGGGGAATCAGGCGATGGCAAAGGGGTTCTACGAAGTTCGGAGTGGAAGTTTTCGACCACTGCATTTCAAAGAGGGCCAGCAAAATAATTATGGTTCAAATCAAAATAATGCAGAAGAAAAAAGCGCAGCATGATAAAAAAAAGCAGACCACAAATTAGAAATGTACACAGGGGTATGGAAAAAAGTTTGTCAATGTCGGGAGCATTGAGATAGCCACAGGACATGTTGACAATTTGCTGTGCCCATGACATTGAAAAAGAACTTTCCACGATGTAGGGGTGGAGTTAGACAAGCCTGATTGATTATGTAGACAGAGCACTGTTTAACATAGATCACATCGTTCTCTTTATCGAAGAATATTTAAAAATATCGTATTTAAATATCAAAAAAATTTTAGCGAGCTCATTTCAATCATTGTCTCTATCTAAGAGTTTTTGATAAGATAAACCTTAATATAATATATTTGAATAGTACATGTATCCGAATGTTATTATAATGTTTTGAAAAGGTCCCCAAGATTCATAAGTAATTTATTAAAATTAATATTGATATTGATATTAAAACCTATATATGAATTTTAACAGTCTCTTTATTCCTAAAAACTTGTAGCCAAGTGATCGCATTTGCATAGAAATAGTCCTGAAAAACATGGGGATATTAACTGGCGGCTAACCAAAAGACAAAGCTGGTCCAAAACGAGCGGAGGCAGCCGTCAGCAGCGCAGCTCCAATTTGGCAATGTCGGATTGACAACAATTAAATTTGCCTCCTGTCTGATGTCGCAATGAGACGGCCAATCAACTGCCTCTTTGCACCTCCGCAGATGTCGTCGCTGTGAAATTGTTGACAGAATTCAAATCAGTGCCACGGGCAAAGTGCACCCCTCGTTTCGTCAGAGGAACGCCACATCCAACTCCGCTCTGATGGAAATGATGATGTCGTGTCGGCAATGTCTGTGTCATAAATGTCACTTTCAATTTCGTTGCTTGGCTGGCAGGACTACGGACTCGGTGGGTTCGATTAAAGCGTGTTTTGAATGGCAAATTAGCTAAACGTTCTTCTCAAGCCGCCTTTTGCAGCAAAGGCAAATTTAATTATGTCAGCGGAGCGTTGTGCATCAAATCATGTGGCAAATTGCGACATGTGGGAGAAACACAACAATGTTGCCCTTTAATTTGCGTTTTGAAGACATTTCCGAACATATAAAGTGTACATATTCTTTATCAGCATCAATACTAGTCCCAAGGTTTCGGAATTAAAATGTTCCAAGCGATTGCTATTTCAATGGACAACTACAACCTAAAGAAACCCATATAAAGGGTGGGAATGAAAGGCAAACAAATAATTAAGAACTATATTTTTATTTAATCGGACGAATGCAATAAAATTTATATATATATATGTATCTGCCATAGGAACGATCGCAGTATTATTGGGATAATAATAAATCCAAAATATTAGCTGTTATCTTTAATCATATTCGCTTGTTCTCTGTATAGTATTATTTTCAAAATTTAAAGTTATTTAAAAGTTATCTTCTTGTTGTTTTACTTTTGACAAATATTTTTGATGGAACCTTATCCTGGCAATTTCCTTTTTTTTTAATTATAAAAAAAAGTTACTCTTATAAATTATGATATACTATTTTTATAATTAGGCATAGGTTTTTGAATAAAGTGGTGGTTAAACTCTTAAATATTGAACAGGCCCGAGGACTATATTTTTTACTTTTCAAACATTTAAAAAAATATATGAAAATGGACATTTTTAAATATTTATATTATATATATCTGAGAGGTATTTCAATGTGGAGGCTTAACACCAAAAAATATTTAATTAGAGATGTCCACCCCACCACTCTCAATAGTGAAGTAAGGTGTTCTAGGATGCAGAAGCCAGAATAAATATGAAGGGTCCTGAAGGGACGTTGAATAATGTTATCTTGCCATAAATTGTGTGTATTGAGTGGCCGCGCAGGACGAGGGGCAAGTGTCAAAGGTTTCGGTTTTCCAATAGCTTCTCCAATAGTTCTCAGCATCCTGGGCCGTGAATGTCTGGGCCGGCAACGAGTGCTTCCTGCTTCCTGATAACTGATTCCTGCTTCCGGCATGCCGACTGTCTCCAGACAACTGTACAAGCGACTATAACTGTCGGCAAGTTGGCTTTATTACTTCCACGCTGTTGAATATGCATATAAAAAGCGAATTGGCAGTGGAGGGTTGCTTTGACGACTAGCGGCACGCCCACTTTGGATGGCTGGTTGGTCGGTTGGTTGGTTGGTTGTTCGGTCCTTGGTCCTTTGGTCCTTTGTGCTGCTCCTGCTCCTCCCATACTCCTGCCAAAGGCCAAGGCGGCCCATCCCTGGGCGGGTGCATTATCACTTGCCAGCCAAGCAAAATATTGTGGGTGCATTAAATATTTTCCCTCGTGCCGCAAGACAAAAGAAACGCTTCACGAACTTTCGGTTGGTGGAGGTTGCAAATGGGCTGAACAAACTATGCGGGCACGAGATGAGCCAAGGGTTCCGTTCCCGTTCCCGTTCCCGTTCTCCTCTCCGTTCCGAGGTCTTTGTCTGCGTTTTATATTAAACTATTTATGCCTGGTCCTGGGATCTCGCAGCTCGGCTCTTGGCCACCGGATCTCGAGGAGTCTCGGCTGGATGGCGCTCGAAAGCCGAGACCCACAAAATTTACCTACTACATACAGCTGGCGGTGCGGGCTGTGTGCCGCATTTTTATCGAGCTACATTTTGCGGGGGAATTTATGAAAAATTTAAAACAATTATGTGGCTTCGGCCGCATCTTTCCGCAAGCAGGATGGGTAGCCATTGATCGCTTGGCTGGTCAGTTGGGCGGCATCCCCACCAAAAATTGTTCATGGCATTTTGCGATGCCAAAGCTGGGAATACCAAGTATGCATTGATTGGTTTTCCCCTGGTAACTGGGGCACTAAGAGTTCGGGAGGGAGGAGAGCTAAGTAAGCTAGTTTTATTTAAAATGTTTTTCTAATACATTAATGACAGCTACAAAAATATATTTTAATGAATGTTATATTTTGATATATTTAAAAATAAATTTAAAATAAAAGGACAGCTGAGTCGAGTATTTAGTAATAACCTAATATTTTAAACTATTTTCTCTGTTCAAATGGGAAACAGCTGACTTTTAAGAACTGCTCTTAAAATTCAGCAAAAGATAATTATGAATTATTAATTAGGCTTAACTTCTCCCGGAAGACCTTATCTATCCCTTAGGCTCATTGTGCAGGCTTAAAAATTATCGCTAAGCCTGACAAAAATCAACGAACGAATCATTTCGCATGGCCGCCTCCTGCGATAAAACCGATTTGACTTCCGATCGGCAACTGTGATGCATTCTTGTGGCCGGAAATGGTGGAAAATGCTGCGGCATAGACAAATTTTTAGGGGCAATTTTGCAGTGGATTGCGGTTCGCAAGGGGGTATCGCTGGTTGAAAAACTTAATTAGCCTGCCGCAATCCAAAAACCAATTGGCATGGGCCAATGGTGATTGTTCCCAGAACCATGGCCAACATTTCGGGGCAATTGTGTCGAGTGGAAAATCAATGGCACAAGCCTTAAATGGCAGTTTGATGCATGGAAGCCCGCCCAATTGTTTGTGTGTTCGCTTGTCAAACAATATTGCAGCAGGCAGATTAGTTGCTTATTTTGACAGGAGCTGTCAGTGTTGCGTTTAGCACCGGTACCCGAACCCTGGACGGCCGGATCTTGGACCGGGTAAACATACGGCAATATCTGCAGCACCGTTTCCTATCACGATATATAGGATATACGGCAAGGATATATAAAGGAGTCCAAGGATGGGCCTTGGCCAGCTGACGATGATGATTCTCATATCTCTGGTGCAGCCAGTGCATGCACTTCTGCTCGAGTGCCCTGCCACATCCGCATCCGCATCCGCACCCTCGTCCGCATCCACATCCACATCGAGCATAGTTTTTCTTTGGCTTCTCTCATTTTTCATGCGCGCCAGCTAAGCTTTTAATTAAATGCAAGAAAATTCAATTTTAATTAAAATTTCTCAAAAGTCTCTGGCCTGGCATTGCATACGGATAGCGCAGCGATTGGATGGGGATTGGGATGCGGATGCTGTTGCGGATGTGGATGCGGATAGGGATGGAAATGGGCCTGTGGATGAGAATCAGGATGAGGATGAGGACTAGGTACGGGCTTTCGGGTCTTGTCCTGTTTTCGATCTGGGCTGTTCGACTACTCGAGTGTTTGCCAAACGTGTAAAATTGAAAATTAGGAAATCGAATTGTAATGCCACCAGAGGCAGGACGTAAGACGAACGGGCGAGGGATCCAAGTCATCAGGCACACAAAAGCAAAATTGTAAAGTAATTGGAAATGAAAATTCATTTAGGATCCGCATGGGGATGAGCAAATGCGCTGCCCAAGGACCGAGGACCTTTGAAGGGAGCATGAAGCATAATCCGATTGAGCTTTGTCATTCCGGGGAGCCCCCCAAACGGACACTCTCCTCTGACAGAAGATTACCTCTTTTTCGGGGGGCAAATAATCACTCTCAAAGATTTTGGGGAAATACTACGACAGTGTGCCAATATTTCCAGTATAGCTGGTTTAATTAAATGTGTCCTATGCTTTGTATTTCCATCTACAGGACTCTCGGTCAATAGAAAAATTAAAAAACATATGTTATCCCAATCGAAAAAGTTAAGTTTCCATGAATGAAAAATCTTTCAAAATATTAGTCAATTGTTTCATATATCCTTAAAGGCTAATCTCCTTTTAAATTGGAAAAATCGATTTGAAAAATTGTTGGACTACGTAATCCCCTCATTTAACTCAATCCCAATAACTCTAAGCCACACGTGACTGTCAATATTTTGATATTCGCGATGGGGCTGGTGGCAAAGTTTTCAGTAAAAGTTTGTTAGCCTCCAAAAGCCAGCGCGGCTTTGGTGAGCATTTTGCACATAATTTAAGCGCTCACATCCCGTCAGTCATAAATTACACATATTACATGCACGTATAAATCGCAAACCAGATCCGAATACGTATCCGTATGCGTATGCGTTGTGTTCGAGGGTCCTGCTGGGCCCAAAAGTGCGCCTCCTGCAAACTGGGACCAAAGTGCTTAACATACTTTTTGGCGCTGGGCCCGTACACACACGCACCAACACTCGTACACTCGCACACGGATGCAAACAGATACAGGGGCAAATCGGGAAACGCACGTAGCGCAAAAAGTTGCAAAACTTTTGCCTGCCCGCAAGTGAAAGCACGAGGAAAGTAAGTCAAGACGGTGCCAAGTAGAGCTGGAAATGTTACTTTTACTTGGGGCACCCCTTCTCCCATCCTTCGGAGGATGTAGAATTCCAGGGCCTAGTCAAAATGGGCCATTATTTAACCCTTGATTCAGGGTCCTCGGAAAAAATTAAAAATCTTAAAAGTTTCATAAATTTTTTTCATAAATTCATATATACAACTAAATACGCAGCCACATTAAGAAAACAAGTATCTGTTCGTCAGATTGTCAAAAAATTGCCTTTGTAAAAAACAATTTAAAATTTTCAGTATTTTTATGGCGTTTAGACCATAAGTTCAAGAATCCAGTCTTTTAATTCAACATGTTGATGTGCCTTTCTAGTGTTTATGAAGTGTGGCAACAAAATGTGGCAGTTTGTCGCTTCTTAATCCTATTGGTTCTGTGTCAAGTTGCATGTTGTGCAAAAGTTCCAGGACTCTATGATGAGCCACGTTTACCGGCAACCATAACGCCCTTTCACTATGATATTCGAATGATAACCCATTTGGAGAACCCAGCTAGCCACAAGTACAATGGTTTCGTGAACATTTCCCTCCATGCACAGAAGACCACCAACCAAGTGGTTCTCCATGTGGCCGGTGTTTCCATAGAGACCAAGAAAATCAGGTTATATGGAGAGACATCCGACTTTAAACTGACAACCGTTAAGTTCAATAAAAAACGGGACTATATGGTGGTAACATTCGACCAGCCTTTATGGTTGGGTAAATCCTATGTCCTAAGTATTGAGTTCGGTCGGTCGATGACAAAGAAATTGGAGGATGGTTACTTTCTACGTCACTATGTGAATGCAAAGAGCTCAGGGAAAATGTAAAGTATTGCTAGTGTCTATTTTCTTGAATATATATTACCTTAATTACTCTGCAGCTGGTATTCAATCTCCCACTTTAATCGATACTTGATTAGGAACACCCTGCCCAGTTTCGATGAGCCTGGCCTGAGGGCCACCTTCAATGTGACCATGGGTCATCACAAGCGATTCCAGAGCTACAGCAACATGAATGTCCGAGCATTGTTACCCAAGTGAGTGGGCTATCTAATCCTATTTAATCCCTTACCATTCCTGTGCTTTGATAGCTATGATATTCAGGACTATGTGTGGTCTGTGCACGAGGTGACCCCTTTGATGGCCACCCATTTGCTGGCCTTCTCAGTGAACAACTTCACCTGTCGTTTCACCCAGGCGGCCAGTGCGAATCCTGTTCGCTTTCGCACCTGTTCCCAGTCGGCTAATGTGCGTGAGACAGGCTTTGCTGCAGAAAAGGCTCCTCAAGTGCTTGAGTTCTTGGATAACCTGCTGAAAGTGAGCCTGCCGCTGGAAAAGATCGATCAACTGGTGGTGGACGACTTTCCCACCGAGGATCATTCCACCAAGGATCTCGGCCTGGTCGTCTACCACAGCAAACAGATCCTGCAGCGTGAAGATGGCCCAATGACGAGGTCGAAGTCGCAGGCCCTCCAGCGGATCGCCCATGGTACGGCCCACATGTGGTTTGGCAATCTTCTGGGAATCGACTGGTGGTCAGATCTCTGGCTAACAGAGGGACTAACCAGTTACTTTGAGACGCTGGCCATGGATCATTTGCAGCCGGGAATGGGTCGTCGTCTGAAGTTGCGCAACCGGGAAACATCCTTTATGTACGAATCGGAGGTGGGTGGCGTGTCCTTGGTGTCCTTTTGGCCCCTGGCCAGTCCAGAGGTAGAAAAGCACCTGTACCAAAAGGCCACAGCTCTGATTGGCATGGTGAATGGCTTCCTGGGCAACGCCACCTTCTACGATGGACTGCAGCGGCACCTGTGGCAGAACTCCTTTGCCAGCAGTACGCCCGATCTCTTTTGGAGGTCCTTGCAATTGGCCAGTGAAAGGGAGTCTGTGCTGATCAAGAACTGGGATGTGAGAAGTGTAATGGACACCTGGACGCGAAAGAGCGGCTATCCCTTGGTCACGGTCGTCCGGAATGGCAACAATGTTATCCTGATGCAAGGAAACGCCCTGAACAGGAGCAGAACGGATCTGTGGTGGATTCCCCTGACCTACATTATCGATGGCGAGACCTTTCCCGAGGATCTCAAGCCGAGGGCCTGGCTCACTCCACACCAAAGTCGCCAGCAACTGGATGAGATAGTGCCCCATAACCAGTGGATCCTTCTTAATCTGCGGGCCGTTGGCTACTACAGGGTCAACTACGACGAGCATACGTGGCAGCTATTGGGTGCCACGCTCATCGATGACTTTCGCAGCATCCACGTCCTGAATCGAGCCCAAATCGTCAGCGACATCCTCTTCCTTTGGAAGCAGGAGCTGGTCAGCTGGTCCACCGCCTTCAGTGTGCTCAGGTACATCATCGATGAGGACGAGTACGAGCCCTTGATGGCGTTAGTTGTGGGCGTGACGAATGGTTTATGGGGCATCTCTCCGGACAGCGCCCTTTCCATTGCGGTAAGATATGATGTTCTTCGAAATTGGGATCATTTTTATGTACCTTTAAAAATTAGAATACCCATATAAATAATATACTAGTATTATAAACCTTTGTTTTTAATACATTTTTTGTAATCATTATATTGTTTTTATTAAGTATAAATTAGATTTAAGCTTTTACTTATAATGCTTTAATGGAATAAAATTGTTTAATTGAAATTTGACAAGTATAAATTATAATGTATACTATAAATAAGAAAAACCCAATTGGAATATTCGTAGAGATAAAATTAGTTTTGCATTATACTTTTAATTTTTGAAACTACTTTTTAGAATGCTTATGTTTATATCTAACTTATAGAGTCTAAGTAAATTAAACCAAAGTCTTACTCATTTTTAATTGGCTAGACTGAGATAAATATTGAATTTTAGCAAAGCCTTTTAATTTTTCCTTGCAGAAATGGCTGGGTATTGCTGGCAGGTGGTATGCGGAGTTCATCAGTTACACGTTCGACAAATTCGTGGTTAGGAGTCCCAATCAGAATAGCCTCGACTACCCGGACTAGCGGCCAACAATGAGGGGCCATCCGAGAACCACAAACTAATGGGCCAGCACCAGATCCACAACCAGTGGGCAAGTGCCCATCCGAACTGCTTCTTCGGTGGATGGAAGATGGCGAAATGAAACCGCCATCAATGAACCGCAATTGTATTTGTTTGCAAATAACTGAGCGTTATCTGAGACTATTTATCTTTATCTGCAACAACAGCAGAAGCACCACAGCACAATGGCAAAGGACCCAGGAAGGAGCAGGATCCGGCCACTGGGAACTGAGAGGGCTGGGGATCTACTTACAGCCAAGGCGCCAACTGAAATAATGATGCAGGCGAAATAACAATAAAGGCGGGGCCGCCAAGAAGAGGACCGTTCCAGAAGAAAGGACACTATCGATGCTCCTTGCCGCAGCGGTAAAGACAATGCCAGACCCCTAATACTGCAGCCATTTCCATGGCAATGCAATGGACTCCTCCAGCCAGCCAAATCACTTTAGTCAGCCGAGGGTTAAAGTCTTGAAGGTCAGCGCAAAAGTTTTAGGAAAGCAACCTAATCGAAGAAAAATGAAACAAAGTACCGTGATTTAAGAAAAACCAACGTTCAAAAACATTGTGTGAATAAAAAAATACTTAAAAAATCCAATATCCTCTGCAAGGGCATGGGGGAAAAAGAAAAGCATATTTTACGCTTAATGAAATTTAGGCCACAGCGGTGGGAGCCAAAGCCAAAGCTTCGGAAAGCGGAAGCGGATTCCGCCTAAAACCATGCAAATTAAATTTAATGGAAAATATATTACCATTTTCCGGTTTTGGGTCTTTTTGCTACGCCCTCTTTTGCCTCTTTGCTTCGTTTATGGCCAGGGGCAAGACAAATATTTATACATCAAATTTGGTGCTATGCATTAATAACGTTGTTTGCTGCAACAAGTTGAGGCTCAAATTATTTTTATACTAGGCAGATAACTATGTATAAACCTATCACCTGCATACCCTATGAATGTAATTATTTTCGTATTTATTGTAAAAACGTTTAATTATTTTGTGCGCGACAGCTTACTCACTCTTTTTCGTTTCAGGGCATTTCTATCATTATCCTTTTTGAGTGGAATTTTATATGATTTTTATGATAAATTTAAATGTCAGAATGATGCCGGTGTTTGTTTTTTTAATTTCCCTTTGTTTGTGGCCACGTTTAAATGCGGAAATTCATTAAGGTTGCTATTTATTTTCATTCTTGTCATATAAAAGGCACTAAAGCATCCACTTTGGACATTACAAAAACAAAAAGTCTTGTGCTGCATTAAAAAATCAATTATTATAAAAGCAAGTAAAAAATGTCATTATGTGTCAGAATTGGCCATAATACAGTTGCTGAATGCAGTTGACAGTTTTATAATGACGTTCATTATGGAAGCGGGCAATTAATTTCTTTTGATTGCCCAGGTGCGGCCTGGCAAAAGGTCGAATACTCGACCTCAATATGTGTAGTAGAGCCTAGAAAGTTTTCCATTACCTTATATGTGGCTTTTTGGAAATGTTCTAGGACAGATATTACACTGGTTCAGGAAGTTTTATAAGCCTTAAATATTTTGTGAAATGGTCTATGATATTTTTGTAAGACTCAGGACACTCAGTTATAAGATCTTTTCAGACTTACTTCCACATAATTGTATTTAGCATTTGGTAAACATTTCAGCGAAAATCAAAATCCCATATGAATATTTGAACAAACATCGTTTCCTCTGTCAAAACACTTGGTAGCTGGTTAACCAATGGGCAACATTCGTTTGACACATTCCATACATCATATATCTGCCGGCATCTGAGCACTTAAAGCACATGTCGATTGCCCCCATAAAAAGGACAACGGCAGCAGGATCCAAAACATCTCTCGGCAAATAAACAACCAACACACTGGGACTCGTATCCGAGTCGTGTTGAATTTTTTGCATGAATTATGCAAAGGAGTGTGTTCAACTGTTGTGGGCCAGTTCCGAGTTCCGGGCATCCCTGACTCCCACAAAGGGAATTCTTAAATGGGATTTGGGAAATCACAAGCCCAGCCAAGAGATGGGGATGCGAAATTAAAAGGGGATGGCGAACTCAAACGGTGGCCAAATAATTTGTTCGCTTTGATGGCATATCCAATTGCATTTAGTCTAAGTAATATGATATAAGAGGATGGTAGCACATGTGTAAGCTCCCTATATGCCTGTACAGAGAAAAAAACTATATTAATCTTTACATAAAAGTTAAACTTTACTTTAGCATAGTTATATATACATACAAGAAAGCTGTAACTTCCTGGAACTCTGCACTTTATAAAAATCCCTGTGTATATTTAAGCGCATTTGCATTGCCTGCGAGTGCAGCTATTAAAGCCTGGCCAATAAATTCTGGCAGCGTTAACTACGTGAAATCCCATGCCCATTTACTTTGGCCCCACGTCCATCTTTGGCAATGAATCCCCGACCACCACCTGCAAAACTGCAACTTAACAATGCTTCAGAGGGCCGAGAACTCCCACTGCCACACCCACTAACTTGGCTTTTCGTACCCCATGTGGCAGCGACGCATGCGGCGTATAAATCAATATTGGCAATTTAAAATTGGCTGGCGGTGTATGAAGCCAATATCCGGCAACGCTCAGCAGCTCGAGTGTTTGTGTTGGGTGCTGGGACGAGCGGGGGAAAAAAGTGGGGAATTGCGAAAAAGAAGTACCCGTTTCGATGGGTGGATGTGCCCCGAACAGGCCCTTACAACTAGGCAGGGGTGTGTTTATAGGGATTTGATATTCAGCATCATTTATCCCCCCCACAAAACGCCATATTATATCTTAAGTAGTTTTAAAGGGAGATCTAGATTCTGCCGTCTTTGGCAACAAATTAAATTAAAAATTCTTAAGGCCCTCTAAAAGTTATTCCGCTTACGCCACTGAGTTAGGGACACCACTGTGGATCTTAGACAAACATTATGTGGCACCCGAAACGTTCGTTCGATTTGCGATTGGGCATGGGTGCGTATGTATCCCAGTGAACCAGGAGTGGATGTTGGTCTAAGAGGGGTTGAGTGCTACGCGAAGTCCATTAAAATACGCGTATGTACATTTGTGGTTATTTTTTTGCCGATGTGGTCAAGGGGTAAATAAAGAGCAAATAAATAAGAACAGGTAGAGAACTCCGCTAAATGGTTGGGCAATCCAAATTGGGTGATAAAAAATACCCCAAAAAGGGTCACTTAAAATCATTCTAAAGAATTCATGTTTAATAATGAAAATCGAAACTTTAAATTCTTATCATAATCACTTATTTTCCTTTGCATACCCTTAAAAAATATGATTTTATCCACTCCTATTAAAATTAAACCAATTTATAAATCCAATTCGTAGCAGATAAAAGAAAAATATATTATGTGAAATAAACGATTAACACAAAGGTGATTGGGTTTTTATAAGTTTGACAAATAGGTAGCCCATCACTTGCAATTACTCCATCATCTATGCAAATTAAATTTGAAATTTTTATTTTTTTGCTAAATATTGAGCTGGAAGTCAAACAACAGGGCCCAAACCCGCGAACATAACCACCTAATTATGCGCCAATAAGTATGCAAAATTAAAATATTATGCAAATTACATCGAATGCGGATGGATCGTTGAAATTTAAACGCTTTTTGTTTTGACTTTTGGCCGCGCAATGGAAGAGCGAAATAAAATTATGACATCATCATCGTCGCCGTTATCAGCAATGCGTCAAAAACAAATTACCCGCGCGAGGAGAAGAAGGTGGTGGGAAAATTATGCCGCATCAAAAATCTTGTTTACCCACTAAAAATCATCGGGTGCGGGACTTCAAAGCAGTTTCTGTGCGAGCCAATAGCAAAATGCGTGGAAAATAAAAATACTTAAATTGCGTTCGTATCTCTAGTTTTATTGTTGTTTGTCTGTTGTTATAATAAAAAATATTTCTTCGAAGAAAATGGTCGTTCTTAATGGGGAAATCAGTCAAGCATAAAGTATGGTAAACAGAGATAAATACCGAATGGCCATTGGCTCCCACTTTCTACCGAGAAAAATGAATAATAAAGTTTTTGAGGTCGAACTATGGGCAAATGTACGATTGTGTGAACAAATCGATACATATCATATGCACCGATTGAGCTCGAAAAACTTAAATGCAAAAACTTAAATGCAATGAAGGTTAATGAAAACACGTTCAGAAATAAATCAGCCATAAATTGAAACCAAATATTCATACGCAGATATAAATAAATCAACATATTATTAAGCAGCAATAAGCGGTATAATTATTATTCAATTTCATTTAATGCTTTTTGTTGCTCCGAACTTATTTTATTGTGGTGCATAATGGGTGGTAGTTTCAAATCAAATTAATAGGTGCCGAATAGTCTGCCATTATGGGTATTCCTGGTCGCCATAAATTACGTACTTTAAAAGCAAAATATTGATTTTCACTCTCAAACCAAAATATTAAACTTTAATTTTTCATACTTCGCGAGGGCGCCAGGTCTTCCGGGTTCAATCCTGCAAGGCTTACCATAATGTTATTGGAGTATAAAACACTTTTCCTAATTAAAACCCATCCCCTCCCCCGCCGCTTATTTTTCTCTTGATTTTCTTCCCGCCAAATGCTCAACTATCCATTTGGGCCGTGCCAAGAGCTTAACATTAATTGCCGTCTTTCATTTCCCTTCCGTCGTCCTTTGCATTTGCACTCACCTGCCAAACGGTGGGAAAATTGAAAAAAAAATCGAGAAAGAATATAAAAAAGCAAAGGGCCAGGCGAACGTAAAGTTAAGTAGGAAAACTGTAAAAGGTCTGATAAAAAAGTTCGGGGCATTTGAAATGCCGAGGAGAAAAGCCGGAGGAATTGTAGAGCTAATAAAAAGTTTTCGCTTCCTTTCGAATTAAGTGGACAATCTTCTGTTTCTGCCAAATGCCGGCTTAATTACTAGCTTTGGCCCCAAGAAATTGCAACTTGCAAATGGGACAATTTTTGGCAACAATGCATATATAATTGAGTTTATTGATTCATTAAGTGGTTAGCGACATTAAATTGGTGTAAAATGCAATTTGAATTACATTGTTGCTCATCATTTTGTATATTAAACGTGAGTCGCCGCTATGCATTCCTATTAAATCTGTTTGAGAAAATAATAAACTGTTTAAATGTTTTCAATTTAATTGGTTTAATATTTTCCATATTTATAGGAATATGAGTTAATTTTTAAGATTTTCTTACAGTTACATCAAATAAAGTACCTCTTTAACTATATTTTCAATTAAACGAATTTAAAGTTATTTATATCGAAAGCTGGTACATGAATGCTATATGAATATAAATTACTTTTGAAGTGTTAAATTACATATCAAAGAAAAAAAGTGCAAGCCCAAACAACAATATCTTAAGCAAATCTCATAAATGAACTTGAATTTACATTTGATTTCGTTTGCCGGTACGGAATGTGAATATTTTGGCAATTAGCTTTCTAATAAAGACCCATATTCAGAATTTGTTAATTAAGGCAAATATTTTACGAGAATATTTCTGCCACAGCGCATACCGGAGGTAATTTTCCAAATTCGAGTTTTGCTTATCGATTTTCAGAGCATTTTCGCAATATTCTGAGGCACTCGCACATGCAGTTCGCCTAAAGTTGTGCAATTAATTAATTAAATTTTGACTACGACCATGCAATCTCCATCTCCATGGACCTATCCCCCCACCCACATCCATTGCGCCTTTTGTCTTGACTCTGTCTGGCATTGTCGCTGCACAAGTTCTGGTGCACAATTAATCCTTATTAATTATACGCCGCCTGTGGATTTATGGCAAGTTTTGTGCGTTGGCATTTGGCCAAGACACACACGCAAAGGCAACAACACACACTCTCACACACACACTCGAGTGCGTTTCTGGGCCAAGTAGGTTGCAAGTTGGCTTTCCCAGCTGCCGATGCCGGCATTCCATTTTCCCCCATGACATTATAACCCAAGCACCCCACCTCCTGTTTTTGACAGCTGAGACCTCGACAACAAGCCAATAGCGGATTGTCCGGCAGGGGTCGTCATTACCTAATCGCAGACAAAGGACTCCTTAATTGCTCTCACCCATTCAGAACTGTCCAGGCAAACAAGTAGCTTCTCGGAAACACAATTGCCCACATCAATATGTTTTTAATAACTAGCTGGCCAAATAGACCAGTGATAAATCAAAAAAATTCTCTGATGTACAAACCTCATTAGAGGTCTTAAACTTGTACTTAAGTATGAATAAATATTAACCTTCAAGGTGTGTTTAGCCACATGAGTTTCCCACTGTCTCTTGTATCTTATTATACCTTTTGATTTTTAAAACTTGACCGGGGGAACTTACAAAAGTTTTAGATACAAAAAATGGCTGAAACATTTTAAAAGTAAATTTCTTCATACAAATAAATAAAAAAAGTTTTCTTTTACTTTTTAAAATGTTTTGACCCTAAATTATTATGTCTCTGTAGTATAAAATAAATTGGAGGGTTTTATATTTATATTTAATCTAAAAACTTGTCATTGAGTTTCACACAAACTATTGTATAAGTTGTTCCTTTTTAACGTACCTATAATATTTGATTTGAGCGCAAGACTATACATTTAAGTATATGCAAATAGGGGTAAGAACTTTCCTCAACACCGTAAAGTTACGCTTTATTACATCCTCAATTCCTTTGGCGACTGAGTTCCATAAATAAACTCACGAAATGTTTCTTTTTTGGCAACTTTTTGCCGCCGCAGGGACTGTCATTAACTTAATGCTCACTGAGTCTATAAAACTCACAGATTGTTTCGTATCAGCATCTTCGCCTATTATCAGTAGGTATCCTCATAGGGATTGCCTGCGTTCTCAATGACTTCATTTAAACTGAAGTCTCTTTATAGATCTTAAATTTTTACGTGGCAAACACAACTCAAAGTTCTGACCAGCATTGTAAAACGCATAAAAGCCCCAGTTCTGGAGAAATATAATGTCGGCCATCACAATCGGTTCAATAACTTCTCTTCAAGCTTGTTGAACTCTGATAAGAGTTTCGAAGAAGGCGAGAAATCAGATTTTATTTCCCAAGAAATGCAATATGCGTTTTTCGTCTTTCGGAAGTACAACTGATTAGCCCCACGGATTCCTTATCAAAATGGTATAAATACGCGCCGAGACTCAGTCAAAGTCACAGTGTCTTCAAGCCTCTCAAATCGAGCTAAAGATGTCTCCCAAATTCGCAATTTCAATCCTGCTCTTCAGCTGCGTTCTTCTGGGTTTCGCAAATGCTCAGCAAATGCGGTATCCCCAACACCGCCAGCAGACGAGATACCAACAGGCGGGTCGCTACAATTCACAGAGGGTAAGAAACTACTTTTGTTAGTAAAATAAAACATGTTTTAACCGGATTTTAACAATGTTTTCCAGGTTGGAACTCGTAATTTGGATGGTTCGGGATCAGTACCTCCGAGTTTGCCCCCTCCGGATCTAGGTCTCCCACCTGCTGGCGGTCCTTTAGATGGCGGCGCTATCAACCCGGATTGCATGCCCAATCAACTGGCCAGCGGCAATGTTGACAACAAGAAACCCAGACCGAGGCATTAAATGGACACAGAGGCCAATCCAAAATGGCAATTCCACCAATTCCAGTTCACCTTATAATAATCACATAATATCATATAATAATAGTTTTGGATTGTATTTATTCGGTGGCAATAAAAAAGTATAAAAATCTTTAAAGAGAAGTAAAGTCCTATTTGTTTTTGTAGCCGCATTGCTTAAAACTCTTTTCTATAAAACATTTAGCTAGTAGATTTTAGATTGGTGTACAATTGTATATACCTTCTAAATACTTAAACAATTCTGCAATTATTTCAAGAACCTTCTTTTGTTTATAATTTCAAAAGTTGTCTCCCTGCGGTAGCACAAAATGAGCGAAATCAATGTAAACAAATATTGTGGTTAGTACTCGAACTATTCACGGCTTATCCATTTTACCCCGCACTTTGCCAACCCAACCCACTCCGTTCGTATCACTGATGTTTGACAGCAATCAGTGCGATAAAATAGATTGTCATTATCATCAGTGGGACACTGGATGATTTCTTTTTTATGCAACCGAGTGGATTTTTTCCGTATTTGCATTTCATTTAAAATCAATTTAGCAATCAGTCAGGCGCATTCTGTTAAACAGTAATTAACATAAATCAATTTAAATACAGCTTGGTTATGTAAAAATGTTTATCCAACGGCCTGATAATCTCACAGACGACATTAATTAGGCCAAATAAGAGAGGTTGGCAAAGTGAGACACATTTTAAATGCAAAGTATATATTGATTTCAGTTGAGTTAAGTTAGAGTAATTCGAAACTTAATATTTGTTTATCTTTTATTACTCTAGATTTTATATTGTCAAGAAAAATAAAGTGATTTATTGGTTTCAACGCGTTGTAAAATAATTGCAACGCATATACTCTAAAAGTAAGAGTAAATTCATTTAGATGATTAAAGTAAGCAATATTCCCCTTGCTTTTTGCATGCTCAATAAAACTTGATTTTCCATTGTCAAACAAAGCTAAATGCTTTTTGCATCTGTCGCCAATTAATTTTTAATTAATTCCAATAAGTATATAAGCAAAAACGTAGAAATTAATTAAACTGTAGCTACGTATAAAATCTATAGAAATTTCTATTTCGTCTTTTTAATGAAAATTCCTAATAACTTATTTATACCTTCACAAAAAATTGTGCACAGATTTGTATGGAGATTTTTTTCCGCTCCTCTTGAAAGTGTCAAATACTTTACAAAAACTAAAGCCGCGTAAAAAAGTTAATAATTAATTTGTAAAACGTCATGAAAGTGTAGGGAAAAAAGTAATAAAACAAAGCAAACAAATATTGTGGGGATTAAATTAAGGCCAATAAAATCGATTTCGTGTGAAAATGTTGAGGTTGAATTCCTGTTAATTATATATGATCATATCGGCAGCGTAAGTCATTTAGCTAATCATTTATTTACCCGTTATTTTGTTGCCATTAATTTTATGTAGTAATTTAAAATGTCCGCAATTGCATTTAAAACAATTTTGTGGAGATTTCGGAGAAATTTCCTTTAAGGTTCATATATTTTGTTTCGAAGCTCAACTGCAAGGTCCTGTTTCTCACAGTTCCGGCCACTCCCATTTTCCTTGTGCCAGCTAGAGGACCATTTACTTTCGAGCCACAGGACTGGAGCCATTAAGTGCAATTGTATTGCGTTTTCGAGACAAAACACTCATCGCTTGTGTCCTCTGAAACTGCACGTACATATATACTATAGAGGGAAAACATTACAACTAAAAACCAAAGTGTGAACATATTGAAAGGCTGGCTGCAGCAGGATTGCCATCGGAGGTTCCCACCATAAAATACCCATTGTAAATAACCTACGCATCGGCAAGGACCCAACTCGTCCTTCCATTTTACAGCGGCGACTGTTGCTCCTTGCAGATGCTGTTGTTTCTCTAGCTGCTTTCACTTTACACCCAGGCGAATAATTCCCATAATGTATATACCTATGCATATATGTATGTACATAGAGCTGGAGCTGCAAAAAATACTTCAAGTGTTCGCAATAAATTCCTTTAAAGCTTTTAAGCCGCAGCAGAAAGAGCTGGTGAAAAGGGCGGGCGAACAGTGGGTTAAGAGACCATAGGCGAGGCTCTGGAATTACTTAAAATGCGCTTTTAGGGTTAAGCTTGAGCACAGCCTGCCTGCATCCATCATGAAGCGCTTAGGCACTTAAGCACTCCGGTTAGACCCTCGGGGCTGGGTTTTCAGGGCCATCTTAGAGTGCTACGTTTTTATGAGCCGAAGCCAAAGGTTTAAGTTCCTTATGGGCATAGCACCATTTAAGGAATCAAATCTTTAATAATAAAAGTGTAATTTGTTTTTAAGCATTACCGTCAAATAAAAGTTTTTCAGTCCAAAGAAGAAAGAAGAAATTCAGAACTAACTCCTCACATAATTATCATTTTTCTCGGCTAGGAACCTCTAAAATCAAATGTGGCCTCTATCCCACCGATTGGAGGTTTTGAAGATGGTGGTCCTTTTAACCAGAATCCTTTGCCCAATCAACTGGTCAATAAATCAATACCAAAGTTCAGCCAATTACAATTGATTTGAATTAAATGCAATGTAAATTAAGTAAATTTAACAAACAAGAAAATGTATACACATTTTTAGACCGCAGCGCAAGCCCTAATTGACTTTACAAATGTGTCAAAATGAGCAAAAATGTAGTAATGTTGTACGGAATAGCCTAAAGGATGTCAGAATGTCGACGTGTTAATTGCCGCAATTGACATTATTTTGATGCAACTAAAGATGCAATGTCATTAAAGCTGCGTCTTAATTTGACATGAATGTATACGGTTACACAAATTAATGAACTTCACTGAAAGGACCTTTATGTTTTAACTGAATGACAATTATTTCTTAGAAATTTTTTTGATTCCTGAATATAACATTCCTAATTCCTAATTAAAACTTAAAATTACAGAGTTGATTATCCTTTGATATGGAAAGTCAGAAATCACGCTGTAATTAAAATCAAATATCAATTTCGACTTTTGCCAAATTTTCCACAATCCTATTTAATCCTTTCACACTTGCACACATGCACAAATGCCTAATATAATGAAACTTCAACATCCGATAGGTGACATTTCTCGACATCGCAAGGAACAATGTAAGTCTCAATGCATTTGCTGCCTTTGTACTTAATTGTAAATATTTTGCCACACACCTGATCCATATATATTTGTCTACACGAAAGAAAAAAGGTCAGTATCTTAAGTACAAGTACATTTTTAAAGGTTAAAGTTAACGTTTATTTAAGGTAGTCTAAATATCAAATTATATTTACTTGTTTTTATTTTTTTCCGTACTTTAAAATATATACTCATATTATAGTTATAAATTAAAAATTCTATGTTGTACTAAAAAAAAGCCTTATATTATGTTTCCAAGAAGATATTGTTTATAACAAAATAGTAAAGTATTTGAAAACCTTATTCTTGTGTTGGATTTCTCTCAATGCAATTCTATATACGCAAGTGTTTGTGTAAAATGATGTGGTGGGCTGCTCGAAGGACCTTGTTCTCCATTGATTTTGGCCCTAGGTGCTAAGATTACACAAATTGCAATTTATTTGTTTGGCCAACCGAAGCCAATGCAGGGAATCGCTTATATATCTGGCCACATCCCGTTCTCCTCCATGTCCTGCACTGATTAATATGTCTTGTGTTCTGTGTATTTGCCTTTGTGTTTATGTTTGCATTTAACTGGCAAACTGGATTGGAATCGCTTCGGAGGGCCGGTTCCACCCACTTCTCACCTGGCCTCCCATCCTTTAGAAACGGAACCCGAGACCGGATTGTGATATGCATGACCTAGACAAATATTGTGCGTTTGCAAGCACTTTGTCATTGGAGCTACGGCAACAGCTACATCTAGAACTATAGCTACCCGGCACCAATGGACACATTTGTTATTTTGAAATATTTTGTTGATTTTGCCGGAGAAGAGTTTGCAGCAAGGTTTCACATTTGAGGTTTTCATTTGGCTAAAAGCGGACACTGCTGCACAACCCATTTCTCATTTCCCTTCTTTCTTCGCCGCAGTGAGTGACACACTAATTGTCCTGCTTGTTGTGCCCCCAGATGCATTCACCATTTGCAATTGGTTTAACCTGGCGTATGAGTGATTTAATATTGAATTATGGCTTCTGATTTATTTCGCATTCACAATCTGTAATGGATTTATGTCTCCGTATTCCTTCTCTAGCTGTGTCTTCTATTCCTCTGATTTCTGATTGCCAAAAAAAAGGGCAGAAAAAGAATGTTAACGTAAATGCTAAAGCAATTGCGGCACATTTGCCGGACGGCACTTTGCCAAGAAAAATAAAGCCTTGTCTAGTTCTTGGCGCAGTCACCGAAATTACTTCTCTGGGGTGTGAACAAAATGCAAATATTACACAGCTCATTAAGCCTGAATTGGTTTTGGGATCCACGATTTTAGCGCCTCAAAAAAACTTGGCAACGTCGATTGGTTGAGCAATCTCAAAAGTGATTGGAAAAGTAAATATTTTCAGTGGGTTTGATTTTTGCACCAAAGTTAAAGGTTGTAACTCTAGTTGCTAAAAAGCTTTTTCTAAACTTCAAAATAAATTAAATATTTTTAAAATTCTAAAAGAAGAAAAGTTTATTTGCGCAAATCTTTAAAGTTATGTTAAATATTTATGCTTCTAGCCTTTGTAAATTTTTTAGCCCTTAGTTTGAAATTTCGATTAAATGGCTTTATTAAAATTATAAGACTACTTAAGTTTATTTAGTTTGAATTCTCGAAGGCTTTTTTTTTGTTGATTTTGGGAAAACTACAAAACCTTAATCGGAAAATTAAATCTCTTTTAGACTGTGATTTAAGATTATTTTATTACATTTTCTCTTGATTGTATAATTTCATCTGAGGAAGCACACCTACACAATGTAGCACCAGAAATCCCTATTCAATTGGCTTTCTCTTTCAGCCAGGTTTCCGAGGTCGTTTATTGCGGCCTCTAGTTAATTTATAATGCCCGACTTCAATGTTAATTTACGTTTAATGAATTTTAATTGGGCCCTTCCTAGTCCCAAAACCACAAACTGCCCGCGCTGCCACCCAACAAAATTGACAAATTACATTCGGTTCGCAGAGTCCCTTCTCTAAAGTGACGGGGAAAAATGGAGTTTGGCCAGGGCCCAGGACGTGGAGGACGAAAATGTCCTGTGCCTTTACCATTCCAGTTTATTTTGTCGACGTCTCTGTTGTTTGTTGTATTCTATTCTATTTCATTTTACTTTTTTTTCTAGGTTGGTACGCTTGAAAGGTCTAAAATCGCGTTCTTTGTGTATATGTGTGTGTTTTGGCCTAATCAAAAATTTCAAACACGTTTTATATTGGCAACGCAAAAGTCATTTATTCAATTTGCAAACCAGTTTTACGTTGCGTAATCTAATCAAAAAGGTTGCGACTCCACTAGCTGGCGATAGGAGGCTGAACTGGGTCTACAAATGTATATGGCACTATATGGAAGCCGCTATATGGAGGTCCTTTGGCCGCCTGCCAAAATAACAGCCATGGGCCAAAGGGAAGGAACAGAAACAAAAATAAACAAAGTCACCAAAAAGTTCAAATGCCGAAAACTAAAATAGTGAAATGGCTGACGTCACGAAAAACATTAGTGCAACGCAGATTTACATCGGGAAAATCCACATATGAAAGACGGCGCACTGAAAACCGATGCAAACATGTTATGAAAAGCATTACTCAATTAGGCTCTGTCTGTTGAAAACAGAAATTGAATTAAAATACTTTTAACGATTGGACTAGAAGTTTATAAAAAAATACATAGCCTTAGTTTATATAGTACCTGGTAAACTTTGAAGCAAGCAGTAAAAGAAAATCTCTGTAAAGTATAAGAAATCATAATCAGCGCCAACATATTATCCCAAGATTTTTTTCCTCTGGATTAATCAGAAAGCTGCCTTCTTCGTATACAGTCGTGAACTGTGATAAGAGATTTACAATGACCCTGAATTGTAAACAATAATTTGTGATGTTCTGATCTTGAAGTAATTAAAAAAGAACATGTAAATTCAAAATACACTCTTTCCGTTGATAACGAAAGTAACCGAACTTTAAAGGTTAGGCAGGGTTTGTAAACTAACATCTATACTTATTAGCACATCTTTATATTATAAGAGTTGAAAACAAACTCGAAATGAACCCAATAACATTTTCGACGGAAACACGTCTTCCACATAAGATTGCGATTCCAAGAAAGTGAGAACCCTATCACATTTCCTAAGAATTGCAGTAATCTTCCCTTTCGATTTCCTTATGTGCAACTGATAAAGCTGTCGGATCTGGCGGATGCCTTATCAGAATGGTATAAATACAGTTCCCATTGCAGCAGCAGTCACAGTGTCTTCCAGCCTCTCAAGTTGAGTTAAAGATGTCGCCCAAATTCGCACTTGCAATTCTGCTCTTCAGCTGCGTTCTTCTGGGAATCGCCAATGCCCAGCAACAGTGGTACCCCCGCCAACAAACTTATAATCGTCCAAAGGTCAGTATAAATGATAATAAATAAAAACACATTTTAATCGAAGTGCATTGTATGATAGGTGGGTTCCCGAAACTTGGATGGAGGCGGCCCTTTACCGCCAAACTTCCCCCCACCATCTGGCGGACCTTTAGACGGCGGTGCTGTTAACCCGGATTGCTTGCCCAATCAACTGGCCAATGGCAATGTTGACAACAAGAAACCCAGACAGAGGCATTAAGTAATGGAAGAAAAAAACATATAACTCAGAATATGATCAAGAGCTTTATATATTCTGAAGGAACCTTATGAAATTGATTTGGAATTCGTTAAAAAAAATGTTTCGGTGGCAATAAACATCTTAGAAACCAATTTTTATATATTTTGTAAAATTTTAATGACTCAGAAGCCTACACAGGAAAAATTACAGAAGGAACAAAGTAATATTTTCATGGTAGATTTACTAGGTATCCTTTTTCTTGGCAAACATATCAAATACACCCTGCATCTAGATAGAACTGAATTTCCTTAAAATGATCATCATAACCTATCAATTTTTTTCTCTTTGTACCATATGTCCGCATTTCTCGTGAATTTATTGTATGACGTCCAATTATTCCACACAATCCACTTAAATTTCGGCATGGCTTAAGGAAGTCCCTGGTGCCCCGACTGCGATAAATCGCAAAGCTCTTCCCCGGAATCGTGTGAATGCACTCGGCAACTGTCTGCGCTGAACCCATTCTGGTATCCCAGCCCATTCCATTCCAGAGACAGGAATCGGGGGATCCACACCCTCTGGACAGACGGACGTTGCCCGATTAGTGCTGCGAACATGAAAAACAGATATGCTAACGTGGCAAACAGCCGCAACAATCGGAGGTAGACCTGCCACGCCCACCTCAGTGCGCAAAGGGGCGGGGGGCCCCGAGCCAATAAAGTGTTTAACATTTTCGTCCGTACATTTTAATGGGGAAATGAAACAATTTGGGGTGCCAACGATGGTGGCTGGTGGTTGGGGCGTGGCATCCACGCCTACATGCAGATTAAGCGCGCATTTAACAATTTTACGCTGCATACATTTAGGCGACTGGCGGCAGCAGCGAAATCCTCAGCCGGAGTTTCCATTCACTCGTTTCAGTCGCTGTTGCATCAATAAATTAAATGCAGATTTCCATTTTCGTACATGCGATGTATTCGAGGGAAATGGGAGCCCAGTCAGCCCAGCGAACTCGGTTCAATATCGCCAACCAGCTCGGCAGTTAGGAGTGCCTGGGAAATTGTTGCATGCAGTTAATTATTTTGCACAGGTTTTTGTGCATTGCAACTTCCACTTGCCCCGGCGACTAATTGAAATAAAACATGCCCGCATCCCAGTTTAATTAAATAAGACCAAAAATGGCCCGACTTCAACTTCGGCTGGCAATAATAAATTTCACTTTTAATTGCTGCGGAAATTGTATTATGCCAGCGAGTAAGGTGAAATGTCATTTTCCGATTTCCCCACCTTCGGTTTTAATCAACTTGATGCCCCACTTTTCCGCAAATCAAATGACGAATTCCACGCTCAAAAGGAAAACTTGAGCGGAAGGCGTTGAGGAGATTCTTCGTTACCATTTTGCGGCAGGCATGAAATTTTTGGACAACATAGACAACAGGAAACCCAGCAGGCACTCAGAAAAATAAATATCTAGTTTAGTTCTTTCAAAGAATATATTTATTTTTATCGTTATTGAAATTATTTATCCGGTGACTCTTGAGGATTTTTTTGAGAACCTGTCTTTGTTATCGCCGGCCAGTACATTAAATGATCCACAGCAATTACCTCCTGCAGATGGGGGAAATGGAAATGGTAGGCCTAACGGTGGGCTTCCGCCCCCCGAAGGAGGTCCGAAAACTGAAGGAAATCCACCACCTGAAGGAGGTCCAAAGCTCGGAGGAAATCCGCCAACAGAAGGAGGTCCAAAAACCTCTGACCCTCCCGATCCACCCAAATTTCTGGTACCATAGGGCTAGTGAAAATAATTAAATTAGAATTAGATCAACCTAACCCTTACGGGACATATGCTTACGTTCGGTTTTTGTTGGGTGTACTGATATGGTTCTCAGGAGAATGTTACAAAAAAGCAGAACAATCAGTGCTGAACTATGCGACATCTTTAGCCTGGCGAGAGAAACTGCGTGTTATATATTATTCAGCTGCGTATTTATACCTTTTTGATAAGAGATCAGAAAGGCTTATCAGTTTTACTAAGAAAAAGTGAAGAATTACATTGAACTTTACAATCGGTGGCGATTAATGTGTACAACACATTTCCATTGAATAAAGATGCAGAACCGGCATTTGAAAATTAGATCATGTTAATCTTTTAATTAGCAAGAATAATTCCATCGATGCGATCGGCCTATATTTCCTTCCTTTCTAAACTATTTCAATGACAATAGATAATACTGCATTTTTACAGTGCACTGAGGAAGGCGGAAGAGAGATGTATATCGGATGAACCCCAATCTGGATAAGGTCCATTCAAACACACACACAGACATTTGGCAAACTCTTGGGCTAACCAAATCCAATTGGCCAACATTCGTATGCGATTTCAGAAACCAAATCTGGTAATGGAAGGGTGAGAATCGAGACCGGACTATACGTGTGATAAATAAGGCTTTCAGGGGGGGCGATGGGTTAGGGGTCTTTCTACCTCAACGTTGTCCGTTTACCTGGCAGCCATTTTGGCCCCCCAAAAAACTTTCAGCTACCAAACTCCAGTTGGACAACAATTTTCCTTTCGCCATTCGCTTTTGCATTTTTTCTGCTTTTTGTGTACTGGTTTTGTGGTCTCCGCTTTCCTTCGGTTCGGTTTCGTCCCCAGCTTTTAGTGAAATTTGCATTTTGCTTGATTTACGGAAAGATTTGAGGCTATAGCAACGCAACTTTGATGTGTGTATCAATTTAGCCAAGTGTTAAGGTTAAAGATTCGGATTGCATTCGTCCGGGCTCCGCTTGTTGTTTGTCCTGGCAAACATTTAGTTATTGCATAGTGGGAGTTTTCCCCGAAAAAGTACCGTTCAAGGAGTATCCTGGGAAACGGAGGGGGGTGTACAAACGCTGATGGAGTGACCGCATGGATAAGTCAATTGGCATTGCATCTGATTGCAGGTATTCTGGGTGGAAATGGGAATGAAGATGCCAGGTTTGGCCATCTTTCTATTTTCAGGACTTAAATCGTAGAGATATATTTCTTAGTTTATTGGTAGCTTTTAGTTTGCTTTTGACTGATCAAAACTGGAAACAAATTATACAATTTAATTATAGATGTAGGTATTTCTCCTTCACTGATAAAAAAAAGGGGTAGTAAGTCCAAATATTTCATATTATATTTAAATTTTCTTCGCTATGTTTTTCAGCCATTGCGGTTTTTATAAATCTAAAATTAGTTATAAATATTATTTAAAGCTTTTAATTATAATTAACTTAAATTCTTTAAATTCATTTTTTAGTGATGTAAAATGTTTAAAATGAATATGACTAAAATCCTATCTAATATTTCGGTCCTACGCAACGAAGCCTTGGAAGTTTTTTCTGCGTGTTCGATTGTTCATGCAAAAAGTTATAGCTGGCTATGATTATAAACCTTGGTATGCATCATTTTTTAGATACTCCACCTTAAATGCGCATTAATTCCGCCGAAAAAACGTGCCATACTTTGTGGCTGTAATTTGCTTGAGCGCTCTTCTAACGACTTTTCTCGCAAAAGTCATAACCTGCCAGGCAGACAAACGCAGACGAACAAGCAAACAAACAGACAAACAAACAAACAAACGACTTAAGTGCAAACAATTAAAAGACAAACAGCTCAATGCCGGCTCACACCCAGACACACTGGCTAACAAACACCCACACATGCGGATGCGCAAACAAGGAATCCGCAGGAGTTGGATGATTTTTGGGGCGCGACAGAGGAAAAGTTTTTTCTGCCGGCTCAAAAGTCGAGCCATGACATCTGAGTCAGAGTTTTAACTTTCGGGTCTTCTCTTTTTTACACACTTTGCCAGCAGAGATTGTAAATGAGAAGTTTGGCTGCAAAGTTGGGGGATTTCGAGATGGCAGTGTCATAGGCAAGTGGAGAATTACAGCACGCATATGTGTGATCTCCTTGCGGATTTCATATGAGAGTACTTCGCAAAAAAGGCTTATTAAATTAAAAAAATATTTTTCGAAACCTAAAAAAAAATAATTATAAAAAAGAAAATATATATTGGATATAATATATAAAATATAATGGATTTAAGAAAATTAGTAATCTTAAAAGAAACCTATTTATTATCAAGTCATATTTTTCTATTTTTTTTTCTTCTTGAAAAACTAACATTTAATTATAGCAAATTCCGTGGCCTAAGTACCAAAATTTGCTTGAGATTTATGGGGGACCAAGTGTTAAAAGAGTGTTTTTGTTGAAAATATGCTTTGCATTTAAATGGCATTCCCCTTTTACCATTTTCCCAACCGTCTTTAGAGGACATTCAGGCGTAATTTTCCGAGAATGCCAGCCTTTTGTTGTATTAAAAAACCACCTCATTTCACTGCATATATTAACGTGTGTAAAACGTGTCAGAATCCGGGACTGTCTTTCCTTTCGACGCGGTCCATGTCTCCTCGGGCATGTCATTCAATCATTTCTAGAGGTGGAGCATCACAACACATTCCTGGTAATAAAATGCCCGACAATCTGGCTCGTGCTGGAATTTGGAATTTTGATTTTTCAGGTAACGTCAACACGGGGAAAAAAATGGAAAGTGAGGGGGGGGGGGCTAATCTCCCGGCGACCGCCAAACCGCACATTAGCTGGGGATGTGCTGGCAATGCTTTGCAAACATTTGGGCCTGACAGCGGCCAAAAAATCGTGCATTGACGATGATAACGTGCTGGCCCCAGCTGACATCGCCACGTCCATCGACCGTCGACCGACGACCGTCGCCCATTGGTCCCTGCATATTCACGCCGCATTAGCGCTCGGTGGCCAGCGTTCCGGGCCTGCAAAACCGGACACAGAGCGGTGCATTTGGGTTTGGTTGGGGTTTTTGGGTTTTGGGTTTCGGGTTTCGGGCTTATGGGGTTGTGACTCCCCTTGGGCCAACGCTGCTGCTCCGCCTCGGTTGATGCTTTTGACACGATCTACTGATTTCCGGAGTGGGGGTGAATCGGTTTGGCCGCCTCTGCCAACTTGCGAGCTTAACGTATGCTAATCGGCTTGTTTGGCTCAGGTGGGGCACATGCACATGCAGATGCAGATGCAGATGGTGGTGCAGGTGATGTCGCTGTGAAATGCATCAAATGTCTGCGGCAAGGAGCCAGCGAATAGTCATCATATCTGCACTGAGCAGTGGGCAAACGGCCTCATTCTTTTTATTATAGTATCTATTCTTTACATTTAAAAGATTTGAACTATTAAATCCGGATTACACTCATTTAGGGGTCCGAAAAATAGCGTGTGCTCTCGAGTTGAAAAAAAAGATCATTTCAAATGAAGTATGGCTTGGTGTTGTTACATTTATTTAATTTATTATGTGCATATGAGATTTATAGATTTTTATAGCGCAGCTTATCTGAAATTCCGCGTTTGTGTAGAGGGTATACATCGAAATTTTTACTCAAGAAATAACATTTTATGGGACTTTTTCCTTTCTATAAATAATAAAATTATAAAAGTTACCCTTCTAAAAAATAAAGAGACTTAACGAAAAACATGAATGTTTAGAACTTCCGAATAAAAAGGAAACATTTTTCAAATTGAAATATTTTTTTAAAACTTAATAGTAATGTTTTAGTAATGTTAGTTATATAATTAAAAAAAAAAATTAAACAAAACTTAGATCACACCAAATAGTTTTTTCTTAATGTGTCCTGGTGTAAAAACAGTTTTTAATATATGTAACTACACCCCATATTAATTATAATTATAAATGTTTTTATTAGTGCCTACTTTGATTTACATTTTAGTAGCAATTAAATGGCAAGCAAGCATTTAAAAGCAAGTAAATTTGTACCCCTTCTCACAATCTGACGGGCGGTAAAAATAATATCTTTTATTAGCATAATGAAGTCATAAACATTGCAGCAGTTAACCCGCAAAGTCAACAAGTCAACAGCACCAGATAAAATCATCAGTCGTCCACATTAACTTCAATTCGCTCCCTCGCACACGCACCGCTACATTCCTGCATCCTTGCATCCTTGCATCCTTGCACTCCTTCCACGCCCGATAAGCGATCGCAAAAAAAAGGGGGTGCGGCATTCAGCCCATTTACATGCAGCGCAGGCAGGGCGGAAACGGAAGTGCCGAGGCAGCTCTGAAATAATATCAAAAATGGCTGCCGGAGGCGGCAACAAAAAGTTGCAGCTGGTCACAAATCATCTTAGGAGCTACGTGCTGCAGCCGATGCCAGTGTTGTAAAATGCTAACGAGCCCCGGCAACCTTTGTTGTCCTGCCACGCCCACTGCCGCGCACTCCCCCCGCCCATCGTCCTTATTCCTATCCCCATCATCATCATCATCATCACCATCATCATCATCGTCGTCGTCGTCGTCGTCCTTGTCGTTGTCGCCGATGTCGTCGCTTTGAGTGACTTTGGCATGAATGCGGAAGGTGCCCGGCAACTAATTTAGCTGCCTTTGCAAAGTCAGCGGCATTTCATTCCCGGGATTATCCAAGGCGTTCTCGGAAAAGGATTCTCAAAGGAAACTTTCAGAAGCTTGTGTAGGTTAAGCACATCTTGGAAATGGAGGAGTATGTAACAACAGTCTGCTTAGGGCGAAAAGCACGGAAATAGTGTTGTATTAAAAATAATAAACAGATGTGAAATAGAACTAAAAATAGGAGCATTACCACATATTTTTTAAAATTTATTTTAAACAGAGGTTTTCTGACTGTATCTTACAAGAAAATAGTACAACTGTCCTGAAAATGCTATATATATAGCAGCCACGACGGTGATACAAATATTAAATTGTAAATTAATATTATTTCCGTATAATAAAATAATATTATATTGTAAATTAATATTGTTTCCATATAATATATAAGTTATTGTTTTTCATCAGTTGCTTAAAGCCAACTGATTTCACACATAGATATCCTCTAACAAGTTTACTTATATTAAACACCATATTTATTTTCAAATAACATGATTTCATGTCTAATCTTGATTTGAAACAGTAACAAATTTTTTAACGTCTATTATAAAATGATTATATATTAAATTAAAAACAGCTTTTAGATTGAATAAAATATTTATTTATTTAACAAATTAAGCTTAGCATACAATGACTTATTTATTTGCAAATTACCGAGCAGCGGCTGTGGTGGCGTTTAACTTGAATAAAATAATGAATAACATTTATATATTTGAAATAAATTTGGTCATGTCTGAAATCAGAAAAAGTTTTAAATATGAAAGCATATATATTTTTAAGGCTTTCTTTATAATTTTTCCGAACCTAGGAATCCTAAGAGCTAACTAATTTTATTTAAAGAGTTTTAGGAAATTAAAAATTCTGTTTAATTATTTAAAAAATAATGCTTATCTGGATTTCTATGGCTAAGACCCTCTTGGCGAAAGTGTTTTCCGGAATCTGGGGCCACGGCAAGCGCCTGCATCTCAGTTTCAGCGAGCAGCAGCTGCTGGCACCTGTGAGCTGCTCGGGCAGCAGTTGCAGGCTGCAACTATAAAATACCAATTTACTCCGCATGCAGTTAGTACACTTTCTTGGCAACGAGACCCGCCCGCCTGCCAGCCGCACCATCCCAACCCCGATCCCGAGCCCGATTCCGATTCCGGCTGGCATTCCCTGGCATTCCCTGGCTCCTTGGCCCGGATCTGGAGGGGATGTTGATGCTGGGAATGCCAGGGGGTTCCGAGTGTGTGCGGATGGGTTTTTCGCTCTGCTCTCTGGGCTTTCTTTTAGCCGGAGCCATTTTATGTATTTTTATGGTAGGTTGCAGCCACTGACGCTGCTGCCGCTTGGCCCGGAAAGCGGAAACCGAAAATTGCTACTTATTATGTTACTAACTTTGTGTTGCCTCCTTCTGCCCTCCTCCCAACTCCTTCTGTGTGTCTGTGTGTGTGTGTGGAGAAAGCCCGTTGTTGGCTGGTGTGATAATGTCAGGTTTTGTTAAAATTAAATTGCATGTCTTGCTGCGTTGAAGTTAAATTATGGCCTCCCAGGGTCGAAGGTGTGGCATTCAACTTTACATCTCCAACTGGGAATAGTTTCACGAAAACTTTTTCACCTCGACTAGCATTCAACTTAAAGCCGTCCATAGAAACAGGACACCCAAAAATTTCATCGGGACATCAAACAATTTTTATTTTAAATCTCATGTAGACTTTATATTCCCTTTTTTTTTGTGGGACATTTTCGGATTTATTTTCCTCAGCTCCCCAGCGGGGCAGTAGAAATATAACATTTTTTGCGTTTCACCGCAAACAGTATGCAACAGATTTTTTCTTAGCCACATGGTGCCAGGACAAAAACAGTCGCCCATTTTGGCGAGCGCGCTCCAGCGCCAAAATGTATGCAATGTTTCCTTTTACTTGCCTTTTTCCTCTTTTTAGTTGACTGCGATAACCACACGCTGTGATTTTTACCGGCATTACGAAATATTAACATCATACAGCAAACATAAGAAAGGCGATATTTCCTTTTTAAGACAGCCCAGAACTAAAGGAAAGAGGAAAATTTGAGTAATGGCTGCTTGATGCCCCAGAGACTAGCTTTGTGGTAATGCACTTGTCTTGGAAATTCCTGTTCCTTACGAATTTAAAGTTCAAATTACTTGTGGTACAACACAGCAATTAAAATTGGTTTTAAGTGATTCTGAAGAAGACAACTTTCGGCTAGTCAAAGTAAACTTTATATCTGTAATTAATAACAGAGCATGGTAGACATGGGCAAAGGAAAATATCAAATTATTGCCTTTTCCTCTGGCCAAAATGATTGAGTAGTTGGGGAAATAATAACAGTTCGTGAACGAAGTCCTTGATGTTAAAATTATTTCTAAAACGTAAAGTAAACCAAATAATACATTCATGCCAATGAACTAATGAAATATATTATTTATTAAATAATAATGATATGTTCTGTCATGTTGATAATACAACTAAACCTATAAGAGCCAAACATGTCAGTCATGTATAAAAAGTAAACTTTGTTTGCATGTTTGCTCAACAATTAAAATGTGGCCGATCCATCATCGACTATCCTTGACCTTGGTAATGGGAAAACCTCTTGGAAATCCATCTGGAAGTGTTCTCTCCAAGCCATCAACCCTTTGCCCGTGGCAGCTTTGGCCAACATGAAAAACAGCACGTTCCCTGGCAATAAATCTTGGCCGACTAGCATTTTGCACGTATGTGGAGGAAAGGAAAACACGAGAGACAATTCAAGACAGACAGGAGACATGTCGCATTCCTTGGCAGTTTCTTATTTTATTTTTTTGAGTGTATCTCTGCGACCTTTGGCCAACGGGGAAATGGTAGACAAATATGGCCACTACAATGCGAAGAGGAAAACGGCCTCAATGGCCATAACGTTTTCCATTTTCAATTGGAAATTCCAGCACGCCATACTGAGTTCGCCCCGTAATTTATTGGCTTCCCAGCCGAATCGTTCCACATGTATATGCCGAACACCCCGAGCCAGGACCCACCAAAGTGTCCCTATATTTGCCGCTCCAGGCAGGGCAAACATTAACGAATGCTCAACTACCTCCGTATCAATATCAGTCCGCTTTTCTCCTTTCCCGGGCGTGTATCTCTAAATTGAGTACGTGTTGTTCTAGCTGTTGAACGTGTTTCGGTAAGTACTTGGGCCAACATCCAACACGTGTGAGTGTGTGCGTGTGTGTGGAGGGCGCCGGCAAGTTGGCAACATATTTCTTTCAGTTATATGGATTTCCAAACGTGTCTGATTGCCCTCTAATGGCATTTTATTGCATTTATTAAAAAGAACTTAAGAGCTCTGGGCTAATGCCGAAATCCGCAAATTAGATGCTTAAATGGAATTGTTTTAAGAGGTTCCAAAGCACCCCAGGGGCACAAAATTACGTTATGCTCACAAGAAATTTGATAAGAATAAATTTATTTTTGACTAGCTAGGCAATAAAAATCTTCAGAAGGTTATAGCTTAATTTCTCCATCTAAAAATACACCTTCAATCTGTTTAAATCTTATTAAAATTATTTTTGGTGACAAATTAACATAAATATATAAACCTTATTTGATGCCAATGCGGTTATATGCCTTAGATTTTTGTTTAAGTCAACAGGACTACATTTATTCACATAATTAAACACTTGTAAATTTTGGGTACTCTCTACAGGCGAACACTTGTTATTTAAAAACCCACCCTGTTTATTTTGAACACTCAATTTAGAGCCCTAGTCAAATTTGTAATACTCAAAAATTTCGACATCTCTCGAAGAGAACGCCACCTTCCTTTTACGATGTGGCAGAACCACTAAGAGTGTTCGCCGAAGGATAATGCGATCGCATCAACATGCAACGCTCCCTATCGATGAACAGGCTGCGCCTCTTGAGCATTATTTCCCGTTCGAGGCGGGCACGGGAGTTGACCAGATCCGTCTTGACCCGCTCAGCCTCCTCCAGTTCATGGAGCAGGGCCGAAACGCTGCTCTGGATGGTGTGGACGCCATCGATGAGCTCCTGCTGGGCCAAATCCCGGCAGTTCTCCACATTGGGCCTATAGCTGCGGTTGTCCATGCGCGTTTGGGCCACCTTCATGGAGGCATCGAAGGAGGCAATGCGGCGCTTCATCTGCTCAATGCGGTTCTCCACATCGGCCAAGCCCTGTAGGATGTTCTTCAAGTCATTCTCGAAACGCTGCACCGCCTCCTGGGTGCAATTGATCCTAGAGGTCAGAGCCTTCTCAACCACATCGGCCTGCGTGCGAATATCCCTGGCCGCATTCATCAGGGTTGAGTTCAGTGTATTCCGCAGTGTCACCGATTTGAGGCGACACTTCTCACATTCGTCCAGGGTCTCCATGCTGAAGTGCTCCCAGTACTTCTCGGAGGCCTGTTCCGGTGGCTGTCGCACGGCTCCGGGTCGAAACATAATGGTCCTGGAGCTATTGTTCAGCCCGGTGTTTAGGGTATCGATCTCGTAGGCCTCCTTTTTGTCACTCCAATCGTATTCAAGGCGCTGGCGAGCTGTGCGATTCTCCACCTGCTGGGTATTGAAGTCGTCCAGTGTCTTCATCAACAGCCTGCGAATTTCGGCTATTAAAGCCAACTCGTTGACCAGCTCCTCCTCCACCTGGTCGCGAACCAGTTCCGTATCTGGCCTCGTTGCCCGCTTCTCAATGCACTCCTTTGCAATCGATTCGGGTACACCCAGAACCACCATGGACTTCCGCAGCTTAATGCGCTCCACCTCCATTGTGGAGATCTCGTCGGCCATTGCCTTGATGGCATTCTCCAGCGTGTTCTTCCATTTGCCAATCAGCTGCGAACGGATCCTCAGCTTGTCGGTGGTCTCATTTTGCGACTTGGCTACCAAAGCAGAGAGTCTCAGGAACTCGGTCGTCGAACTGAATCGGTTTCTGAGGATTAAGATTGGAAAGGTGTTTATTGCAAAGTCCTGTCAATCTGTATCTTTATCCTTACTTATCCGCCCTGCCCAAACTTCCGTTGACCACCTGCACCGTCTCGTGGTTCCTTGTGCGCCACTCGTTGGGACTGTACCGGGTGATCGAGTAGCGATCCACAACAGGTCGTGTTCCCGTAATACCCGCCATGGGACTCCAGTCCACTTTGCCAGAAGCCCAGGGACCGATGGGACCCATGGGCATCAACTGGTCCTTGTGGGGCAGCTCATCGCCCTGCTGGGGCAAATAGCATGGCGGATTTCGCAGGTCATCCGCTTCAGGATCCATTGTACGCTGATAAGAAATGGTCACACAAAATCATATTAACTGTATAATTGCATTACTGCAAATAAGTTCATATCTTAACCACCATGCCCAAATATCTAAAGATCTCTGTAGTCACATATAACATATAGGAGGGTACTTTTGGTATTTTCAAACAAATATTAACATACGAGAATAATTTAATCCATCCATTTGATTTAACTTCGTTCGACAATTCTTTAAAAAAGACCCGACTGAAAGTACTCTAAAGTAGAGATAGAAACTAAAATTCGAAGTTCGAACTACATTTCAAACAAACTATTCAAATTGTTTAAGCAATTTAAATGAAAGCAATTTTATTTATATTTTTTTTTTTTTGATTTCTGTGGTTCTTGTTTTTCGCCAGATGGTATTTTTTAAAACATTTTATTAACACTCACCGCAAATTGCATCTCCTCCATTTTCACCGGCCTCTGGGATTGTTTGTATTGCTCAGCCCGAATGTCAGCCATTTGCATCTGCTGCTGGTCAACTCCCGCCTGAAGGTCCCCCTGTAGCTTCTGGTGATCCTGGGCGGCACCCACGATATTCATCACCAGGTGCTGCTGGGCGGCTTCATCAGGGTGAGGGGTCAAGCCCACGAGGGCGGGCTGCGGTGGTTTCTTCAGGCGGTGGGAGGGCGGTTCCGTCGGCAGGGGACAGATCAGCGGAGCCGGACAAGCCGACCCAGGATTCAACTCGATGGTCTTGCCCTTACATTCGGCACTCGCCTCCGGCGACTTTTTCTCCAAGCAATTCATCTTTAAGAAGCTTTAAACTTTTAACTTGTAAAATTACAAAAAAAAAATCACATGGAGTGTAAAGTGCTACCAATGTGTTTCGTTTGGTGTTTGGGGACAGACTGAAACTGAAAATTTGAAATGCTTGTTTGAAGGTAGCAAACAAAAGGAAAAGGTTGCTGGGTTGCTACATTGTTAAGTAAGGCTTATTGGCAACGGTTACTATATTTTATTATTAAATGGGATTGATATTTTTTTTAACCATTGATTAACATGTCTACCTTAGCTAGGCTTCAGAAAGACATTAAGATCCAGTAAAAACGAAATAAATTTGCACTTTAACTTTATTTTGAAACCATTAAAACTCAAACAAGAAATATAATATTATAGCCCTCCAAAAGAAGCCCTTAGTTGAGTACACCTTGGTACACTTGCCCACTAACAACTACAAATTTAGAAGAAGACCGAATTTCACTTGGCCATGTTCTGGAAAAACATGATGGAGAACTCGAGGACATTGCTGGGCTTGTATCGCAGCAGATTGAGGACGTAGTCCTGCATGAAGTCGGCCAGCTGCGAGTTGCTGCTCAGATATTTTGTGGCGTTCTCGTAGTTGAGGGCCTTGAGTTCCCGGAACTTGCGGGCCAACTGCTCGTTTTGGCGCCAACACAGTTCCAGCTTGGGCAGTATGGGCTCCTTTCGCTTCGGCGGCATGCAGGCGGCGTGCAGGAGGTAGTTATAACCCCGCCAGTAGTGCAGGACGATGAGACCCTCGGGGGTCATGAAGGTCTCGGCCACATCCTGCAGCTCGTCGTTGAAGCACTGCTGGGTGAAGATCTGCACGACGTTCTTGTAGGTGCGATAGAAGATGCGCACTACCTTGCGTTCCTTAGAGACCACCAGATTGCAGCGCAGAACTCGGCCGTACAGGTTCATGGTGTAGTACTCGAAGTTGCCCACGAAGTTGTTGCAGATCAGGTGGCGCATTAGCAGCATGATGCCACCATCGAGGACGAACACATGGTCGCGATCCTTGATATCGATGCGAGCCTTGAAGCGTTGCACCTCCTCGTTGATCTTGGTTTCCCGAATGGCAGTGAGCATCAAATCAGCATGGTTCCTTAGCTCCAGGGTCTTCTCCACCCGTGTATTATCGATCCGATCGAACTCTGACCTCTTCTCGCAGATCAGCAGGAATTTATCGTCGTACTTGCCCTTCAGCTGATGGCCACACTCCACCACCCCCTTGCCCTTCTTCATTTTGCTGCTGCTGAAGATCACATATCCGTCAAAGGACTCCTCCACATTCAGACAGAACCGCCCAATCTGCTCCAGTTCGCGCTCGAAGAAGATCTTCAGGTTCTCGTTCAACTTGCAGTTGGTATTCCGCAGCTTCGAGATGAACAACTGCTCCTTGAAGATCACCGCCTGTTTGGTGGGCAGGAACTGCTTGGGATCGATGCCCCAGTCGCACTCCTTGAACTGATCATCCGAGGGCTCGATGGGTCGCAAAAGGGCAGAGATGATGCTCGACACACTGATCTCGTCCTGGGCATCCAGCTTGTCCAGCTCCTCGCAGGCATCGTTGGCGGCTCTTTTCTTGTCCGGATCTCGGAACTGGTCCAGGTCACAGGTCACGAAGAGCGGCGGATCCAGTCGGTGTTCCTTTTCCCTTCTTTCGGCATCTGCGGGAAGCAAATCAATGGTGGTTAACCCCTGAATTTCATGGTAAAACTTACCCATTCTTTGGATTTTTACAATCAAATTTTTTCGGTTTCCTTGATCAAATATTCAAACTTTCTGTTTGCCTAGTTTATGTATGCGAGTGTCATCAGAAAAAGTTTTGAGTCACAGCTAGCAGGATTAATCTGAAAAAGGTAAGTGTTAAGGGTTTCTAACCAGGGATTTATTATTAAGAATATATATTATATTTACAGTTAAGAATACTGTAAGCCATAACAATATTTACTTCAGAGTACTATCTTTTTAAACTAGGACAAAAAAAGATATCATTTTCATTCTTGTATAATTTATAAGAGGATATAACACGTAAAACCAGATACTACTACTAGTTATATTTCGGTATTACCTACCATATCTCAAGGAAAGGTCAAGGAAATGTCTTAATTAAATGCATATATTTCTGGCGTATTCAAAACAATACCATTTTTAATACCTTTGTTGCCGTACTGGCCGAGAACTTGACTTGGCAATTAGTCGAAGCATCTAAGTAACGCTCTCCGGGAACTTCCTCAAGTGAGCAACTCTGAAGGGGCCCCGGGGCGCTACGATGCCATCAAAATTGGCGCTGCAGCAGGCGGAAGGAGCAGAAGAATGCCTGACATGCTCCTCAACTAATTGCAAGGCCAACAGCCCTTCAGACGACTTAAAGAGCGACAAAGAGCATGTTACTTGCTGCCGGAGTTTGGGGGCTGACAAGTGTAAATAAGGACGAAAGGACGATTTTGTGTGACTGTGTGACTGTGTGTGTGTGCTGGCGACTTACGGCGACTGTAAGCGAATGACCAGCAAATAAAAGGGTCGCCGGACGAAGGACATGCTCATTGTTGTTGGCTCATTAAAAGGCAAGAAGCGTGTGCGAATATAAACAGTTAAAGGTGGCACGAACCAAGGACCTCACACACACACACGTGCACGTGCCAGGATAAAAGGCGGCACAAAGGGTGAACAATAAATAAAATGACCGGCCTTCGAGGCCGAGCAATATTAAATTTGTTATTAAGCTTGTAATTATTTGCTGAGCCGGAAATGTAGGCATCTGCCCGCTGCCGCTCCTTTAATTTAACAACGCGAATTACGCCCGATGAAAATGAAAATATAAATAAATTATGCAAAAGACAAAGACAATGCGTTTCTTTTTTTGTTTTTATTCCTTTCACTGCCTTCCATTCAGGCTGGAGATCTCTCGTTGTCCGCTTATTTCACAGTCAAGTAGGTTTTGAAAGAGAGGATGCTCAAAAGGACAAAGGAGCCTTCAAGGCCTTAAGCGAGGACCGAGTCTTGAGTTCTTTCCCTGCACTGAACAAATAAGTACGATCGTCAAACCAGTGTTTAAAAGGCGATCATTAACTTGGTTGAGCAAGGTCGTGAAAAAAAAAAAATATAGTGGGTTTAGGAATTTTTGAAGGTAAGGGTGCCTAAACCTTCTTTTATTCAAACCAGTGTTTAAATAGTGATCATTAAGTTGGTTGCGCTAGTTTGTGAAAAAAATATATATTATGTGTCTTGAACTTTTGAAGATAGGGGTGCCTAAAAGCATGCAACAAATTAATTCAAGTTCGTTATTTTGATAGATATAATCCCTACCATCTTTTATTAACTGATTACTCTTAGGAAATATGGAAGTTTATGGTTATAAAAAGAATAAATATTTATTTTTAATTTCTTTTATATTCTTAATAAGAATTATCATTACAGAAAGTAATAACTTTATATTGGGGGTTCCACACAAACCATTAGGATTTTGAAATCACGTCTTAAAGTATGCAGTGAATTAACAATAGTCGTCTTTCTGAATGAGTTTGTTATACATTTGAGTTTACCCCCAAAATGACTTTAAAAAGTGATTTCAGAGCCATGGTTATTTGTGTGGCACCCCCATTATCATAAAATTACTATAATATCGAATATTCTTAAATGATATTCTCGCAGTGCCCTTACTTACGCTGGAATTCTCATTAATTTGTTATGCATTTCTCTCTACGCTACGAGTAAATTAACTACAATTGTTTCTGTGCGACGTCCACTTACATTTAATCTCCGTCTTCATCTCCACACACTTTTCATTCGTTTGGGGCCATTCATTGCGCATTCATTTCAGGCCTCGTTCATTTCCTTTGCATTTGTTTTGCATTTCTCGTCATTGTTCGCCCTTTAACCTGACCCACCTCCCTACCGCCCACTGCCCCGCCCCCTGAGTGCTAAAATAAATCAAATGTACGGGTGTGTGTGTGTGTATGAGGCCAAAGAGGAACTGACACAAAAAAACCAACTAAAAAAGCGAAAACAAATCTTAAATGAAAATTGTAACCGCTGCGGCTGTGCAAAAAGCCATTGGGAAACCGTTGGGAATGGGAAAAACAGCGGGGAGAGATGGGAAAACTGTTGGTAATCTCCAGGCCCACATGTATCGGGCTTGTGGGTTTTGGATTGCGGATTGGGTGGCGGTGTGGGCTTAAGGGTCAGTAATAAATGTCATGATATGAAATTTATTTACGCGCTGCGAAAAACCAAAGCAAAGGAATGCAATAACAACAGAGCCAAGGACCAAGGACCAAGTACCAAGAACAAGAATCGGAAGGACAGTGCCACAGAATCTCATACACATACAATACAAACCTTGGCCAAATCGCCAAAGACAATTAAAATGGAATGCCAAAGAAGAATGCCGAAGGGCTAAAAAGAATGATAGAAAACCCTGATTCAAACTGGCTATTGAAATGGGCAGATAATTGCTAAACGCTGTGGAAACCAATTTTTAATAATATTACATACACGTCAGGGATATTATGATCAACTTGAGTCATGTGCCAGTAACTCACAAAACTAGGTTATTTTTTAAACATTAAATAAAAGCTATTACCGCCGATTTTTCGACGGCATTTTAAAATAAGAATAGGTTTCATACTACAAGTTTTAGTTTAATATTCTGACGAAAAGACGAATCTAAGTTTTAAATGCAGAAAGACAGGGTAAATAAACAATATACAAGACAAAGATAATTCATAAATACTTCATTTAATAAACAATAATTAAAACACGTACGTAAATCCTTAAATATCTTATACCTTTATTCACTTAAAAGGATCTTGTATTTACACGCACCAGTCAGCTCACCGAAAAGCTAACCCTAATGCAAAAATGTTCAACCGACTGAGATTTCCTTAACAACGTCCTTCACAAACACACCTGCAATTATACAGGAGACACGCAACAAGAGGCGAACAAAGAAGAGCTCAGCTCCAGTGCTGATAGCAAAGTAAATAATACAAATTCTCGCAATTTTTCTGTAATTAACACATCCCTCGCTTAAACGAGAAAAGGGGGAATTCCCATCACACATGCCATATATCATATATATATCTCGTTTGTTTGGACTGAAAGTTGAATGGGCAGGCGGAAGGGACCGCTTCAGGCATGAAACCTTAACACCAGGTGAAAAAGGGGGTCTCCAGATGGGTGGAATTCGCTTAGGAGCGACTCGACTCGGCTAACACATAAAGCACAAAAGTGTTGTTAGCTCGCTTTCGCATTTTTATGAGCTGTTCATGTGAAAGGACATGCAAGCCATCTTCTTGTTATGTTAGTGTTTTGCTCATGTCAAGTTTAAGTGGCATCGCTCCACATATTTTATGCCATACAAATTGGAATGCTTTGCTTATAGCGACTTTAGGGTTTTATGGCCTGTCAGTACTAAATTAGCTTTAATTGGGTAAATTATCATTGAATAACAAACAATTACCCACTATCTTTGAAAATATGCTAATATACTTTTCCTAAATATGAATCATATTTTATTTAAGTATAAATACTTTAAACATTTTACAAGCCTATGAAAAACTGCCAGTAACAAAATATTATCTTCTTCATTGTAAATATAAAATGGAAATTCTAATTTATACAGATATGGTAAAAGTAATAGAAATAACAACAATTCAAAATGGCAAAAAAACGCTGCCATCTTTTCAAACATTTTAAGAGCAACACTAAAACTTCGTTATATAAAATGCAAATTATTTTGCAATTTGATTTCATTATGCAATCCCAGTGAGCATTATCAAGTACAGACACTCCTTGTTTTTCCGTTCTGCCATTTTGCATTGACAAGCAAACAAACCCGAAAACTCGGAAAACTGCAGTGCAAAAGAAAAACTTGAAGCAAGGTGTTGTATTGTTGGTGTTGTGGTAACAGGTGTGTTGGAAAAGCTGAAAAACAAGCGAAAAGCGCCGAGTGCACAGTCTGTTCGAAAAAGTTGATTGTTGTCTAGTTTTGTTTTATTTTACAATAATACTTTTTTTTTCCTTTTCATTTCAAAGTTTGCGCCGAACACAAACCTATTTACATTGCATAATATTCCGCAAATATGTTAAAATGCCCGCATTGTTTATTGATATTAAACTAGATGGGTAAAAAGTTTTATTTGTCTAGAAAACTGGCTAACAAAAGCAAAATTGAACGCAAGCATTTTTGAAAAATTTCCATTGTGGCTGATTAATAATCCGGCATCTGGCCAGGTTTCGAGTTATAATAACGTAACAATGGAGAAAAAATATGTTTGTAAACTTTTTAAGGGTTATTTTCATGTCCAATATGCAACCAATAAGAGTCAGTCATCATTAAAACTGGCTTAATAAGCTCACAACAGACAGATAATGAACTTTATTAAGAAACATGAGACGTTAACAAAGCATTGTTCAACTGACTAGTTGAAGGCTCATTAGCAAAAACGGCAGAACTTAAATTATGTTTTTTGGCGTGCCACAGAAATCTATTAGCTCTAAATTCTGGTAGAACTTCCATTGGTGTAAGCAAGAGTTCCCACAGAATAAGTGATTTTTTTAACACCCCATGATAAAATCACGAATGATTATAGAAGCCTAAATGATAGGGAGATTAAAATAGAGCATAGATTGGCTTGTATTTTTGGTGTAAGAATAACTGATAAGAAGAAAATCCAATCGAATATAATAAATAGTTCGGTAAGACTAAATATATTTTATATAGTTCATTACAAGGTCAATTTATTTTATTTTTAAGACACTAGTGAGATCCACAAAATATTTTCCAAACTATATTCAAAGCCTTTTAATCCTTTCCGAAAAGAAACCCGATGAATGGCGGCCCTCCAATTAAACTCATAAATATGTACCCTTTCCATTCAGTTCGTTCGGCACCAAAGTTGTTTAAAAAACTGTTTTCAAAAGTGTAAAGTGAAAGCAAATATATTTGCAGGCGCATAAAAAAGCCATGAAAACTGGCGAGTGACATGTGAAAGGATGTGGATGTGGATGTGGATGTGGATGTTGCGGCAGGATAGCTATAGCTGGCAGGCAGTTGGGCGTAAACCACTCAAACGCGCAAATAAATACACCGCCCGCATATAGAAAGGTGGGCGTGGCAAGGCGAGGCGAGGTCCTTTGTTTGCCCCACTGTGTATATGTTTGTGTAGGCTCACGTATGCCCCTGAATGTGTGTGTTAATTTGCCAACAAAGACACGTACACACAGGCAAACAGCATTTAAGAGATTTGCCAAAAGAGAAAGTTCGCACCTGAAAGACATCCCTGAACTGAAGTGTTTACCTTTTCATTGCTATTAATTTGAGCGCGCAACATAATAGCTGTGTCAATATTTTTTCAACATTTTCTAAAAAGGTGCGAGTCCTTGAAAATAGGCATGGGGAAACCAAAGAGAATATTATGAATAAAACTTAGCGACATGTTATACAAATGCCTGCTAACTTTATAATGGGGTTTATGGGTAAAGTCTATTGGTATGGAATCTCACAGTATTGCGTTACTTTTATCATTATTAAATAATAAAATTATAAAAATAAATTTGACTTAAACAATTTTTCATGTCTTTTGCTTAAGAATGGGCTGTGCTTAAATCTAAAAGTAAACATTTTATTGTAGTTTCTTATGATTGTGTACACTAATTGCAACATCTGATTGATCTTGTACTCCCTGCTATCAGACTTTCACTCTCCGATTTTAGAAAAACTCAACAGACAACAGAACAAGCAAATGCGACTAAATTGCGACTACACAGGGAAAACCCTGCAGCGGGATAAAATCGGCCCGTTGGCAGGCAGGGCATATCAATCAACGTTCTGAAAGGGACTCCATTGTGCGTTAACAAGTGGCACGTTGTCGGATTGATACACAGGCTCAAAAAAGCGAGCGGAGGAATAGAAAAGCAGGACAGGGACAGGCCAAAAACCGAAACCAAACCAACCATGATGTATCTATAACAGAGCCTTGGCTTTTCCTAACGTTTTCGTAGCTTCAGCTTTTTGCCGAAGGATCACTCAGCCGCTCACAGCCAACATACATACACCCAAAAAAAAGAAGGTAAAATAATAAAGTAAATACCGAAGTAACAAAAAATTTTATTAAAAATGTAGGGCTGAAAACCAGATTTTTTAAATAATAAATATTGTATACCCTATAAAATAATTTTCCAAACAAAGAAATAATAGCAATTTAAAATCAATCGAGGCATTTGGGTCTAGAAGTTGATAGTTTCATATCTTGATCTTTTTATTGTTTTTTTTATATATTTTTTTAAGTGTACGGCTGTGATTGCTGGATTTCGGAGTGATTTTTATTCCCTGTGTAGATGCCGGCTGCAACTCAAACATCAACAGTTGCGCCGCTACTTGCAGGTTCCTTCAGATGTAGATGGAGCTGTAGCCATTCTCGTTTGGCGGAGTATGTCACCGACAACGTGGCCTACACACACGAGTTTGGCAGGACAAAAGATATCAAGGGGTGAGGGGGACTGGGATCCCGGGGATAGTGCTCGAACAAGTCATCAGCCATGTACAGGAAGTTAGTTAGGCGGGCCCAGAATGCCATCCGAGTGCCAGTCTCATTCCCAGTTGAGGCTCTGCCAAAATGTCACCAGCGACAAGTTGTTCAAACAGCAAATTACATGCTGCCTTAGAGCTCGCTTTTCTGTGGGGAACGACGATCTGCCTTTAAAGTCTTTGGCTCCAGAGATTTTTTGTACAAATCCCCCAACGGTGGCGGCATTTTGAATATGCCTTCCCTTTTGCATTTTCCACCTTTTTGGCCCAGCATATGTATGCCATATACGGCTGCTATTGTTGGTGGTGAAAATACATATATATATTTACATACCTCGTGCCGCGCGAGTGTTACTTTTGGGCTTGTTGAGGCACAAAAGTGCACTCGGCTATTGAAAATCCAACAACTGATAGCAGGCGCTGCATACAAAGCAGCCAGGGGAAAAACAACTGGAGAAACGATGAACTAAAACCGACAAAAAAGGTCGAAATAAAAATACTCTTTGCCAAAATAGTCGGAGCCTCAAATTTATAAAAAATTAAACATTAAAATTTATTACTTAACAAAAAAAACTTGAAACTTATTTAAAAATAAATCAATTATTTGACTGACTAAAATAATATTCACTTGTCCCTGGCACTGAAAAAATAGTGGGACTCTGAGAAAATAGAGAGGAATATATAGGAAGTCAGGGAAAATGGAAAAAAGGCTTGATAGGCAGAAAAACAACATCAACAAATCCTATGGGGGCATATCCTTTTCATACATATTCTAGCACAAGTTCCTTACTGCTCTTTAAAGTGAAAAGTTTTAGGAAAAATATCAGCTCGATTCATTCATCATCGTTTGCAGACTAATTGATTTAAGTTTCCTTTCGAACTCATTAGGTTCTCTAATGTCCCCAAAGTCGACAGAATATATGAAAATCATTTTTACTATTTGTGCGAGCAAGGACATATGAAAAGTTGAAGCAAAAGTTTTCGGATAATTGATTTGCATTGGGAATAACCCAATTTGGGTACATACACTCTCCATCCTGATTGCAAATTCAGTAATAACCGAAAGCACATTTGTCACAGAGATTCGAGGTGAGTGCCTTGCTACTCGCTATACAAATTTACTAATAATTTTTTAGTTATTTGTAAAAACTAAAAAAAATACTGTGGACTGTATTCTGATAAACATTCATCAACCCGTTTTTTTAACTTTGTGCAGTGGGCTTATGAATCGATATTTTAAATCCAAACTTTTAACTGCCTCATTGTACACAACGCATTGCAAATAAACACATCATACATTTTTATTGCGAAAATTGTGTCAAACATTTTTGATAAGCATCAGGCAATGTACATCAGTAAAAAACACGACAATAATAGCACAAAAAAAGCAAATTGTCTACAAAATTTTTGACAGGCAATTTGCCTACACACATTTCTCGCCCTTTCCAAAATGTTCCGCCTGCCCTCCTCGTACCAGCTTTTGCTAACATTTGAAATGAGCAATTTTCACATATTTGTATGACAGCATTTACGGCACACACTCAGACGAAACTGAAGCAACATTAAGTCATAAAAATAAATAGTTGGACCCAGAGAACGACGATACCAAGCAGTTATATTCGAAACGGAGTCAAGGCAACGCCCCATTCGGGAAATGGTGGGGTCTATCCAACAGCCAAATGTGCGTACTGGACTTTTTAATGCTGATGAGGCTGACCCGACACCACCCTCCTCGGCTCCCTGGAAAAAGAGAAAATTTAAAAGGAAAATTTGACATTTAGCAAAAATATTTTAACAGGACCTAATGGGAATGAAATGAATGTTCAAGCAAAAATGCACTATTTATTTTTATGAAAATTTTGTCAAAATAACTAATTGAAACCAATTGAGTCTTTCAAATAAAATTATAATCAATATTTATTGTTTGGTTAGCTTAAAAGAATGCAAAAAACCAACAGAGAATTCTTGTTACTCAGCTAAAGGGTGAGCAAGGAAGATGGAGATATGCATGCAGAAAATTGGTTATTGGAAATAAACTTGCGCTGCACAAGAACCTCAATAATCTGCATGCCAAATATGATGCAGTGATTCTGATCAAGAATATATATATCTATAGGATCGGAAACTCTTCCTTCTTCCGACGAATCTAATATTACGGATACCATTATTATGATGAAATAAATTTAAGCACAATATCTTAAACTTATTAATCGATTAGTTTCCATTCATCATTAGTATATTCTCAACTTTGGTAAGTGCCCTGTTTTAAAAACGCATTAAACTTTCCAAATACTTTACGCTCTGAACTAATAAACAGACACCGTCGTTTTCTTAACTTCTTAAAACTTCATCAATTCAGTTACGATATGAAAAGAACGAAGTCAAAATAAAAATCGCAAAACAAACTTCTCGATATCGCAGACAAATTAAAAGCAAGCACGGTAAAGTTTGCAATAAAATATGTAGAAGTTGCAGAGTAAACTTACTGAAAATACAAGTAAAGTGAACTTTAAAATAATCCCGTTCGGTCCGACATTACAATTAATAATCGTTGGGAAATATAAAGAAATAAAACAGGGGAATTGGGGAACCGGGAAAGTGTTTGAGCTGGGATATATAAATGAACCGGCCATGTCAAAGTTGCACTCGGCGATGCCACTTGATAATTTTGTTTTGCTACCCGCTTAATCGCTCCCCCGAGAACAATGCATCCTAGTTCCGTCCTGGATGCTCCATGTCCAACGCCTCTCGAGCAGCCGGCAATGTCGGCAGCATCACCGGATAACTGTCGAACGAATTGATATTGTTTACTTTTAATTAAAAACAATTTGCTTCGCTGGCTCCTAGCCACAGCACATTGAGCAGCTCTCCGGCCAGGACTCGAACTCGCATCGAAAGCTGACAGGGAGCGAGGTCCCAGATCCTAGCTGCAATCTCGCAGTGCACTGAGAAAAAATCGTAGGCACTGTCTTGGACTGATAATATCAGGACACCAACATTTCCAATGATCCAAATACATTTCACTGGTAAATCAATTTAATAAAAGCAATTAACTCATTAAATATAGATATCAATACTTTTTTTAGTAATTTGTAGATGTTGAGATAGTGTGTTTCCTCCGTGTAGATCCACTTCTTAATCGAACTTGAGATACTCTGATATCCGTGTCCTTCTTTTTGTTAATGGAAATCAAACTCTTTGCGTGAAGAAGTTGCCCTTAATGGCATTCGTCGTAGACTTTGCTTTTAGATTCCCCCATTTTTGTTGTTTTTGGTGTTAATTTAGAAAGAGGTCGATAGACGGTCTTATATAAAAATAGTTACTTGTAAATGCAGTTGTAGAGAAAGATCTTTTAAATTGAAAAATAAGCTAAGTTTAATTTTTAAGGCCTTTTCCTTTTTCAAATAATTTTTAAGCCGTCCAGGACCATAACCTTTAACATACCCAGCTCCAACCTCTACTTCCTGAGCACTGTCAAGCAGGAATTTTACATATTTTATGTCCATTTCCCGCCGACTTCTAATTAAAAGCCCGACGCCAAGGCCTTAACCCTTTTTAAACGGCTCGAACACAAGTTTGCCCACCGAAAGTGTTTAGTTGTGAAAAAAAATGTACTTAAGAATTTATGCTGAGAAAAGTTCTGTCGCCTTCAAAGTAATCCAAAGTCTTCGCAAAACTTAACCAAAAAAGTTACTCCTAGTTTTCGGGGGAGGCCTATCTCTTTAAAGTTTCACCTGCCCAGATAAAGTCGCCAACTTTTGCGTTCATTTCTAAATTAATTAAACGTTTAAGACTGGGCCGGCGTGTCTCTTGAATAACCAAAGTTCGTAGAGATTCCGATTGGCGACGGACAATGGCAACATTTAATTGGGCTTTTCGATAATAATTGGCCACAAGCGGCTTAAGGTGTGCTACCTAGCATTTTTGCAGAGCAGCCTTAAGCTCGGAAACTGAAAAATTAAGCACAAAATGCAAGGCTTTGAGGCTCTTTTGTTTGTTGGGACTTTGGTCAACTTATCGCTACCAAATGAAAACTTTTCGCAGACAGGTTGACTGAGTACAGTGTGTACTTATGATTCTATATAAGTCTATACTTACGGTGGGTTCATATTTTCTCACCAAACCCAAGAGAGTTTTCCTTTGTTTGTCGCAATTTAAGCGGCTTAAACAGTGAACTTGATTGTGTCTGCGCCGGCCGCAGTCTGCGATTGATATCATTTCTGTCAGACTCATAAGCCAATAAATAGTAATAAATATATATAGCCAAAGCCAGATGAATTTCAGTTGCACACCGATAGGGGATTGTGTCTGAAAATTAATATGAGCTTTGTAAATATAGGAGTAAAAGGAAAGCCCAAGGAAAAACTTAATTCTTTAAAGTATAAATAAAGAAAATTCATGTAGACCATGCTTGTTTATTATATTATAAGGTTCAACACATTTAGAGATGCAATATATAAGTAATTTAATTTTAAATTATATGTATTTCTGCATACCATGCTTACTAATCTATGGCAATGACTGATATTTTATGATAATTATTACAAGTTGAGTAAATATTTAATTGCAGTTGTCTGCCCTTACATTAGCTGTCTGAAAACATTTACAAAAGCCAACGTGCCACTAATTGGCTCGCGCCTGCAATATTAAGCCGACCGATAGCATAATAGGTATTATCGGGAACAAATCGAACCATAAAATTAAACTGCAAGCTCGACGGAATATTCATACATCATGAACTCGACAATGCTGTTTGATTGATAAACCCATGCACGGCCGAAACTAGATTTGGGGAAGCAACCAAACCCCTCGATTTCAGAGCCCCTGCAACCAAACACTCCATGAAATTGGCAGCATATCAAACTAAACATCGTATGAGTGTGCTCGATATTGATGTTCCTGGGTGTGTGTACTCTGTAAATAGTTTGCGCTGATTTTAGCAACAAAATAAATTGCAACAATTATGTTTGGGTACGGTTTATGCATGGATTTTGGGGAAGTATGGGTGCCTAAAGTGGGAATAACCCACGGCAACTATCGGAAAACTGTTTCAAATAAATACAATGTAATTATTGAGCTATACAATGCACTAACACAGGCACCTCGCCATTCATATACATATGCAATCAGGAATTTCGTAATTATATTTGGGAAGCTGTTAATCACAAAATGCGCGGCCTATGCAAATATCGCATCCAGGTGAGCTGCAGCCTCGAACACAATCCACACTCTGAATAATTGATGCTCTTTAACCAGTGGATAAGCAGGGTTTTTACTGAGCTTTGGTATTTATAAAACTTTTCAAATAATATATATTTAAACACTCATCGGCTTGTTCTTTGTAGCCTTACTGAAACATTTTGTTGAATGAAACAATTTCTTTCAATAAAAATTATGTAAAAACTGTTTGGTGGCCTAATTATATTATGCATTTTTAATATTTGGAACATACCCGCAATATATTCAAAATCATAATTTTCAAAAAAGGGAAACAAAATGTCGCTAGTGACATTTTAAAGCGGCAACCCTTGTGTTTGCATAAATATTTTATCACTTTATTATACAGAGTCCAATACGGACTTTTGGCAGTTTAGCTGGGGCAATTTGCATACGGGGTGCTAGTCCCAATAGCTTGCATATTTGGAAATTAACCAAATATGCCGTTGATTTGTTGCAAACTCTGTTAATTTATTTGTTTATTGAATTTATATGGCAATCGAGGGCCGCGTACATATAAACGCATATGGTATAATAAGTGAGTGTATGCAAATTACGTTGCCACCTTTTATAGAAATTTATTTCATGTTTGCAGCATGCCAGACATTTGTTTATTTGCCACCGGCCCCTGTCAACATTGTGACAGCAGGCTTACACGCGTAAAAATTTTAATTAGAAAATCTGTAAAAATATATCAAAGATTTTCACACATTTTGCGACAGCCGAGCCTGCGCAAATATGCCAATTGTTTGCTGATTTTTGACAAGGAGCCAATGGAATGTCAAAAATGCTGACAGAATATGGCCAACGATATTTATCATGAGAATTTATTTAGGTTAATGAATATGAATATGAGGTCATAAAGACAGAAATGCGAAAATACCTGTTTTAAACTATTCAATCCGAACATTGAGGTACTTGCATTAAACACTTTCACTCGCTGATTAAGTCGATATCCTTGCCAATCATGTCCAGAGTCAATTGGGCAGGAGTCCCTCGACACATTTTGACGATCAAGTGGTGTGCGATGAGAATTAAGCCCCAGAAGCCAAAAGGTGTGAATCGGTTATCATTGGCGATAAAGGACATGCCACGCCCCCAACACAACCTCAGCGAAATGCCTCCCCTGGGTGACGTACGGATAATATTGCTGATGCTCCTGCGATGCTGCCACAAAATTCAATCAATATAATTGCAACACTTTAGCAAAGGACTCTGTCAGGATAACACACACACACACATACAGCTTCCCTTTGCCCACACTTGCACACTTGGTAAATGTGTGTGTGTAACCAAGGCAAATTGCGTAAACAATGTAAAGCGTTTCAAATTTATACGTCGGCCCCAAAAACTTGCCCCAAAGGAACCGGCGACAAGAGCAACTGATGACGAGCTAAAAAAGGAGTAAAAGGACCTAAACATAAACCTGCCAATGTGTCTATGTGTGTGTGGGGGGGGGGGGGGGGGTATAGGTGGGTGGGAAGGTGTATCGGGATAGGGTAGAAAGAGACGACATGCCAGTATTTTCGAGTAGAAGTTTATGCACTTAATTAAGCTCCAACTACCACAGACCATATACTCGAGTGAAAGGGAAGTTTCACTGAAATAAATCTGATTTGAATTAAGCAATGCTACTAAAATATACAATATTCGAAGTTTCAATAAAGATATATATGTAAAGATACATCGTTGGGATCCATATTATTTTTATCTGAGAGGTTTGGTGATTTGCATTATTTTTTGTAGTTAACAAATATGATTGTAGTTTAAGGTAGCAGAAATTTATGAAAGTCAATCAACTTAAAAATTAATTTTAATTTTTTTTGCAGTATAAAAAGTATATTCTTCGTTGCAATCCATATATATTTTTACTGAAATCTTTTTGATTTGCATTACCTTTTTCTTTAACAAATATGTTTGTAATTTAAGGTAGCAAAAATTTACTTAAATGTTTTATCGCCTCTTAAATTATATTTTTTTCCTGTGTAAAATGAGTAGAAAAGGAGAAGTACACAAAACAACTATGTAGCTTGGCATGAAGACGGAGGTTCTCGAGTACACCCACCTTAAGGTCCCTCGAGCAAAGTTTGCCATTTCGTTGGGTGGGCGGAAAATGTGTCGCTGAATTACTCAAAACTGAAACTCAACTTTTCACCCCCACATACACACACACATAAACGGCGTGGAAAGGATGTGGAAAGTGCGGTGAACTTGTAGCCACAGCTGTGACTTTGAAAATACATTCAATCATTTTCCGAAAGTTTTCCCCGGACATGTATTTTATTTATAGTTTTGCAGCTGAAAGAACTGCCCTTCTTCCGCAGTTGTGAATCCAATTAAATTTTAAATTATCAATCAGCCATGCACAATATCAGCTTTGTTTACTTGAAAATAGGGTTAACTGACTAATTTGCTTAATGGTCCCTGGTCACGGTTCGTTTTACGCGTAATTAATACAACCAATTGGTATAATTTTTGTGGTTGTCAGCATTAAATTAATTTCATTTTTAGCGAATAATAATTCGCGCAAAAATTAAAATGCTTATTGCAAGTGTCATACCGAGCGGGGTAAGCCAACAACAAAATTCTGGTTGATTATTCAACAAAATAAGGTAATTAGCAGGTCAAATAAATTGGAAATTAAACAAATACGTAAATTGGTTCAAGCAGTTGGGAGATATTTTAATAAAAAAAAGTATAGGCAGTATAATACTGTGTGTAGTTAAAAAACTAATGGGTTAAATTGACCAATATAATTGTTATATGGGTCCAACCCGTCGAATTGTAAATTTTATCTTTAAAATAGTTGCTCTCACAATGGTTAATGGTAGTTTTACTATTAAAAAGTAACCTTATTTTTAATAGTTGTCAACCTATTTTTATCCGTATTGATCATATTTACCCATACCATTTTATGTGTGTATTTTGAAACAATAAAACGAATGCTCAATCAGTAAATTAACAATAAAATAACATTTACGTGCAAACAGAATTATTTGGATTCGACAAAAGGAATGGCAATGAAGTTACATTTCGTTATGATTACAAAAAAAGTATTTCTAATGAAGTTAGTAGATTCTGTATGCACTTTATTCCATTTGCTCGCTGAGCGTTTTTCCCCATGAAACCCCCCATTGCTGATTAGAGAAAGTAAGTCTCACGTACGGCGAGCGTTCGCCTTGAACTCTCTCTCTGTGAAAGTGCTGTTCCTGCCAGTGTTATTATTTCCTTATTCTTATATAAATCCATTTGAAATGCAACTTTTGCGCTAACGCATAAATCTTCAGCACAAATTGCAAACAAGGAGGAGGATCTGAAAAGAAGGCAGCAAAGCGTAGCTGCGAAGCAGTCAAACCATGTGTTGTGCCACTCCACATATACCCCATCATATACCCCATATGGGTGTGTACTATATAAAAGTGTGTATCCAGATGCTTGTTTGTATATATATTGTCGCAACATCAGTCAGGATTAGTTGTAGAAGTTTACCAGTACCAGGACTAGTGGCCCCCATCTTGTTTGCCATGCTGTAACCGTCACGCAGAACGCTCCAGCATGCTGCCAGTTGTACCGCCCATTGCCTACCCCCATTGCCCACTTACCACCCCAATGGAACCACCCAACCACCCACCTCCCAGCCTCTGCTGTTAGCCTTGTCCTTGTGTTGTGTCTTGTCTTGTTGAAGTTTTCTGCACCGACGTTGTTGTAACTGGCTTTGGCTGTTTGTCTTGTCTATTCCCTACGAATGTGTGCCAGGAAAGTTGCTCCCATTCTGTTTGCTTAACTCATTCGCGTTGAAAAGGCTATGGGAATTAGTTAAGCAATTGCGTCGAAAGTTCCACCAAATGTAAAATTGAAATGTTTCATTTAAGCCCGATTCGAAGACATTGGTCGTCTTTCTGGAATATTCCCCGTGTCGGAATTCAGAGGACTACTCTCTCTAAGATTAGGTATTCAACATAATATAATAATAATTAATTTGCAATGTATATACAACCCTATAATCTCCATTAGGGTTGGTGAAACGATTGATAGCACTATCGATACTGTCGACGGTATTAAAATTTGTGAATCCTCGAAGGCTTGGGCCCAATATCGATAGTATCGCTCAGCAAAATAATCTTTGGTATTTTTATGGAATAAAAAAAAATATATAGGTATATTTCTTAGACGTAAGTGCTTAACATTTAAGTTTGATGTCTAAGTTTTAAATGCAATTTTTTGTTTTTTTAGTCTGATAATATTGATACTCTCTGTTAATATAACATTTTTTTATCAACTTCACTGTCATTTTCGAACTTTCAAAAAATGTATATGGTTGAGTAACAAACTACAATGCGCTTTTATCACCAAAAACACAATTTTCTCTGTACCTTAGTAATTAACCCAATTCTTTCTTTTCTGTGTTTAACAAAAAATTAAATTTAAAGAAAAAACATGAAATCAAATCCATCCTTTAAAGTGCTGTGTGTTAGAAATTAAGCCGAATCTAAACCAGCAAGAGAACATAAAAATTAATTAGCTCAAAAAGCTAGTTCATATAACACGAAGCGTTTGTCGCGCTCTTCCCGGCTAATTGTGGACTTGTGCGGGTCGTTTCATTGATTTATGGCTGCTAATTTTAACGCATGGCGTTCAAAGCATTAAATAATAAACTCTATCCCGCCAAGAGCCTCTCGATCCCGCTGTTTTCCCAGTGGCCCGCCATAACTCCACCCCCAAAATCATCCTCATCAGGAGACCCTGCTGAGCTGCAATGTCGGACGAGTTGAGGCGCCATGGAATACGAGACTGTTTGGTAAGAGAGGGAGGGGGTTTCCCTTTTGGCCGCCTGGCAGACTTTACAAGTGTTTCGCTCGATTTTATGGGCCAGCTCAGAACGGGGCGGGACTTCCCCTTTCCCACGGGTTGTGTAATGAAATTAAAGGCGTAATGCAATACAGCTGGCAAAGTTTTTGCAGCGGTTATTTCCATGAGGCTCTCGTTACTCTTCGCTCTTTTGCCCGCCAGTAGCCGTCGTCGCTTCTCTAGACAGGCATTAAATTTAATTAATATCTTCCGTTTTTTAACAGACTGCAGTCTTCAAAAATATGATACCATTTTCATTTAGTTCTTTTGGCCTTTAATATTCTTATAAGCTCTCAACAATTATAAGATATTTATTAAATATCAAAACATAAAAATATATTACACATATTGATTATGGTATTTTTGGTATTTCAACTTAAAAAAGTACTTCCTATATTTTCCCATAAAATTTTTTTTCTAGTTGGCCATGCTTTTAAATTCATAATCACAATCAAAAAGGAAAGAGACTAAGCCCGAACAAGCAAATTTATTAAATTATTGAGAACGACTCATAATGGATTCAAAAGACAATTTTTCTCTGGGCAAACCAGCCGAAATGGAAAAAAAACGCAGGGATTCATCGAACCCCGAGGATGCCTCCATATCGACTGGCCAACCGGCGGCTACATCAACACCTACTAATTTGATCCGCAAGAGCGCAAGGGTCGTGGTCCTCCGTCGAAAAACCGTAGAGTCAGATTTACGCAATTCTTCATTGGTAGGTCGAATACCCGAGTCTTGGGGACATATTAAGGGCCGTAAAAATATTCGTGCTCCCGAAACCCCTGAGAGGGCTCCTCGAACCCGGAATATATCTTGTAGTCCAAGAACCCCGTACACTTCGAAGCAACCGAAGACTCCACGGAGCGCAAACAGGTTGGCAGGTTTGGTCAAAGAAAAATATGCTCAAATCAAGGGACGTAAGCAGATTCAAGCTCTTAGCTCCCCAAAAACGGAGCCTCAGTCTTCATTAAAGACACCGAAGACTCCGAAGGGGTCCCCAAAAACTACCACCTCTAAAAAACATCCCAAGTCTTCGACAAAAGCTCCTAAGATGTCACCAACTCCAATAAATTTACCAACAAAGAACCCAGCAAAGATGCCAGTTAAATCACTTACCAACACCCCAAAGCAGTCGCCGATTAAATCGGCGATGATTTCTCCAACCAATTCCCCGATTCAATCGACCAATTACTTACCGGCAAAGTCGGCAACTGGATCACCGAAAACCCCAAGGAAGATTTCGTCAAGAAAGTCATCAATTGAATCCCCGAAATTCTCTCCAATAATATCGCCGAAAACGTCGCCGATTCCATCTCCAATCAATACTTCAATTGAACCACCGAAGTCACTAACTAAACTGCCGACTAGTTCTCCAAAGAAATCTTTAAGTAACTCATCAATTAATTTACCAATAATGTTGCCGATTAATCCAGAGATGTCTCCCAAAGCCGATGCCCCGAAAGCAGGTTCCTCTGAAGTGGGTTTACTTACAGCCGGTGCCATTATAGCACCGTCGGACCTTCGAGTTGGGAATAAGCGGAGCCTTGCATCAAGTGAACCCACCTCAGTTGGTAACGCAAGCACTTCTGAATCGTCTCCAAAACGGGCTCGTCTCCATGTTCTACAAGTCAGCATGGGATCTCCATTCTCCATGACTCGCAGCAAGAAAATCAAAAAGGTTGAAGTAGATCAGGATGACGACGAGCCGGTGTCAATCGAGATATCAGGCAATGAAGGTCAAGATGGTTTTCCTGAAGTTCTTTCTGAACCGGAGGGGTTTGCGCCCGGATCCGGGATGGATCCCCAGATGGAGCCTGGGCTGGAACCTGGGGTAGAGCCCGGGTTAGAGCCTGATATGCAACCGGAAATCATCGATGCAATTACTTCCCCTGAAGCAAACGCAAACACCTCAATGAAATGCATTGTAATGTAAAGACAACATCACAATTTGGCGGGTTTTACACTTTCGTTTTAAACTATTAATACACCAAATAAAATCTAAATAGTTTAAAACGGACTATGAAATGTTTTATTGTTTAAAGAAAGAATAGTTACTCATTTAACTCTCTTTTACAAAATTACAGAATAGCGCTGTTTGCTTAAAAATTATATTATACAAGACTTTCCATTTGTCGCGAACCATAACTTGTGATACTTTCCTACACTTTGTTTTTTGGTTTTTGCAAATAAAGATTATCATTAGGTTGCAGAAGGCCTTTACCAAGTTCCAGGCACAAGCATGATTACATAATCTACACTTTTGCAGACAATAAAGTTCTTTCAGCGCACTTTGTAAGCTGGCAAAATGCACAGAAGTGGCATTATCACGTTGCACACAGCTAATTTGCAAGCAAAGGATGAGGAGGCTATATATATATATATATAGTTATAGTTATAGAGCGGCCAAAGAGAAAAGAAAACTGAATTATATTTGCACAATAAACTTGGCAGCCGCCGTCTCTCTATATTATTGTGCTACCAGTATTTTGTTTGTTTGTGTTTGTATGTTCCCTGGTATCTGTGGGCAATAGTAATAAGATGCAAGCACGCCCAACTTTCCTTTTACCCCGTTTTTTCCCTGCCCATCCACCGCAAGACACTGTGGAAAATAATTATGATAAAATAAATGTAAGATTAATATATAACATCATATAACATTGAGTATAATAATATACTACTTAGAACTAGTGTATTGCATATATAATAGTAAGCCTGTTACAATATATAATAGCCAGCCTGTTACAAGATATTTTCAGTATAAGATAACACTAACAGATTTATTTAAAGAATGCACTTGGGATAATGGCTTGCCCATTTCGCTCGGTGTTCATAGAAAATACAGGATAAAAGGAGCCAGGACTGCGGTTCAATGGGTGAAACACTTTTTGGGGTGGGTCGGCTGTTTGCATATAAAGAAATTTGCATGGATTTTGAACGTAATAAGCGAAATGTGACTGCAAAATCCAATTTGTAATGAGAAAAGTAGTGCGAATTGTCTGTGCAAATGTATCTGCATCTGTATCTGTATCTGTGTGTGCGGCAGCTACAAAAATATTGCAGCATATTTCTAGGCGTATTTATGGGTTGCGCTTAGTTTGCCGTCACATAGCCTGATGGGTGTTTAAAGTGGGTTGGGGGTTAAGGGCTTGGGGGCGTGGCAGGGGGCTGAGCGCGTGCTAAAATTATGCAATACAATTATGCGAACAGGCCTGCATCTCTGTGTTTGCATGTGTGCTCTGCGCCTCGAAACGTGACTTGTTTTTGGTAGGCTTACGCCGAGGATCCCCCAATTTGTTTGCGGCTGCTTCGTGGTGTTTTTCCTCGTTTTTTTCTCGCCATGGAACTACAAAGGGATTTGTTTCGGGACTACGGATAAGTTTTCGGACCATAATGCACAGCTGCACACTGGGAATGAGTCCAGGATGCCACAATTCTAAGCACTTTAGATTGTTTTTTAGTACCGCCAGGATGTTCACATAAGATTTTTATTGGCGTACCAATTATTTTTAAGTCAAAGCACTAAATTAGTCGTATTAGATTAATTTTAATTATACATTACCTATACCATTTGAATATATAAAAACATCGCAAAGGAAAATCAATGTTGATTTCATATGATGGAATTTCTGGAACACTACCCAATAAAAAGAATTTATAATTTTAAACATTTTCAAAAATATTTACACCTATCAATTAATTTACATTTAGTTTACAAGGTACATAGTATGTTCTTAGTGTTTTTCGTCTTATTTGCTGTGAATGAAAATTAGCATAAACAAAAATATCAGAGCTATAGTATAAAACAATTGTCAGGACAATGGTAGGTTATTCATTTATCCAGCATTATAGTTTTCAATCTTGCACTTTGCTAAGATACTGTTCTTTATATCAGCCATTAAGTCGTGTCCATTTAAATATAATTTCCTGCACGCGCTGGCAAGCATCCTATAATTCACACGTAGCACAAACAAACTGGTCGGGACCTGTGGTTTTAAAAAGAGGACGGGAAAAGGCCTTCCTGTTTACAATTCATAAGCAATTTCGGACTGGCGACAAGCCGAGGCGAGGCTCCCATGTTGGGAAATCAACCTCTGCACCACACGATTCTTAATTATTTTGTTGCATTTTCATTTCAGTTCTGTGTTTTGTTTTGCTTGCCCAAATAAACAAGGTCCTTTGGTCGCCTGTTTTTCATGGGGAAAAGTGTCCTTTTCTTCGCAAGGATTCTCTTTTGTGTAATTACAAAACGTGATTTTCTTTTTGTTTAGTTCTCCTCTCTTGCTAGACATTTCACGGTTTATGTTAATTTTGTTTCTGTCTTCCTTAGTTTAAATTATATAGAGCTTGTCCAGTTTGGTTTTGTTTTTTTTGAGGTCAGTGTATTGTTGCAGCTGGTATGCTTCAGAGGTGTCGTAAAATAAAAATTCATAAATATTTACTGCACGTTTTATTAGTTACCACCTCGTTGATGCCGTTGGCCTAACCCTGGGGTAACTAAAAACCATTTAAATTTCTATACCCCTGCTATCCCTCTGCATTAAATGTTAAATAAAATTAATTTTCAACTTAGTTGGGTATAGGTTGAATAATAAATCTAATATAAATTCTTTCTTGATCTTCTGTCAATTTGACATGATTTATTTTGTACATTCATGAAAAACTGATAAATTTACTGTGCTATGCTTTAAATATTGAACATCTTTAATTGTCTAAAAATAAAGTGAATTAAATTGTTATCGATTGTAAAAAAAATGGTTATCTTTGTCTCAAATCAATTTATGTCGCCGCGTTGGTCATTACTGCCAACTTAAATCAATCATACGCACCGTGTGCCCAATTCAGACACCATTTAACATATCCTGGTGAAAATCAAACCCATTGAACCGCAAATGCGATGTCAAGCAATTTCATGCCAGCGAAAATCTTTGAAAGTTAATTTTCAACACACGAGCAAACAGAAGAGTCGAGACAGCTACTCAGTTAGGAGCGAGAAAATTGTACGACTTCAACAGACTTCAAAGCGTCAATAAGCAGACAAATATGAGGTGTGTTCGGTGAGGCGGAGGGGGAGGGGGAGGGGGGATTGGTGTTGGCCAGGTGGGCGTGTCCAATGGAAATGGCCCGGCTGTCTGGCAAACAAGCTGACTGATAACGGAAGCTGGCAATGCACGTGTTTACCTCTGGATATTTGCCGGCTTCCATGGAACAGGATGCCCTTGCCACCACCCACTACCTACCCCTCCTTCCTCCGCCTCTGTCTGTTTGTCCTGCCGCAGGACGATAATGACGGCACAGCAGTGGACGGGGGAAAGGCAGGGGCTCTGCCGTCGAGAGGGGCGGCGGAGGGTCTGCACCACCCCCACGCCCACCGCTGCTGATGTCACACATTCATGGTCATTTTGCTGAGTCAATCGTTTGAAAAATTTATGTTGCCTTCAAAAGCAAAATTTGCCATCACCGTCGTTTGATTCTCGGCATTTACCACAAGCACAGTGAAGCAACAATATTAAACCTGGCACTTTATCCTCCAATATATTTATACTAAAAGGAATTTTTCAAGGAACATTATTTAAAAATATACCAGCTTCTTCACTTATAAAATAAATGTAGAAAGTCTAAAGAAAGATATCAAATTATATTATTAAAGGATTTAAACTTTGATTTTAATAAACAATTATTTTTTTAGTGACCTAAAATGTTTAGATAAAATAGCCTATATTTGCTGGTTTTTATTTTAGTATTACTTGCTCAATAAATAAGTAAAGAAAAAGAACCCTATAAGTTTTTTTTACACGATATTCTTTAATGTATGACCAATAATATATACGAAATAACTTTTATTTTTTAAATTCCTCAAAAACTGCACAAAACTTAGACACTGTGCGACAACGAGACAGAAAGAGAGCGGTATAGAGCGGGAAAGGGAGGGAGATAGTCAATAGATGCGGTTCATTTAACTTGACTGAATGTGCATCGCCTGCTAACCTGGCTCCATTCGCCTAGTCTCCTTGGCAGTCTGGTCGGATCGGCTTTCGGTCTTTTCGACGATAGCCCCAAACTCAATGCATGTTTATGAAGTGCTGATGTGTGTCTGATTTAATTGAAATTTGATGCACTTTTCAATGTCTGCCACCGAAGTCAGCAATAGTGTTTCACTAGACTTCAGTCATGTTTAACCACTTAATTATGGCACTTTGGGTGAAAACATTTGTTTTCAGTTGACTTGGAAAAGAAGCAAATAGTTTCAATAGCAAATTCAGTGATTAGCATGTCTGGTATATCTCGTATATTTAGTACTTACAATTACAAGTGTTTTAAACACATAACGCTCTAAGGAAATCCCACAATTGATGGGATGTTTTGTTGGGTTGAAATAAGTTAAGTAATAAATGTGGCTGAAGGTTATACCTTAAACTATAATAGTTTTAATAATTTTAGTTACAATTAAAAAATGTATGTTAATTGTTGATGAAGGAATCAACTTAAAGATAATTAAAGCTAAAAAAGTCTTTATTAACTTATTGCTAAGCTTTCAGCACTTAAGATTTCCATTTCCCTGGCTAACACCGAGCTATACATATTTTAACCTCCAAAGAGTTTCCATTTTAATGCGCTTAAAGCTGGTCGCGGAACGAAAAAAAGGGATGTGGGCAGCCAAGTGTCAGCGACAGCCACGGGCCAAGCAAAACCTAAAAGTTGCCCACAAAACAACAGACCCAGCTATCCACAACCCTTCATAGAATACCCTCTAACTTACTACCAGAAAAAATGCCCCCAGTAAGTAGGGGAGTTGAAGAGAGAAATAGGGAAACGGCGAGTAAAACTTAACAAGTTCACTTAGAAGAAATTAAGTTTTCAGCATTTATGTTAGGAAAACTGTAAAGTAAAACTTTCTTAATGAAGCGACGACAATGTGGTGAGCAATGAAGAAATGTTGGCAAAAAATCGCACTACTCAGGGGCGCACAAGTTTGCAATGAAAGCATACTAAATGAGGTCCCCCATAAAGTCAAGAAAGGGTTAAGAAAAACTTTAAAGCTCATAACCATTTAATAAGGCTTTACTTAAAACATATATAAATTTAATTACAAATTTAACATACACATATTTGTGTTAAAATAAATTTTACTTTAATTTTTATTGTTATTCTTAGCTGAAATATTTTTAATGAAATACTTTACTTTAAGAGTGAATTTAAAACTAAATCAATTTTCTCAATTCTCCCTACACCCAAAAAAGTCTTTTCTGACCTTTCCGCAGCCATTTCACGTCCAATGTTTATTAATTATTTGCCAAGTGCTTTTGGATGGGGACCCATCAATCCATAGCACACCTAAAATTAACCTAATTTTTTACCCACTCAATGTTTTTGGGGGCTGCGGAAAATGGGTCTGAGTCGAAAAGGTTAGCCCACCACCTTGTTTTCAAACTCTTGGCAATTTTTTACCTTCGTAACTCACACATACCTGGGACCCCCGAGTATATTTGTGAGAAAAGCAGCCACAGTTGGAAAACTTTTCCACTCGCTCCCTTTTGGCCCGTGCAAAGCTGTTTTGGATGCTGTGGATAGCGCCTTTCCCACTGCCTCCATTTGGCTGAGGAGAATTTACTCTCTTGAAGATAAATTATATAAGCATTTCCCAAAGGTTAACGTGATAAATTTCCGGCAGCGTAAGCAAAATATCCCACAGAAAAAACCCATAGTCTGGCTTCGATCTTGCGGCCAACTTGCAGAAAAGGACTCGGCGCATATGTGTTGGTGTGTTCGAATGTGTGTCAGATAAATTGTTTATGTGTCTGTGGGGAAGCGATTAGTGTTAATGGGTTCCCAACCCCCCCCAACTTTCTTTTTAAAAAATGTGTGATTTTTGGCTTTATTTTTTTGCTGCGCGATATTGGATTCAAGTTTTCTTTTCAAACACTTGGGCCACGGCGCGTATGAGCAATCGATAAGTGCATAGGGGAAGCTCGAGGAACAGTTGGACAGTTGGATAGACAGTCATATGGGAACCAGTCGTCGTCGTCGTAGTCGTACATCGGGATATATATTTTCAATTTCTTTTTCAGCAGAACGCACATAAAGTTTGCCCAGCAATGCTGGCGGCTGTGCTGTGCTGAGCTGAGCTGAGATTGCAGCCGGGGCAGGGATTGCCATTGCCAGGACAACAGGCAGGACATTCCCAAAAGTGCCCTAGCCATTGTCATTGCATCGACTTTTGCTGGAGTTTCATGTTTAAATGTCAATTTCTCAACGAGCCAAAGTGACCAACGAGCAACCCACATCCTGTTGTTGTTGCTGCTGCCTCTTCTGATCCTGCTCCTTTGGCCAAGTCCTTTTTTCGCCTGTCCTTGCGCATTTCGCAGGCACATCTGTAATGTATGTGGAGGCCATGGCATATATTTTTTAACGCCAGCATGTCGGTATGCTCGGAGTTATTTTTTCAATTACTTCATTGTTGATAGGAGACGGCAAGGAGAAAGGAGAGAGGAGAAAGTAGCTGGGATTGTGGTCAGTTTGGCTTCTCCATTGTTTACCCGACTCGATTAGGCGACCAAGGTGCTGTGATTTGTTGGACCAGGGCTTTAGTTGGACAAATATTTAAAACTTATTCCTGAAGTGTCTTGAATAGTAAAAGGAGAGCTGGGAAATGTGAACGGGACTTAGTGACTTAAAACCTCAAATGTAATACAATAAAAGGACTTTAAAAAAATAATTCCAAGGAATATTTTTGATATTTATTTTGTAATTTCACCATATAAATTAACAGTATATTACTGACATTCAAATAAAATTCTGGTGACACGAATCTCCGTTACCCATAAACCTCGCACAATACCGGACAACCCAAACAACTCAATAAATCAACTGACAACTAAGCAGCCCTTCCTGTCGTCAAAAAAAAGAACAATTGTATACAAAACACACAAATGTCAATCCTTTCACTGGGCGAATGCAGATAGTGGGGGGGCATGGCAATTAGTCCTGGCACCGAGGCCTCATCGAGTGGGTGGTGGGTCAAAGGCTTAGTACGACTAATTTTCAATTTGCATGACACCCAGGCTACTGTTGCCATCGATAGGCCGATGGGTTGAACGGTGATCCCCATGACGACGATTACAACGGGCAGCGAAATATAAATAAGTTTGGCAATTTAATTGAAATGGGTCGACAGGGCCGGGGGCGAGGGTGAAAGGCTCACGGAAACGGCTATTTTGAATGAATTAAATGGCCGTCGAAAATCTTTATTTATAACAGCTGCGAGCCAACTTCACTGCCCGCCAACCGACCAGATCCCCTCCTGCCTACCAACCAAGATCCCAACCATGTCTGCTGGCATCAGAAATATTAAATGAAACGGAGCAAATCCCATTGTCACCCGGTTTCGGGATTCGAAATTGGCAAATAATTGACAAGCTATTTGGGGCGTGTTGATTGGCAAAAACTAATGCCAGCAGGACGCTACTTTGCGCACCGAGAAATCGATATACATTTGACTGATGGACATCGTGTGGAGGGCCAGTCGAACAAAGGACATTGGGCGGAATCGTCGTTTTTGCTGCCTTATATATTATACAAAAATATTTAAAGGACTTTTGTAACTATTATTCAGACTTGGCATTAAATTATCTTTAGGGCGATAACGAAAATTCTGACCAATGTGCAAAGTCCTGACCACCAAAATCGGAGGAGGATAACATGTATAAAAATCGTTTTAATATTACGGATATTAAGTTATACAAAATCAAACAGGCTAAGCTACAATTACAATTTTATATTAGTTTCTTTTGCCACACATAAGTTATGTATTTAGAACGCTCAAAAAATCGACATAGCTATCATATAACTGGCATCTTTTAAATCGAATGGCATGTTAAAGTGCAAAAATAAATGATGAAAGCTTTAATAAATAACTCTTCAAGCCTTAATATCATGACCACAAAACCAATATACCCTCCGCGGTTTGTACACAAAAAAGAAGACGTGACAAGACCGCATGAAACAAAGTGACATTAAGCCATTTCAACGCAAAGGGGATTTGGTCTGCCCTTCTGTTTCCAGTTTCTTTACTGGCTGATGGCTTTTTTCGGCCAATACATCAGTATATATTCATATTAAACACATATTGGTATGTAGGGCGATCCGTGTACCTCCTGCGGATAAATCGGCCAGTCCGCCGGACAACACATGGAACACAATAGTCCATTGATGCGTTTCGTCTTGTTAAAGTAATTGACAGGTGGACGTGGGTTTGGGACAATCTCTAAGAGAGCCTTGGGCCGGGGCATTAGTGCCATTTATGACAATGCCGGACAAATTGCGGGCATTGAAATTGATTGGCCAGCTGTCCGTGGACAGGTGGGTTAAATGCGGGCTCTATCGGGGGCATAGGTTTGCAAGCTGGGATAATACTGAGTAGGATTGGAATTATAATAGGGCAAACAGAAACCTAAAGACCCGACATTGTAAATTGTCCCATGGCTGTAGCTTTAAAGCACTTTGTTTTTATAGCTCGTTATAGTAGTAGCTTAAATAAAAATTAAATAAATTCAGCAATCAACGAATATATATAAAATAAATATTTACCCAAATTGGTCGAAAAAGTTAACAATGAGAAGACCCCAGGACAGTGACATAAACTCTTAGACCAAAGTAAACTCACCACAACATCGAAATCAAATGTTTTCGTTAAATTTCATTCGAGACGTGTTCATGCAATTTTAATTAGTTGGCTAGCTATAAATTATTCAGAGCCACGTCGTACCAGGGTCAATGAAATGGATTTTCTCTCTGCCGTTTGATTTTCTTCTCCCACCATTTCTTTTGTTTTCATGGTAGATAGTGGATAACGAGAATGGAAGTTAGTTAAGTATGTAGCTTAAATATCGTCTAATCTTTTAGAGTATTCGTTATATCTCTGGACATTCTTGATATAACCCAACTGGGGAAAAAGCATATTATTAATACTTTATCTATGTCAATCAATTTCAAATAAATATAAAAGGCGTATCGCAAATTTGATGTTTACCTACTGAACAATAACTAAGAAAGAGTAGTTACAATCGCAGTGAGCTCTTTACTTAATAAGAAACACATACTGGTAAATCAGTAACAACTATTTTGGAACCCAGCATAACATTTCAATTCATCCTCGACATTCATTCAGCTTATATTATATTTTCAACTAAGGAAATTCCCGCCGCAGGCAGATTGGAAGCCAACTTTTAATTGACTTGCCCCATGCGAAATTGTTTTGTGTGTACCTGTTGTGTGCTAATACCACAGCAAACAGCTTCATATCCAGGCTTCAGACATGGGTCCGGGAATAAACAGATTGCCAGGAAAACACTCAGAACAAAGTTAGCATGTATTTTTTATGTTCTGATAAATAAGCAATATTGTAATTACGTTTCGATAAACATATTTTCATCAATATGTATTCTTTATATAGGATTTTCTGCTTTAGAACTATCTGCAAAATCAATTTAAGGTCAGTAACCAGTTCAAAACAAATTTAGCACCACATAAAGGACTTTAATAAATATATAATTTTTATAAATCGTTAAGACACATTTTAACTTATCTTTTTTTTATATATTTTGTAAATTTATTTGTCCTTGTTGTAATTATTTATTTTCCAGATATTTTTTTTATATGAATAGTCATTTTTTTAAGTGCAGTTGCGGTTTCCCTGCATGTGTGTAACTGTGCGTGTTTTATGCTTTTGCGCCCTGCGCCAACTTAAATGCTAACTTATGTTTAGATTCTGCCCAATCCCGAGGAGCAGAAAAAAGACGGTGCAGGAAGTTCTGGGGAGAAGGGCCAAAACAGCTAAGCCGGTTGCCACATTGTTTGCCCGGTTTTATTTCGGGGTTTTTGGCAACGGCAACAGCAACTGCAACTGCCACTGCCACTGCAACAACAGCAGGAGTAACATCAGCAACATCAGCAGCAGTTGCTGCTGGAGCAGCAGCAGTCAAATTGCAAAAGTTTCTTGCTTTAAGCATAAAATATTTATGTCTGCATTTAGTTTAGTTTTTGGCTGGGTTTTTAGTTACTTTCCTTTCCCAGCTTGAGGAAGATTTCTTTGTTGCAAGTTTGTCTGGCTGCAGTTTTATTAAAACGATTTTTGCCGGCTCAGTAGAGGGGCGAACCCAAGGCGACGGAAGTCATGGCCTAAAATGTTCAAAAATGCCTTATTTTTAATTAAATGGCTTGGAAGGCGACGACAAAGGCGGCTCTTCTTGTGCTCAAATGGCTCAATTGAAACTTCAATCAATGTTAATTAAGGTGAATCGAACTAAACGGAACTAAAATTCCCTGCAGGCCAAACAGAATGCGACTGGGAAAATAGTTTTGAAAGGGGCATCATAGTTAGTTATTTTCCTTTGAAATTCCTAAGCTTCAGTGGAGTGTTCCATCCTTTTTTAGTCATACCCTCTGAATCGTTAGATCTTTACTTAAATATAACATTTAGCAAAAACTTTTCACATAATTAATTACTTCGTCTTCTGATTCTGAGGTCAGCTAGAACAAATAAGTAAATGTGTGTCATATGTATACATTTTTGCATTACGCAAGCAGAATAATAAATGTTTTTGGTTTCCTCCCTCATTGAAGAATTAATTGAATCTAATGTGGTCTATTAATTAATAACAAATTGTGTGAGGTCAAATGTCACAGTCACAAATGTACAATGTATATATATATTTATTCTTATAATTATAATAATTTTCCAAGGTAAGGAAGGTACTAGAATTTTTGTTTCATGTTATAAGAGACTTTTTAAGCCTTTAATGGTTTTCTTTATTTTTTCCGGCAAATATTAACAGTAAAAAAGAAAAAAATATTTTCAGTTAGTTAAATTGCCATTGGTGTAAAAAATATCAGCCCAAGCAATTAATTTACTTCCCACCAAATTTATAATTACTCAGATACTCTTGGTTATTCCCAGGCCGTTTGTCAAATCCATACCTTCTATTTCCTATTGTTCTCCGTTGTCGTTAGCCAGAAACTTTTACGTAAACAAATGATTTCTGTTTACACACTCATTTCTCAACATGTTACCTATTTAAACTTTTGTGGACAGGAAAATTTAATTAAAACCAAAACACAGCTGCTCCTCAAGTGAGCCGGAGCCCCAGTAAAATCAACAAAAGTGGGATATGAAGAAGACGTGACCGGGGTGGGATGGGAAATCCAAGGAAAAGCCAGACACTCACAGCAATATTTTCAATTATAACTCAAGTTTATAACGGAAAACTTGTGAGTGAAATTGAAGGAGATGGAAACAGGAAATCCAGGAGAGGAACGGGCTAAATAGAAAAGCCTTAAACGCATTTCGCTGAACAAAGGGGGAAATAAAGAAGTACAAAATACAAAACCGGAAACAATAAACTGTAAAATGAAAATGTGCGAACGAGATATTGAGACAAATAAAAAAACGAGTACTGGCTTCGAATTTCAGTTAATTTGAAGAGTTCGTTTTCCGGCTTCTCGAGCAGAGCACGAAGGAATTTCCATTGTGAAATACATTTACTAAAACAAATCAAAACTTTTCATATAACTTTCGCATCAATCGAGAGTGAGGTTCAGGATGTGGGCGGCATACATGCCGAGCAAATCGAAACAAAAAGCTCGAAGAGCCACAGCAAATTGTTGGATTGTGGATTTATAATGGTACTTCACAGCTTTTGAGGGAGGCAAAACCATAAATACGTAGCACAAATTTCAAGCTCAAGTTTAACCAACAACATTTTGTCCTTGTACATTGTCCTCTTAAGAAAAGGTATATTAATGGGGTATATTGTATTTTTAAAGAAATGCTTTGGACATTATAAAGTTTTGGGCAGCCCACTTGGGATTATTGAATTTTCTTAAAAGTATAGATATTTTTAGACTTATTATTCCAAAAAAAACGAGTATTTGACTATTTTAAACAAGTAAAAAGTATCTTCAAAAGTGAGATATTGCTTGGATTTAAAAAATCTTTTTCTAAATGGCGCCCAATAAACATGTAGTAAAAGATGATATGAAATAAAAGATTCGTCACTACTTTTATATATTTATTTCAGGCAAATATTTTTATCTTAAGATAGACATACGCTTATAATAGCAGTTTTCAGATATTATTCTAGGACTTAAATAACATATATTAGAGGGTACCCAACGGTTCTGTTACTAGCACATTATTCTACTTTATATTATTCGTTATATGACTGGCCGTTTTATGCTCTTCATTTTCAATACGACATTTTGAGGTGACTTATGTGAGAAGAAGCTTCCTTCGGAATGAGCACAGTGACTGTGGGTGGGACCAACAACTTCCTTGTGTTGATGACGTGTCAACTTTTGTGGAACTGCAAAGTTTGCGCAAAATGAAGCGACAAAGCGAAACCTTCACAGTATAAAAAGTAAAAAAGTAGAAAAGGTTACAAAAAGGAAAAGGAAACTGCACGATAAAGTTTTTTCTTTTACTTTAAATTGAATTAACTTGAGAGCAGACCCAAAGAGAGGGGGTACGATGCCCTTTACACCGGCGGAAAACTTACGATGATTTATTTGCTTCACATGGCAAAGTTGAGTGTCACTTTTTTCATTCGCTTCTGTCCTCGTGAAAAGCGTTGTAAAAGGAGGTGAAAAGTATGTGGGCCTCAGAAAAAAAGGATGCTGAAATACTGTGATGACCTATGGTTAATAAAACTACTTAAATAAATATATTTGTTTTCAATTTACGCCATTTAATCACGATTAAAATAATTATTAAATACAATAAACTGTCCAGATTGTTATATACAAAAAAGCGGAATATCTTGCCGATATTGGACACAGAAAAAATCTTTTTGAAATCAACATAGAAAATCTCTTATTGGAACATATAAATTTAAATTTAAAATTGTACGTTAACTATTTTAATGGAAACTAACAGCAATTATTAATAATATCACGATAAGGTTTTGCATTTAATAAAATTTCTAAATTTCCAATAATAGTGATAGATTGATGGATTTTATAAGAGATTTCGATTTGTCGTTCGTATTGTCAACATCACATTGAGAAAACGAATTCGATTCCTCGAACAATTAAACTTTATGTTCTTTGACAGATAAGAAACTAACAAGCCTGCACAATTTATAGAGATCTCGTCCCTTAATATACCCTCTCTTCCGTACACCCAGAAAAATTGTTAAGCATACTACAATTTTTTATTAGCAAAATATTGACCATTTTTCTATTAAATTTCAATATTATATATAATCAATATATTTTTTTTCTAGAAGTACATTTATTGACATTTCCATGATCTGGGGATCCAACTCCAACGCTTGGGAGCAATCGTGTATTTTATTTTGTAAGCATCGACTTCTCCACATCTGCTTGTATTGAATGTATCTGCTGAATCTTAAAGGCACTTAATACACATTTCTTTATTCTAAGCCCAGCCAAGAAAATCAACTATTTCAAAGCAGTATTCAGCTTGCACATAAACCCAAAATCGATGACGCAGCAATGATACAATTTTTGGGATGCATTTCATGAAATAACCAAAATTACAAGAAAACAAAGAAATATTGGACGTCATTATTTATTAAACTCACAGCTTCGAGTCAGACGCATTTAGATATAGGAACTGGAAAAAATGTTTGCCAAAGCTGCAGATCAATCTGGACTTTGAGGAACTTTTGCCTCGACAGTTTTACGGCTTATCTGGGAAAACTAATTTGTTAAAATGTTGCCTGGCTTATTTGTCGTCGTTCTCGTTGGGGAACAATTTTGAAGCTGAAGCTGATGCCGAAGACACTGACAAAATCCAAAATGCCAAGCATCCATCATATAGTTGGGCGGACGGACGCAGACTGCCGACGACTTTTGGCGTCTGCATTTTTGGTTGGAAAATAAGTGAGGCGAAATAAATTCCTGCAGCAGGGACGCAGTGTCGCCATCAACTTGACTTGCTCAAGTCGAGTAAACTGCAAGCCAAATGCTTTGTGCGCTTTTTACCGTCGTGTTCTCACAATCTCTTTTTATATACCGGGTAATATTGCTGTTCCAGGGTATATCCTTGTTTTACTTGGGTATACTTGGGTTGAATAAACGGAATAGAAAGCGTTCCCAGCTAATAAAACTATACCATGTGTTGCATTCACAGATTTTTAAAATCACTTCAAAAATAATATATTGGTAGCATTTATAACACTGTACAAGTTGTAAGTTCTTTTCGAGTAAAACGATGAAACCTTTATGTTAAGGTTAATTTAAAGTTTCTGAACTTCACACTTAATATTTTTAAAAGAATCGTTTAAAATATATTCGGATGCAATAATAAATGTGAGCAAAATTTTTTAACTTCCGGGTTCATATCAACCATTAGCTACAGTCCGATCAGAAAAAGATGTACAAAAATAATGATACCAATTTAAGTATTTTATTTTTGAGAACATATTTTACCCACGTAATTAAGTTAATAGATTAAATATAGGTGTAAGGTTTATTAATATTTTATATTTTTATATTTTGTTAATATATTTCATATACAATATTTATAAGGTATCTTAAGTTCGGGGTACTCAACAAAAACGTTTTTACTTTCTGTCAGTTGCTACTTGTTTATGCTTTGTATCCTCGTTAGAGTTTTTTATATATTGTGTGCAAAGCTTATTTGCAGATCCTATCCCTTCGTCCTTTTCTGTTTAATGTCGAAGCAATCGGGCCGTTACATATTAAATTTTTAAGTGGCTTTGGGGTCCTTGAACACCACAACCAAATGCGGTGCGTTAATGGTTTGTGCTACATTGCCCAGGTCAGGTCATGGTGGTTAAAGCCCAATGAGGTGTTGCCATGATTTAGTTGGCTTAGCTTACTTTAACATCCAGTGCCTGTCCTTGTTGTTCTTGCGGTTGCATTTTGCGGTTTAGTAGGCATGCATGGAAAGGAGGGGGATGCATAGAGACATTTACCTTTAAGTACTTACAAATTATAGCCTTTGGTTAATGGCAATTTAACTTAGGAGTCGGTACACAGATTCTCAATACAATAAAATTTTAAATTTCAATTTTTAATTTAACTTTAAATGGAATGTAAAAATATTTTTGAATCTGAAAACGTAAACACATCATATTTAGCCACTTTTCCAAGCAATTTTATATTTGTAATGGCCAAAGCTGAATAATAATTATCATAACTAGCTCTCCGATGAATATTGAAAGTACAAAAGATTTTAATTATTCGTTCGTATTCGCTGACGCACACCACCGAACGAATTATTCATTATATCAGTCAAAGGGCATCCAAACCAGAACCCATTTAATATTTATAAATACAAAACGTATACATTTTGCAAACGTAATCAACTATATATATTGTTTCCACGAGCACGGACCATCAACAAATCTGAAAAGGCAACTTAAAATTTAACAACTTTGACCTTCGGCTTCGGTTATAATAAATTGTGGTAGTCGAGAAAAAGTTTGGCGCTTGTCAGCGAATTATCTATGTGTGCGCTGTTGTGTAACCATGTATTTGAGTTTCCAGTGTGTTTTGAAAAACTTGCAACTGGCCAAAACCCGAAAAAACTTTTCCCTCCTGCAGACATATCACTCTCTGGTGTGTATGTGTGTGTGTGTGCCAGTTTTCCAGTTTTGTTGTAATATATTGTGGTCAGTGGAGAATTCCATCCTTCATCCCGCCATGTCCTTCGCCTGCACGGCCAGAAAAGTTTGCCAACAATGCCACATTAACACATTTGTTGAACGTATAATCAATTTGTAATTTGTAGCCGCAACAAATTCGTGGTATATAAGTCCACAACAAACAGAAACGTTTGGGGGAGAAGAAAAAAGAACGAGGGGAATCTTTCAATCCGGAAAATGCGAAACTTTCATGTCAACAAGAAACTCTCACAGAAAGAGATAATGCTGGTGTAAGATACAGTTGAACTTTATTCATTTGGGACCACGACACAAGAACCCAAAATCTAGTGGAAAACTTTAACCATTTACACTTATGGTAAGTTTTTCAGTATGTTTTAACCCAGAAAAAAAAAACTTAAATATATTTTCAGAATTATTATGAATCACTTAGCTTGGAAGGTTCCTTCAGTTTCGCAAATTCTTTATTTCAACCAGTACTATATTTGTGGAATAAACTTATTTTTATTCACAATTTAGATGAAAAAACAATCTCCAAATACTAAGAAATTTATATTTAAAACTCCATTCCAAAGACCACACATGACAGCAAGAAAATAATATTATTAATTTTCCATCAAGAACTTTTCACCTTCACCCGACAATTTCACAAACTTCATATAAATCACCTCCATCAAATTCAATTCTTTTCAATATTTCAATATGTTGACAACGTCAGACTTTGACAAAGAATAAATATCCGATTCACAGATAACCTGTGACAACTTTACAAACTGATTTTAAAAAAGTTTCATAATTTATATTGCTTTGTATGTCCGTGTGCAGAATTCATCGCACATTCGAGTGTATAAATTTGAACATTTTCGCTTTCACACTTTTTCCGCCCAAAGCGTGTGTTATGCAAATTGAGTGCAGCTGTTATCTCTTCAGCAGCCGCAAAAAAAAAAATAAATATAAATAAAGAAAATAAGAAAAGAGACGGGCGAGAACAGATAATGCTTGATAAATGTGTGTAGTCCCCATATGGAAAACACCCACCTCACCCAAGTCAATGGCCACCAGATGACAATCGGGATGAAGTATCCTCATCCTCCTCACATTTTCTTGACAACATAAAGCGTCTTTTAACAGCCCGGTCCCACTTCACGGGTCCCTCTTTATATGCAAATTTGCGGAAGGGTTAACTTTTGACTGAAGGTCAGTTGGCATTTTGTTCGACTTCTCCTCAGTGTATAATAGATTGTGTATCATTTTTCTCCCATTCCGGGCTGTTCATTTTTAACGACAGAATTGATTGACATTTTGCACCCTCGGGGCAGCTGTATTCAATATTCCGAATAAACCGAAACGGAGATGAGTTTGTGGTGCTAAACCCCTTAAGCCATTTTTAGTTGATTTTGGGGGTTTGTGTGATTTAAGAACAACACTATAGAAAGAGTCGACCTATCAAGAACTATTATCAAAATGAAATGCAGATGGTTAAAGGTAATGAAAAAAATATCACTATGATTTATTTACCTACCGAAATTAAGAAAATTTTTTCAGATATATTATACAATTAAAGTTATGTATTTAAAGGCGAAGGGATTGAAAGATGAGCTACATAAAATCAAAGTCTTTGCCTAGGCTTTTTTTAATAATCCAAGTTAACAGCATTCAACAAAATTCAGTGTACATATCAATTGCTGTGATATTCGGTTCTGGTCCAGTATTCATTTAGCTACGGTCATTTCCTGCCTAAGCCCATAAACCAGGCCGGTAACCTGGAACCTGGCCCAGAACAGAACGGAATAGAAAAGTTCCAACCAAGGGCGAGGTGGACCACCTGTAAGCCGCTTGCCAATCGCTGACAGCCAACGCTTAACGTGAAAATCCCCTAAATCGCTCGGCCTGCAAACGAGTTTCTCCCTGGATCTGGCTATAGCTTTAGCTTTGGCCCTGTGTCCGCATCTGTATCTGTATCTGTATCTGGCTCTGTGTCTGACCGGAACCCAATTGAATCGAACCAGTGGAGTAGAGTCGCTCCTTTGGCGGACTTGAGGCTGCGCTATTTGGCTTCCTGTTGCCATAGACAGAGAGGTAAACAAAAATGTTTTCATGGGGTTTTAAGCTTACTTTACCAGAGAAATCGCTGGGTAGGGGTAGATATCTAACTCTCTCTGGAGTGTCATTAGCCTTCGTGGTTATAAATACTGTCTTTACTGTTATTTGTTGGTCGGCGACTAACCAATTGGTGAGTAATGTGTTTAGCTAGATTTATAGTCGTTGGGGTCCAAGCTACTATATGATTCGATACAATAAAATCATTGAATTGGAGCTGAATTGCAGCATGAGTAGTTAAGGACAGAAAAATTATTATAAAGGTACTTAAAGATGGGTTCGTAAAATAAGTAGTTTGGATAAAAAAAATGAACACTATATTGCAATTTTCTTAAATTTGTCGTATTTATAAACTCTGCATGTCTCCTTAAATTTATAATTAATATCAACATATGCATCACAATATTCTCTTATTTCTCCCCATCGTTTGAGCCACAGTGATTAAATAATTCCAGCTCATAGCTGAAGGAAATGTTTTCGTAAATAGGACCGAAAAAGCGAGTATCTAATTACACGCAACTTTTCGTTGAGCGCCGAAATGGAAATCGGTAAATGAAAATTGTGAAACGGCTAAAACGAAATGAAATCATCAACAAAAGCATAATTCAATTTTACGCCCCGTTGAACCCACTAATGAATTATCACACAGAGTTCGATAGGACATGGCCATGGATTTATACAAGTTTATATGTGCAGATGTAGATGTTTAGTTGGGCCATGGAAATCGCAAATAGTTTTTTCTGTTTTTATTCCATTTCCATTACATTTCATTGCATTTTGGATTTCGTTTCTGTGCTCGTAATTCTATATGCAGTTTAGCCCTATTCGATGATCCTATGCCATTTTCCCTCCTATTTTGATTTTGTTATTTTTGGGTCTCTCCATTTTCCATTCACTTAATGAGCAATTCGATGCCAGTCTGCCAAAATATTTTGCAAATTCGTTGAACTCGACGAAAAAGTCTTGTCAATTTTCAAGGTGAGCAAAAGTAATACAAAACATCATATGTTTCGCAGTCCTTATTTGGCAATATATAGCCCTAAACACCCTAAACTTTTTAAAATCATTTAAATAATATTCAAATCATTAACTTTCTGGAAATATTTTTTTAGTTTACATTTAGCTTTAGTTGTGAGTAAAAACAGTCAGCTTGTAATTTTAAACACATTTTTACAATTTTCATATTCCAAACAACTTTCCAAATTGTATATGCTTTTTAAAGGATAGAACAGAGAGCCCAAAAAGGCCGCAAAAAGTTATAAAAAAGTAATTGAAGTTGGAAACAATTTTAGGTATGGGTTCCTAGCTATAACTTTACAGACGAGAAACAAATAATAAGAAAATTATAAAAACTTAGAAGACACGTGTGTTAAAGAAAAATTATAAAAAAAATGATTACTGAACCCTGTACCTTGCAGACTTTTTAACAGGTGTTATGAAATTGCTAAATTATTGTTAGCTAATTCAAAAGTATTATTATTCAACAAGTTATTGCGTTTTAAAAAAATGACCCTTTTTATTCTTTATTACCTATATTACTGAAACCCTTCTAGGTCCACCTAAAACGAAGCTATTTTAAAGCTTACTCGTCTCTAGTGGCCCAAACAATTTTTAACGCAACATTTAACCAACGGATGTGCCCACCACACCATCAACTCAATGCCTCTACAACCCAAAAAAAAGGCCTACAAGGTCAATTGGGTAAGGGATGAAAAAAGGGTAACCGAAAAGGCCAGAAGGCAGCTTTGATGTTACTGCCGCAAATTAGCTAGAAATCTTTTGCCTACAGGTTACCATTCCCCCTCTCCCATTCTTACCACTTACCACTTTTACTACCCAGAATATTTTTGCCTTCAGTTTGTCCGATTATTTTTACCTACACCGGTGCGTTACAAATAGAAATTTGCCAAGAAAATAATTTAACTTCAATTGAGTGCGAGCATGTGCAGAATTTCAAGTATAGTACGTATAACCGGCTGTACATATAGCAAAAGCCAAACCTACATAAAATAAAATACAAAGTTTTTGATTCTCCGACTTTGGCCGAGTCCATGCTTAAGTTAAAGCGGATTCCCAGTTTGCCACCCCACACTCCACATTTCTGCTCCTGGAATCGGGGAAGAGAAGCAGCACATTTTTGCTGCATCAATAGTTCAAATACTATTTTATGCTTAGTTGATTATTGACTGCAAGTGGAAATTTACTTTTGCTTCATCGAGAAAGGACGAGGAAGACAGAGGACTCTTTTTCGGGTTTAGTCTGGCAGAACGTTAAAAATTGGCAGACGAGAGAGTCTTGTTTGTTTTTCAGCTTACACGGAAATTGTGTTTTTGCCCAAACCAGCCCGAAAACAAAAATATGAGAAAGTCTGACAAAACTTGAAAATAAATTGTGAGTGTCCTAACTTATACTGTGCTTTGTCGAATACACAGTTTCGGTGCATTCTATTCATATTTTTAGCTTTGTATTTCTCTGAGTTTCTATAGTTAGTCCTTCAACAACTTGATGCCATTCTTAACTCATTTTATAGAACTTACTATTTTAATGTGTGGGATAATACACTTTTTTTAATTCCAAAAAACATCTTGGTAAAGAAATGGGTAGCTACCATAAATTTGATTCGATCCTGAAATCGTTTTTTCCATCTCACAATGCGAACGCAACTTTGCTGCCGTCAAGTGCACCACTAAAGTATCCTGTACTTTTGTGGCCAGTGTGCATTGCTCTTTCGTAGCCTTTCTTTTCAGGCCGATTCCATTCCGTCCCTAACCAACCCACACTTCAAACTTTCGCTTTCAATGCGCTCTTCATGGAAATGCCGCTGCCGTACAATCTGGGTTAACGAAGGTTCCTTAGAAAGCCGGTTTTGTGGGTCGCGAAAATACAGAATATGGACTGGATGCCCTTCACTGCTTCACTTTTTAAGTCCATATTAGCTTAGTTTCTAAGAGACGGGAAACTCGTATTTTTTCTCCAAGAAAAATTCTTGTATTTAAGTTACAATATTCCCGGAATATGTTATTAAATCATAAGACTAAGTAATGTAAAAAAGAATGTAGTTTACTATCAAGAGGTTAAGAAAAATGTATTAATGAGTTCTGAGGTCATATGAAACTTGACCCGACTTTTGATTAAGAATATATGTATATATTCGCTAGAATGCAAAATGTGTTTGCTTTCAAGCCGATAAGACCCACATCACAAACTTCTGAGAAGAGATAAGGCTTTGAGCGGTATAAAGGCGCTTTTGACTCGATGCAAGTCAATCAGAATTTTGAGTTTTCAGTACACCATGTCACTCTACTGGAAATTGGCTGTACTTCTTGTGAGCTGTGTTCTTTTTGGTACCAGTCATGCTGGAGGATCTTGTGGACCAAACAGGACACATGCCTGTGTACCCACCCAATTTTGTTCCGATGGTCGCAGTGTAGTAACAAACTCAGCTGCCTACTTTAATAAGCAGTGTTTTTCATTTGAGACTTGCTGTGATGTCAATAAGGTAAGTTCTTAGTAAATTGATTTTATAAGATGTCACCCTTTTAAAATGTTTGTTAATGCAGATCGTTTTTGGAAAGCGTTTTAGTGGAGGACAATTTGTGGCAGGTCCATACGAACAAGGTGGTATAACCAGTGAGCCACCCAATAATACAGGTGGAAAAATGTTTACAACAAACAGTCAGATACCCGGTAAAACAGGTGGTAAAGTTTCTACAACAAACAGCCATACTCCCAATAATTCAGTTGGAAAGACATTTACAAATACAAATAATCATGGTCCCAGTAATTCAGATGGAAAAACTGTTGCACACAGTACAAATAACATCGGAAAGACTAATACGCATTATAATGTAGGACAAACTGGATCAAATAATGGTCATTTTCACAGTAATTCGGAAAAAACTTTTAGAGGAAATCCCTCTACGACTAACTTCCAAAATAATTATAATCAAAATCATCATATTCAAAATCATAGTCGTAATCCCGGCCCTAACTTTAGTAGCAATGGTGGAGCTTATATTGCAGGAAAAACTCTGCCAAATTACAATACAGTAAAAAAGGCGGCACCTTCTAATATTAGTCCTAATAACTCAGAGGAATACATTCAAACCGAAAGCAATCGTGGTGGTTTTGAACCTTTAGTAACAAATTTTAGGGTGCAGTAACAAAAATTCCAACTCAATCTGTGCCATCTCACCTTCAAAATAAAATATTAAATACAAAAATAAATACCAAATTAAATATTGTGTATTGTTATGGTATAAATTCGTTACTCGGATAAATAAAGCCAGCTTTGGCTAACAAAAATTAATCAACGCTTAAAGAAGTGGGAGAAATCTTAAACTTGATTGGAGAAAGTGGAGAAAAGGTCTAGAACAGTAGGAGAAACAAAGAGACAGATGGAGAGAAGGGACAGCTAGACCGCTGCAGCTGTCACCATTGACAGGAAGTCAAAAGTTGGCATCCCCCGAAAGCGGAACTGAAACTGACAGCAACAAAGACACTCACACAGACACCGCAAGGCCAGCCGAAAAGAAAATCGGGGCATACCAAAAAAATAAAGGACAAGTATCCTTAAAAAAGAAAAAATTTGATTTCCACAGACAACTAAAATATTTTTTACCCCATCCTCCGCATCCATCGAACCTACGCCGCCTGCTGTAACCAAAAGAAATCAAATTTTAATATAAAAAGGCAAAAAGAAAAAAAGGAAATAGGGGAAAGAAAATAAAAGGACCTTCCGAGTGCGTTTTCCAGCTGTTTCCCTTCGACGAGAATTTGTCCTTGCTTCTTCTCAGATTTTTTCCGTCTCATTCTAAGCTTGTTTGCATGTGTTTCTCTGTCTGTTTGTGGTTCGTCCTTCCTTTGTTTTTATACCCTTGCAGAGGGTATATTGATTTCAGTCAGAAGTTTGCAACGCAGTGAAGGAGACGTTTCCGACCCCATAAAGTATATATATTCTTGATCAGCATGACTAGACGAGTCGATCTAGCCATGTCCGTCTGTCCGTCTGTCCGTCTGTCCGTCTGTCCGTCTGTCCGTCTGTCCGTCTGTCCGTCTGTCCGTCTGTCCGTCTGTCCGTCCGTTTCTACGCAAACTAGTCTCTCAGTTTTAAAGCTATCGGGCTGAAACTTTCCCAAAAGTCTTATATCTTTTGCAGGTAGTATATAAGTCGGAACCAGCCGGATCGGACAACTATATCTTATAGCTCCCATAGGAATAATCGGACAAAAAAATTAAAAAAAATTATATCTTTGGTGTTTTTTAGCCTATAACCTACAAAGCTTGGAAATAACATTTTTTAATTAGTTTTGAATTTTGAATTAAATTTAATCGAAATCGGACGACTATATCATATAGCTGCCATAGGAACGATCGGAAAATTTGTGTAAAAATAATATGAAACAAATTATAGCTTCGGTGTTTTTCAACATATAACCTCCAACGCTTGGAAATAACATTTTTTAGTTAGTTCTGAATTTCGAAATTAATTTTATCAAAATCGGACGACTGTAACACATAGCTGCCATAAGAACGATCGGAAAATTGGTTGGAAAATAATCTGAAACAAATTATAGCTTCGGTGTTTTTTGACATATTATCTTATACTATTGGGAATATCATATTTTAATTAGTTCTGAATTTCGAATTTAATTTTATCAAAGTCGGACGACTATATCATATAGCTGCCATAGGAACGATCGGAAAATTGGTAGGAAAATAATATAAAACCAATTATTGCTTCGGTGTTTTTTGACATATTATCTTGTACTATTGGGAATATCATTTTTTGTGTTTTTAAATTTAATAATTTAAGCTGCAAGGGTATATAAGCTTCGGCTTGCCGAAGCTAACTTCCTTTCTTGTTATTATTGTTTTCAACAGGAAATTCGTTTCCCTTGTTGTTTTATTTTCTCCGTATTTTGGTTACAAGTTTTTCTCCATCAATTTCTTTTTCTGTCTGCGGCTGATTGGGAAAATCGCCTGACCTAAAGAGGTAAATCCTTTAGAAAGCCTTTAAACTTAATGCATGGGCTTACCTTAATTAAAATAATGTAAACTATGCTTAAATTTCGAGCTTTAAGCTTCTTCCAAATCCTTTTAAAATCCTACAAATTTCTACCTTGAAAACAACTTATTTTTAAGACTGATTTAAGGAGAGAAAAAGCAAAATAAATATGTAAAACATATATTAAACTCTTAAGAACGTTTTCATAATCCTCTTTTAATCTTAAAAATTACACAAAATCATTTTATTTACAAGTCAGCCTTACACTCAATTAAATCAACTTATTTTTGGTCAAATTATTTTACATAATGCCGAAAGGCGGAAAAAAGAGAAAGCTGCAGTATCTCAAGCTCATTAATTTAACTTACCGAAAAAGGAAGAAAGTGGGTGTGGTGGAGAAATTCGGTACAAACAATACTGAGATAGAAGACCGGGAAACTTGATGGGCGGCCAGGTAAGAGGAGGGAGAACAAAGCAGCACCAAAAAAAAAGTAGCACGGAAGCGGATTTTCATTCAAGGTAAAAGCAATCAATCAATATTCATGAAATCAGATTTAATTTTAAGCGCATTTAAGTTGCCAGCCAAAAGGAGGAGGATGCCTTCCCCATCTCGGCCCACAATTTTCTCCTTGGTAATGATTCAGCATGAAATTTTTGGGTGACTGAAGAAGGGCGAAAAACAACACAGCTCAGCAGCAACAAAGAAAATCAGTAAAATGAAACGATGTCGACGTCAAAGCGAATGAAACTAAAGATGAGAGCCAAGAGAGAAATTTCGGACGAACATCATTAGAAAGTTGCTGGATTTTGGTCGGAGTCGGGTGGCTATATCCATCCGACCTTGCTAATTGTATGACAACAGAGGGCGGACAAGAGTCACCCACCTGGCCATAGAAATCTCTTACTTGCCATTCGCTCCTCGAGTAGCTCCGCGCATAAAACTAAGCTGCCAATTCAATTTCGTAATCAGAGTGGCATGAAAAATTAAATAAAACATGCAAATAAAATTATTACGCATAATTTGTGCGCCCAGAAGGGGGGAGATGAAGCGCTCTCGGCTGATGTGGGTAGGCAATGCGATTTTCCCGTGAGTTTTCCCGGTGCGGAGGAAATGATTTTATTTCTGCTGGGTTCCTGAGTGATTGGCGGTTTGGGGTTCCCTTTTGCAAGGCTATTTATTTCTATGGGTGACATTCTATCTTTAAATTCAGCTGGCAACTTTTTGATTGGATAATTATAAACACCATTTGATTTTAAATTTATAACCGATTTATACATATATTTTTTTTATTATTTAATTTAAATTGAAATTCATAGCCTTAATATTTTTAAAATGATGTGAACTATTCTTGCGGATAATTTATAATACTCTAAAAAAGAATTTTTATTTATTATAATAAATAGTCTAAAATTCTTATTTTCAATTTAGGAAATAGTATACTAAGATTAAAAAGGTTAAAAACTATTACATAAGATTTTTATTCAAATAAACTAAATACGACTTCTATTTAAATCACTTCTGTAGATAAACAAACAAGGGCAAGAGCTAATGAAGTCCCTAATTAAGTTGTTTGTAAATATATTTCCTACATATATAGTCGTATGCTAAAACAAGTGTGATGCTTGTGTGGTAAGGCCTTGGTTGTTGAGGCCAAAACCATTAGCAGTATGTCGGGAAATGAAACTAAAGTTTGGGAGTAATGAGATCGTAACAGAACAGATTTAACTGAGTCTAATCTAATATGTGCATCTGTGAATGAGGTTGGTAGCCGGGGCGTAAACCTTTCGTACCGCCTCATTTTTCACAAAACATTCTGCCGTCGCTGACCTTTTTTCTGGTCTATATACTTCCATTTTTCATTCATTTCCCCCTGTTAATCGACCGTTTTATCTCTACCAGAGATTTGTAAATTTGTGAAGCATTTTTTAATGTGCTTAATTTTACTTCAGCTTGTTTCAATGGATTGGTTGCCTCCCCTGTTTTGTGCAGAACATGTGTTGCTGGCTAAACTTTTTCATTGTTGCCGTACATCACACAAGCGGCTTTATTGGTCAGCAGGGGTTAAAGTAGCCGAGTTAGTTTGTCAGCCTTGGCATTAAACCCAGGCCATACTCCCCATCGTTCGCCTCATTTCCATCTGCCAGGGCTGCCGCGCCGCGGGTTATTTGTTGGGTTCAAAGTTCGGGTCTAGTCTGGTCGCCCTGGGATATGGGGATTGGAATTGCGGGTCCGAATCCGGGTCTGTGGGTCTCCGAGTGGACACACCCCTGGATGTCGCCCCCGTTTTTTGCTTTCTAAACCATTTTTCGCTTATTTAGTGCTCTAATGGGGCATAAGTGTGATTTGGCAAGTGTTTAATGAGCTTTTCACTTTTTTCCTAGTCGCTTGAATTATTTTACTTCCATGCTGCGCTAGGAACATTATTTATTTGGAGGTGACTAAAAGTTGGTGTGACAAGGGAAGGGACCTAGATATTCGTGTTCTTCTACATCAGGTAACCCAAGTGATGTTCAAATATTTATGTTTTTTGTAGTGGAATACTTTATGAAAGTGTGGAAACCATTAAAATGTATTTTAAAATGCAAGGATATATGGTCTCAAATTTGAGAGTAAATGCTGAGTGTTTTAGTATTATAAAGAGAATGGTTTTTTTAACTTACCCAAATTATAAAATAGAATTAGTAAAAATACAATCTTATCACATTTGCTTTAATGCTTTTATAAATTACTACTTAGCTTAAAGATAAAATTCCTAAAAAGATATATACATTTAATAAAACCATAAAATTAAAAAAAAATTATTTTCTTGTTTCTTGATGAATTCGTTTTCTTAAATATGCAGAACGCAAACAATTAATCGAACAATAAATCCTTAACTTCCTTTAATTCCAATTAAAGTTGAAAGTACATGTAGGTTTACAGCCCATAATAACTCCCAAAAATAATTGCATAAAAATCAGAGTTTCTATCGAATTTCGGCAATCTTTTTGGCCAACTCATTGCGAACAGTCTGAGCCACGACCCACTTGGTCGTATTCGTATCTACTTGGCCCAAAGTGCTGCTGCGTGTCCAGAGCACAAAGCAGCCCGCAACCTATCACAACATTTACTGGAGTAGAAGGATGTAACTCGGCTCGAGTCCTGACGCGACTTGGAATCGGGAATTGAGAACCGAGAATCGGGCTTTGGGCTTTGGGCATGGGCTGTTACCAGAACAGCCGTTGTAGGTCAGTGGGAAAAATACGGCTAGGAGAGCGGTTCCTTAAAAGAGAAGAGCATAATCAAAACAGAGAGAGAGAGAGACACTCCAGAACAATTTCAGAGACATGGAGCTTTCAAGACTATTTCGAAGTCGAATAGGAAATATCCCTCAAAACCGGGAATTGGTCCCAAAGCAATGCAAACACTGGGAAATGTTAATGTTATGATATGTTAAATGATAACTACAAAGCTGGGATAAAAATAACTAATCCCAAACCTTATAAAAAAAAACAAAATATGTGGGTACAAATATTAAAAACTATATTCTAACAATTACCAAATGATTAGTTTTGTTGTTGAACATTTAATGGAGTTTTTTTATACTTTTATGACCCATTAGGCTTAATACAACTTTATAGAGTTTATTGTTAACACTTTGTTTACATTTGGTAAACCCGCATTATATTCTACCTCTGTAAGTGGGATTTCCTTTCTTTTTAAATTTGTTATGTGCCTATAAATTAATGTCCTTAATTTCTTGAAAGTATTGAGTACCTGTACTTTGAAGTGATTATGTGAAGAGCTTTGTTATCGAGTTTGTTTTGCCTTTGATTTATTTACATGTGCTTGTTGTGCCTAATGAATTACACTCTATGCAATGCTCAATGCTAATTACAAATGCAATCGTAAAAAAAGTATATTTAACAAGAAAGGAAGTTAGCTTCGGCAAGCCGAAGCTTATATACCCTTGCAGCTTAAATTATTAAATTTAAAAACACAAAAAATGATATTCCCAATAGTACAAGATAATATGTCAAAAAACACCGAAGCAATAATTGGTTTTATATTATTTTCCTACCAATTTTCCGATCGTTCCTATGGCAGCTATATGATATAGTCGTCCGATTTTGATAAAATTAAATTCGAAATTCAGAACTAATTAAAATATGATATTCCCAATAGTATAAGATAATATGTCAAAAAACACCGAAGCTATAATTTGTTTCAGATTATTTTCCAACCAATTTTCCGATCGTTCTTATGGCAGCTATGTGTTACAGTCGTCCGATTTTGATAAAATTAATTTCGAAATTCAGAACTAACTAAAAAATGTTATTTCCAAGCGTTGGAGGTTATATGTTGAAAAACACCGAAGCTATAATTTGTTTCATATTATTTTTCCACAAATTTTCCGATCGTTCCTATGGCAGCTATATGATATAGTCGTCCGATTTCGATTAAATTTAATTCAAAATTCAAAACTAATTAAAAAATGTTATTTCCAAGCTTAGTAGGTTATAGGCTAAAAAACACCAAAGATATAATTTTTTTTAATTTTTTTGTCCGATTATTCCTATGGGAGCTATAAGATATAGTTGTCCGATCCGGCTGGTTCCGACTTATATACTACCTGCAAAAGATATAAGACTTTTGGGAAAGTTTCAGCCCGATAGCTTTAAAACTGAGAGACTAGTTTGCGTAGAAACGGACGGACAGACGGACAGACGGACAGACGGACAGACGGACAGACGGACAGACGGACAGACGGACAGACGGACAGACGGACAGACGGACAGACGGACAGACGGACATGGCTAGATCGACTCGTCTAGTCATGCTGATCAAGAATATATATACTTTATGGGGTCGGAAACGTCTCCTTCACTGCGTTGCAAACTTCTGACTGAAATCAATATACCCTCTGCAAGGGTATAAAAAATGGGTTTTTTTCTTGACTCTGTGACGTACGACTGATTGAAGTGCTTCTTCACCAATCAGCAAAGCAAATCTCGATCTTTGAGAAATTCCATCTGATTTCAACGTTGGCATGCAGTTGTGGAAGGTCTGCGCCGTAACTCTATACCTTACATACGAACACGCTAATATTTGCACTAATTTGATTAAAAGCATTTTAATGGCTTGAAGACTCGGCTGCCTCGCAGGTAAATGCTCGCACATTCATTTTGTTTGGGTTGAAGGCGAAATCTCTCCGGAAGTTTAGACTGCTGCAGCGGAAGTACACACACACCCCCTAACACAGTGAAGCCTCCGCCCAGTGCCCAACCATCCAGCCATACCCCCATCAAAATGGCCGCCCATTTAACGCATGTGTTTGCACGCCACAACTTTCCAATCCCCCAAAGTCGAAGAAAGAAGCCCCGGCCTGAGAATACGCCAAGGAATTTTCGGGGAACGATGCTTTACGGCAGCCGGAATGGTAAAGATGGGAAACCCATACCCAAAACTCAACTCCAAGGAATTTTCGCCCGTCTTTTCTGGCTTCTAACGTTTTTTTTTCCACCCTCCCCTTCCCCTTTCTTCTACTTGGGTTTTTCCGCCATTTCAGCAGAAAACTCAACCAACTCGCACAACGAAAAGGCTAAAAGTTCAAATGCAGCAGCAGCAGCTCTGCCATTTCACCTGACTGCAAGAAAGTTTTTCATTTGATTTTTCACTTCCCATCCGTTACCTTGGTTAGGGTTTGAGTTTTGGGGAGTGAAAAACATTTTTCTGGTATTTTGGATTGCCTGCGGGCCGCCTCGCCTCTTCGCCTGCTTATCGTTTTAGCCAAATGTTCGAACTGTTCGCATTGGATTACATGCGGATTTGTCCATGTCGTCTACGTTATTTCGCCGGTCAGTTAAACCACTTTTTCTTCTCTTTGGTACTAGTATCGCCTCCCAATTGGATCGTTCTCATTAGGGGATGGCAGTTGGATAATACCCCACTGCGGGAGTCCGTCATACTTTATTTGTTTTTCGAGCTAAGCGCAGAAGTTCAGCCATCAACCAAAACTTCAACTGCAGCGCAAAGTCAAATTTCTGTTCTGACCAGACCCAAGACCCAGTAAGTGGCGTCAAACTTTCAAAACTGAGCGTCCTGGCACTTTTGCATATTTCCACCGAGGAATACGGAAGGGAAGTGGAGGTGCCGAAATGGTTGGTTAGGCAAAGATCGTTAGGCAAGTATGACAGCTATATCGAAAAATAAATACTCTGGAAAAGATTGGAAATTTGCAAAACCAAAGTCGAATACTTGAGCTACAAAGTCGGAACTGCAGTCACAACAAATAAATCTAAATTAACTTAAATGTAATGATTATAACCTTTGAATGTTGTTTTTAAAAAATGTTTAAAAAAAAGAATAATAAAGAGTTTAATAATAAACGAACATTAGCTTAGAAAGATTATTTTTTTGGATTCATAAATAAATCGTGTGTAAGACAAAGCAATTAAAACATACCGATTTTGTAATACTATTGACTTTGGCCATGACTTTGTATTTGGAATTCATATTTGGTTTAAATTTACTAACTACTAATTAAATAAGTTCAAATTCTTTTTTTAACAATAATATATTCCATTTAATAAATAAGTTTTAAAAGGTAACCCAAAGGTTTGTCAGGACTGAAAGCCTCTTGTTTGAGATGCCGGACAATGGGCGACCTCATTGCCGGCCACGACTCTACCCCTTTATATTTATTTCCTCAGACATCGTTTATCAGAGGTCTGGTGGTGTCTTCGCTCGGCTGCATCTTTCTTTTAAACACTTACTTAAGTGGAAATTTATGTTGTTTTTCTAACCGTTCTTGGGAGCTGCCAGGCTATTGGTGCGCAAATGTTGCATTTGATATGTGCCAGACAAGGGACCCAAGCCCAAAGTCCAAGTCCTGGCCATTTGTTGTTGCACCCGATTCACACCCACTCCCACACCCACATCCATACACCCACACCCACACGCAGATAAAGAATTAAGTATCTGTGTGAACGTAAAGACAAGTTGGCAAAGTTAAAGTTTTGCTTTAACAAGATAACACGAACCAGCATGAAAAACTGTGGGCAGAACTTTTTCCACGCTAGTTGGATAGAACCACTAAGAAATGCAGGAGAAAAATAGTTTGTTTTAAAGAAATATTCAAAGTTAAATACATGATTTAAATAATAGAATAATTTATGCTAGCTATAGACAGTTGATCAGCACTTTCGGTTCGTAATGAACTTCCGAATGAAAAACACCGAATTCCACTTACGCTACGCTGGATTCCTTTTTCACAGGTCGTTCGTCAGGTATTTAAAATAAAATAAAACACTATCCTAACTCATTGAAAATAAAAGTTAAAAAAAAAAAAACCGTCAGTAAGCTGACAGTCATCAGACAATGCTCCAAAAGTTACCCTCTTTGGCGGCAGAAACAACTACAGAAACAAAAACATCGTCATCAGCAGCGGCTGGAAAACTCCTAAAAACGAATCGCGAAACAAAAAGCAAACAGCCGAAAAAAATCACAAAACTTCACACAAAAAGCACTCAAAATATTGTTGATTATGCCAGCACAGACAGAGGGGCATACTCAAAAAAAAACACGGGACTTTTCCGATTTTCAAATTCGATTGAAACCCTTTTTGAAAAAAACACATAAAGTTTCTTTTTTTTTAATTTTTTTTTTTTTATTTAAATAGTACATTTTTAACAAAGGAAAGTTGTTGAAAAATTATAAATTTAAAAAAAAATAATATAATAATTTTTGAATTATAATTAGCTTAAGTTCCACAATATTTTAAAAATAATATTTAGGGACAAGAACATATTTTGTAAAATAATAACATATTATCCCCATTTTAAAGATCCCATTCTCCTCCCTTTGTTTTTAAATTTTAAGAGGAGTTTTGAAAATTCGAAACCGTCGTGATAGACACATTTCAGTCGTCATATGACTCTATTACCGCTCCATTTTTAATAATAATAACTATTATATTATTACCATTTTAATGATCTCATTTTCCTCTTTTTATTTTTACAGTTTAAGAGGAGTTTTATAATTTCGGAACCGTCCTGATAGACACATTTCCGCGTGCAAGGAACAACAACAGCAAAACGGTCGCAATGAACGTCGTCATATGGCTCTATTCCCGCCCCTTTTTTTAGCCCCATGCGATGCCCCTGCAAACATAAAAACAGAACTGAAAAGCACGGCCGTAATGTTTTTTCGACGTCCGCTCACTGGGTACTTTTTTTTCACTTGTTTTTGAGTGTCTTCGGTGTTTAGTTTTGGGTCATTGCGCATTGGTATTGTTTTGCCAGGGAAAAGGGGCATCGGCTGCATATTTGTTCTGCCGCCTTCGCCCCCAAAAACTCAACGTAGTTAAGGGGCGTTAGTACTCACAGTGCGATACTGTGCAGGATCTCGTTATCCATTGAAAACTTTGCCTCTATGCGAATTGTGTTTGCATTTCTTTTTGGGAACTCTCCGTTTTCAAGGGGATACTCTTTCTAAGCTATGACAAGTCCGAACAGATTAGAGGAATGGTTAGCATAAAATTAAAGCATGAACATAAGGCAATACCCATAAATTTTAATAGATGTAGGGTTTCCTGGGGCTAGAAGATTATAGATAGATCTATAAATAGATATAGATATATCTTCATAGATATTAACAAAGTTCTAGATATTAAATAGATCTATAGATAAATATAGATATAAATTTATAGATATTAAAAAGTAATTAAAACATCTTTGAGATTTTAATATAAAATATATATAGTTAAAATGCAGACTATGTACTATATATTTATTTTAAGCGTATTTATAGCTTTAAAATGGCATTACAACTTTGTTAGGCCTATTAGTTATTTCCAGCAATATTTAAAAAATATTTATATATTATATCTTTGGTTTTAAAAAAATAATAATAGTTTCTATGTATATCCTAGAGTATTTAAAATTTCTTAAGGTAAATGCAAACATGTCCTTTTGGGCACTTTTCCAAATAACAGTAATTGCTGCCATCATGTTTTGTAATGTGTGTGGGTGTGGGTGAGTGGGCTTGTGAATCTTTGCTTGTGTGAGTACACCTAAGTATGAATGTGTTTGTGTGGTGCTCCTTGAATTGAATTTCACCGAATGCCGATAATTGTTGTTGACTTTGCCTCGTCGCTATCACCTCCTGAGAACCCTAAAACCGACTCCATATCAGCCCCATTCACACCTGCTGGCAAATTCACTAATCACCGACGAACTTGATAAGCTTAAAACTATATTTAAGCCTTTTGTTTGGGCGGACTCTTTAATTAAAGCGGAAGTTGAGAAAGCTTTTTAAAGTTTCGGACCCGTCAACTTAGTTTAAAACGCAACTTGGCTCTTAATGACTTTGACTTTTAATTTCATTAAGCTCATCTAAAAAGTCAGCTCTTTATTTTGCACCTTGCGACCCCTCAAACTTTCTTTTATTGCAATAATGTTATGAAATGCATTTCAGTTGAAGTTACTTAAAGTTAGCCATTTGATACAAAATTATTTTCCAGTGGTATAAAACATATACGAATAACTTAACTTATTTCAAACTTAAAAGGTAACAACAAATCCAATTAAATTCACATTTGGGCATTTTTTAATTAGATGCATAAATTAAAAATCTCCCTACAGCTCTAATTAAATGCGGCAATGCTTAAAAGAAAGTACTCTTTTCCCCTTTCTCCTGGCACTCAATCACTTTCGCTTAATCAGCGGCCTGTTTTGGGGACCAGGTAAACAAAACTCCGCCGAAAAGCCAGCTTTTACAGACTCGAAACAGGGTGGCAAAGGGCAAAAACAGAAGCTGATTGCTTAATAATATTTTGTGATGATGTGAATTTACTTTTATTTCTCATTTGGGAAAAAAACATGGAGCTCCAACTGGTTCCCAAAAGACTCCTTCTCGTTCCACACCCATATTCATTGGCTTTTGGATTCAAATCAGCTTAGAGACCCCAAACAGGTGACAAACATTTTTTGTGTGTGTTTTTTTGTACCTGTCGTGTGAAGAATGCTTCATGGCAGAGCATTTGTAAATATTCATGTTGGCATTGGGTTGGTGTATTTTCCCTTTTGTTTTCTTACGTGTTGAATTGGTTTCTCTGTTTCCGGTTTTTGGGGTTGAACTTTTCGACCCCAGTTCCATTTTTCTTATGTGTTTTTTTCCTGTGGCATTTGTTTGCCTCAGCGATAAAAATGTAAATTTATGAAGTTTTAATCAATTTGGGGAATTCTCGCTTTCTTTGCCCTGCTTGCCCCTCTTTTTTTGCGCTTTGTTTTTGCCATTTGTTTGTTGGCCCCAAAAGGCAAACACAGACAGCAGACAATAACGAAAAAAATTTCGTTTTTGCGAAACATTTAAAACATATTCCCCAGTTTTTTCCCCCTTGGCTCTACCTTTTTTATATATTTTCTTTGGTGACGCACAATAAAGACCCTAATAAAATTTTAATTTAGTGTTATTTGTCACCAGAGGGCGAGTAGGCATATAAACCGGAAAGATAATGCAGATGAATGTTTTACACTTTGTAGGTCTCTATCTCCTTAGAATTGGGTGTTAGGTTGTAAAAGTTCTTTGGTCTGAGGTGAGAATAGAATTTGGTAATATTTTAGTTTGCCCAGCCAATTTATAATATTCCATTGGAACTAATTGACACGGCGCAGGAAAACACATAAATTTGAAGCCACCTAAGGTAATGTTTATTATTTAATTACCATAAACCAAATGCAGCAATATCCAGCCGGCTCTCGTACAAATTGATTGTTTATTGCCAGCACACATTAGCAGGGGCAATCAAATTCGCAGTTATTGTATTTCGGCATTGTCACACGCTGCGTATACGCAATGTGGCATGGCATTCCAAAGGCAACTCGAAAGCCACCACAAATAATGCCCAAACAGGCGGTGGGTGGGCTGTAGTTATGAAACAAGACCGCAGGCCAAGGCGAATTATGAAAAGGGGGTGGTGGTGGGCTATACCCTAAGGGGCGGTGGTGTCCTGCAGGGTGGCAAGCAGGAAAAGCGGAAAAGCGAGACTGTGACAACTGCGGCAACGGTAATTGCCAATGTCCACTGTCCTCGAGAGCAGCAGCACAATCCTGTCGACCATTTGGAACGCGTTGCCTTTCTCCTTTATTTATGTTCTTTATGGACGCCGGGAATCGTGGGGCGTTGGAATGGCCGCGTGGGAGGCACTAGGTGCCGACTACATTACCCCGAACATAATTTTAATGTGCGTAGTAAGCGGTGGCAGCGGAGAGATCCAACTAAACAACAAACATAAAACCAGCAAGTGGAAATCTATGCACTGCAGAATGCCCTAAAAAGGATTAATCTCGACATAAATGTTTTTAAAATATTAAGAAATATAAATATATATAATCATAGTAAAATAAATGTTTTTAAAATATATATATATATATATATATATATTATAATAATAACATATAAATTATATTTTAAGTATATCAATATTTAAATATTATTACGATTATCAATATTACAAAAAAATATATTATAATTATTAAACACATTCAGTATTTTCCTAATTTATTTTTTTTCGTATATAATGCAAATATTAAAACTTTATTTATGCAAAGAACTACATTGTTAATTTATAGTTAAATCTTTATGACAATAATAAAGTATTTTCTACCCACTTTAAATTTTATTACTTGTATACTAAAATATAAATAATATTTTAAAAAATAAAAATATATAAATATTAAAACTATTATTAACACAAACAAAATTATTTTATATTTATTAAATATTTTCAGTATTTCTAAAATTAATTTTATCTAGACTCAGTATAATACAAATATTAAAACTTTATGCAAATAGCTACATAGTTCATTTATTGCCAAATTTCTTTAAGAGCAATAATAAAATATTTTGTACCTACTTCAAATTTGTAAACTAGTTTGTATGACCAAAAATCACCATAAGCTCCAGAAATATCACAAATTTTGACCAAATACAAGCCCAATAGCCAGTGCAAAGGCAGAGAATCCAAGTACTGGTCGCCGTTGTCACTTTTTAGTTAGTAGTTGTTATTTATGTGCCATTAGTGAGTGCCTAAAACGCGGCACTCCTTTTCTCTCTCGTCTCGATTTATGCCCTCCGACCAGCACGGCGAAAATGGTTCATAAATTTCCCGGCCGAGCGCCGAAAAGTATGCAACTGGTTTCAATATTTCGCATGCTCGTATTATCAGTGGCAATCATTTATACCTTTCAGTCTTCTTCCTTTTCGAGTGTTTTTTTCCCATTTCACTGTCGGGTTCGCGTCGTGGGCCTGTTTTATCGGCGTTTGTTTTACTTCCGACGTCGGAACCAGAAACGGAAATTTCTCATTTCAGTACATTTCCGCTTCTCGCGCACAAATACACTGCGAGAAATCCCTACACATGCAGATCATGTGCATAACAAGCTGAATGGGGGGGGTGGGGGTTCGGGTTCGCCTTCAAATGGAAAACAAACAAGGGGTTTGTTTTGGAGAGGGACGAAAGCGAAAACATTCATTCTATAACAAATATGCGAGTAATAGCAACGATAAAAGGATACAACAAGACAATGACAAGAACAAGAACACAAAACAGCTATAAGAAATCGCCAGCAAAATGTTTTAAAAACTGCCAGAGGCATAATTTTCCCTTTCATGTCTTTCTCTTTGTCTTTTGCTTAGGAATGTTACCCAGTACTCAGACTTTATATTGCGAAGGGCTTTGGGTTAAAACGGCTTTGAGGAATGGGTTGTACAAACTATATATATTAGGTTGACGGTATTTGACATCGGTTTTGCATTTTTCTCCCTTTCTATTGTAATTTCTTATCTGTAGTTGTCTTAAGTCATGTTCTTACTGTGATTTGTATTCCTTGAATGTGGTGTTGTAACCCAAATAGGAAGAGTGACCAAGATAAATGGCTTTGTCTTTGGCTCGCATTAAAGTTGAGCCATTTAATCATGAAAATATTGAAGTGCTAGATATATCATAAATATATTTATGATAAATATGAACAGTGGGGATAACTTTATAAATATTAGAAAATGTAAACCATTGAACAATGTAATCATGAAAATATTGAATTGCTAGATATATTACATTTATATGATAAATATAAACAGTGGGGATAACTTTAAAAATATTAGAAAATGTATTGCTAAAATACCTTTAAAATAAGTTACATCGTGGGCATAAATTAAATCACCTTTCACAACTGTGAAGGTTAGGTATTTCTATAGTATTTCGAAAAAGGTCTCTGAAATTGGGTGTTAATTCGACACGAGTATCGCTATAAAGGTATGACCTACCCCTTAGCCATTCACCTGCGCAACTCCTTTTATTTTGCCAACGGAACTTCCACTTGAGTGAGTTTTTGTGAGAAACAAATTCAATTTGCATATTTTGACAGCAGAACCGTCTGAGGAGCAAAAAATGCTTGGCCCAAATGAGAAATGAGAACGCCTGGCGCTAATTACAAGAATTTATTGAAATCAAGAGTGTCGACTTAGGCAGTGCGGGAAAATGAAATGGTTGAGGGGTTTTTCGGTTTTGGGCTTTAGAAATCGGCTTTGCCTTGAATCGCCTTTCGCGGACCGGGATCTTAGGGCTCCAATTATTGACACTTGACCAAACGGCCAAGCGACCAAAATGGTAATTTCTATTAAAAACTTTAGGAACAATTTTTGTTGAAAAGAATTTTTTCTTTCACTTTTTGGGTCATTTTTGTTTGAAGCCATCGATGTAATGAAAGTGCTGGGACGAACAGAAAAGTTTTCGATTTCAGTGCTCTTACAAATTGGCATTAATTAATTTTCAATGTTTTTTTCTTCGCTTTTATTGCGGGGCACTTGAGCCTTTTTTTGGGAGAATTGCATTTCATTTTTAATGAAAAATATTTAGCAATTAGTGCGCGCAAAATGAAAGCCAAACTGAAATTGTTTCTAAGCTCTGCTGAAACTCTGGAATAAGATGCACACTCTGATTACGATTTTAAATGAAATTCAAGGCTTAACTCTCTGCTAAGCCGCCAGAGGTATATTTTTATCAAATTTAATATTTTTCTTTTTTTTGACCCACAAAATATAATCTTTCATTTCCCTGGAACCCTTCTCTTTAACTCGGTGAGTCATATAAATAATTCCTTTTCATTATATTTCTGAATGAAATTTCGCGGATGTTCATTTTTTGTACTTATTTCATATCTTCTTTCGCCGGCCTTGTGCCTAATATGAATTTTATGCAAAAAGCGCTTTAGGGTGGCAGGGCTTTGGTCATAATGCTTACCAGGTTGGGTTACCCTTTTTTTGCCCCGACGTGTGGCATTAAAAAATTTAATGTTGTTATTACAGCGCCCGAAACTGTAAAAAGAAATCCTTGGGAAATGAGAGGGAAATGTAACATTATTTATTTTGCTCATTTAAAATAAGCCACAAAATATGTTTTAAAATATTTTTTTTTTAATACTTTTAGTATTACAAAATACAAACCGTATCAAGTTCTAAAGCATTCTTCACCATCATGTCAAACATTAGGACAAATTTCCAAACTAAAACAAAACTTTATTCTTTTAAATTGTATCCAACATAAGTTGGACAAATATAAAAACTTTCGAATACATATATTTATATATATATGATAAAAAAAGTGTCCAGCAAAGTCGTGTGTGAAAAAGTTACTTTTTTTTTAACCGAACTAAGAAAAGTCGAAGACTGAGGAGCAGGCAATAAACTTGAGTTTGCCGAGTGGTTTTTGTTTTTCCTACACGCCCTGCAGTTCGATGTGGTCAAGTTTTGCGCACTAAGCGAAACTAATGTCGAAGTGGCGAAGCGCGAAAAGAGTTCCTCCTTTTCTTGTGCCACCAGCAACATCAGCCCGGAAAAATGTTGGAAAACTAAGAAAAATGAGACGATAATGGTAGCGATATTACTCCAAAGGCAAAGTGCTCTTCACTCCCCATAAAGAAGTTGGTTTTATTGCGCAAACTTCGTAAGAACAACCAGCGTAACTGAATTCGCTAATCATTGAAATTTACTTTGCTAATAGATAAAGGTAAATGACAGAATACAAATTAAAGAGATAAGTTACGAAGAACAAAGCATCTTATGATTCAAAATAAAATCAATTAGTATGGCCTTATCTACCCACAGATAATATATTGATCTAGCTGACCATAAATCACCTGGTATAAAAATAGAAATCAATTTCAATGGATCCAATAGAACTGATAACTTGAAATCATCGCAAACAAAGCAAGACTATAAATAATATTGGAACTGCCTTTGTATTTGATTTCAAAAGGACCACGTTCCCAGAATTTCTATTGTTTGGACCACTTGAGACCGCATTGACAACTTGGCGTTAAATTCGACCACGTGTAACAGCGACATTTTATTGATGAGCTTGACAATTGTCTGCGATAAATAAGGCGCAGCCTTGACGAACTTGTGTCGTCTAAAAATATTAACAGTAAGAAATAAAGCAAATTTACCTAAATTCACAGAAAATACAATTAAGTAAATCATCTTTTGGAGAAACCATAAGGTAATTCTGCCATTTCTTATACTTACCATATGTCACACAGGTAAATGGAAGAAAGGGGGTACCGTAAAAGGTGTGGCAAAAGGAAAAACCACATATTTGGCGAACATAAATTTCCAACGCCAAAAGTCGAAAACATACCAATTTCACCATATTTTTGTTTGTTTTATTTTTCTTACCAGAACGATGCAATCCAAATGTTTTTACAAAGCCGTCTCGAAGAGTTTCCGGGGGCTGGTATAAGGCTGGGTCCTTGGGCCAGTTGCCCACTTTTATGTATAACCAACATGCTAATGCCAAGCCACTAAAACACACATTTCACTCCCAACTAAACGGAAAAAATCGCCGGCCAAAATTGGAATCTACGTTGCTCGGTTTTCTCGCAAGTTTTTCATATAAATCTGGAACAGCTGGCACTATGACAAGTATGGAAGCTGGTTGGGTAGGACCAAAAGGTGATTCAACCAAATTGCAGGGAAAAAAACTGTTGGCCTACAGCGTCACAACCAAATATAAGCAGGCAGTAAAAAAGCCTTAAAAATTAATTTCATAAGCAAATATTTTCTTTAAAAATTACGTGCACTTTTTATTACATATGGCTAAAAAAAAATGAAAACAGTTTAAAGGAGTTTAATATATATATTCTCTCTAAAGATTGTAGTAAATTTAATTTCGTCATAATAAAATAGGTAATAAATTCTATTTTGATAAATTTTTTCCAAGTTTTAAATATTTTTTCTGCGTGCTAAAAACCTTTCCATTGAATTACACCCACGAAAAATCCGTTCAATTATGTTGGCACTTTCGAAGCTAATAATCTAAACTAAAGGATAAGCCCTGTCAATATGAGCAGACGAAACTCTGAAAACCAGGCCCCCAAGTGTCATCAAAATCGCGCCAGAGTAACACGATTGAAAGCCAGATGGGCTCATATGGCTTTAAGCCGAAAAAGAGAAGGGCTCACACATGCCTATCACATTTGAGAGGATGTACCCCTGGATTCTTAAGACCTTTTTTTTGTGAGAGAGAAAATAAATAAATAAGAAAGAACGCTCAACTGAATTTAAGCGCTTTTCAAATACGCCTTCAAGCGCCACCCTCCACCCACTCTCAACCGTTAGTCCAAGTCCCCACTTAACGCATTTATGTTGAGAACGTGATATAATAAAGAGAAAACAGGCGAAATGGCGGGGAATTCTAAGGGGGAGCGGCCCTAAATCCTTCAAAAGCGAACTTACTTATTCTTCCGCTCGCGACTATCAATATCAGCGATTCTTGGTAACCCTTTGCGCAAATATTACTCATACACTGGACCACGCCCCCATGTTCAGGGATCCACGCCCACGCAAACTCTAAAAACCCCCCCACCAACCCCACCCCAATGACCTCCATTCGGCTCAAGTCAAACGCGGCGCGCAAAAATATGCTATAGAAATTTTTTCGCACCCTTAGCGAATGCCGTGCCTCGCAAATTGAATTGAAATTCGATGGCACTTTAGCTGGGATTGGGATGGATGGGTGGAGGGTCTCGTCTTTTGGGGCATGTCTTGTGCTTGTCTATATTAAGGTCCCCCAAGCTCAGCTGCCTTTCGCCTCATAATCATCATCATCATCATCACCATGGCCATCAACATCATCATCATTGCCATCGCCATCGCCTTTCGAAGGGGCGCATTAGGCGCGCATTTTCGAGTGCCTTTTCAGGGATAAACGTAAATTTTATTAGTTTTTTTATGCCACCCCGCTGCTTCTTTGCATTAGCGAAAATTAGTCAGGCAACCGGGTCTAGCAACACAACTCAAAGGTTATTTGAGCAGCCCATGTAGCTCCATGTAGCTATTTTATGTAGCTCTACTAGTTTAAATTGTGAAATCGGTTGTATGGCCAGACTAAAGGTCACAATTCTCGGAGCCTGCGTTCAATAGAAGCGATTGGTATTATGAATTCTGTATGATTGACGTACACAAACGTCAGCCAAACAAGCTCTGTCAATATTGAACATTCCCTCGCGCCATCAAACCAATAAATCCAATAAAATAGTAAGATAATAAAATTTAATAAACTCGCAAACGTCAGGAAATTAAAAATGGAAATAAATTGTACAGCACAACAGGGAATAGGAAATGTTACGATGGGTGCAAATAAACGAACTGTTTGCTTAAAAATATATTGGATTTTTCACTTGGCTTTTATTACGCATTTCGGTTGGCTTTCAGTTTTCATATATAGGGTTTGCTACCTTTTCGGTTTATTTCGTATGTCTTAATATTTGGAACACACAACTCAAAGGAGGTTCGACTTTAGTGAGTAAGTTCTAGCTACCTAAAGAATCTTCCAACTAATCTGAAATGTTGGCAGCCCAAAGAATAAAATGTGCGCCTTTAAAGGAATGCAAATTAACGTAATGTAATTTGACACAATCGCATGTCAAATTCCACTGAAACTTTTTCCGATCGTTAAATGAATCGCAAAGCTAACAGATTCTAGTCCTTTTATCAAAGACTTTGTTTTTAATGAATTTCCTTCGAGACAACTGTCGGGAGTGTCGTTGAGTGCGTGATTAAAGCAAATTGAAACTGGATATCAAAATGTACGCCTGACATTTATTGGACAGTCGAAGAAGGGGACTTTTGGCAAATGCAGATGCAGATGCTGAGAAATCGTTTCATGATTTTAAATGGTAAAGTGGACTCGATTTCAGTGTAAACACCTTGAAACAACCTTCCCATCAATGCACCCTCAAGTCAACACTTGGCACCCTTTCGAAAATAAAGCTGGCAATTTCACATACACCTTTTTTGGTGACAAAAAGTGTGTAGAATAGATTAAGGAGCTGTCCTCGCTTGCACATTTCCAAGCGCTTGGCAAATACAAGAAATTTCCCAACTAAACCCTTGCACACGGGTCCAAGATAAAGGCGGCGAAGGAGCAAACATTACAATTACACTTCTGCGGACAGTTTTCCTCTGGCAATTGTGAAATTTATTACGTATACGCAGTGTGCAACGTAGAAACTCGTGGGGCGAATGCGAAGTCATCGCGTTGGGCGAACTAAACATGGAGAACAAATTTCAACCGCTGACAGGTGGAGAAAATGTGCAGCGAAAAAAGAAAATAACAAACTTTACCTGGGATTTGTTAAGTTTATTTCAACATTTTGATTGCGTTTGGAGTTTATGCTGATTGTCCGCCCTCTTGCAGGTAAACATTGTAAGCCTTTACAAGCTCTTGTTTAGTTTATACCTCAAGATTTCCAAACTCATTAGGCAAATGTGCGTGAGCAACCCCCGAAAACACATTCTTGGACCAAAGTGATTTAAGAGTCAACTTACTTGTGCCATTTTCAATTGTGATTTATTGCGGTCACACCGCAATTTTTCCCAACATATGCACCATGTGGCAGGGCGAACAACCCCTTGAAATGAAGTTGCAAATGCGGGTCACTTAATTTACCCAAGGTATTACAAAGGAGGACGGTGGTTTGTGGTTAGAAGCCAACACGCTCTTGATGATAGATGGAAAGTAAGTTTTCGTAAAAGATTCTCTTAGAGAGTTTAAAAGTAATATTTTTATTCATTTTGCATTGTCGTAAATGGGCTATACACGACTGATTAGTAAAACAAAATTTGGAAACACATATTTATCCCACCAAATATATTATAATACCTCTGAAGAAGGCACCCAAAAAAGCTTACCCAGTTTATTGAGGTCAATTGGACTAATGTAGCTGAGATAATTTGAATTTCCGGCACAATAAATTGGCCCATTTAAGAACCTTCTGATACTACTAAAAGATTTCAGTTAGCCCAACTTAACCAGAAAACCCCCCGTGGTGTGCTTCCATATACCAGGCTCATTATAGTTAACCGCACATTAATGAAATCTCCAAAGAGAGTAGCTTGTGTGTGCGGATGATTATATGTGAGCTCGGGGGAAGGCAGCTGAAATTTATATGCCACAAGATGCACAGTGAATGGAGGAGTGGAGATAATCAGAGGCGGTGGAAAGTGGAGTGAAGATGCTGCCGATGACTTGTCCTCTCCATTCAAAGACCCTCCTTCACCTCCTTCACAGGCTCCCGTCGTCGTCTGACTCTGATTGATTTGAATAAACGCGTGCATATTTATCAAATTAGCCACAAGCACCGCAGAGCGAGACATATCGCCTTGCTCAAGTTGTGGATAGGGAAAGTTCGCATATGTATACACATACACTCAGAGATAAACAAACCGTAACCCTTTCTAAATATTTTTAAAAAACATTTTTGGTTTTTAAAAGTGAAAAATTGCCAAGGCCCAGTAATATACTTACAAAAAGCTTGTCAATAAGCCATAACCCTGAATCAAATTATGGATATGCCTTGCAAAAAGACCTGCGAAAACCCTTGCAAAGGCAATAAGCCTGCCTAAAGAGCCAACCAAAAACCTTTCAAAAAGTTTCAAAACATCTTACCAAACGCTTACCATAAATATATTAAAAATCTTAAAAAATGAATAGCAAAAAGCCTAAAGAAAAGCCTAGCAAAAAGCATAGCAAAAAAGTAGAAAAATAGTCCGAAATTGTTCGTCAAAAATAATGGAAAAAAGAATGCTTAGAGGACTAACAAAAGCATGGCAAAATGGCTATCGAAAAGCCTGCCGAAATTTAATAATAACAATACTATACCTTTCTAGAGCAATCGCTATAATTTTATTAATTTTGATATTTTTATGATAACTGTTTAAAAATTATTCTTTAGCCGTACTTAGCTAAGTTAGGAGAAATACAATTTTAAAAAATAAAAATTATACTCTTTAAAAAATATACATAAAACTTATATTTTTTTCAGGTGTACGTGTATACATAGGCATTTATAAGGCAGTTTCAGGGCCCTGTCTCTCGCACAGAGTGTCATCAACTAATCAAGCAAGGGTGGTTGGGAGCTGGGAGAACGAGGGTGCCTTGTAGTTGTAGCTTGGACAGATGAAATGAAGATGAATCTTTTGTGGTCAGTAAAGGCATAAATTTTATCAAAGCGGGGGCGACGCCACTCCAGCGATGAAAAGTGAAAACATCATAATAAATAGGCTTATCAAATTGATAAAATGTTTAGCATTCTTGCGTTGATTTTGATTTAAATGCCATGCCATAAATCAATAAATAAATGAATAAATATTACATTTATTGTGCGCAGCAGCGGTGGCGGCGATAATAAATAATATCCACGGAAGCAAACTCTTTCAGCGATTCCGCGCTGTCCATTAGCGCAGGGCATAAATAAACAACCATTGTCCGGCAGCTGAAGCCATTAACTGGCTTTGTTTAGTCGAGGAAATAATAATAATAATAATAAAATGGCCTAAGCTCGCTCTTTTAACTCGCTGTAACTCGCGTTTCGCCCCTGACAGAAATTTTAATATTTACTTAGCGCCTTTTTAATGCATTTTCTAAGATTTTACTTTGTAACGGCAGGGAATGGGTTTAATAAAAACTTGGTTAAGTATAAAAGCGTAAGGGCGGCGAGTAAGACGTACGCCCATACAAGGGTTAAGTCGAAAAAATGGAGGTGGAGAGTCGGCCCATAATTTTGAATAATTTTGTTATTTATTTCTTTTTTTTTGGTTAGGACACAGCAGCCAAAACGGGCAAAAAGCCGACAATAAAAAGAGACCCCTGGGATGGAGCGAACAAAGTCCCTTTGATGGGCATTGCATTATATTTTCATTAAAAGCCATAATATATAATGGTGTTTTAGGATAACTTAACTTATAAGAAATTTTCCATCTAATTAAACGAGTAAATTAGTACATATACCCCATTTATTATGCAATCGGAGACATAAGACTTTCCTAATGCAAAAACTAAAGAGTTCACATCAAAAACGTAATGTAAACTTATGCCCACGAAACAATAAATGAGGTCACTGCGTATACGTAATGCCAATAAAACGTATAGCACACATAGGGGAAACTACAGCTGGAATAAAGGAAAATACCAAAAATGGCGTTTTATTGAAATTTATGGCTAAAGTTTTGCCCACTTTCCTCTTCTCGCTGTTTCCTGCAATCCACATATTTCAATTAGTTTCAATTTGGCTAAAAAGCCGCATACACATACACATATATATGCCCACTAACAGGCATTACAATTGTAGAATCAATTTTTGATCGCCACAACAAATGCTGGATAAAAGGGGATTGTTGTATAGGCTCTTAAAAATTATAATAAAAACAATAATCGAATATTACGCAAGCCAACCCTTTTGTTTAACCATCTAGAATCGAAAATATTTATATAGCTCACGTGTGTGTGTGGGACGACTGTATATATATATCGTATATATATCTATGTCCCAGGCCAACATCCGTTGAGCATTGAACGACGGTCAGCTGCATTGGCCATTGAAACGGAAATGAGAACTCAACGCAGCGGAAATTTAATAACGACCAACAATTTAGCCATCGAAATGGGAATGAAGGGCGAGTGCCAGAAGATCGTTCGCACAGAGGACGAGAAGGACATATTTATGCGGCCATTTTGACTGACCGCATCCAGTATCCACCATCCAAACCAGCTGCGACCACGCCCTCCAATTGTTGTCCATTGACAAATGACCATTTCATATGTGAAATGGCAATTCAATTGATTTCTCTGCGCCAAACCGTTTGCAATTGAAATGAAAATAGTTCGAATATGTTCCAGCCATCGGCCGCTGACCATTTCCAACATTTTCCCCCCTCATAATGAGAAGTATTTCATAAAGCCCCCAGACCCGGCCACATAAATTGCTTCGTGTTTGGGCGAGAAAAACTGACAACAAATTGTCAATAACATTGACTGGGGTGCGGAGAGCTGTTGTGATGGCAAAATGGCAACTTTGTAATGGAATTTATTGCCTAGAACAGTTCAAGTATGTTAACGGGCATAATAATAAATTTATAGTTTAATTTGACGGGGCGCACAAGCGCGCTGATAGGTCAAAGTTAAAATGGTCTTTGATATTGGTTTTCCATTAATTACCATAAAAAGTAGTGTGAAAAACGGTATAACAAACAGATTTGATCAGAACTATTATTTGTTAATTAGATTACATTTTTTATTGAGTTGAGATACCAAAGAAATTAATGTTTTTTAAATGAACTCTTTCAGACTCAGCCCACACTTAAAATAATATTAAACTAAAATATGAAATATGGAAATATGGAAATATGAAAATATGGAAATATTAAATATAATTTCTTGCTGGAAAAATAATATTCACCCAAAATAAATTTACAGTATTTTGATACACATAAAAAAGAAAAGCTTTATTTGTAAAAAAAGTAAATCTGAAAGAAACGGAAAACGAATAGTATTTTATTAAAAAAGTAATTTTGCAATTTGGCATTTCCAAGTTAAATGTTCTCCAAGTATACAAATTAAAAATGAAATATGTCCCGCACATCAACACACCCAATAAATTGCTCGTTTATCAACAAAAATGCATCGGAGACAGGCAGTTTCCTATGAAATTAATTTCCCTAATCATCAGTCGAGCCAGTCAGCCAGTTAACTTTCTCAAAGCGAACTCATGTCAGGACCTTGTCAACCTTCCACGAGTCTCACTCCTTCCTGTCCCTCCAATCAAGTTTATTAAATGCCTTCTGCCTGGGCACAATTATCTTCTTGACATTTTTTCTTCCTTTCTTTTTGAAGGCGGCAGTGCCTTATAATTCATCCAGCTCACTCGCTGATATGTGGAGGAACTGCCGAGATGCCTGCCAGCTGTGTTTGTCAGATAACAAAAGAGCTCAAGACTGGGCCATCCTTTTGCCATTGTTCATTTCTTGGCAGAGATTCGGGCACAAAGATATTTCCATGCGGATTCTCGGGAAATTAAGTTATGCAGATGAGAGCTGTTAGAAAAGTGTTGGCATAACTTGTTAATAAAAATATGAAAAGTGAAGACCCAAACTTGATTTAATTCTCGCCCAGCCATTACAATTCAAATGAAGCCAAATTCCATTTGGCCAAAGCTTAAGCCATAAAGTAAATTTTCCATTATTTTCTTTAATTTAAACGAACCCACACAGTCGTTGGGATTCTGTCCCTCCCATTCTGTCCCTATTCACACGGGACCACAATATACAGAACATTTGCATGACAAAGGACTTCTCCAGTTGCTGCACAATGCAAACATTGCTAAGTCGATTCTTAATTTCCAATTAAAATCCAATTTATACATAGACAAAGCGTCAAAAAAAGGGTTTATCTTTTTGCTAAATGAATTATAACTTGAGCGAGGAGTTAAATGTGATTGTGGCATTTATTTTTAAATTACCAGCTTTTCAAAATGAACTCTTACCACTCTGAATTTCCCCATCATTCAATGCTAATAATTTAACGTATCGCAAAGAGTTGGAAAATGTTGCCATTTTATTAGGTAAATTTAGAGATTAATCTAAAATACATGCAAGACATACATATGGATAGGATCTTATACATTTTACAAAAGCCAGTATTCTCTACTGTTACAAAAAATGTAAAGAAATGTATACTCATGGCTTAGAAGTTTGTCAAGTACTTTTATCTCAGCTGCTTTTTCTCGTCTTTCTTTTGAACTCGAACAATTGCACCTGGCTCAATCTTTTGTCCTTTCTCATATAATAGTTTTTGGGATCCAAACTTAAAGCAAGCAACCTTAATGGATCTTCATTTGCCAAATGCAGACTCAATAAAAAGCTTATCATTCCCGATATAAATTGATCTCGTAACTCGATAATGACATACGAGCAGTTTTGACAGGTCAAACGAAAGGTCAGCATGCGATCCCTGTAAGAGGTGGAAACCAAACTATGTGCATTATGCAAGTGAATATTTAGCACATAATCTTTCAAAGTTTCACATGATTTCAAGAACTTTTGCAGAGTATCATCTAGTTTGAGTATAAAATTATAAAGTCGCTCTAGATACTGATTCGATTTCCTAAGTCTTTTCGTTTGCAGGCACCCACGCTTGATGGACTTCAGATATATTCTATTTGCCTCTAGAATATCTTCGATCGTGTTAGCCTGGTTGCAGGCCAATAAAAGTTTTGCGAATGTCGGCTCTAATAAGTCCTTGAAGAAATAATGCCTTAGAACATTCATTAGTTCCAGACAATTCTTGATCAGTCTGGCAAAACAGTTGTGTGTTTCTTCCAGGCCCTCTAAATATTCGAAGTCGAAGCGACTGCGTATTTGCTCCTGTTGCTGAAGTATCCTTTCCAAAAGCACATAGTCAACATAATGGAATCTCCAGATGGCCATAGAGATAGGTTCATAAGCCTCAGCATCCTTGCCGAGTAGTGCAGTCCAGTATTTCGGAAACTTCCAGCGGAGGACAAGACATGACCAACACCTAGTTCCTTCGGTGAAGCCCTTATCTATATAGATATCCGAAATGGACTTGCGTGACATATTATCTTTTATTTCGTTGAAAAGCTGGATATTAAAGGAACTCTCCGGTTTTTCGAGAAACTCTTCGAAATGATTTATAAATTCTCTGATGAACTCCACATCCGCTAGCATTATGTACTTGTAGAGCTGAGAAAAGAGGTACTTTGGATTGTACTTAATTTCCCGAAGACATTTTAGGACCTTGCTGGAAATTTCCAAGTGCAGATTGCAAAGAAAATTGTAAAGTGGTTCCTGGTCAGCATATTCATAGAAGTGATCGAATTTGTCCAGCAACATTTCACGTAGCTCTTTGCTTTTCAGACAGGATTCCACCTCGATACCCAAGTACTTTTGTGAGTATGCCATGGTTTTGCCCACGCTAATCAGAGTTTCACTGAGCTGAGGCCCAAATAGGCCAGAAAAATGATCTGTAATTCGATAGCGTTTTAGCCAAAACTCACTATGATCCGATGTTATGCTGCGTTCGATGGGAAACTCATCGCAATCAAAAGAATTAAGGTGACCGCCAAGAAGCCATTGTTGAAGCCTGAATATCATTGGTTGGCTTGCCACTTTTAGCCACATTAGCAATAAGCTTCTTTGATATCCGCATCTTCGGCGCGATTGCTCATACAGTGAAACTATAATAGACTTTTCATTCTGAATGTTTTGCATGACAGCCAGAAGCCACTGAAATTTCACCTGATGCTCTCGAGTGTTTCGGTACAAACTAAGTAGGCTGCAGGGATACTTTTTTTGTCTCTTATAGAAGAGTTTAAAATCTAAGAGGTAACTTTGCAGACATTTTCGGAGAGCAGCAGCAGTTTGCCCCCGCTGCCCAAGTACATCCAGGTGGTTCGCCAACTCTTTATAGAAGTATCCCAGGTGGCCAATGATGAGCAGCAAATAGGACTCACTGAGGCTATCCTGATGCTGTGGCGAACGCAGATGCAGCCTGCCAGTTACAGATGATACCTTCAAATGCGGCGATCCGTAACCCATCATTCCGTGGAGAGCATCGGTGAATCGAGACTTTGCAGATATGTCCTCATCACCCGTATCCCTAAGTTGCCATCGCAAGGATTCGTAGGTGTCTCTCTCCTCACGCGACAGCAATTGCCTTAAATTGAACTTGCCCACCAAAGCCACCCAATCGGAGTAGCTTATTTTTCTGGAAACTACCTTCCTGGCTTGTTTAAGTTTCTCTATTATCCGCGATTCAATCGAAGATAGATCTATATGAAAGGCTGGGGAACATTTCTTTTCACCCGTAATCTCAAAAAATTGATCCAGTTGTTCATAGAAATCGGGAGCATTTGGATCATCAGAGGAACACTCATATGCCGAGTTCGATTTGAAGATTTTAATTATGGCACGAGGGGCTGCAATAATATGCCGTTGATGATGCCATTCAGAAAACATTTTGTTCCAATTTTGAAACTCAATTGTTTTAGAATATATATTCAAATCACCTGAACCATCGTTGTTGGCCATTTCACTAATGTGTCTTTTTTGTATACTTAAGCCATCAGCAATGTATTTATCCAACGGCTTTGAGTAGTTTACATTAATATCGCATTTCTTACATAAATCAATGATGGAATTACTCTCTCTAGAGTTAAAACTAAGTTCTGAACTTGGCGACATACTCCGAAACTCTTCATAGGAGCAATTTCTAGGTAAAACTTCGGAAGTACTTCTTAAGGTCGATTCCGATAAAGATGTATGTACTTCCCTTTTATGGCTTCGCCTAACGTCACTTTCCTCAGATATGTCAAAGAGGATACTAGTTTCCTCTGTTAATTCCACACTATTCGACTTGTTTTTAAAATTTGCTTTGGTTTGATTTCTCTGTAAATGGGTAGAGACACATTTTAAAGTCAATTCTGATAGGGATTTATCCACTTCCTTTAAAACGTTGAGCTTGACGTCACTCACTGTTTTTTTAATTTGACTTAATATTGGTGAGAGCATTTCCTGATTGTCCTGTTCATCGACAGATTCATGTTCTTGTCCACGGTCTTGCTTTAAATTTAGATTCAAGTATTCCTCAGAAATGTCAATGCATACAGTATTCGAAGATGTTTTTAGATCCTCTAAATCTAAATCTAGGTTTTTACTGTTTCTTATATTATTAATGCTCTCTTCACTTTGATAATTTTTTCTTGAAAGCTGGGTCAAAGACCTATCCACTACGTTGAAAATGGGTTGCGTAACTTCACTATCGGTTTGGGAAGATTCTTTCAATATTGGAAAAAGCATATGCTGATCGTCCTGCTCATCGATGAAAGCATTGGATTCTTCTGATGTCAAATAGCAGTCGTCAGAGATATCAATGGGTAAATTATGTGTAGATTTTACATTATCCGGGTTATTAATACAGGCTTCAGTGCTACAATGATTATATGAAAACTGTGTCAAAGATCTATCTCTTTTAGTAGATTGTTTTGGTTCGATTGAAAGCTTTTTTTGACCGTCCTCTTCAGCGGACAATTCACTTAATTTTTCCTCTGTAATATAACTTACAGATGTATCAGCTCGTAAATAATGCAAAGGAGTTTTTATATCTTCCGAATTATTAACACAGGCTACCGTGCAATAATTATTTTGTGAAAACTCGGTCAAAGACTTATCTATTTCAGTAATATTACTGTATTTTAGTAAAGTCATTTGTTGACCCTCCTCTTCAGCGGAAAATTCAAAGAATTGTTCCACTGAGTTTTCTGATGTTAAATTACTACCAATATCATTTTTTACTAAACAGCGATCGTCAGAAAAGTCAATGAGTAAGATATCTGAAGAAGGCTTTAAAACGTCCGGACTATTATTATTCACTTCAATAGAACAATTTGCATATGAAAACGCGGTCAAAGGCTCATCTATTTTGGAAATTTGACTTGATTTTGGTGGTAGCATTTCTTTATCGTCCTCTTCAGCGAAAAATGTATGGGATTTTTCCGCTGGTTCAAAAAACCAATCATCCACTACCGAATAACATTCCTCTCGGATATCAGTGTATAAGCTACACGAAGTGGCTTTTGGATCTTCAGTTTCAAAACAATTGCATTCAACTGTTTTTGGGCAATCTCCTATTACCACGTCTTTACATTTTATTTCCCTGTTGATACGACATTCAGCAGTATGGTCTTTTTCAGCAATCTCGATACATCTATTTAACTTTTGTGATGGACTTATTCTAGGTGAAAGCAATTTCCCATCGTCCTTTTTCTTTTGGTGTTCCGGAATTAGTTTTGAGGATATTTTTTTAGGAGATTTTAAACGAAGCCCATCAGTAAATTTTGAATTTCTCCCAAACATTTTGGACGCATTCCCTGCTTGTTCCAAAGACGGTTTCCTCGATAGCACGCCAGATATTCCATTTTGCAACGTTAATTCTAAAGACCTATCAACTTCTTTTAAAACGTTTAGCTTTATATCACTTACAGTTTGCCTCAGTTTACTTAAAACTCCGTCCGAAAACCCCACTTGGTCCGATCTTGTGTCATTTTTCGGCGACCTGACGTTTTCATAGATATCTTCACATAAATCCATTTTCGAGTCCATTTTATCTTCTATTTCAGTAATAGAATCAAGTTTATTCTTATAATCTTCATAGAAATGTTTCATCTTATCTAGGCTACCATGAACTTTATGATGACCATTAGAAGTACCTCCCTCTAAATGGAAATCAGAAAAATCATAAGAAAGCGACCTTTTTATAGTCTTTTTTAAAGGAATATGAGAACATAGTGTACTCCATTTAGAAGCATCGGGCTTGTCGTCGGTAGGTTCACAATTTGAGGTAATTCTTGCTGCAGGTTCATCGTCAAGCACTTCAATATAATCATCACTAAAAGTTTTGTTCTTAAAATCATTTGGTGGGTCAGCTTTCTCAATGATCAACGTGCCAATATCTTTGCTCTCCATTTCATCTGCGGTGACATTTTTATCCAGACCGTTCGTAGAAAAAGTATCGTTCCCAGAAACATTCAGATCTTCAACATCCTTAACTTTCTTACCATCCAAAATAACTTCCTTATCAAAATCATCCTTTTTAGGAATACATGTTTTGATTTCCAAAGGGTTTGGTGAAACAGCTTCTTTAATGATCAACTTACAAATCTTTTTACTCTTTGTTCTATCTGAGCTATCATTTTCATCCAGACAATTCGTAGAAACAGTATCGTTCTTAGGAACATTTAGAGATACAGCATCTTTAAATTCCTTACCATCCGTAAAAACATCTTTCTTAAAGAAATGCTTATATTCCTTCGGTTTTTCGGAAACTGAAGCTATCAAAATGGAAGCCACATGTCCATTTCTTCTTCCTTGACTATTGAAATCATCTAATCCGTTTTCATGAAACGATTCTGTCGACGACCCCAATTTGGGAACAATTACACGATCATTATCTTTACTTACAACATCTGTATAATTTCCAATAACGGGTGGATCTTTTGTATTGTTATCCTGGGGAAGGATTCCCAAATCACTAATGGCAATTTTGTTAAAATTATCTTTTGGAGAACTGATCGAATTTTTAAAATGAAAATTTTCTTGACCCTTAATGGGTACATATTCATCGGTTGCATTATAATCTGGTTCACTTAGATTACTTAAATCAAGCAAAGGAATTTCCTCAGAAGCAATCGAGGTATAATTTTGTAGACATTTAATAGAAGCTATATCCTTGGCGACTAAATCTTCCGGTCGGGGAATTATTGTTCGCTCAGTATTCTGCGGAACTTCACTTTCAATCCTTATTCCTTTTGAGAAGTAAGTAGTCATATTGATGCAATACTGAATAAATCGATAACCTTCAATTCGGCTTGACTCTAATTTTCTTTTTTCTATGATTTTCTCAGACACGATTTCCTTCACTGGACAGGTGTTTTCCCTATTTAATTCATCTGAGGCTTCATTTTGGTATGTCTTCAATCCCAGACAGATATTAATAAGGAAATCAGAGGATCTTCCGTAAACATCTGCAGTTCCGTTAAGACGATGCAATATGTTTTGAACCTGAGCATGCAATTGATCGATGAGTTCCACTCGATAGGCATATGACTTATTACGGTCCTCTAGTTTTGGGTGGACGGAATCAAAGAGTTCATAGCAGAGATTCAAGAACTCGCACCTTAATGGTTCCTGTTCTAAGTCCACCAGCTCCTTATAAAGACGCATAAAGAGATCGCTGCGAGTCTCGTGAAGAGTCTTCTCCTCAGAATCCACTCCAATTTGCAATTGTTCGAATTTCACCCGGAAATCATTGAGCAGCACCAGCTCGAATGAGTCGTTCGGAGTCGAACTATTTTCAGTTATAAATTTCACCGATTCGTCCACATTGTGGTTGAAGTTACCAAGGCTAACGCTCAATTCCCAGATGCCCATATACAGATCATAGCCCTCAGTATCGCTGTCATCGGAGGAAAGTTTTTCAATCGATTCAGTTCTTTTCGCTTTAATTGGAATTTTTGAAGAGTGTGCTTTGTCCATTTTTTAATATATAATATCACTTAAACTGGAACGAAACGGCAAGCGTTATAAGATAATTCCTTTTAGTTAAGATCTCTTACCTTGAAAGCAATACAAAAAACATGCATATTTTATTTTTTACAAAATTTGTGATAACATTCCAAAATTTGTTCAATGTCTGACTAACAACGTTTTCAGTGCTACATATGTACGTGTAATCAAATGGATGGGAATCTAGTTTTCCAGTTTTTTTATCCTCCAGTTCCGCAGCACCATTCACAATAATTAACCCATAAATCTGTCACAAGATTGTCGACAAGTACAAAAACTAAACCAAGCCATTCAGCAGAAATTGCGATGCCTGCGCACCTTTTTGCAGCCACAACCTTTTGCAACTCCCAGCCAACTTTTCATTCATTACATAGCTCTCAACGCGCCGCGAATCTCGAACTATATAGTGGGTGGATGTGGATGTGGATGCGGATGGTTGGCGGAGCTGGAGATGTATGACGCCACTTTTAACCTCAGACCGTAAAAAGTTTTTCGGCTGCAGCAAAGGGAAACTATGCAAAGATAAGTGAAAAAGATTATATATGCATTGTACTAAAATTTACCGCCGACATGAGTGAAGCAGTTGAGCCCCCTAGTTCTCTTGCACAAAATGGCACGAAATTTACGTGCAGCCAAGTCAAACGTAACCGGAACCGGAAAGAGCCATTTAAAATAGAGAGGCAACAAAAAAAATTTTGCTCGCCTAAAAGAACTCCTTTCGTTTTTTGGCAACAGGCCGCTTTCTCATCCTGGCCGGAATTTCAAATGACAAAAGGCAACAGGCTTTCGGGTCAAGCGAAGAACATTTATTTTGCATATTCGTGTGAAGAAAATTGGTTGCGGAAACCAGAGAGCGGCTGACTTTATAAAGTGATTTTCTTGAATATTGCAGGAACTGTTGCTTTGAAATCTGAAACGAATGTGAAAACAAAGTGGGCTCGAACAAATCTGAAAGAATTTTTTCTCTGCGGTGTATAAATAGTAGAAAAGAAAAATTATCATAACGAATTCTGTAAGTTGTATGCGTTTTTCTTTAATTTAGAATTTATATTTGAAGTTTTACTGGGTAATTTTAATTTTCCTTAAATTACATTGTAGCCAATTTTGGTTTGGGATTGAATGTTTTTGGTAAATATGTGTCACTAGATCCATGACTGCATCATTGACCTAGTAATTTCACACAATCGAACGCTTCTCGATTTCATCCCTTGGCCACTTTTTATTCTCCGGATTGGCTCTACGTAACTATACTCCAACCGACAAATTCAATGGACAGTGCACAATAGAGTCGGCTGCCTAACAAACCCAACTTGTCCGACTGTGAACTATAACCAGGGACTCACTTATGTTGTAGTTACCGATTCATGTGCATGTTGAACAAACGACTTCACTGAACAATGCAAATAATTGTCAAACTAAGCTGGGCACAAAGAAGTCAGAGTTATATAGACGAAGCTGCAAAAAACTAAAGCCAACCCCTTGCAATGAAGGGAAGCATATGATTTTTATAGCTCTGCCAGCAGGCATTGTGCAAAGTTGTTGGAAATCAAGCGAGAATACACTGAGAGAAAATATTGGTAGGAATTCAAAATCTATGAAGCGCTAATGATTACAGCTATTTATAGTTTTATAAATGGACATTACCCATGTAGCACAAGTTTTTCGTATTAATTATTTATTTCTCTAATTAATAGTAGTGTTTTGTTAGACTTATAACTGACAAGTTTTATTAAGCGATTAATTTAATATTTAAAGTGTAATTATGATCTTGACTGACTAATTACTTAATTCCAATTCAACTTCAATTTTAAGACACCAAAAAAGTCATTATAAAGATGGGGTAATGCTTTTTAGGCAAGCAAATGTATTTATAAATATTTTTAAAAATTCGTCACACAGGATTTGGTAAGTAATATACAATAGAAATTTAATTTTCAGTGTAAAATTCGTAATGGTGAATGGAGTATGAGAAGAATGCTCTGGTGATTGTCTCTGAAAATCAGAGAATCCGAAATGGCGGAGGTAAAGTCGGGGAAAAGCTATTGAAACGTGCTAAGCGGCGCTTTAATCGCGCACAAACATGGATTCGGAATGGGAAATGTGCAGGACAAATCGACAAGTGCCACAAGTCGAATCCAGACAGAGGATCCTGCGACAGAAAAAAAGGTGCACATTGTTAGCCCTTCGTCCCCTGTCATTGGCTTTTCACATTTCAATGAGCCCGAGATTCCAGCAAGGAGTCACTGCCTCCATTTCGACGAACAATGAAAGTCAATAAATTTGATTTGACATTTCCTTAAGAGACGCCCCACAGTTTTTTTCGCTGATTTGGCACTTTTTCCCCCCGGCTTGTTTGTCGCCGAGCTGCAATTGTAATTTTATTATTATGCCTGACAAAATGTCACACATTCTTGTTTTTTAATGATCGGGGCGTTGTCTGCCAGCCATGTTTTTATCAATTGGTTCAGCAGGATGAGTGTCTCGTTCTTCTGGTAGCATGTCGATGGGAAATCTTTTAAATGGAATGTAAGTTGATACTTAAAGGTGCTAGGAGCTTGGAGAATAAATTTAGTTGGAATTTTTAATGTGTAAAATTATTATACAATTATAAATTAATTATTATTGTCCTTCAAAATTCATCAGTTATACCTATAATTTTAAAAATATTGTGTTGCATACTTTTAGACACCTTTATATAAAATTTACAGCCCATCTAAAGCCTGTTAATAAGGTGTCCATAAAATAATTAACAATGTATAAATGCAATTAAGCCCTATTATTATTTTAATTTAAAATGCACCAGTCAAACCTCCTAATACTGCATACTTTTAAATGCTAAATTCATAGCCCACAGAAAGCCTGTTAATAAGGTGTCCATAAAATAATTGTCAATGTATAAATTCAATTAAGCCCTATTATTATTTTAAATTAATTAAAAATATGTATTGGTAAATCAAACCAAACCCTACAATGTGCGAAAATATATTGCCTTACCCACCAGAACCCCCTGTGGACTTATACTCCTCAGACGCCAACTAATATAGAACAGAACACCACAGAAAATTAATCATTGATTTCTGGATTCGGCCGGTGTGCGAATCGAAATTTATGCATTGCAGCAAGTTTGCCGATAATTGGGCCTGGAAACTGAAATTGCTGCAATTGCTAACCAGGAAATTAATTTACAGCCACTAGCAAGCTTGGATTGCCAAACATCTCCGGATATCTGCGACGACTTACCCACCTGTATTTACAGAGCTCATGTTGAGGGCGCTTAAAGAATCAAAAGACCGGCTTAGAATCCTAATTCTAATTAAAATCATACAACTTGCGGCAATTAGGGGAGCAGAAAGACAAGGGTATCAGCAATTACGTGCCACACTTTAAGCGTCATTTTATGGCAGACATTGAGAGCCAGGTCATATCCCATGTTTATGGCATAAGCTGCTGCTTAAATGGAACGCATCCTCATCCACATCCACATCCTCATGGTGCCTAATCCTTTCTGGAGATTCCGACATTTGCCGGGCACATACAAAATTTAAAACGTTCTCCGTCTGTCGCTTGTAATTACATTGTAATTGCAACTGGATGTCATCTTTCGTATTCTGTCCTTGCTGCTGCAGGTTGCAATGAAATTTAATGCTTATTACATTTTGGTATTTAATGCGAAGACACTACTTAGATTGGCTACATGTACTAAGAGAACAGACTTGCCATTCCACTAGAAAAAACAATTTAAAACTGCTTCAACTACTAATTTTTCATCTACGTATTATAAAATAAAGTCATTTATTCACTTACAAGTTTAAAGCAAATACCTTAAGGGTATTTAGGCATTGTCGTTTCACATTGACAAACTGCTTTTGATGTTTAGCTTATTTTGAATTATAATAGCACCAGCATTTGGGATTAGGCTTATTAGTAGACCTAAGGACATTATGCTTCAATACAATGTAATCATTAAGCCTTTCGGCAAATTGCATAAAATTAAATTGCAATTTACTCAGGAGTCGAACAATTCGAATGTAGAATATTGCACACAAACATCATGGTAAGTTTGTTTTGTTTTGCTTTGTGGCCAACTGAGTTATTATGACGTTGTTTGGCATTCAAGTGCGGGCAAAATATGTGAAAATTGTGTGCTCATTTGTGGTTAATTGAATGCATATATTACAGCTCAAATATACGGGATTTTGTGATCAAATGTCGATTTAATTGGCTTAGGAATAGCTAAGGGTCTGGCTTAGGGTTCGTCAATCTACAAATCTACAAAAACATATATGGGGAAAGGTCTGTAAATGCTTAAAATGTGAAAATTCTGTGGGCTGGTCTATGCGCCACCCACTTTAGATTAAAATTCCCTGTGCGACGGCAACTCTTTCATTTCTTTGGCCACGCAGCAAATTAAAAAATTGTGCAACAATTGAAAGCACTCAAAAAGCAGGGAATATCAGCAGAAAAAAGCTGAGAAATTGTCAAGAAAATGCAGCGATGTTCATGCCACTTACAGAACACCGGACTAGAGTAGCCAAGACAACGACCGAAGTGCGACAAGAAATTAGAAAAGGAAACCAAAGGAAACTTGTCATCGAGGGATGTGACTTGAAGATACTCAGTAATACAAAATATGTTCAAAAAATGTTTGTTTTGATTCATAATTATGTTTCTAACTAGTATTTGTGAACAGTTATTGCTTTAAAAGACTATTACTATTGATAAAGACATTCAAAAAAAAACATTTCTTTGCTCTCGCGAATTCTTAAGATTCTGAAACTGCTTGTTGATACTCAGTAATTCAAGAATATTCGAAATACTATGTACTCATTTCGTAATTATATTTATAGTATTATTATAACAGTTATTGCTGCAAAAAACTATTATTATTGATAGAGATATTTTTCGTAAAATTATTATCGCTTTGCTCTCGCGAATTCTTCAGCTTCAGAAGCTGCTGGTTGATACTCAGTAATACAAGTATGTTCGAAATATCAAGGTTGCATTTTATAATTATGTTTATAGTATTTGTAAACAGCTATTGCAGTAAAAACTATTATTATTGATAAAGACATTTAAAAAAAAAAACAGATTTCTCGCGAATTCTTCAGCTTCTGATGCAACTTGTTGCATTTAAAGCGTTTAAATCCAAAATATGTAAAATTTAACCTTCTTTACCCGAAGCGTCTGGATAATTTTATGCAAAGGATGTGAGTATTTTAATATTCTTTTAGCTTAATATAAAAACATTTACAGGCCTTTCAGCATTCCCTTTTAATATCGCATTAAGGGGTATTGAAAATGGAAAAATTGGAATAGAAAGCCAGCGAGCAAATGCCAAGGAACACAATGAGATGAGCAAGCTGTCTTGGCTGGATGGGAGGACCGGGCTCCGAGGACCTCCAAGGTGCCAGGGGGTGTGGGCCAAGTCGGGGAGGACCTCCAGTCGGATCGGTGTCGGTGGCACGTGCAACACTTGCCACAGTAATTGATAGCACGCTAGAGTGATTCGTAGTGCAACTCAAGGCAGCTTTTGCCTTTTTGCACCGCTGCACGACAAATTTATTTGTTATATGTATTTCCATTGTTGTTTGTGCGAGATTAGAGCCTGGAGTATCCATTTAAAGATGTCTTTTGAAAAGAATATAGTTTTTTGAGTCATTACGTTTTGTAAGTAGAATATTCCAACTACTTACACACTCTAAGGATATATATTTTTAGCTTATCACATCTCCTGAACCTGACTGTAGAAGTTTATGATGATGATGACGAGACACTGATTACGATCAGCTCCATTGTTGTGTGCACAATCAAGTGCGCATGAATAATTCCCCTCCGCAAGCAAATCCGTTATGAATTACACACACTTACGCCAACATTCCACAGTCAGCATCCTAGTACTTTGGCTTTTGGTATACTTTTTCTTTCGTTTTTTTATGACTGCATGCTGGCTGAGTTAGAGGAAAGCTGGATGTGATTTACCGTCAACATCTTGGCACTGGAAATCATAATAAGACTAGTAAGACTAAAGAAGTCTTACTAAGTTGAAGAAATGATTTCGTAAGCCATCGAACATTTTTGACTTGGTATCTATATAATTAAAATACAAATTTAATAAGTCCAAAAACTCAAACAATGTAAAATTATTGAAAAAGTTTTACAAGTCTGAAGAATTCGCGGAAGTGAAAAATATTAATATAAAAAAATTTTTTCTTATGTTTTTATTTTACATTGAAAATTTCTGTATTTTGATACATATTTTATTTTTCTGTTTTATTGAAGCCTCTTAATAACAAAATGTTTGATCATTTTTTTTTTTAGAATTCTCAGTGTACATAAAAAACCATTGTCTTTGCGTTCAGAGTGCACAAATCTATTTTAATATTTTCTTATTTGCCACTGACATTTAGGAAAAAATCACATATATTGCAGCCCACAGCCTTTTTGTCTCCGATTGTGGAAGGGGATTTGAGCTGCGGGTGGAAAAGCCGACTACCTTAGGAGTTCCTTGGTGGAATTTACCCAGGGAGTACGACGTCACTAAAAAGATTTTTTTCTCTACTATTATTCCCACGTACTTAAATTTTTTTCTTTTTTCGTCCTGTCAGAGCCCCCATACTCACACACACACACAATCGCAAGGATATAACAACGACGATGACGTCGACCGAGAGATATGCAGAGATATAAAGCAATTTTCTACGTAAATACTTTGTAATGGATTTAGTAAGTAGTAAAGTATGACGCGTTTGCCATCTAGAGCATGTCGGCATATATCTGTACTTTTATGTGTGTTGCCAAAGCTCTGGCTGCTTGAATATGTGTGTGTGTGTGTCTGTGTTGGCCATGTTTGATATTGTAAATCTCAGCATATATATTTTTGCGCATCATATAATTGATGAAAAAGTATTACAGCGATTTTCAGCGGCATTTTGTTGTTGCATACTTATGTGCGCAGACAGTAATGCCTTCGTGTGTGCCTTTCATATAGCCTTAGTAAATGGAGCGTAGTGAGTGAATTATATTTAATGCTTTGTGTAATTTAAATATAATAAAACGTCGTACATCTTTTTTCCTTTTCCCTCTGACATCCAGGAGTAAGTACAAAGTATGCAAACACACAGACAGTCGGAGAAATAATAATTTTACATACTTTGGCAGACATATAACGCAGTCGTAAAATGTATTATACTGATGCTTTTCCACACAGTTGAGTGTGTTGCGCCAAAGAATATGTCATAATTTTTAAGTGCCGTGTGTATGCTAAACCGTATGCAGAATATGGGTCTTTTATTTGAAATGTCTGGCAAGTAAGTGATAAACAACTTGAAATAAAATGTATTTCTAATTATTTAGGAAGATTACAAATGTCTGACGATTTTTAGTCCTAGCCTTACCCAATTCAATAGCATTTTAAAATATTCGAAAGCTTTTAAATTAAGGTATCAAACCAAAACAAATGTAAACCGAATTTAAAAGAAATTGAATTTGAAATGCAATATACTGCACCATTTTTACAATAAATTCTTCCTAGCTTATTCTGCATTTCATTTGCGCTCGAAATATAACAATGAATAAAACGCCCCCACAAAACAATCGGTTAGCCAAAATTTGTTCACCTACAACTTGATTAAAAAACCACAATAACCCCCATGCAGTTCAAATAAAAAATAAAAAAAAAAGACCGGAAAAGATGGGGGAGAAACTCTCAATGAGCATTCGATTGTGGATTGCGGGATACAAAACGGTTCCAATATGATGCCAACCGACATGTTGTGACAAGGAGGTCAGCCACAGGGTAATTTAAATGAAATGAACAACAAATGCACTGGCACTCGTAAAAGGAAAACAAAGCCATATCCACTCCACATGCGACATGTGCCGCAAATGTTGGCCAAAAATAAATAGCTGCTGTAAATTCCGTTGAGAAGCTGGGAAACATTTCTATATATATATATACTATATATATGAATAAGAGGGAACCAGTTGACCGGTTTGATTCCCATTGATTGGGGTGCCCAGCAGTTCGCCCCACATATTGCTCTTCAAATTGGTCATCGACTGTAATAAAAAGCGAAAAGTATTGGAAAAAAGGATGACGGGGTCAAGCTTTTATGGCGCTAACAAATTGCTTTTTATAACACAATTTGCGTTGAGATCCAAACAATAATACTCAACCATTTGTTTTTGCCAAGTAAGAGACTACCAATTTTATCTGTGGCGAAATGCATTGCAAATGGTATAGTTAAAAAACTTAACGCATTTTAAGGATTGACTTAAACTTTTCTATAACATTTTACACTCGTTTTTTAAAAAATCCCCCTGCGATTGGGAAACTTTCATATATAGTGATAGTGTAGACTAAGACGTAAAATTATTTCGGTGCGACATCCAATAAATACTTGACAGATGGCATCCTATTGTTTTATTGGAATTTTTTTAATGATTCAAACTGTTCAATGGTGGAATGTAAACTGCTGTGGGATGGTTATTTACTTTTACAACTTTTAAGGCTTGCAGTAATTTCAAGTTTCAGCATTTTAAAATTCATAAACGCAAGGGTTTTTAATCAAAAATAGTAAATATATGATAGTATATAATAATATATTAATACATGATGCTTTATTTTTCCTATTTTGTTGGTGTTTATATATATTTATTAACTCTGAGTTTCTTTATTTTCTTATAAGATAATATGCTTTTCTAATTTGTATTTTTTTTTAAATTTAAATTTTAAATTGGGAAAATGGCGGCGTAAATTTCGTACATTTCGCTGCATACTTTATCGGACCTTGCCAATGCCACTTTCCTTAGAGCTCCCGGCTGTGTGCTCTTTCTATTATAAATAACAAATCCCTAAATACACCACTCAAAATTCAATTAAAACTCTCGAAGCGCCAGCGCTGGCAGATTTCGTAAGCCCCTCAGCCACAAATCCATAGGGGAGTCGGTTTTGGGTGCTGGGAATATGATGTCGTCGCCTGGGGGAGAATAACAAAAATCTCCTTTTCCGTTTCTCCCCCAAAAACAGTTCACGAAGACAACAACCATTGAATGGTTTTGCATTTTTTTAAATTTTTGTTTTACTTTTTTTCGTTCTTTTATAGCAAATATTTATTAACTGTCGTGGGAGGTAAATCGCAGCCTATGCTGGGCCAATAAAAAATCGCCATTGGGCATCGTCGTTGACCGGCACTTAGCATAAATTCAAACAATCATTTTCCCTGCTTATCGCCAGTAGACAGAGCTTATTGCCAATAAAATAAATTAAAATGGAAAAGACAAAATAACACCAGGCTTACGTTTGCCGAGGTGAGAGCTCAAACTTTGTTCATTTCTTATGCTCAACACCGGGAAAATTGGCAAGCTAGAGCTGCAGCTCTTGCGAAAAACGAAAAAGGAGCCTTCGGTTGAGTTTTCCAAAGCTTTATACGTTTGTATTTCAGATCCAACAGTTGCACATGTCTGCAATGGCATACAAATGTCATTAGGGAAGGCCGCAAGCAAAAAAAAACTTATGGGTTCCTTTACATAGCGATGGAATCGTGAGTTTCCGAAATAACTACGGCTATAAATTTAAAAGATCTCGAAAAAAGTGAGGATAAGATACAATTTAAATACCATTCATTAGTACAACCATTGTAACAAGGTAAAATTGATAAATAAATTTTTAAAAAAATAAATTTTAAAACTAAAGTAATGAACGTTACGGGCAGTGTTTTGTAATCCACTTTGCACAGTGAAAAATATTGATGAGCCATTATAATTATTTTGCTTAAATTCTTGTTTTTACCTCTAATTGTCTAGTTCCATGAGTCTCGAGTATTGTTGAGTCGCAATCTTTCTCTTTCATTGCTTTTTCGATTTATGAGAATTTTTAGGAGAGAAAAGTACTTAATAAATTTACAATGCTAATATCAAGATATCCTTGTGTGTTTTTTTTTTGTACGAGTAAGCTAGCTATGAAATATGCTTCACGAAATACGCGAATTCTTGAGATTCCAGTGGTTTGTATATGTACATAAAATTTTGCTTCTTTCATCAGTCCCTAAATTTTTTTTATTCATAAAACCAAAGAGTATGAATACATATGTAGATTTATACTCCTTGATAAGGCCTAATATTCAACCTAACAAAAAGTCGTCCAAGACCAAAAATTGTATATGAAAAAAACGTCACAAAAATTTTGGGACGTTTTTTTTATATGAAGTTTTTGGTTTTTGGACGACTTTTTGTTATGTTGAATACTAGGCCTTAAACTTAAAAAATAAAACATAACAATTTTAATCAATACGTAATACAATTCTTATCATTAGAACACTTCCTTACTTGTTTACCATCACAACCCATCGCCAGCGATTGTACTTTTCTGTTGGCCAGTTGACGACGCTGTTTGAGCCATTGCGAGCAGCTGTTTCCCTGCTGGTTTTTTGTGGGCCTGTTAAGTATGCAGTTTTTTCCCCCACAGGGGTCTTCTAGCCCCCGAAAACCCCCTTGGTTCAGAGGGTGCGTGTTAAATGTGTGCGATTTGTCGTGGGAGCTCTTTAATGGCAAGTGGGTGGCGGTGGACCGTTATGCTTATGGGTTTTTTGCATGGCGGCACGTGTGGGGCATGCAGATGGTCGACCGAGGGGGAGATGGACTTCCGGGGTCCTCTCATTCGGTCCCTGGCCACCGCAAAACTAAAATTGAACAAATTCCTGACAAATTGGAATTTGGTTTAGTTTTTCTTTTTGTTTTTTTTTTTTCCTACTTTTTCGGACCTTTCTTGTGCCAGCGAAATTTTCTCGCATTTTTCTTGTTTTCCTTTTTGCAACTTTTTTTTTTGGGAGCTCTCTGCTATTGTTTCTACAAGATTTCGCCTCAAATATGCGCTTGGCCATTATGATTATTTCTACATTGCCCGCTCGTCCTGTTGAAAAATGACACTTTACAACACTTGTAATTTGTTTTGTTTCCCGGTAGAGGGAGGTTTTGCGTCTATGATGGTCAGCATATACGAGATTGGGGGATTTTCAGTTTTTGGGGTTACCATTGTAGTCGTCAATGTGATTTGTTGCTGGCAGTTTTGATGCCATTTTAAAAGATGGTTTCCTTGGTTAAAGTTAGAGTTTAAATTGAGTTATACTAAGACTTTGAGTTAGTTTTGGAGTTAGAGTTAGACATAGAGTTAGAATTAGAGTGAGTTACTTTTTCATAATAAACTAAATTGTTGTTTACTGAATAATCACAACTTTATTACCATCCGAAGGGCCAGCACTCCAGGTGACCGCATTTTAATCAGCGTGCAAACAATCGCTACTCACCGACCAAAAACAAACCGCACAAACCAAATGTTTATATTTAGCATTTAAATTAAATGCATTATTTATTCGTTTTGGATTACTATAAAAAGTCACTGCCGAAACAGTTGCAAAAGTACTAATTTGAATTACATCAATTGGTTAAAATCAAAAGCGTGACAAATTTTTAGCGGTTATTCATGGGGGACCTCCCAAAGGGTGGGAATGTTTTGAAATTATTGAAATGAATGCAAATTGCATTCTAGTCAACCGAAATGTTATGAATTGTCGAAAACCCAAATTGATTTTAAAGCCGTTTGTTAGTAATTAGGGGTATATTTGCTAATCATCTAATTGTAAAATGTATTGACAAATAGTTGAGATAATTTTAGTTATGGGTCAATCAGTAAACAAAATGGGAAGTTAATAATTTATGACATTGTTACATAACATACAATTTTTAAATATTCATTGACTTGCTAATCGTTTACACAATTACAATCCACTTCAAAGGTAAAGCTATTGGCATCATAATAACAAAATTTCATTATTATCAACTTGATATTCGTAGTGCAATGTTAATTTCAACATTTCTATCAAAGTCACGATTTAAGCGCTTTTGGAAACGGTCTTTGATGGACATCTATCTTTCTCGCTCTGAACGTACTCACACTCAATTTACTAGTTAAAAAACTATATTTTATTTTTCTTGAACACCCAACTTTTACAAGTCGATAAATGGGCCTTAATGAAATGGAAAATGACGAAAAAAGATGAGAAATAAGAAACTAAAGTGTCAGATATATAGAATATATATATATAGAAATGGAGCAACACGTTGTGACCGTTATTATGAACAGACAAGGGGCATTATTAAGTCACGTAGCATCGTGTGTAGATGACATTTTCTTCAATTATCGTACTTATAGTTTCCTTTCGCGTTTTGTTGACTACTTTTTCTACTTTTCGACTTGACTTTTTCTCAGCAGCCGGGTTAAATGAATTGTGGCTTGAATACGTGGTTAGGTCAACTTGATTACTCCTCCGAAGACGAAGCTTTTAGCCATATTAAAGGACGAAGTACGAGGCATATACTTTAATAAGACTTGATATTTAGTTAATTTATTTAATGTAATGTAAGTGTAAAATGTAATATATTAAATCATGTGTAAATAATATAGGGTCTCTGGTAAAACATAATACTAGAAATAATAAATCGCATGCCATTTTAGAACTGATACAATCCCAAAAGAAGCCAAGTTCAAGTTGAAAGATAAGTAATATATTTCAAAGCGATTGGGGACCATTAAGAATTTGAGCACGCACAAGTTATAAAACAAATAAACCATCTATGCCAAATCAGATTTCATGGATATTTTAGTCAGTGGGCGTCGTTTGCGTTGCGAGTGCGGACCGTTAGCGGATTGAATGTGAAAAAGTGAAACTTCTTTCCGTTGAAAAGCAATCAGTCAAAATTCTAAAATATTTTTGACGTTTTTTGTTCAAAATTCAAAGCCTAAAATGCTGTTCCTAACCGCCCGAGTCGATCACACGGCGGAACAGATCTTCAAAATCAAGCAACTAAGACAGCTGGTGGAGAGTAAGCAAAAAGCTATAAGTACCTTATAGTGGGAAATACCCGTCGATTATACTGGATAAACTATGTATTTCAGAGTGCGATGACTTGATCGTGGGCACGGAGGACACCCTGCTGACCAAGTTCCTGCATTATACGCGCTGGGATACGATTAAGGCCTACCAGGCCATTCACGCCTACTACGACTTCAAGAGGCGCCATCCCGACTGGGTGGCCCGCCATCCCATTGAGCACTATCGTCAGATATTCTATGGCACCCACTGCCGCTACGTAATGCCCCAGGTGGATCGAAACGGACGGGTTCTGGTCGTCTTCAAGACGGTGGACGGGTTCCAAAACTACCCCGACTATCTGCAGAGCCTCGTCGAGATGGACGACCTGATCTTTGAGTCGCTCCTGCTGTTGCCCCGCGTCCAGGAGAACGGAATCACGGTCATTTGCGATCTCCAAGGGTAAGTCAATCGAATCGATGATACCTAAATCCTACACAGTTTTAAATACATAGTTTTAATAGGAAATATTAATATATTGTGTTATGGTATTAAAAATTCATATGTTCTCAAAAAAATAGTTTAAACATTAAAAATACATTTGAAAAGCCATGTACAATATTTAATTTTCTGAAACATTAAGTGGTGGGTTTTCTTCAAGTTTGTTCCATTGCTCATTTCAGTTTAAAACTTACTACACATATCATAACTTTTGACCAGCTAGTCGGGAAGTTCATCTTAAACTAGTGTAGGTTGAAAAATAATAAATATTTTAGACAAGGAGAAATCAAAAGAAAATGGATAAGGAGAAATATTTTAACTATTTACAAAAAAACACAAAAACCTTGAAAATTGTTTTACATTTTCTAGGGAAAGACCAATTTTAAGGCTTATAAGACTTTTTTATATTAGTTTAAAATTCATTCCAACATATATCATTTTGATGATTTTTGTATTGTCCACAATATATTCAAGCTTACATTTTATTTTGTACTTCCCAGGACAACGCGGAATTTTTTGAGACAATTTTCGCCCACCTTTATGAAGACGGTGAACGAAAAAAACGGAGTCGTGCCCTTCAGCTCCCGAATCGTACATATTATCCAGCGCGGGTTTCTCATGCACATAACCTCCACGCTATTTATGCCCTTTATGAACAAGGAGTTTAAGGAGAGGGTACGTATATTCTACTTACTTTAAATCCATAAATTTTAATCGCTTTATTTCGTAGATCTTCACCCACGATGGTAAAAATCTCAGCAAACTGCGCGAAATGGTTGGCTATGAAAGTCTGCCGGCGGAATACGGAGGACCTGCCTCGAATGTCCTGGATACGAATTTGATTTTCAATCATTTAAGCCAAAACGCCGAGTATCTAGAAAAACTACAGACTTACGGGAAGGTTTAGGAAACTATAAGAAAGAATTGTTGGCTATTTTATTTAACCTGAATTTTGAACATCAAACAAATATATTACCTAAATATTTACAAAGTGTCTTTTAAATCTAACGGCTATAATAAAGCTGGCAACGCGATGTTGTAACAATCGATAAACGTTTAAAAACGTAGAAGCGGAATCGAATTTCCAAAAATATGAAGATGTGCCTACATTATAATCTTTTTTTTTTTTGTTAAAATTAAATTAAATTTATATGTTGCTTGGAATAAAAGAAAACTTTTGTAATAACTAAAATGTAATTCTTAAATATATCGATATTAAATCGGCGGTTTTTTTTGTTATCGCCCAAAAAGGTCATACTGTTGTGTTGTGAAATTTGTTTTCTGCGCCGAGCCAACAATTCAAAAATCTTTCGGTAAATAATCTTCTTTAATGGCTTCTAACAAGGTTGGTTTATGACTTATTGCATTAAGCACAATATTAATTATATATTAATCTCCAGGAGTGCCTTATAATAGTGCTAGATGTGCGCACCTGTGCCGCCGAAGAAGTCAAACTGAAATCGGCGAAATGTGTGGCGGAGATTCTTAAGGATAAGGTGTGTAAAATACTTTTAAGACTAATATTTATAATAAAACCGCGCTATTGCATGATCCCCAGATCGTCTGCGACAAGAAGGACTTTGTGTCCTTCGTCCTGGTGGGATGCGACGATAAAGAAAACGAAACCCAACCAAATGTGGTCCCCTATGGAGAACCACAACTTTGCAATTGGCAGCTACTGCTGGAATTCTTCAAATTTGTTAATAAAACTGCCTGCGAAGAAGGACAATGGCTTGATGGTCTTCAGGCGGCATTGGAGCTTCAGCAAACCGCACTTTCGTAGGTGCAATATTTCATTTTTAAACCTCTCGGTTTTATAAAGTATCCTCTTTAGTTTCAAGCCCGCCAGACGAAGGATTCTCCTGCTCTTCGATTTCAATGACTTTCCGCAGGACTACAATAAGTTCAACGAACTCACGGATTACTTGCTGAAAGAAAACATTGATTTGATTGTGGGGTGAGCAGTCAAACTATATTATTTTGATCGAAATACATCATTTTTATCATTGGAGTAGGTAGTACTTTAACAAAATACCAAGTTTAAGTACTAGTATCTTCTTATAAGCCATAAGTTTTATTATATCTTATAATAAATACTTGTATTACCCGTCAGCACCCACAACATAGCCTACAAGGACAATGCCGAGACCGATCAGCCGCAGGCCATTTTCAACTTCTCGCGGAAATGTGGCGCTGAGGAGCTGGACAACCAAAAGCACGTCCTCAGCCTTGTGCCCCGCTGCAATGCCACATTATGCAGCTTCAAGGAGGCCCTGCTCACCGTTTTTAAGGTCACCAACCGACGACCCTGGGTGTGGAACGCCAAGCTGCACATCGGCAGCAAGATCTGCATCAGTCTGCAGGGCATGATCGCCATGAAGAACCAGACGCCCGTAAAGCTGGTGAAAGTCTGGGCGGAGAAGGATGAAACTGTGACCCGGGAAACGCGGCACTTTATTAAGGGCAGCGAGGTAACGCCGGTGCCCGAGGATCTGATAACTGGTTACATGCTGGGCGGCACTCCGGTGCCCTATGACGCGGACGTACTGGAGCCCAAGGAACCATATCCGCCGGGTCTTCATTTCTTTGGGTTCATCAAGCGAAATGCTGTGCCGGATGAGTACTACTGTGGCGATTCTTTGTACCTTCTGGTGCACCAGAAAAATAACAAATCAGCCGCCGTTAAATTGGACGCTCTAGTGCGTGCCCTCATCTCCTCGGATCGGGCCATCATCTGCTGGAAGATCTTTAGCACCAAGTTTAATAGGCCTCAAATGGTTGTGCTGCTGCCGCGACTAGCAGACGACACTCACCGGGCTACTTTGTATATGCTGGAAGTTTCCTATACGAGTCAACACCATTTCTGGGATTTCCCCAGTCTGCGAACGAGCAAGACGCAGTGCAGCGAGGACCAGCTGCAGGCCATAGACGAGCTTATCGATAGCACCGATCTGGAATGCACCCTACGGGACACGCAGCAACCACGTCCATGGGCCCAGAATGATCTGCTTCCCTTCGACGGGCTGCCCAGCATCTTTGAGCAAAATGTGATGGACATCCTTGAGCGAAAGGTTATCTGGAATGAAGACCGGAATAGTGAAATGCTCAAGGACAAGAATTTCGCAGATGTCTTCTGGCGAGTGCCGGAACCCCTAGAGGAAAAGTCGAAAAGGGCGGCTGCCAATGTGAAGAAGCTATTTCCCCTGCGCTACAGTCGCGCCTGGCAGGAAAAGCTGCTCGCCAAAGAGCAGGCAGAAAATGGAGTGCCCGTCAAGAAGGAACCAGCGGAGAAAGAGATCCCGATGCCATCGGATGGCGTGGGCTTGACCAATCCAGGCTCAGATTTCACTCGCATCCTGGCAAGTGTTCGATCCATCGCAAATGCCACCCAGCGGGATGCCCGCTTTCTGGCTCTAGCTGCCGATACCCGCGTGGTCATCCTCACTCTTTTGGAGCGCAAAAAGCTCAACAGCGAGCAGCTGGGCGAAATCATCGCCCTTTACCGGCAGAGCTGTATGGACTTCAATACCTTCCAGGAGTACGACAAGTTCGCCGAGGAGCTAAAAAAGATCACGCTGGCCAAGAAGCACAGCGAGTTTTGGCAGGACGTCGTGGTGGGCAAACAACTGGGACCTCTGGTAATGGGCGAACTAACGCTGGACGACGAACTTGCCTTGAAAGCCTACTACACCATTGAGAATTGCCAGGAGAAGGAGTCAAGCGAGACAGAAGACATGGAAAACTGACTTATTAATTTTTTTTATAATAATTATTCTGCGTCATTTATATACTCTTTACTTTCGCCTGGAAATAAACTTGTTATTAAATTTACATTTTCAACCGGACTTTGTGTTATTTTCCGTGTTACACGAGCTTACAGAAAAATAGGTTTCAAACATGACCCTTTTAAAAAAACGATTTAAATTTAGAATATTAGTAGAGGTATCCCATATCTAAATCGGGATCGAATAACTTGAATTATATAATTTAGAGAGCAGTTTTGTGTTCGCATTCTAAAAATGATTGGAAATTGGGAAAAATAGAACATAAAATGTGTTAAATTTTTTACCTTCGTTTAAAAGATAAATTTAAATGTAGAATAAAAGTGAATTTAACCACAAATTCATAGAGGTATCCCACTTTAAAATCGGGATACAATAACTCAAGTTATGGAATCTTAAAGTGCAGTTTTGGGTACCCATTCTGAAAGTCCTTGGAATTACGGAAAAATTGAACATGAAAATGGGTTACATTTTTGACATCCGATTAAATGATAAATTTAAATGTAGAATATAAGACAATTCAACCACAAATTCATAGAGGTATCCCACTTTAAAATCGGGATACAATAACTCAAGTTATGGAATCTTGAAGTGCAGTTTTATGTTCGCATTCCAAAAATAATTGTAAATTCGGAAAAATTGAACATGAAAATGGGTTACATTTTTGATCTTCGTTTAAAAGATAAATTGAAATGTAGAATATAAGAGAATTCAACCACAAATTCATAGAGGTATTCCACTTTAAAATCGGGATACAATAACTCAAGTTATGGAATCTTGAAGTGTAGTTTTGGGTTCGCATTCTGAAACCCCTTGGAATTACGGAAAAATGGAACATGAAAATGGGTTACATTTTTGACCTCTGATTAAATAATAAATTTAAATGTAGAATATAAGAGAATTCAACCACAAATTCATAGAGGTATCCCACTTTAAAATCGGGATACAATAACTCAAGTTATGGAATCTTGAAGTGTAGTTTTGGGTTCCCATTCTGAAAGCCATTGGAAATACGAAAACCCTGTAATCCTGTAAGTATTTTTAAACAAAATCGGGGATTTTTTAGCACGTGTTGAAAATTGTATATTGGTTCTTTTTCAAAAACTAGTTCATTTTCTACTCCGATTGATTCACGTTCTGCATCAACTCTGCTCTGTGTGAACGCTTCGCATTAATCGATAGTTCTCCCGCTCTTAAGTAAGGGCGTTCCATTAATCAGCTGATTGGCATTGGCGTTTGTTAAATATAATTTGAATTAAATCAGAAATTAAATTTGTACCAAATTGTACAATTTGTGAGGAAGACTAACATCCACAATGGGCGTTCCCACGACCGATTGGGCAAACTGGTGTCGCCTGTGCGCCCGCGACGACGTGGTTTTCAAAGTGCGCGAGCGGGACGAGGATCTGGTGAAGATCATCAGGAAATGCTTCGATGTGGAGGTAGGTGATTCGATTTCCTGTCACCCCGACTTGTGATTTATCGTTTCCCTGTGCCGGCAGATGACCCTCGAGGAGCCGGTGCTGGCCAGCATGCTGTGCGAGGAGTGCTACTCGGTGATTGGCCAGCTGCTCACCTTTGCCGAGAGCGTCAGCAAGATCCAGGGCATTTTCGAAATTTTGCGCACCTCGGAGCCGCAGGACAGCCAGGATGTGGACGCCCTGCGGCGTGAATTTGGCCTGCCGCCTACCTGTAAGCTGGAAATGGAATTCCTGGACATCGATGATCAAGAGGACAAGTTTTCCTTTGACGATGAGGAGATTTTTTCGGGTCATTCCACGACACCTTCACCTGAGCTCCCAAAAAAGCGAGGTCGCCCGCGACGGAATTCAACACGTTCCAAATCCGAGCTGGAAGAGCAACCCATATCGTTGCCCACTGCTCCATCACCAGAAGTTCAAATAAAACGTGGGCCGAAACCAGTGAATCTTGCTGCCCGAAAATTGCTGCTAGAGGATGATAGTGAGGAGGTAGGCCTAAGCGACGAAGACACCACATCGCCGCAGCCTGCGAAACGGAAACGAGGCAGACCCAAGGGTCCAGGCAAGCCGGAGAAGCTTAGCCACAGCCCAAAACAATCGCCTGTCGAAACGAAAAGCATTACTAAATGCAAAGCAAAGGAAAAGAGGTCCGAGTGCAAAGACCGCTCCACCAGTCCGCCTGTCGACGAGTTCACCTGCAAGGTCTGCAAGGAGTCCTTCATGTCCTTTATGGCCCTGCGCAGCCACAAACACGACGTGCACGGCGGTCCCAAGAGATTCGTTTGCGACATCTGCGGCAAAGGTTTGAAGACCTTCACATCGCTGGTGGAGCACAAGCTGGTCCACACGGATGAGAAGCCCTGCGTGTGCCCCGTGTGCAATGCTGCCTTCAAGAACAAGGCCAGACTTAGGGTGCGTAATGGGATACTCAAGTAGTTAGCTAAATCATGGATCTAACATGCATTTTCCAGGTGCACAGCCAGACGCACGGAGCGCCCCAGTTTAAATGCGATACCTGTGGAAAGATGCTGCAGACCCGGGCGAATCTGAACAAGCACAGGTATGTGCACACCGAGGAACGACGATTCAGGTGCGACATTTGTGGCACCGGCAGCAAGAACTCCACAGCCCTCAAGATCCACCTACTGAGCCACACTGGCCTCAGACCCTATGTATGCAAATACTGTGACAAGGCGTTCGCGAGCAATACCAACTGCCGTTCGCACAAGTGGAAGAAGCATCCGGAGCAGGCGGCCAAGGAGGACGAGAGCGAATCTACGCGTGTTGCAGTGCCCACGTTGGAAGAGCTTCGGGCCATGTAAGAGAATGCCCACGATTGTTTTAACAGTTCGAAATGTATCTAAAACTATATTACTTTCAGAACCCGCGAAATGGCCAAAACCAGCAAGGAAGCTTAGAACGAGAACATTCAGTTGATTTACATTTGAACTTTGTATATCCCACGTTGACAATTAAGCTTAGAGCGAGAACATTCAGATAATTTACACCTGAAATATAAGTTATATTCTGAACGATATTATATGCAAAACAACGTTTTCCAATTAAGTTTCGTTTTAATTAATTTCAAAATACATTTACATTAACGCACACTAGAATTTGGGAATGAATGGATGGCGTATCGATCTCCAATCAATAGTCTACGCCACGGTTCGGTGACAAAATAGTAAGCGATTCAAAAAAAAAATTAAGCGATTAAATAATAGAAAATGTAACAAGGAAAAAGGTTTAAGGAACAACTAAAAATTTACAAATGTAGCAATTTGTGAGTGGGTCTGTATGTGATAATTATCTAAATACGTTTTGATTTCGATGGTTTTTATAATTATTTGTTAAGTTTAACACGTTGAGAAGCAAAATCTTTTGGCATGGCCTTCCGTGCAGATAAAGGAGTCAACAATTAGTTCATCCATGTAGTTTGGCTCTTTATCCGTTCCTCCTTCACCGCTCCTAGTCAATGTTCAGGGAGGACATCAACTCTTCGACGCTGCAAGTGAAGATAAAAGTCTTTTGTTAGTGATCAGAGAATATTGAGAGTTCGCTAGTTAGGCACGAATGTTTACACTGGCACGCACGTGATATCTATGTCCTGGAAGGCCACGCCCAGCCAGGCCACCACCAGGCAGTAGTGCTGGAAGAGTTGCAGCAGCAGTTCCCCCTCGTCCAGCATCTCTAGGCGCTCTATGCGTTGCCTTTCGGCCGCCGAGATGCTCTCGTACACCTGCACCATGTCCCAGGCGCGGGCGCCAGTCCAGCCGCTGTCCTTGAAGCGGTTCCGCTGCGTCTCCAGAGACAGGCAGGATTCCACGCCGGCCAGGCTGCAGCCACGACCACGCAGGTTGTTGAGCATTACATCGCCAAAGCGGTCGTTCATGTTCACCTGCAGCAATAGAGGCATTAATTGATTTATTAAAGAAAGTCAGATCTTATGCCAATGGACGCTTACCTGCTCGTAGTTGACAAAGACGGCGGCCTGGAACTTTTGCGCAATCCACTTGAGCAGATTCCGGCAGTTCTGCGCCTCGATATAGACGAGCACGCACTCGGCGAGGAAGATGGTGGGCAGGGAGTAGTCCACTTCGGCCTGTTGCAGCTTGTTGTCCACCTCGTCGAGGTTGCGCAGGTCGACGCCCATCAGGTGATAGCTGGGCCCGTGGAGATCCGTGGGACTCAGCCGCACCTCTCCATCCTCGTCGTGAATCCTGGCCAGCAGGGCCTTGTTGCGCTTGATTGTGTAGCACTTGCGGGCGGTGACAGTGGGAAAGTCGAGCTCAATGAAGTTCTTCACCTGGTGGGCGGTGTCCCTCAGACGGAAGTAGAGTGTGTCGAAGCCGCAGCCCAAGTTGATGATCTGGCAGTTGCCCGAGGTTTTCTGTTTGGGGGGGGCGATGGGTGGGAAATTCGGTTAGGGCAAGGTCATCCTGGCCAGGACATGCGCACGGCAGGCGTGGCGGGCAATGGCGGGCCTGGCCTTGCTGCAGCAATGCAACAGGATGACCTTGGCACGTGCCAGACAAATGGGAGCCACCGCGGATGGACTGACCTTTAGAAACTTCTCGACGCACATCTCCACGCCCTTGACCCGGGCAAAGTAGCCGCGATTGATCTCCGGCGCCTTGCGCTCCTGGTTGCGCACAAAGTACCCGATGTAGTCGTCCTTCCAGTAGCCCAGACGCACCGCACATCGCTTGCAATCGCTGGCATCGTCGTTGGTGGCTATCACCGCCTCGTCGCACGGATGGAACTTGTGCGTTGAGCCGGCGGACGCGCCCGGCGATGGCGGCTCCATGGCTCTTCGGCGGATGTGCTCGGTTTGATCCTAATCCTTATTCACAAACAGCTCCTGCGGCGGCCTGGAGTCCCAGAATCCTTGTTTTCCCTTCCTCAGTTTATTTCTCGTCTGAAAACAGCTGCAGGAGTCGATAGACGATAACCGTGTGCAGCTTTGCTTGGAGCCGATAACTCCGAAGTACCGATAGCTCGATGTCGATTGTTTGGCGCGTTCATTTGAACTTAAGCTGTACCAAAAGTTTATAAACAAAATAATAAAAATAGGTATTTCATTGATATTTTACTTTTTAAATGTATGTATTTTTGTTGCATCGGTCGTGTATATCCTATAGATACATATTTAGGAACTATCAGATTAATTTGGCTATTTTTTAAGGCCAGTATCCCCTTTTTGATTGCCAAATATGGTCCAACATTTTCGCCCCACTCCTAAAGTTTAATCAAAATAGGAGGACTATATTGTACATTAAAATATGACTATTTGGTAGTTTATAAGCAGTGTTAAAGCTAAAAATATGAAACTTTTGGAATCAAGTTAAAAATATTGGTTTTCGGTTTTTTGAATTCGTTGTGGTCTGATTAGCATTATCGTGGTAAATTCCCATATTTCTTATTGATAGCTTTGAAACGAGTCTTAAAAAATATTCTCGTAACTTGTCTGCTGCTTATTTGGTATCTTTTGCTGCTCAGTGGCTAACTGCAGTTTTTCTTCGACCTAATTGACTTAAGCACTTCATTAATAAAGGAAGGGTCAACATTGTAAACAAAGCGTGCTCAAGTGCTTTAATTGCTTCCCGCATCTTTGACATCGGAAGCTATCCCGCTTGGGTTATGTATAATTAAAATTAGCAGCTACGCCCAACAACCCGCTCAATAAGACGGGGTCAAAATGTGAACTGATCGCCAATTGGTTTTGCGCTGCGAAGCTCAAAGCGTGAATCACGACCCATCCATCCATCCATCCATCGTCTGCGCTCCGTCCTATATAATAGAATTTAATTAGAAATTATGCAAAGATGTTTTCCGTTTTGTTATGCAAAGATAACTCATTACTACGTTACTCAAAACGGATGCCTAATCTAGAATTAATTGGTTTGGATGACGAGCCTGCTAATTTTTCGAGTAATATAAGATTATGGGTATTAAAAAAGGGGGTTACTTAGAACTGTTATACATTTTTCAAATGTCTAAGAATATTCTCAAAAAGTTTTGGAGCCTCATTATATTTTTTAATGGTGTATGAGGGGTTAGGTATATGCAGTGAAAAAGTGCACTGCAGTGGCGCTCGAATAATGTTGTACTATTTTTATTAACGCTTAATACAGGGCACAAATTTGAAAATGTTTTAAGTATCCAACAAAATATTGTATATATTTTGAGTGGAATGACCGATTGAGACATAATCAAGGTGCACTTCGACACTATGTGTACAACCGTCAGCAGTAATAATAGAAAATCACCTTTAAAAACAACAAAGAAAACTAATTTAGGAAGACCAAAGCTAGTATAGCCTTGTAGATCGATTCTATGACAGCTATGTAGTAGTCCAATTTTTATAAAAGTACAAATATACCTATATCTAAAGTATTAAAAAAATGTATCATTTCAATTCACGTGCCTCAATTTAAACAAGAAAGGAAGTTAACTTCGGCAAGCCGAAGCTTGTCTACCCTTGCAGTTATAAATAAAAAAAGTTTATTCGAAATTCTTAAAAATACAAAAAATTATATCCCCAATATTATAAGATAATATGTCAAAAAACACCGAAGCTATAATTTGTTTCATATTATTTTCCCACCATTTTTCCGATCGTTCCTATGGCAGCTATATGATATAGTCGTCCGATTTTAAAATCAAATTCGAAATTCATAACTAATTAAAAAATGTTATTTTCAAGCGTAGGAGGGTATAAGTTAAATAACACCAAAAATATAATTAAAATAATATTTTTTTTTTCGATTATTCTTATAAGAGGTATAAGATTTAGTTTTCCGATCCGACTGGATTCGACTTATATACTACCTGCAAAAGAAAGAAGACTTTTGGGAAATTTTCAGCCCGATAGCTTTAAAACTGAGAGACTAGCTTGCGTAGAAACGGACGGACAAACGGACAGACGGATCAAGAACAGGCCTAGTCAATAAGCCTACAAAATGTAGATTATAGCATTTTTGTAGTAGCCTAACTACTGAGTCTAAAGCCTGATTTCCTTTCCCACCCTTCCCGTTTTTTATTAAAATTTTAGAGCCCCTTGTCGAAGGGCCCGATCTGGTACCCGCACTGCGGGCCTGTCGCCTCAGCACCCACGCCGAGTTCCGCTCCTGCTCAGCTGGCTTGGAGTCTCTCCGACTCGTTTTCGATTCGGAAACCAGTGTCAGTTTGTCGGCAACGCTCGAAAGCGTCGGTTGTGGTTTGCGTCGCTGCGCACAGGTGAGATACAAAACGCAGGAGCGTTCAAAGCTGCGCGCGCCCAATACATCGAAAGAATTGCTCGGCCAGGTGTATCTGTGTGCGAACCGTTGGTAACAGCCGGCACCTGAGTGTGAGTGTTAACTGAGTTTCGTTCTTTGGTGTGCGTGAGACGTCGCTTCTGACGGCATTACCTGAGTTTACCTGCGTCTCAGTCCCTGAGTCTTTGGCTCAAAAACGGTCATTTCAGCTGCGTTACGTTTTTTCTCGTTTCGAATGCTTTGCTTTTTTAATGCTACCTTTTTCGGGGCGTTGGCTTGGCCAAGAAAGTTATTGTGAGTGTTCAAATGATACAAAAACGAAAATGCGAACGGTGATGGTTGGAAAATCGCGATTAGATAGTGAAATTACGGATAGAAGCCGCAACAAGTTGCCACGGCAACGTCATCAATTGGAGCACAACTGTAAAAACAGTGAGAAAGAAATGTTTTCGGTGCAAAATATATGTAGTTAAAGGCTAACAAAAATATGTACCCCAAAAGCAATACCACAATCCTCGAAATCGCCATTAAAACCATTAACATATATATAAAACATGTCTTATAACAAAATGAAGTGAAGCCTACAAGGAAACATAAGTTCTTATGCGATGTTTAAAATTATTTTGATAACTTCGAATAGATTTGCAAAATAAATAAATAAGTTTTAAACATCCCAATGATATCAAAAATCGATAGAATTTTTTTCTGTGCAAAAGTAGCAACAACACCTGTGTTGTGGGCCAACACACACACAGATACGCACTCACACAGGCGCACCTGCGCTTCACTTTCAGCGTTATCGTTGCGTTTATTGTTTGCTTTGGTGATTTGATTGCGAAAAACGCTAAACTTCTACAAATGATTCATCAACGGAGAACAATAACAAATGCTCACAAAATTTCGACACGAAATTCGATATGAAAATTCTCAGGCAGTTTTGTTAATAAAAAAAACACAGAGCTCGGCATATTTTTTGTGCAGGCGTTTGCACTTCCGTATTTTTAATACGAACCCTTCGAGGGTTGGGACATCGAATGACCGGGTAACTTGAGGCCTCCACATGCAGGTTAATGCACCCGTATCGGTGTGAGTCCTTGTGCCACTTTCAAAACACTCGCAGTCAGAAGAATAGCATCCCCAAGGCCCTGATCTTAAGTATAACCGATCGAGATCTCCAGAGATATAAAGTCATATCTTCGAATTGAAATATTTTTGTACGTCAAAAACTATTTTGGTTCATAAATAAACAAAAAATAGTTAATCTTGACCTTAGCTAGACCTCTTAAAAAAATATAATAGAAATATTTTTTATTATCCATATCATAATTTTCATTGTTTTGGTAAATCATTCCACCTCTTTTTTCTTTATTAAGATTTTAACAGGACTTTTAGTTTTATAAAGATTATATTTATTTACATTTTTTAATATATTTTAATAATATTACAAAAATTTGGGAGGGAAGAAGAAAAAAGTATTCAAGCATTTGTGTCTACATTTTTGACCGAAACTGTACCCCTGAAACCATAATGCAACCAGGGTAACGACATTAATGTTGCATCGATACGACTGCATTGCCAATCAAATTCCAAAAACCAAATTTACCCGCCTTTTGCACAGGCAGGTGTCTTTATTTTCTCACTTTTTCTTTTCTTGCATTTTTTTCACGTACAAGGGATGAACTGGCAGGAAATACCTGTCACATTAGTAATATTGAGTGCATTTTATAGGTATTGCCTATCGTTTATTTATGACAATAGATTTGAAAAATGATATGATATATTATTTTGATTATGATGCCTGATAAAGTCTAGAAACCTATAAAAATTAACACATTACATTAATTTTAGTATCGTGATCTAATAGTCGATGAAAACAATTGGCTAACAACATTTAAAACAATTTACTTGCCTTACTTTGGCCCACACAATCTGGGACATACCATTTCCCCAGCTTAGACCAATTTAACGCAATGACCTTTCTCCATTACGGCTGCAATTAACCCATTGACGCCGATTCCGAATACCCAGACAAGGCACGTAATCGTCAGTGTAAGGAGTCTCTCCTCAATCAACACCACTTCGAAGTCGCACTTTATGCTGTAACTTATTTTTAGCGCATTTTTTCGAGTCAGCTTTTCAAACGGGTTTGTCGGTCTCTCGGGCTCTTCTAATGCCGAAGTGAAGTGCCAAGAAAATTGAGCCAGCAACGTAATGGAAAACCAGTTTGTTCACTCTTACTCGAACTCTGGGCCGAGATTTGTTTTTATTCTGTTTGTTTATACTTTTATGGAGTTTTTGTTTGACCATCGATGTTATGCCTTATAAACATAACCAAATACTTCAGAAAATTTTGTGGGATAAGTTCAGAGCTTCGAAAATACTTCAATAATGCATAAATAAATTCTTCTTATTTTTACGTATATGTTAAATAAATACGTATGTGTTAAATTTATATTTTTTAATACCATGATAGTTGTATTTTGAAGCAGACGATGAGTCATTGTGTGGGGATTTGTAAAGAGTATACATAAAAAAAATCTTTTTTTCAAATTTTCGTAAGACGAATAAAACGTAGAGACTTATACAACCTTGCCTTATATATTTTTCTAGATCACCATGATGCACAAATTAAAATATCGCGATAAATTAAAATGGCTTTTAGCCCTTTCCCTGCTGATATGCACCTGTTTCGTAGAGTCAGAGGCACAGACAAGAGATCCCAGATTTTATTCACGTCCAGGCGTTGACTACCATTGGCCAAACCCAGGGGATCCAGATTACAGGTGAGTAATCATTGTTGTTTGACTTATCAATTTTTGCACTTACGTTTCGGACTTACAGAACTTACACGTTCAACGATCGCCGATATGGTCACTATCAGCCAAATGGTTTTGGTGCCAACTATCCAGGCAGGAATCCACCCGGTCAATATCCCCAAGGAATGCCGAACGAAGATCGCTTTCGCTTTGATCCGGTAAGCAATTAATTAAAGTAACCAACTAGTTATAAGTAACAATTCATAATTTAAAAGACGCGGTCCAAAGTTATATTATTTTAATATCAAAAGGATTATTATGGTTATTGAATTCTTAAAAACAAAACAAACAAATTCTTAATAATCCGATTATTATTAGCAATAATTGGATATCAAATAATCAATCCAACTCTGTAAAATGATCTAAATGTTGTGTGGCCTCGCAACCCGCGCTTAATCAATTAAATTCTGTGACACAAAAAACTGACCCCTATACCAAAGAACCGAACCGAGACGATCCATAAGCGAACAATGCGCAGTCATTGAGAAAGGGGAGTTCGTCCGATCATTAGATCGTTCCAATATCAAAGTAATAATCTTAATTAAGTTTTCATGCCACAGAGTAGAGACTTAATCAATTACACATGTCGCCCATTCGCTGATCGGCTTAGAGTCTCTATTTGTTCATCCATGGGAAATGGGCTGATGATAAATTTCTTTTTCCCCAATCGCAGAACGATCCGAATGCTCGAACTCAGTTTCCGGGAGTTTTGGCGGGATGGCGAGAGGATTTGCAGGGCAAGCAGCGTCGGGATTCGTTGACCCTGGAGCGGGATGTGTTCGTGACCACGAACTACGGCCAGGTGCAGGGCTTCAAGGTGTACATGTACGACAATCCCGATCCCAAGTCGTTCTATCGTCCCTTTCACTCGACGGTGGATCGTGTGATGGGCGAGTGCTCTGCGTTCCTGGGAATCCCCTACGCCCTGCCGCCCACCTTTGAGGGCAGGTTCAAGCCGCCCCGCATCCATCGCGGATGGCAGCTGCTCCAGGCCGTCGATTTTGGACCCGCCTGTCCCCAGCCTGTCCGGTATACGGGCGCCACCAAGGGAGTGATGGACATGGACGAGGATTGCCTGTACTTGAACGTATATTCACCCAAGGTAAGTTCGACTTCAAGGCGCTTAACTTTATCAGTTCAAAATAATAGATCAAAACAAACATAATCATTCAGAAACTGGTATATCAAATTTCGAAGAGTATAAAACCATATGTTTTATCTCTAAGTACCAGATCCCCAAAAGTATTTGTGACTTTATTCTCAAACTAATTATAACTTAAATCATTCAGAAAAAAGTAATATCATATTTCGAATAGTGGAAGACCAGATGTTTTATTTCTTAGTACCTACTCCCCAAAAATATTCGACTCTATATTCCTCAAGAAACTTAGATATCAGTTGATATAAACATTTTTTTAGATTGTTATGTTTATGAACATTTAGAAGAAGTAGATACAGATCTAGATAGTAGTTTCTACAAAACTAATTAAATCTCTAATCTCTTTTTTAAGACTGGCGCTGGTGTTGCCCAAAAATACCCGGTGATGGTCTACATCCATGGTGGCGAGTTCATTCGCGGAGCCTCCAACTTGTTTCAGGGCCATGTTTTGGCCTCCTTTTACGACGTGGTGGTGGTGACTCTGAATTACCGTCTTGGAGCCCTGGGATTCCTTTCCACGGCCGATGAGAACTCGCCCGGAAACTACGGCATCCTAGATCAGGCGATGGCATTGCGTTGGGTCCATGACAACATTGAGTTCTTTAATGGAGATCGGGATTCCATTACTCTATTTGGCCCCGGAGCAGGTGGCGCCTCCGCGGGACTTCTGATGGTTGCTCCGCAGACGCGGAACATTGTGAGGCGGGTGATTGCCCAGTCGGGATCGCCTCTGGCGGATTGGGCTTTGATCCAGGATAAGTATAGGGCCCAGAACACGAGTCGCGTGCTGGGACAGCTTTTGGGCTGCTCCATCGAGTCCTCGTGGAAGCTGGTCAACTGTCTGCGCACTGGACGCAGTTTCTATGAGCTGGGCAACGCCGAGTTTGCCCCTCAGGTGGGCAGTTTTCCCTGGGGTCCGGTTTTGGATCACAACTTCACGCTGCCCGGCGACGATTGGTACGAGGGATGGCGCGAAAAGGACTGGCGTTTCCTCACCCAAACTCCAGAGACCCTCATCCGGGCTGGTAAATTTAACCGGAATATCCAGTACATGACTGGTGTGACGACCCAGGAAGCGGCCTTCTTTGTGGCCCAAAACGAGTCCCTAAGTCCGTTCTACGAGCTGGATGGGCGATTCTTCGATCAGAAGATACGTGAGCACGTCTTCCGGTACAACTACACCCTGAATCCGAACGGAGTGTACGAGGCCATCAAGTATATGTACACTTTCTGGCCGGATCCCAACAATAATACGATAATCCGGGACCAGTACATTAATATGCTTAGTGATCTGTACTACCGGGCACCGGTGGACCAGATGGTCAAGCTGATGCTAGAGCAGAAGGTTCCGGTTTACATGTACGTTCTGAACACCACCGTGGAGGCACTGAATCTGCCGCAGTGGCGAAAGTATCCACACGACATCGAAAGATATTTCCTCACCGGAGCTCCCTTCCTGGACATTGAGTTCTTCCCCAAGAAGGATCACCTGCAGCGCAACATGTGGACGGATAACGATCGCAACATGAGCCACTTCTTCATGCAGACCTATTCGAACTTTGCCAGATATGGGTGAGTCACTATTGGGATCATATAATTGAGATTATCATATCTTAGGAAATAAATCGTAATATTTGAACATAACTTCTTACAATCGTAATGAAGTCTTATTTTACTACTATTTATTTAATTAAAAGATAATAAGATAAAGGTTATTTTAATATTGCTTGTGGGACTGGTCTCATAATATTATTATATATATTTCTGTCATTTTCCTCTTAGTGATGGTCAAATTTTATATTATTATCATGACTTTAAGAAAGGATATGTTATTTCTTTCCATACACAAAGAGAAATATACAAGAACATTGTTCTTGAATTGAGAACATTCGTTCTTAAAAACCGTGCAAGTACATTTTGGTATCAATGTTCTCAATACTAGAACGAAATGGTTAACAAATTTTTGATAAGTATACACTACTAACTGGACTAACAGTTTATTTGTTGAGATATACTATGCAAATACCGCCAATTCAACTTGATAGGAGCAAAATAAAAACAGTTTAAATTTAAAAATGTCGTTCTATTTTTAAGAACATTTTCAACTCAGATGAGAACGTTAGAATTTTCTCTGTGTAGGTACTAGCAAATATAAATGATAACAAATTGAGCCATCTATTAGAAATCACACTAATTGTGCAGCTGGAATCATATTATATATTATATCATAAGTAGTTCATCTTAAACCCAAACTAGATCTATTATCTCACATCACACATAAATTTCAGCAATCCGACACCTCAACAGGTGCTGGGCATGCACTTCCAGCGGGCCTATCAGGGCGAGATTCGCTACCTGAACGTCAACACCACGTTCAACTCCTCCATCCTGCTCAACTACCGGCAGACGGAGTGCGCCTTCTGGACACAGTACTTGCCCACGGTGATCGGAGTGCTGGTGCCCACCTATCCACCCACCACCGAGTACTGGTGGGAGCCCAAGGAACCACTGCAGATCGCCTTCTGGAGCATGTCGGTGACCTGTTTCTTCCTCATAGTGCTGGTGGTCATCTGCTGCATCATGTGGCGCAATGCCAAGCGGTAAGTTTGGAATGAAGGTAGTACCATGATATAATCTAACAATCCCTATTCCCAAACCATAGCCAATCGGATCGCTTCTACGATGAGGATGTCTTTATAAATGGTGAAGGCCTGGAACCGGAGCCGGATACTCGGGGCGTGGACAATGCCCATATGGTGACCAACCACCATGCCCTTCGTTCCAGGGACAACATATACGAGTACCGGGACTCACCCTCCTCCAAAACGCTGGCCAGTAAGGCGCACACGGACACCACATCCCTGCGTTCACCCAGTTCGCTGGCCATGACGCAGAAATCCAGCAGCCAGGCGTCACTTAAATCAGGGATATCCCTCAAGGAGACCAATGGTCATTTTGTGAAGCCAACTGAGCGTTCGACGACACCACGTTCCCATCCAAATGGAAATGGTCCGTCGGCAAAGGTGGTGGCGTCGCCGCCAGTGGAAGAGAAGCGTCTGCTGCAGCCACTTTCAAGCACGCCGGTGACGCAGTTGCAGGCGGAGCCCACTAAGAGGACTCCCACCGCTGCCAGTGTCTCCGGCAGCAGTCGGAGCACCACCCCGGTGCCCTCCGCCCGCAGCACCACCCACACCACCACGGCCACTTTGAGTTCGCAGCCAGCGGCTCAGCCCAGGAGGACCCAGCTGGTGGAGGGAGTGCCGCAAACATCCGTCTAAGTAACCGCTCTCTAAGCGCGGGATGCGCTTAGGGAGTCAGCCGAATCGTCCAATCACAGAGCCCGTCGATGATCCAGGAAGAAGTGGAGCAGGTAGGTCCTGGTCTTTCATCGAGACTATAGGTATTATTTTATAACTTAAACCTATCTTGTAATTTCTATAACCTTTTCCCTAACTCTTTCAAGTCTATTATATTATTAAATTAATATTTCCCTTTTTCCTACAGCTCTTCCTGGAATTCCCTTTAACTTAAGTTAGTGGTTTTCCGAAAAATGTAAGTTTAATTTTATATTTGTAATACTTTTTTACACAGATCTTTGAGATCTCAGTTTTTAGTTGTAGTTTAGGCAAACCAATATTCGTAAGATCTTACTTTAAGTTGTTCGTAAGTTTGATAACCCAACGAATACAAATCCATATCAATGACATTCCATAGCCTCATAATCGGCCCCTAAGTGTAAATATAATATAGGAAATATAGGAAGTAATTATGATGCTTAACAAAAATATTTTAATTAGTTAATACAAGGGTGGTCAAAAGTATTTTCACAAAAAAAAAGTTAAATATATTCATAATTTGAACTTACATCTTGTTAACTTTGGCATCAATGGAAAGGTAATTTAAATGCCGTTTGAATGATACAATACATTTCTTAACACATTCAGTACTTATTGAAAAGGACGAATTTGTGTGAAAATGTCCTTTTTGAATTTTTTTCCTCGACTTGAAAACTTAAATTTTTTGATGCAAAAAGTTTCTTCAAACAAAAATAATAGTAACTGCAAAAAGAATTTTTCAAAAATCATTTTGCTTATATTTTTTATGATTTTTTAAAGGTGACATTGTCGGAAAAAATTTGTATGAAAACGAGAAAAATATGGCTAAAATGCATGTTTCTAAGCATTTTCAAAAAATCATAAAAAATACAAGCAAAATGATTTTTGAAAAATTCTTTTTGCAGTTACTATTATTTTTGTTTGAAGAAACTTTTTGCATCAAAAAATTTAAGTTTTCAAGTCGAGGAAAAAAGTTCAAAAAGGACATTTTCACACAAATTCGTCCTTTTCAATAAGTACTGAATGTGTTAAGAAATGTATTGTATCATTCAAACGGCATTTAAATTACCTTTCCATTGATGCCAAAGTTAACAAGATGTAAGTTCAAATTATGAATATATTTAACTTTTTTTTTGTGAAAATACTTTTGACAACCCTTGTATATTCTTTTTGCAGTAGATAAAATGTGTGTATTAAACTTAGGACCTAAAAAGATCGTACATGTATTTCTTTATAATGACAGTACTATCGAATTAAATTGTAAAGAGAGTATACATTTAAAAAAATGTTAAAGAACAAAAAATAAATTACCTTTAATAAAAAAGAGAATAAATTAAACTATTTAAAGCCTTTATTGAATAAAAAAATATGCATTACATTGTCACGTCCTTAATTATAAGATTATCATGTAAAGCATTATATTTTAGCCACTTCCACACATCATCAAGAGCAATACCTACAGTGCCTTCACATCTTGTAATTGTCTTCGATGACACATGGGTTCTCATCGAAAATGTACCAATTAAGTGTGCCTTTCGTATAAATAGCTGTACCTTAGTTAATATATTTTGTATATGTTTTATGTGTCGCATATAAGTTAAAATGACCATACAAATTCAGTGTGAACCGTCCAATAACTTTATGTTTTCATAAGTGTCGTGTACATTTTTATTTCTTGTATATATCTTCATTTGTTACATGATTGAAAGCATAATGTATTAACACTTTATATGTTTAAATGTATAGTTAATTTTGATGTATTTGTCTATAAATAAATTAATTTTACTGTACTCAATGTCGTTTTATGATTTCTTTTATATGAGTTGCTTTATTTTCATAAATTCTTCACTTTTTGATCTTACTGCAACTATTTCTCACATAGAACCAACAAGGCACTAATCGTAAAACGCGTACCAATATATTTATTTTCGCATAAAAATAAAACAAATTTCCATCTTATTTACTTTTGTCTGATGGTCTCATTTATTGTAACCTTCTTGGTTGTCGTGTAAACATTGAAATTATACAAATTGTGCCTTCATCAGAAATCCGCACTTGGACTGTCCTAACTTAAGATTCGTTTCATGTTTTGAATCATCATCCATTTTACGTTTTACGTTACCGCGAAACTTTATCAAGGAAACAAGCAAAAAATGGTATTCCGATTCCATAAAAACTAAAAACGAATGGAACTGGAAATAAGGCCTTAAAACAAGTCTTCCTAAAATCCTACAGATACAACGAGGCGGCAAAGACAATGTCGCGCTTGAGCAGCCTAATGCCCTCGGAAAACTTGTTCTCCAGGTCCGTGTTGCCGATGGTTTTCGAGGCCTGGCACATCTGTCGTAGCAGCTCCTCCAGTCGCCGCATGCATCGGATAATGGAGCCCTCGAAGATGTCGGTCATCTTGCAGACGGCGAGGAAACTGGAGCCCTTGCACCAGGCCAGTACCACGTCCATAAGGAAAGGCTTGAATTTGTCCACATACGTATCGGCGTCCAGATCCAGTTTGCATTCTGTCGACACCTTGGCGATGCGACGTGCCAAATCCTGCATGGAGCGCAGTGGTCCCGATAGCTCAGTGGCGCTCTTCGGGGATTCGCTGGACTTTTCGTCGCACACGAAGCAGGAGAGCAGAGACACGGCCTGCGGAGCGGTGAGGTCGTTGAACACCCCGTTGAAGATCATCTCGGTCATGAGGAGTTCATCCGCCGAGCTCAGTTCGCAGGCCACGCGACCCTTGAACTCAATAACGTCACCCGGCTTGCAGTAGCCCATCCGACGAAGCACGCGCTTGCGGTGCTTCAGCTCCTCCATCTGCAACAGACTGCGGGCGGCCTTTAGCTCTGCCTTCAGGTCCTGCAGTTCCGTCTGCAGCTGCACCTTGTCCTGGTAGCGCCGGTGGATGCGCTCCAGCTCCGGCGACTTGTGCAACGGATGCTCCTCCAAACGCGCCTCAAACTGGGCGATGGTATCGACAATGTCGCGGAATTCTCGCTCCTTGATGTTCATGTCATCAATGGGATTGAGAACCGGTGGACCCAGGGGGAATCGTTTCTTGGCCTCATGGATGGTCTTCAGCACGGCTCGCCGATTGTCCGCACTGCGCAGATCGCTGGGGAAGTACACCCGAATTGAGCTAATCTGGGTGATTAGCGTGTGGGCCACCGGGACCACCTCCATGCATCCCCGCTCGTTCGGTTTGCATGGCTCTGTGTCGCCAGATTTGGCTGCCGCCTCGCTGACGTGCAGCAGCACATCGATGGTGACGCTGGGCTCACACTTCAGAGGATTCTTGCGGCTCTGATCCTGCTTCTTGAAGTTTAGCACGATTCCCCAGTCGTACTCCTGTGAGCCGGCGGCCACCTTTACCAATCTGCCAGGCTGCAGGAACGGCAACAGATATTGGGGCTTCGTTATCCACTGGCGGAACTGCTTGCCATGTTGATCCAGTTGGGAACGTATGTGGTGGTAGGAGGCGATGTTGTGCTCGTCCTTGATGCTCAGCTTATTCAGCTCCAGTGTCTTTTGCTCCACCTTGTCGTGCAGGCCGGGAAGAGCTGCCTGGTTCTGGAACTGATAGAAACTGCGCTCCAGCATGTACTCCGGATTTATTTCCTCCACGCGCAGCAGGTTCAGGACCATGTTGTATGTAAGATGGAAGGCCGAATTGATGGGATCTGCCTTGCCCTGCACAATATCGCGGCCCACAGCCGGAGAGACCTTCTCGTCGATCATTAGGATAACGATGCCCTTGTCATCCAATCCTCGACGGCCGGCACGACCCGCCATCTGAATGTACTCGCCGGAGCTGATCCAGCGGAAGTCCTTGCCGTCGAACTTGCGCGGCGCCGTAAACAGCACCGTTCTGGCCGGCATGTTAAGGCCCATGGCAAAGGTTTCTGTGGCAAACAAGGCCTTGATCAGACCCTCGCCGAAGAGAATCTCTATGGTCTCCTTGAGAATGGGCAAGAGACCGCCATGATGGATGCCAATGCCGCGACGCAACAAGGGCAGCACATTCTCCACCTGCGGCAGGCGGCGATCCTCCTCCGAGAGCACGTCCATGGCATTGTTGAACACCTCGTCCACCAGCTTCTTTTCATCCGGCGTATTGAAGTCCAGCTTGGCCATCTGCATGGCGTAGACCTCGCAGTCTTTCTTGCTGAACGAGAATATGATGACCGGGGCAAAGTTGCGCTCCATGATCATCTTGACGATTTTGAAGATGTTCGTCTGACCGGCATTGGTGCCCTTGATGCCGCCATTGCGTCCCTTCTGGTCTCCCTTGCCAGCCTCACCTGAAAAACATGAAAGTTATCACATGGATGGAACTATATCTGACTGGACTAACCCGCATTAGCCAGCACCGCCATGGCAGTGGTGAAGTTGTCCTCCTTGAACTGCCCCTTCTCGTCGACGATGAGATGAATGCCATCGCCACCGGCAGGGAAGATGTAGTGCTGCAGAGGAGTGGGTCGGTAGTCGGTGTAGACCACGTGACACGGCTGCTTGTGCAGGTGGCAGACCCACTCGGCAAACTGGCGGGCATTGGGAATGGTGGCCGAAAGGAAGACGTAGCGCACATTGTCCGGCAGCAGGATGAGCGTCTCCTCCCAGACGACGCCGCGCTCCTTGTCGCGCATATAGTGGATCTCGTCGAAGACCACCCAACCCACCTCGCGCATGATCTCGCTGCCGCGATACAGCATATTCCGCAGAATCTCCGTGGTCATGATCAAGCAGGAGGCCGAGGGATTGATCGTCACATCGCCCGTGACCAGACCCACGTCCTTGAACTCGTCGGTGAACTCACGGAACTTCTGGTTGGACAGCGCCTTGATGGGCGTGGTGTATATAACCCGCTGCTTGGCGGCCAGCGACTTGGCAATGGCGTACTCCGCCACCACGGTCTTGCCGGCCGACGTGTGGGCCGAGACCAGGACACTCTGGCTGTTGTCGATGCACAGGATCGCCTGGCGCTGGAAGGGATCCAGCACGAAGGGATACTCCTTGGCGGGCACGCCGCTGAACGGTTGCAGGGGTATGTACTCCTGGTCGGGATGGGCGGCCACCTCGTGGGTGCAGGACTTGGGTGCATCCAGCAGATGGGTCACAATCCTGGTGCGCAGGGCCTCCAAGGCGGCGGAGTCATCCAGGTCGAGAGTGCGAACGGGTTCGTCGTCCCCATCGTCCTCCTCCGCCTCATCCTCCGGTTCCTCTTGCCGCAGGCGCTTGGTGGGCTCCCCATTTTCGTTTCCCTGGTTTTCCTGCCCCACTTCTTTTGAGGATTTCGCCGGGTTCTTGTCTTTGGCCTGGCGTTTGCTACCCTTCTTGGTACTTCCGCTTCCCGAGGGCTTCTCCTCCTTGTTAACTGCCGGTGGCGGCACCTCCGGCTGCACTTCGTCGAAGCAATCGAACAGCTCGTCTATATCCATGCCAAAAACGCGTTTATTTGCCTTATTTTTACAAATTAATTTAACACACGCCGCAAAACATGTGCAGAGTTTTCAGTGCTGACAATCTGTCTGCTGTTTTGGCGAATCTAGCTATTTATTAAGGGTATTTACTCACACGAATCCCCTAGAATATTGCGATAACTTGAAATTTGAAATTCTTTTTCATTTTGGTTTAGTATATGGTTGTAAGAGTACTAACAAAATATTAATATTACTATCACAAAATATCATTCTAGTCGGAACAATGGAAGCTAAGATATAACATTTCATAGCTAACTATCTATAACTATAATCTCAAACTTTCCCAGCTGGAAACATAATACATGAATCGCGATTTTCTCGTAATGACGATTTTTCGAAAATGTATCTAACAATTCCGTGATTTATTTTGCGACTTAGAGGACAGAGTATTATATTGTCGCTAAATTAATTAATGTTATTATTAATTTTGACTTTTTAAATCCAAAAAACATTTGTTTACCCCCGTAAAAGCCTTTATTTGTTTCATCCTCTGTCAATTCCTTAATCAAAATTTATAGAATTCGCTCGTTCAACGACAAGAAAATTGAATTAACTAACTTAGTGTTTTTATTTAATTGTATTATATTTTATTTTATTTATCAACAATCAAGTATTTCAACCGCATGGAATATATCCAATTTATTTCCGAAAATCAAGATTTTCCTGAACAAATTCCGGTTCCGGTTCACAGGCGAGCCAGCATCTGGTATATTTTCAAGTGCGGTCACACTGGCGCGAACAGCTGTTTTTTCGGTGCCCAATTAAATTATACAATTGTTGGCGTTTTGCGACCTCCACAAAGCAGATATCCAGGAATAAGCGGTGCAAAATGGTAGTTGGTGGTGCCTCGGATACGGGCGGCGTGAAGCCGATGGCCATTGCGGGCCGCATGGTGCGGGAGCGGGAGCGCCTGATCGGCATGCTGCCCGAGGAGCGCGCCTGGCGGAAGCAATGGCTGAAGGACCAGGAGCTGCACCACGGACCCCGGAAGGTGCCCGCCCTGGAGCTGGAGCTCAACAATCCCATCAAGCGCTTCTACCGCGCCCCCTTGGACAAGGTCTGCAACGTCTTGGAGCCCGCCCTGGTGAGTTCTCAACTTGGGTATTATGTAATCATATGCTGAGCTAGAGGAGTGACTATATTTTGGATTACAGGGCTTCCAGCGGGCATTCACCGTGCGCTACTGGACCGGAAAGGCTCTGCTCGCCTTGACAGGCATCTACGCCGGCGCCTACTACTTCAAGTACAACCAGAATGTGAGTAAGGGATCGAGGATTGCACTTGTCCAGGCTACAGGTGTTTCTATGTAACATAATCCAAGGATCATAAGGTGGAAATAGACTGGTAGAGGTTATTTATAGGCTAGTAAGGGAGCATTTCCAATAACGTCCTTGTTGTCAGCTGCATATGATATAAAATATGTCCTGATTTTTGTTTAACCGGTTAAAAAAGATATTAATAGCTTATAGGATCAGATATCTTCAAAGTCTTCTTTAAAAATCTAATATATGTGAATATGATTATAGAAGGAATGTAAATAATTTCTATATAAGTTTTGAAAGGCTTTAAAGCAGCGATCTGTAGCTTTCCATTAAGCGGGCTCTGTTCGGTCTCTGCCGCAACACATACAGTGTGAAATAGCTGTCGGGAAATAATAATAATAGAAATAATTCACACAAGTTAAAGATCGCTGTCTAAACGTGTTTTTTTTTTCAAAAAGTCTATTGCTTCCTCGGAATTATACTATTATTTCATTAGTTCTTTTCTACATAATTATATTAACTTATTAATATAGACAATAGTTTTTAAAAGATTGTTCGAGTTTTTAGAACGTAGCCTTTTAATTTAGGCCGTGTACTCACTTAAATGATTTATCATAGGTGTAAGTTGGTTTATAATTATATATTGTTTAAAAATATGTTTATATCCCTCATTTGTACCGCTTAGAGATCCAGTCAGAAGCTCAACTCAGGGAGATAGTCTTCCTTTATCAATAGGTGTAATAACGACTATAAAAGTAATTGTTTTAATGTAATATGGTTCAGAAATTGCAATGTTATGTTGAAATATGCCCATTAAAAATTATCAAAACCCATTACTTTTCATTCCAGGACTGGACCCGCAAGGGCGGATGGCGTGTGATCCACTCCCGCAAGGCGTGCGTGCCCGGAGATGAGGGCTATCCCAAGGTCTCCGATCGTTCGGCTCCCTCCGATTATGCGGCCCGCGGATTCAAGCAGGCGCCTCTATAAGCTGAGGATCGTCCCCGAGCTCGCTTAGTGATTTTTCTTAAGTTTGAAACGTAAATTAATAATATCAAAACAAAAATCGCAATAAATATGGAAACGAAAACACAGAGGAACAGATTGAGAATAGATTGTCGGTTCTTGCCATTGCTTCGCTGCTGAAGAAGAGGTTTTTCTGCTGCGCTTGGCGGATATTCTTTTCTTGGCTTTTACTTGGCCGAAAAGCTGGCTAAGCAGTTTGCCGGTGTGCTCAATTCGCCGAAATTGTTCATTATCGGCCTCTTTCTTTTATTTGCATTTTCGAGCTGGCGAAGAAACCAGGCAGCGGTGGAACCTCCAAAAAAATGAGACATTTCGAAAAGGTGTGGCAATTGGCATTCAAACAAAGAGTTCAAGAAAACAGCAGATAAAGGTTAATAAAAAGCTATAAACACTCTAATCTAAGGTTAAAAAATCACACTTAAAATAAAGTTAATAAGATGAGCTTTACAAACCATAAACGATTTATGACCAACGTTTCGAAAATCATCAAAGCGCGTAAATGGTAAAGTCAAACACTGCGATTTTCTAGTTATTCAAAGAAATATAACGATCATCAATACAAATTACTTCTTAAATAAAATCAATATAAGTCGTAAAACGACGGTCCAATAATAATTTAATTAAAATTTACTTTCTTATTTAAAGTTCAAAAAGTGCGCAAGTAACCATGAAGATATACAAATTTAATTGGTGACTATTTTCTGTAGATTGAATTACTATAAAAAGGAGTATTTCAACGCAAACATCTAAAATCAAACAATAAATAAAAAATTAATTTGATTCCCAATCAAAATCGATTAGATATTCAAACCTAAAAATAAGACCGCGAAATTTAAAGATCAGAAAGGCGTTCATTTCAGATTTAAATATCAGAAGTTATACTAAAACCAATAAATTTAAATCAACACATCTACAAAAATAAAATATATCCCAACTTTAATAAAATGCTATAGAAACTTAATCGTCGAATTTAATTATCATTCAAACTGCCCGCCAAAAAATTTTAAAATTTACAATTGAAAATGAATCCATATAAGCGTCATTTGAATTAAGATTTTATTGAAATATGTTAATTAAACTTTGATAAACTATAAATAGCATCTACTAAATAAAAATAAATTAAAAACTGATTACATTCACTACGATCAAAATTCAAATTTCAAATAAGAGCGCGTATCAACTGATTTCATATAAAAGTGAAAGTTTAAGTGTTTTCTTCAGATATAACTACTAAAGATGAAGCCCGTTTATGGAGAAAATGATGTACTATATTTAAAAAAAAAAGTGCTTAATAGATTTATTAATTTTAAAACAAAACTAATCATAACTCAAAATTCAAAACAGACCGCGTAACCGAATGATTAAAATTGTGTCTTGAGAATGTGTGTTTTGCTGGTCTGGATTACATGAAACTCATATTATTTACATGGAAATGTGTTTAAAGAATTTCAAATGGAGTAAATTAATGCAAAAGTCATTAAATTCTAATAAATAACCTATGCTGAAAATGTGTTTAAAAATGCGCGCCTAAAAACGATACACAAAAAAGGAAAATCTAGAAATGTAAATTGAAAAGTTAATAAAAGTTGGGTGTTGCTTAAAAAAAATTGTGTATTTTAATATAAAATAGCTGAAAAACTTTTTTAAAATTAGGTTTTATGCACATAATTTAAAATTCGAAATTAAGCGCTCTAGAAAGAATTTCATTTGATGGTTATGTTAAACGTGATTTCAAATATAATATCAATAAAACATTTTATTTCATTCAAATATAAAAAAGTTAAGTGAAAGAGAAAAATAAAAAGGAAGATGTTGATTCAAATACAAATAAGTGAAGTGATTGATAAATAGAGAGTTAAAACATAACATAACATAAGTAAGCCACTGAGCATTCAAATGGCGCGCCCAAACACAAAAAAGTAAAATCTAAAAATATAAATGGAAAATGAATAAAATGTTGGGTGTTGATTAAAATGAACTATGCGTTTTAATAATAAATAGCTGCAAAACTTATGCACAATAAAGATTTTCGCACAAAATTTAAAGTTCAAAATTTAGCGCTTTATATAGAATTTCATTTGGTGGTTATGTTAAACCGGGATGAACCTAAAAAGAAATCTTATTTCATTGAAATACGAATAAGTTAAGTGAAAGAACAAAAGAAATAACTTGATTTAAATAAAAATAAGTGATTTGATAGACAAATAGACAGATTAAACACAACAGAAGAAACCCACTGAGCATTCAAATGGCGCGCCCAATGAAAACCCCGCGATCGGCCCATGTGGCAACGCCGCGCCGTGTGGCCAGAGCGCCAGGCGCTCTCTTAATGCACTAGTGCTGGGGCTTTTCGCTCTTGCCCTGCCTCGCCGACGCCGATCGTCCTCTCCCGATTTCGATCTCATCTCGCAGTGCCGACCGAACCGATAATTGTGTTATTTTCGAGTCGCTGAAAAGGCCGAAAAAGTGTGCTTGCGCTTAACTTGAATTTGTGCTGGCCAACGGGGATCGCTTCGAATTGGCCTTGACTTGCGTGGGGTTGAGCTGGCCGTGAAAAAGCCCGAAACGAAGCCCGAGAAAACGGCGTGAAAAGGTGACATACAACCAACCAACAAAAAAAAAAAAAAAGGAAAAGAAGGTGAAACTGTCTTGCTGGCTGGCCGAGTCTCTGAGTGTGTGTGTGTGTGAGTGAGTGTGCGGCGGTGTGTGCAATTTTTTTCCCCCCATCACTCAAGTCCGCGTGTGTTTTTTCGTGTCCAATCTGCGCTAGAATTTGGCCAAATCCTGCCGCAAAGCAGGTGAGTGATATGGGCCAACTGGGCATGATTCTTGGTAGCAGGTGCATGGCCCAAAAGTTCTTGAACTCTACGTTTCCAGCGATCTCCTTTAGACCTTTTTTTTCTTCATCTACATTCTACCAGTGAAAAAAAACGAAAAAAAAAACGTGAGCAGCCCACTCTTTGGGCGCGCTCTCTCTCTGCGCGCGCAGCTGTCATCGCTGTCAGCAGCGCGCGGCGACGTCGGGTTCCCGCGCGCGGGAAATCTCCAACTTCAATTGAATTTATTTCCGCCAAATCAAACGGGATTTTCGGTCTTATTGCTAAATCAGATTCTCTGAGTTTTAAGCTTTCAATTGGTTGCAAATACCATGGGGTTTTCATTTAGTTTAGGGGTTTTACTGGGCCGCAAAGTTGGTGCCAAAAATGCTCAAATGTTAATCGATGACAACAACAAAGTGGCAGCGGTTTGTTTGGTTCCAGGGCGGCGTTGCCACCTGGTTGCGCCGAAAACGTACGGTCAGATGTTTTGGGCTTGCAATTTATGGGAATTCCTTGCAAGGGCATGAAAACATATAAATAAAGGATTTAAAAATTCTAAAGGGAGGCGTTAAAATTAACTGCTTAGCATTCACAACCTAAATTACATTCCCTTGGCTTTTTAGTTGGGTTCAAAGCTGTTTTTTAAATATTTTTTAAATTTAAATTTTGACTTTCTTTAAATTCATGAGTTATAGGGTCACTAGACCAAGTTTAACTAGGAAAAAGTATAAAAAATATAATAGTATTTTTTTAAGACCTCCAATATTTACTACTAAATCCGCCCTTCTGGCATCCCCCTCAGCTGTTTTGCGACCACCCAGCTGAGAAGCCGTCGAACCTCCAATTGGATTCCCACTGGCCTGTAAAGGGACTCCAATTGCAGACTCCATTCAATAAAATGCCAACTTGCCACCAGCGGCTTCATCTCGCCCCGTCTCGCTCGCGCAGCCCGTTCTTTGCGCGGGAGATGCTCTCCCCGTCTCTGTCGCCCCCATTAGACATTCAAGTACAACAAAGTCGCCCCCTGTGTGTTTGTTGCATTTTTTGGCGCTTCGGATCAGCTTGTTTTGGCGCGTTCCTCTTGCACACTCGCCGCAGTCGACGTTGACGTCGCTGCCGACGTCGCTGCCTTCGGTGCCCAGTTCCACCAATTTTTTTTTCGGTTCCAAAGCGATCACTCTGCTGCTGCCGCTCTGCTGCTCGTGAAGTTTTTTCGTGGCCGGCGTGTGACGACGACGACGACGACGAAAAACTCTCGAAAAACGTTTAATTCCCTCGAAAAACAAGTGAAAACATTGCGGAAAAGCCAGCATTTTCCATCTTATTAGAAGGTAACAAAACAATTGCACAATGGTCTGATTGGAGGAACGGCAAACTAAGTGGAAAAAATTATATGACGCGTGTGTGCGGTGTGTGACAAGTGTGTGTGGGATGGCCAAGGAGAGAGTGGGAGAGAATTTAGCTGCGTTTGCCGTCGTGTCTTTGCATTTTTGGCTACGCATACAACGTCCTCTTATAAGAAAATTGACACGCTGTGGGATTAAAAAAAAACCGTTGCTTTCTGATTGGCAAGATTCTTAGAGGATTAAAGTTTTCCCATTGCTAGGGGGAAAAGGAAATGCAGCATATTCTTGTGAGCCGTTAGTTCGAGAAAAACTTTCTAATCTTTCTCCCGCCCGAATTGCACTTTTCCCGCCATTCGCATAGATTTTGGGCGGTAAAACAAAACTGCGCCAGCCCAAACGCCTAATTCGCGCCACTTTGTGTTTCTCCATTCTTTTCCCCATGCTCATTTCATTTATATACGCTTCCTCCAATGACACACACACACACAAATACACACACGTAGAAGAAATGCGCTCCATAAGTTCTTTTTCTCTTTCTCTCGCTCTCTTCCGTTTTATTCCAATCAGAACAGCGAGTCAAGTTATTTTTCCCCTTCCCAACAGCAACAACAAACAAAAACTTTTTAGTACTGCTCTGCCGACGTCGACTGAGGCAGCGGCGGCGGGAAAAGTTCAACGCAAAACTTCGAACCTTTTGAAAACTTGACGAACACGAAGCAGCGGGCAAAGCAAAATGGGGAAAAAAGAGTAGAAAAACATAATGAATTATGTCAAAAGTGGCGCAAAAATCTTTGGTACACCGAAAGAAAAGGGAAATCAATTTAAAATTGAATTATATTAAGGGATGTGAAGTTACATAGAAAGAATTTTGATGTTTAAATGGTGAAAATCTATCTAAAACCAAGTTAAAGAACAAATTGATTAGACTGAATTTTAAATCTTAGAAATATCTTTAAAATGTATAAAAAAACTTTTTTCTGTGTAGTAACTATATGTACATATGTATGTGGTTTTAACCCATGAGTAAGCGAGATGGCTTACTAAGTCGATCTACGCGTATGTAGAATGGAGTTCATTGATATTTCTCTGTGCTTTGGCTATTGCTTCCCCTCCATCTCCTTCTTCACCTTCCACTTATCTTCCTCCCCTTCTCTTCTCGCCATTTACCTGCTACAATTCATTTTGTTGTTGTTTTCTTCGCAATTTTGACTTTCTTCTTTGTTTTTTGCATTCTTTTGGCGAGCTTTTTTGCGTGTTTGCTTTCTGCGCCGTTAAACTTGTTGAGTGGGCGTGGCGGGGCGTGTTTAGAGGGGGGGAGGGTGGTGGATTGTTGATGGGGTGGCTTTTTGTATACTTAATTTTGGGATTATGTCATGATCGGGCCGAAATTCCGTTCTTATATGGTGGGTTGGAAATGTCTAGAGTTCCGAAAAATCGTATTTATTTTATAGAGTTTTTATAGGTGCTCATTTCCTCTGAGATAGTATACTCTACTCTTCGTTCAGAATACTTACTATCCATGCAGAATTTAGTTAACTTTGATCTTAAATATTTGGAAAATTGTTGCCTTTTAACAAAGGCCCATTGAGTCCTCCTTTTGTTTCCCCAATCTAAATAGTCCTTAAATCACTTATTCAAATCCAAGTCAACACCTTTTCTATTCTTCCCCCGATCAAGTGCTTCCCACCTTCGAAAGCGGCAGGCCATCAAAGGAATTTCTAGATGAGATGAGAACCCAAAAGTTATTTGTAATATTTTCTCATCCTACACGCTTGGTATATAGGAATCACACATATCACCTGCCCATATTAACCCGAATTCCTGGTAAAATACCAAAAATATTTCTCAATTACAAGTGCGGAATGTTTCACAAATATTACATGCTATCCAAGGATGAGTTGTGAATACTAACTCCTTAAATAAATGAAGCATATATGATTGTGTATGTGGGGATTTTTTCTTTATTGTCTATACATTTTTGTCGCTACAGCAGAAGAATCCGATTCGGAATCGGAATGAGGAGGAGAAGAAGCCGTATGAAGGGCAGAAACAACAATGATAAACAGTTTCCAGTTATTCCCAGACAAACAAAGGATAGTCCGGCAAAAGAGTTGGGGAAGATCGAAGAACAGGACGCAGGCCACTTGAGCTGGCTGTGGGCAGCATCCTTTTAGACGCTGCTAAATATAAACTAAATAGTCAATTGAGCGCGTCTCGATGTCCTAACGGCTACTTCAAGGCCGTCGATTCCTGGAACTGGAACGCCGCCGCCGCCGCTCCATTCAGGAACTTTGATTTGTTCTCCTTCGGCTGGCCCGGCTTTACTTTCACACGCCGTTTTGCCCAGGCGGCGCTCTTCAGATACCAGAACACACAGATACTCAGATACACAGACACTGCTGCACGCAGGAGAAGAGACCTCGACGAGGATCGACTTTCCTGTTTTCGTCTTTAGTACCCTGTAGTTAGGAGCAGGTTGGGTATTTTAGCGAGTGACTCGATTGGAATTTTGGGATTATGCTAGTTAAGATTGGGCTTTCCACCAAGCAATCTAAAAATTCGGATAAATGGATGTTCTTTAGAGTTAAATTAATGCATTAAATTCCAAAATTAGGGTTATACAAATATCTACCTTCTTACAATATCATTTAGAAAACTTATACCCTGTAAATTTTCTAAATCCTTAAAATATATTTGACTTAATATTGATAGACTTTTTAGAGGTCTAGACGATTTAAAATATCCCTGTGATCATAATTCGAAAAATCAATCAAGCTTATAAAGTTTTTTATAGGGATTTTTATAATTATAATCTAAAATATATTTTACCTTGCTATTAACTATACTTAATATTGATAGACTTTTTAGAGGGATAGAAGATTTGAAATATCCCTGTGAATATGTTTCGGACAAGCTTATAAAGTTTTTTATGGGGACTTTTATAAGGAATTTCAGATAATAGAACTTGTTAATAATAACAGGAACATTCAATATTATATTATTTAAGTAAATTATGTGGGTTTCTTTATATACACTATAAGATAGAATCCAAATATTCGATATAGTACATATGAGGTTGCCCAACCCGTGTAGTCTTTCGTCCCTTGGAGTTCCAACTAATTGCAAGAGATGTAGCCAAACCACAACAAAAGGAGGAGAAGGCAGCATTGGCATTGAGAACGCAACAGCAGATACCCAGATACCCAGATACTTGTGCATTTATCTCGACTATCTCTGGAATGTATCTCGTCGCATGTGCAGAGCCCAAAATGCAGCCCAAAAAAGGACGCACAAAAATTGCAGGCCCAGACAGTTGAAGACGGCGTCTCCAGAGGCCCCCGGATAACTCGAGACCTGTTTTCCCTCTACTCTATATAGCATATACTCGCTGAGATACAAACGTACATATTTATATATATTTTTTGCGCTCTCCTTTGCGCATTTTGCGCATTCTTCTTTGCATTGCCTCAAGTTGCATTACATATTGTATCTCGAGACTTGGTTCCATTTCCTTGTGGGAAATCTTCGGCACAAAGCAAATATTTCGAGATGAGGGGCCTCTAAATTTGCCGAAAATACGGTCGACTTTATTTCCTAAACTCTGTTTTTCCAGTTAAATGACCTTGGAGGACCCCGTCCAGGTAAACAGATTCACTCGAGCATCGCCGTTAATTAAGAACTGAGAGCAAAAGGAAACCCCTGTGCTTATCTGCTCGATCCGCGGCATTATTCATATTTGTATACCTGTCGCCGCGGATTTCTTCCGAACTCGCAGCCTTCTTCACTTAATCTTCGTTAGAGGAAGTTGCAGCCTGCGTGTGGGCAGTCCTTGCAGTTAGTTAGGGCTCTATCCAATGCTAGTCGCTTGTATTTGGACAAGAAGAATCGGTTCAGCGATAATACAGTCATTTGTTTGCGAGAATCCCCTGTCATATCCTTGGGGAGGCCTCAAAGATCCCATGGATTTGTATAATATCTCGTCAAGAACATTCATTTTAGTCCATTTGTTTTAATTACCCCTCTTGTTTTACAAAAAGGATTGTTTAAATCTGGTTATAAATGAATTTACATTGGGTTATAAGATCTTCTGATAAGATTATAAGATTATTCACTACTCAGATATTAAGTATTCTTTGAGCACTTAAAATCCTATCTTTAAGTTTTCGAGAATTATATTATTTATTATATGTTTTTATGATTATTTGATGGCTATGATGGGTTTTATATTTTACATACAAATCCAAAACGACCGTTTAGAGATCGGTACATAGTTTTATGGTTTTTTGTATGTAGCAAAATTTCGTTGTCGTAAAAAGAGTAATAGGAGGGTTGAAAACAAGACAAAGCCGAGAAAGTAAAAATGCTCTAAAATGACTTCGAAGAAGAAGAGGGAACCCAATTAATTAGAAGGCATATCCGCAATTAGTGTGAAAATGATGGTTGGAAAAAGCAAAATATTGTGCATAAGAAAAGGCCGGAAAAAGCAAACGAAAGGAGAGGCAAAAAATGTGAGGAAAATTGAGAATTCCGTTGCATAAGAACAAGAAAGTAAGGGAAAGAAAGTCGTTGACTAAAAAGCATTCGCATATGGGGTAGGAAAAGGTGTCGAACTGAACTGAATGGTAGGCCGAAGGAAGGTCCATAAATCGTGGCAAATATAACGCCAGGCCCATATGTCACTCGGGAAAAGGAAAATAGCTTATGGAAGGAGAAAGGAAAGAAGGGCAGGGGAACAAGGAAACGCGACAGGATACAATTAGCGAAGGGGGAAGTCAATTGAAGTTACAACAGCAGCAGGAGCAGAGACATCGTCAGAATCCTTTAAGTTGGGGTAGGTCCATCAACAGCTGCCGCTCCCCTTCTCCACTCAACTCACCTGTCCCCGCATCGAAATCATCCTGCAATTCTAACAGAAGGCCAGCGATCAACTCTAGCCACAACAGGTGCATCGGGGAAATATCGAGGAGACGACTCGATATAATTAAGCGTTGTAAACCACTAGAAAATGTGGACGTTGCGCATGCGCCGAATGAGAAGCACCTGACATTGGTACACTCGAAAAATTAAGTTCTCCAATAAATTAGCAATGGATAAAGAAAAGTAAACGGTTTTACCAATATTTAAATTCTCTGCTGATTTGTTTTTATATTACATTTCAGTAATACTCAAATCTTATTGAGTTGTATAATTTTTTGTAAATTTTAGAAAATTCTTAGAATTCTACAAGTGTACAGGAAGTTCGTGAGGAGCAGCTGAAGCTGAACCTGCAGCAGAAGGCATCAATTGAGACTCGTGGAAATTCTATTATGATAAAAAATTGACCCATCCCGTGACTACCTGTTAGGATGACCCAACTCCACAAAAAAAAACACCTACCCATCTTTCTGTTTCTGAAATTTGAATATCTCAGACCCATAGGAAAATGTTTATTTTACGTTCGTTTTGCTAAATGCAAAAAGTTGGTGTATTTATATTGTTTTTCGAGAAAAACTCACGTAAACAAATTTGTTTGGGGTTTTTGAAACGAGGAAACTCCTCGACCACATGCTGTGTGTGCGAGTTCTTTTCAAGGATCATATGTTGTTTTTTTCCACAAGGATCTGCAGATAATGCGCTGGACTAACTGTTGATAGGTTTTGTGAAGTCGTAAAAACTCGAAAACACGTCACATGTGATGATCATATCTTGGGCTCTTAGATTTTTGGTGTTGGAATAAAGATTTTATTTCTTATATTTTGTTTAATATTAATTGTTTCTAATATATTTTTATATTTTTGTTTATTTTATTTGCAGTTCCTTTTAAATTATTTAAATTACACAAAACATTTCTGCTTTCGACGAGCAGCCTTTACAAAACATTCAGGATAAAGAACATAAACGGCTTATCAAGGCCGTACAATTATGGGTTTAAATGCCAAGAGGTAAGTTTCCTTTTAAGTTTATTTTATTCAAATATTCTATTATTTTCAAATATTACTATTTCTAAATCCCTTTCACATTTAAATAGGTAATGCTATTATCAAAAAAATATTGTAAATTATTTTAACAAATAAAGTATTTATTTTATGTTTAAAATTATATTAAAATTTTATTTATGCTTTAAATGGTATACATTTGTTCTTACAGACAAAGTAATTTAGGTTCTGAACAAGTTTTAAACCAGCTGAAAAATTTTCAAGTTTTCTAGCAACCTGCATGTTTTTTTGTTGCCTTCATTTCTGATCTTAGACATTTTCCTTTCCCATCAAACACTTTTCGTGACTTCCATTTCCTCTGCAGCCCTGACCAAACTAATTAGCACCCCACATGAAAGCCAAAAAGGCGACTCCCCAACGGTCTTCAATACCATTTGTTTCTAACGCTCAGCGACTTCCTGTGGCGACATCCGATCGACTTCCTTTTTACCACTAACTATCCTGGTAGGCAGAGTCGCGTCTCCCTTTAATTCTGTTAACCAAAAGTGATGTTTATCTAATAGCTATTTCGTAATTATAAAGTGACAGTGCCCAACTGGTTATGCCCGAATACTCCCCGGGAAAAAAGTAGGACCCGCAGGAGCTATAACCGCTCGGGATCCTACTGTTCCTGCAGCCGTTTCAACCTACTGACTCAAGTGCGATAATCTAAAATGCATTTTCACTGTCAATTTCCAAAAACGAACAAAAAACAGATGGCTTGTAGGTGTTAAAGTCGAAACTGCGTTGATAACCAAGTGCCGTATTCCTCAACACTCTGCATACCTTTACAGGACTTTTATTTTCGAGGTCCTGCGTGTGATTAGTATATAATTGCGCGCGAAAATGTCATTAGAAAAGTGTTTAGTTGTGGGACGGTTCAGGTCAGTTTGTTTACTTCAGAGGGTTGCACCTAGGGGGTTTTGTGTTCGGTCGGGTTGATAATGCTGTCACAGCCGACACACACTTTTTGTGGCTTTTTCAGTCATGTCCTGGGCAAAAATTAATTGAGTTTAATATGTTTTCACCCTGTCGCATATATATTTTGCTTGTGGGTGCCTGCGCATGACCATAATTGCATAATTGCCTAGTCATTTGGTTTTGTCAGTTGCGTCCCCTTTGGCATTCAACATCATCATCATCGCCCACTGATCACAGCGATCACTTAAGTGATAGTCCATTTTATGGCCATATTTCGTGGTCGACATAATTATTGGTATGTGTTGCGAAACTATTTCGCTGACATCTATAACGGAATTTGTCAAATAAGTCAGGGAAGTTAAGTATTATAGGGTATTTATAGAGTGTTGCATACTTTTGAGGGCAAACTACCAAAACTTCTTTTAAAAAATCCCAACTGTTATCCTTGAGAGTTAAGAACACGATTTGTCAATAGATTAGTATAATAGTTACATGAATTCCCGAGCATAACTGTTCCAAAGATTAAAAAATAAAGCAATAAATTACTAATTCCTAATCCCAGCCTCACAGTTTCATATAATTTATCATGTGAGAAAGATCGATCCTTCGATAGTCCACTTATTATGCACTGGACCATGTTCCAGGAACTACTTCGGAGAATTTCTCCATATCATCTCCAAGATAGTCACCCTACCCATTTGCTACCTACAGGGATATGGATTCGAACCGACAAAAAAAGAAAAGGGGAAACGAAACCGAAACAAGGTTTCTGGCTTGGCCGCAAAAGGAAAGGAAACTTTCACCTCGAATTGACAAATTTCAGTTTGAACCTTAAGCCGCGGAGAACCTCTGACCCCGGGAACCCCGAGTACAAAGAAAGAAAGAAAGCGGGAAAAACTTGAAGGCCGCCTGCACGTACGCTCCATTAGTCCTTTCTCGCCGTAACTCATTTTTAAGCGATTTCATTTCCTCGTAATTTACTACGTGATTACTTTTTCTTGTTCATTAAACCATTAAACGCGATCGATAGTGCAGGGCCAGGATCAAAACAGGAGGCTGCAATCGCAGCCAGAAATGGCTAAAGCATTTGAATTTATGTGCAGCAGCCCTTTTTTTTGTTCTCCCCTTTCACAGCTTCCTTAAGACGGAAGGGTTTACGGTCCCAAGGGTTAGATTTTGTTTTTTATTTTCCTTGCTCCTCGCTCAAATTGCAAAAATTCGCGCATCGAATTGCTTAAAGTGCAGTGGCTTGTTCTGCAACACTTGAGAGTTGTGGCAAAGGGATAAACCATTAACATCTGCGCTCTCAAGGAGGGAAATCCTATTCTTTCCGTTTGCCAGCCTCTTGCATTATGCTAATGTCCATGCAAATTTGCCAAAATTGCTCAATCTCAAGGAGGAAAGGCTTTCCCGGGGCTCTTCCAGCGACGATCCCATTTCCATTTCCCTCGATCAGTCATCTCGATTTCAATTTCCCGGATGTTAAATATTAATGTATCCGTTGGGCGCCTTAATCTCGAGTCTTGCATCGCGATTCGAATGCCGTGTCAAAATTCAATGAATTTATGTTCGTTTCGTTTGTATCTATTTAAGAACGCCCCTATGTGATTTGCTGCTTGCCTCCGTGGCATATTGAATTTCTCTATTTTGCAAAAAAAAGAGGAGAAATTGGAAATAACTGATCCCCAGCAAATAGTACAGTGGTTCACTACGTAGATTTAAATACGTTTTACAATTTATTTGCTAGGTTTGAATAAATGTTGAAATTAATTTCAAATTACAGATCAATTTAAACCTTTTGTAAACTAAAATATTATAGAATTTGAATCCGTTTTAATAAAATTTTCTAATTAATATTATAACAATTAGATAAAATATAATAATATTTCTTACTCAAATTTATTTGTAAACATAATAATTAATTAATAATAATAATATGTTATTATATATTAATAATATATTGTAATACAAAGATATTAATAATTATATATAATATAATAATATTTATTTTTGAAACCTAAAAATTTTATTATCATTGAAAAGGAACTTTACAATGAAGAGTATTTTTAATATATTACAAAAATTTTTTTTTTAAAGTAGTGTAATTTGAAGATCCTCTAGTTCCACTGTTAATTTCACTTACTTTCCTTTGCAGTGTTTGTTCTACCAGCAGCACTGAGCCAAATGGCAGCATAGTCACAACCGCCCCCAGCAACGGAGAAGCCAGCAGCAGCATTGTCGTCGTCGTCAGCAGCAGTAGTAATATCAGCAGCAGCATTAGCCCAAACCCAAACCCAAATCAGAGCCCATCTTCGTCGGCAACTCAGCTAGAAGAAGAGCTACCGGGAACCTCAGCAGCCTCCAAAACAGTCGAGATGTGCTCTTGTGATAACCAGAACCTTGCAACATCCACAGCCGCAACTTCCAATGGCAATAAACGTAAACGGCGTTTAAGCAGCGACTCAAACGAAGATGCTAAGGTGAGTAATATAATCTTTGGAAATGTAAGCCCCCAGACGTGGCAGATAAGTTTTATGAATGAAGTCGCTTTATCAGGCCATGTGACCTCGTTGATTTTTGCAATCTTATCAAGGAAACGCCAAGAGCGACAGCAAGAGCGCATGTGGCTCGATGACCCAAACGATCTTCGACAACAATGATCAAGCTAATTTCTTGAAAAATTGCTCGTGCACTCTAATTTTGAATTTCAAATTGATTTAATGTTCGTATTCATTGAGCTTTTCTTATAATCTCAGGGTCCTCAGTCCTCAGTTTTTAGTGTATTAGACTTTTTTAATTTTATGATCTGTAGATCCCCAAAGATTGATATGTTCATGAACTACAGAGTCAATTTGATAACCTATAGATTAAGATCTAAGCTGAAATTTCCGAGCTGTTTTTTTTAAATCTTAAACTGATGATTATTATAAATGTAGAACTCTATTAACTAACCAAGGATCATTATTTGGATTTAATTCTCAAGGATCATAGCAGATCACTTTAGATTGCTTCGTCGTGCAGCTGGTCTTTGTTATTATATTTCAAAGGAATTGATAAAGAACACTTTTTATTAAAAGTATTGGTATACCTATTTATTTGATTAGAGTTTCCTAATTGTGTTCATTGATCACTGATCTTCAGAGATTTCTCTTTTTCGTATGTTTGGCAAACGATCTTTTATTTGTACTTCCATTTTGAATGGATAGCCCTTTCGTGGCTTCCAGTCGTTTGGCTGCCGATCTTCATTTGATCTTTTGCTGCTTGAGCTCTAGCCAAATAGGCCGTTGGGCACGTAGACAGCTACTTGGCACTTCTGCGCTGGCACAATGCAAAGATGAGCCCAAAAATAAACGCTACTTACTGGAAGGGCTCATTTAGCAGCATCCTTGGAAGCCCTGAAGTCAGATCTCCTCTCAAGTAGCTGCAATCAAGGCAATGGCTTCTCCTGGGCAGCTGTGTTGGTGCAAAGGATTTTTTCCAGTTCTATATGAAATATGGAGTGGAATAGGGAGTATATTCTGCTATACGTGCAATGAACTTGCAGAAATTGTTTTCGAGTTTCTTAGTTTGGTACCCTATTCTGGGGTATCTTTATTTAAAGCGGACTGCAAATATATTTTATTTTTCTGATATAAAAAAAATAAAATATTCAAACCGATTTAATATACTCAAAACCTAATAGCATGTTTTAAAAAAATATTTTTTTGTCTTATCTTATCTTAATGGGCCAATAATACAAATGAATTTGTATTTATACGTTTTGTAGCTCAATTTCTTCACTCAAACTCAACCATATAAAACTCTTTCTGTAAATTTAATTTACCAGGGGTATCTTAACAGTCTATTCCCAAAGACATGCTATCTACCTTGGGTATTTTTTGCCATAAGTTCTCTGCCGTTTTTTGTTTTCGCAACGTTTCTGAATTTACTTCCCTGCCAAACAAATGTCATTCTCAAACGGAAAAAAAATGGAAGGCCCCCTTCAGGCGGGCGTTGTTGGGTAAGGGAATTCCGAAGGGGTCTTGGCAGAATGTTGAGCATATGCACGGCAGGACAAAGGAGCCGGAGACCAAGGACAGAAGGCGTCGTTGCGCATGCGCGCACACCTTTAGCCCAAGTCCGATATCTCCAGGGGTGGGTTTTCCAAAGTCAAGGCGGCCAAATGTCCGTTAAGGCCGTAGGAAGAATTTGAAATTGCGATAGTTATAGGTTAGCTTGAGGCAGGAACTAGATCAAGAAGGTATAGCTCGAAATCGGGATGGATCGGAGGGATCGGAGTGACTACCGGAATGGGACAGAGCTCCGAAACCGCAAACAAGAATGCTCGAACGGAGGGGTTGAGCAACGCCTTATCCTTTTCAAGGATCACTGGGCCGAGTTTTTCCCATTTCTTTTCTTCCCTAATTAAATATTCATCGAGACGACATTTGCTTCTGCAGAAGATCCAACCCATAAAAAGAAGAAAAAAACGCTTTCCAACCGGGTTGCATTTTGCTACCCCGTTTCGGGACATATTATCCTTATGCAAATGCCTTCGGATCCTGCGACGTCTGCTCATTAGATTTCCGTTAAACTTTTATGCAAATCATCCTTGGCTCCTTGGTGCAGCGCTTGTGTCATCTGTTCTCGGGACACGCACAACGCTCCTGCTCCGGAATGCGGTCCTGAAATATTATACAATATTTGTTTTGCTGCTGGCACAAGGATCAAAATTATGGTATTATTTTACCAATTTGTCAGTGTAATGTAAACCCTTTTTTCTTATTTTTTACGTGGCAGGCATGAAATCGCTGAAAGTTCCCTGCTTTTTTTGGGAAACTTCTTTGTTTCTTTTGTCCCGAAAGGGGAGTTGGGTTTGTTTCGTCCGGGTTGCTTCTCGCTGCAATCAAGTGCGGGTCTTGATTTCTGTCAAGTCAGTATCGGGACATTGTGGGAAACTGAATTCAAGTTTCAGTTTCCCAGATTGCATCCCGTTCTGGAATCGTGCATCATCTGTTTTGTAATTCAAAGTTTTTTTAATTTTAAAGAGGATTTTATTTAGCTGGAGGTAAACAAGAGATGAGGACTGAATTGTAAGGGAAGCTTGGGCAATGATCTGTTTTGAGATTAATGACACTCAAGATTCAGCTGATAAGGAACCAGTTTAAATATTTGATTTTATACAACTATTTAAAACAGAATAAGAATACATAAAATGAGTTCTTAAAATTTTATCTTATACCACTTAAAGTAAATTTAACTTTTAAAGCAAAGATATATCTTTATTTAGATAATGTTTCTTCACAAGAAATGAAGGAAACTTCAACTAGGAAACTTCTTTAATTAACAGCAACTATTTAAGACTGATTACATGAAATAAGATCTTAAAATTGTATATTATTATAATAAAAGTACCTGCATCTTTTATAGCAAAAGATATATCCTTATAAAGATAAAGGTTCCTTTTATTATCATCAACAATATTAATAAATCAACTAGGAATCTATTACATAAAACTTCTTTCAAGGACTGCACCTATCAAGAAAAAGTTGACATTAAATCCTGAAGAAAAATGATCTTCCCTAACATTCATCAAAATGATTTTTCGCATTCAAAATTCATTCGCGGTTTGTCCTTTGTCCACTTACCCTCCTCCCGTTCCACCAATGGGTTATGCTTTAATTCGTTTTGTCATGGATCTAACCAATTGCATGATTAATTACATGTCCAAGCATTTTCACCGTCCCCCTGGCCAACCCAAATTTATATTTCCCCGATGATAAATCCAGCCAAGTCACCGCGAAATTGTTGTGTTGGATTAACCCTTTATGGACTGACCAGGGGTCAGTTGAATTGCTTGGAAATATGAGTGTTTGTTATGGTCCTTCTGGGATTTGTCCTCTGGCATGTTGTTTGCATATCATTTATTAAAAGGAGAGCAGCGATGATGTCCCAAAAGTGGACAGAACTTTAGCTAATTTTGAATGATCATTCAGGGGAAGAAAGGTAATTTGTTAGCTTTTTCTTTCTTTAAAGAATTTAAAATACTTCATAAAAAAATTTCAAGCTATATCCTGAACTTCCAGGAAATCCTAATCTTTAATCAGTCTGGAGGTCCTGAAAAAATATTAACAATTACCGGCAGACAGAGCATAGAAAAAAATTAAATGTTATCCAAAGACTTGGGGGAGAAATGAAAAGAAAAATAAAATGAAACAACAATGCAGGATATTACAAGGCAACAGCGGTGAAAAAGTTACACCTGGACCCACGCCAAGGTCTGAAAACTAAAGGTGTTTCGGTTTTCAGACAGACGGCCGTCGAAAGATTACGACACATAAGCGCAGGACTTTATAGGGTAGGCAAAAGCAGGAAAGTAGAAAGAGAGAGAGGGAGCACACACAATGGGGCACCGGGCTATACTATATTGAGGTTGACGACGCAGCAGAGGTTGTCGCATAACAATCGAATTGCTTCTTGACTGCTTTTTGTATGTACCCATAACTTGAGGAATTGCATCATCTGCCCTGGCGACCCATGGACTCCCTCCCAGTGAGATTTCGAGAGATGTTTTGGGTGCCCCTTGTGGGTTTGCTTCTTGCGTTTGAAGGAGCAGATCGAGACGAGAAGGACTAAGGACGATTGCAGCAGCTGCCTCGTTGGACTTTTTGGTACACTAAATCCTTGAGGCGGCGGCTTAAGGGCAACAACCCAGTTTAACCCTTGTTAAACTTGGGATGCAACCCTCTCGGTCCGAATTGGTCCAGATTCCAGCCCACTTCACTGGCTGCTCACTAATTTCTCACACTCACTCGGGCGATCTTTCGCCTCGGAATCCGTCATGTCATAAAGTAAACTGGGAATTTTCCTGCATAATCTTTCTGATTTCTTAACGCTTGACCAACTCCAAATGGCAGATGCAATGTCCACGCACCAAAAAAAAGAAAACGAAGTAAAATAATAAGGCTGGAGGAATGTCCATTGTGTGCAGAGCTGGCTTCTTAGGCCATTGCACGCTTTGATTTTAATTACATTGCATCTGGATGGCTTGACATGTGTCCATATCCATGTCCATTTTCATTTCATTCTACGATTGCCGTTCCCGGTTACCTACATCATCTTCTCGGGAGGGTTGTTGCAGTTTGTTGGCCAGAAGAATAAGAAATTAAATTTGTCATGCGTCTTGGACCTTCCTGTCTTGACGCAAAAAAATATGTATTTACCCCCGACTCCAGGAGGGGAGTTCAAATCCGTATGTCTGCTGGAAAGGCAAACCTACTCAGACAATTAAAATTGTCACATAAATATCGCAACATTTTTTCCCTCATTTTTACGCAACAAATTATGTGAAAAACTTTAATGGGCAGCAGGGTTGGTTGATATTGTTAAACTTTTACGACGTGTGAGATTGACTGTTAAGAAAGTTGATGAAATACACCCAATATTTGATAACTTTCAAATCCCTATTTGGTCCTGCAAACTTTATTCAATCAATGAAAAGATCAATTGCAATCGTAAAACTAAGAAATACATAGAAAATTATTTGGATTTTGTATTTTGTTGTACAAAGTTATTGTTCACTTTAATGGGCAGTTATCTTTATCTTAACTTTAAATCTTTACATTTTTATTTAATAGAGGGTCATTTAAATTTGACCCTAAACTTTTAAAATATAGAGAGTAGCAACAATGTTCGGGCTGAAGTTTTAGCAACATTAAATATATATGATTTACATACCTGTAATGCTGTAAAATATAAAGATTATTTCTTTATTTATGACAAAAGTATTTTATTTTATTAACAATTTAATTTTTTTTCTTCTAAAATTGTATGTATGTGGAATTGGTTTTCAAAGCTTTCCTTGCCAAAGTATTTTTGGTAAATATACCAATTTTAAAAACATTTTTTTGAGATGTCAGCAATCCAAGCGTGACATCTGTGTCCCATGTTGTATACAATTTTTTACTTTATGGACTTTCTGATCTTGGCTTCTGTTTTCCATCATCTGTCTGCCAGAGAACAATGGTCAAGGATCTCAATTGTTTGCGTTTTTCGTTTCCATTCCAATCTCTCCTATTTTTTTTTTTTGTATTTTCGTGATGCAATCTTAGGAGTCGGTCTCTGAGCTGAGGTTCCATTAGGCCCGCTCTATATTTGCCTTTATCAACGCCCCATCCCTTCGATCAATGCCAAAAGATAATTTATTAGAGTAGCCTCCAAGATGCAGGAGATTTTTAATGCAGCCGCTGGCAGCTCGAGCCAAAAGCTATAATACTAGCAAAAATAATTTATATACTCCCTATATACCATTATGTATCGTATTGTTTTGAGGGTTATGTGTAGGTAGTGATTTTCCAAACGTCTTGCGTCTACCTGGTCGCACAGAAATGTTGACAAAAATAATTGTAAAAAGGATCAGGAGCCACAGCCGTCAGTGGGATTTGTTGTTGGGCTTATAAACACCCAGAGGCGAAAAATGCAATGCAAAAACAACAAGGTTGTCGTCTCAAGAAGTACGGATATCTTCGGGAACTACCCCCGATGGAAAGAGATGGATGGTTGGTTAGCGATCCTGTTTTTACCGCTGTTGAGTTGCAGTAGAGTAGTCAGTCGGGGGCAAAAAGAAAAGCAACCCCTATTTCCGAGACCGTTGCATTCGTTGGGCAGGATAACGACGATCGGGGATCGGGAATCGGGGTTCGGGGATCGGCGATCTGGAACGGAGAACGTCGAGCTCAGTTGCACAGCGCACGTCAACGCGATTGGTACTCGATCAAGCCAAGAGCGGAGTGAATACAAGAAAATAAAAAAACAAAACAAAACATACCCATACAGCTAAAAGACACTGAGACCAAAATCTAAATCTAAATTATTCCGTTGTCAAGTTGAAAAAGTAAAGACTGACAAATATTTATGAAACCAAAACCACACACAACGAGTGCAAAGAACTAATTTAAGAACCGGATTTGCCAAGATCACCCACCAACAACAACTACAACAAACCAAAACGAAGCCAAAAATGTTTTAAATGTTATAACCAAAAAAAAAAGAAATCTTTTTGCACAATTGTTTAATCATACCAAAGAAACCAAAGCAACAAATTATACCCAAAGACTGCTACTAAATTGAAAAAGATCAAAGCAAAAAGTGCAATAACGATTTTGTTGAATTGATCAAACCAAAAATATTGTTGTAAAGATAAGCAAGAAAGAGGAAAGCAAAACCCGTTCCCACGAGAAAATCCATCTAAAGTGTATTGTCCTACCTCCATGCGAACACAGAGTCCTTGATCTTTTGTGTTATCTCCTGGCTCTCATTTTGTGCGGGTGCATTTGGCTAAGCTACAACGGTCCATCTATCAAGGATTACGAATTTTGACAGCCGTGCCCACATAAATTTCTACTTACCAACCATTTCTTGGCTAATTAAATTCGGGGCACGTTTATAACTCCGCCACCCGTGTGTTCCTTTCATAGACTTGAGTATCCATTTCATCCGGTTGTTCATGTTATTATGAAGTTGGAACAGAAGCGCAAATTCATTGAAATGGTAACGATTATTTGCTTATATCTACTCTTTGTATATTTAAGTAGTATTTGAAGAGTGTTGATATACAAATTCTAGATACTTACATATGCTGGGTATCGGAACTTGACTTAAATTTATATTTTATATAAGCGCACATTTATCTTGTACTTGATAAATTGTGATTATAGAATATCTAAGTTTAGCGCATCCTTTTAAACGTTAGTTTTGAATAGTATTCAAATCAACATTTGAGTTTTAACATCTTTATGGTCTATTTCATTTTCTGATATTTTTTTAATTTCGATAATTTATTAATTTATTATTTATTTATTTGCTTTAATTTCAGGACCCCGAACTCGGTTTTGAGCCTCCATCGGCCAAGCGCCAGCAGCGATTGCCCGCTCTGTACGGTAGCGACCAGGGCAACCTCTCGTCGGTGGCCTCCTCGGTGTACACGTCACCAATTGTCTCGGCCGATGGCCAGAGCACCCAGGAGCTGCTCAGCATACGCAGCTCTCCGGCCGAGGAGCTGCCGGAGGCGCCACACAGTCCGCTGCCGGACAGCCCGGACAGTCCGCCGAGTCCCGATCGCGGTGCCAAGCTGGCACCCGTGGTGGTACGCTACGGTGTAGACCAGGTGGTGACCACCACAACCACCACTGTGGTTACACAAAAGCCGGATGACGATGATCTTTTGGAGGACAGCTGCGAGGACTACTCGTACGACGAGGATGAGGAGGATGAAGTCGAGGAAGAGGACGACGAGGAGGAGATCTACTCGTCCACCATTTCGCCAGCCTCCTCGGGCTGCAGCCAGCAGCAGGCGGTTAATGGCGAGCGAACTCCCGGTCTCCAACAGCCCCAGCAGCAGATCCAGCTTCCGGTCAGCGACTTTTTGATCAATATGCAGGCGCCCAACAAGATTCTGGACGACACGGCAGCCTTTAGCTGTATGTCGCCGGCGGTGGAGAACGGCCTGCGCATGTGTCCACTTCCTGCTCTGGCCTGGGCCAACGCCGCCGATGTCTGGCGCCTGATGTGCCATCGGGATGAGCAGGACTCGAGGCTGCGCAGCATCTCCATGCTGGAACAGCATCCCGGTCTGCAGCCACGTATGCGCGCCATCCTCTTGGACTGGTTGATCGAAGTCTGTGAGGTGTACAAGTTGCACCGGGAGACCTTTTACCTGGCCGTCGACTATCTGGATCGCTACTTGCATGTGGCGCACAAGGTGCAGAAGACCCATTTGCAGTTAATTGGCATCACCTGTTTGTTTGTGGCCGCCAAGGTGGAGGAGATTTATCCGCCGAAGATCGGGGAGTTTGCCTACGTGACGGATGGCGCCTGCACAGAGCGGGACATCCTCAACCACGAGAAGATTCTGCTGCAGGCGCTCGACTGGGACATCAGCCCCATTACCATCACCGGCTGGCTGGGTGTCTATATGCAACTGAATGTGAACAATCGCACCCCGGCCTCGTTCTCCCAGATTGGCAGGCAAAAGGCCGCGGAGGCGGACGATGCCTTTATCTACCCGCAGTTCTCTGGCTTTGAGTTTGTCCAGACCTCACAGCTGCTGGATCTGTGCACCCTGGACGTGGGCATGGCCAATTACTCCTACTCGGTGCTGGCAGCGGCCGCCATCAGTCATACCTTTAGTCGGTGAGTTAGCTAGAATACCCTTTCCCATACGAAATGTATGTCTTACCGGTTATTTTTCCTTATTAGTGAGGCGGCTTTGCGTTGCTCTGGCCTAGACTGGCAGGTGATTCAACCTTGCGCCCGCTGGATGGAGCCCTTCTTCCGGGTAATCTCCCAGAAGGCAGCCTTCCTGCAGCTAAACGAGCAGAACGAGCAGGTCAGCAACAAGTTCGGCCTGGGCCACATCTGCCCCAATATTGTCACCGACGACTCGCACATCATCCAAACGCACACCACCACTATGGATATGTATGTAAGTATCTGAAAGGTTGGATAACCAATGAGGGAAATCATAAAATAACTATGTTTAGTCAGTTACTTATTTGAATTCTTATTTTTTTTAGGACGAAGTGCTGATGGCCCAGGATGCGGCGCATGCGATGCGCGCTAGGATTCAGGCCTCCCCGGCCACCGCGCTGCGCGCCCCTGAGAGTCTACTGACGCCTCCTGCCTCTAGTCACAAGCCCGACGAGTATCTGGGCGATGAGGGCGATGAGACGGCGGCCAGAAGTGGCATCTCCTCCACAACCACCTGCTCCGCCACTGCCAGCAGCAACGGCGTCATGAGCAGCAGCAACAATCCTGCGACCAGCTGCAGCAGCAGCAGGAGCAATCGCTGAGAGATTGGCCGCCCTGCTCTTGGTCAACCATTCTCTTACACTCACCACACCCGCCCAAACAGTCTCTACGTTAAGTGTTTCTTATATTTAAATTATTTTTGTTAAGTGAAAAGTTATTAGTTGCCTAATTCCTATGCTAAAAACATATTTAATTTGAAATTTTCCACGCGCTTTTGTTTCTCAACTCGCGATATATATTCATTTTCCTCGCTCAGTTTAATATTTAACTTTGTGTATTTATAAAAATCAGAAATATAATTTTAAATGTACACTATCTATAAAGCACACAAACGTATATATATATATATATTATACACCTAGAGTATAGCAGACAAGGCAAAACTGAATTAACCATTAGACTAATACCTCTTGAAAAGGAGCAAAACAAAGACCAGCTGAAAGTTGTGCTATGGTCACAAACTTTGCTGGCACCTCAAAAATGAAACATAAAAAAATGCTAGGTTCGCAATCAAACATGTCCAGCTGTCAACCAGTCAGTCAGTCATTCAATATCAATCACCGAGCGCCCAATTAACAAAACTAAAACTAAAACTGACGAAAATGAAAGGGTCAGCGGCGGCCCAGAGCAGATTACTTGACTAACCAACTAAAATTAGCATATAAGTCGAGGGAATCCAACTAAATCTACTAATGCTGAACACTGCATTTCATTCGACAATTAATCCTACTAACAATGAATCAACAAACACAAGACAAGTCCATAGCTGACATGGAGTGACAAAGAAAATGGCAATTGAAGAATATCTGAGTTATACACATGAATTGAACAGACTATATAAACACAAGTGCATGTATGAATATATACGTCAATGTAACATTTTTTTTAATTTAGACTAATTTGCCATAATTTGCTAAGCAAATAAATCCTGTACATAAAGCAAAACAAACACAAAACGCACAAAAACAAGAATGAACCGTAACTGAAACGCATATAATATATTATTATATAAGTGTACAATTCTATATATGGCTTACACAATTTTATGTACATTCAAAAGGCAACAACGCAAAGTAGAAAAATATTATTATTCGTTAGTTTAGGAATAAATAACATGTAAGTGTTCATAAGATTAAGGCTGGAATTAAAACAGAAAACAAACAAAAACAGCAACTAAAAGAAAAGCAAACAAAAAAATCTAATCTATTTATGTTTTATTTGTAGTTTTTAAAAGCAATAATCATTTTAAAAATATGAATTTGATTTTAAATAATTTCACAAGTACGCTTATATTCATGATTTGATGTCAATAAATAAACAATCGCAAAATCATAACCTTTACAAAACAAGTTGAATTAAATGAGTAAATAAATATATATTTTTGTAAATAAAACCGAAATTTTAATGGTGTTTTTTCTTATGGGTGATAATTGTGGGGTTGTAATAATAATAATAAGTGCTGTCGCGGATCCAGGAAAGTGGATATTTTGTCTATAACAGTCGAATATTATTTTGGAACATTATAGTTGTCTTAGAACTTTTTTAAATTCAATAAAAAAATCAATCATCATTGCAGGAGCAAGGTTAAACGTGTGTTTTTCATTCCTCAACAATGACTAAAAATAATTTTTTAAAGTAGACGATCTGCAACACAGTTATTTGTTTTTTAATTAAAGTTTATTTCAATACATTGGGCGTATAAGTTAGGGAACCAGTTTTTAAAAGAGGTGGCTTTCGGGAAAGTACATTTATTGAATTTAAGTCGTTAAAACAGTTTCATAGTATTAAATGATATTTTTTAAAAAGGCTATAAGAAGATAGGTTGCCAAGTTAAGGACTTAATAATATTAATTAAGTAAACAAAAAAATTATTTTTGAAAGATTGACCTTTTTTCGGAGAATGACATGATTTGTTTCCATTTTTTTTACAAGTTATTAATAAAAAAGAGTCTTATCCTATCTACATATCCTTTATTATATATCAGCATTCTAAGTGGTATACGATCTTTTGAACTATTGGCGCCAGAAATGAACGGTTGCACTTTGACCCTCATATCGATAACTCTGCAATCCATTTACATTCTGTACCGTTAGCAGAGAGGAAGAGGTTAACAGTGGCCATTGGGCCATCTGGCAGCGCCGGCGGAAAGCAACCCCAACGGTCTTGGCCAAAATTGAGTTGAGAGGAAATGAGTTCGAATGGCAAGGAATCGAGAAATCGAGGAATCGTGCCCCAAGAGCCAGCTTTCTTGCCCCAAAGAGCACACTCAGTTCGTGGCGAGATTTTGGCGAGTGTGGATGCGTTCCGAGCAGAAACCGCGTCCAAACAAAAATTCACTTCTGCCCAATGCAAGCCGAAACACCGATAAAAAAGAAAGAAATACCAACTCCAAGTGCAATGTTATTTGTCACACATGAAAGTTTAAAGTGTTTTTCTGGTTAAGTGTTGGAAAATCTCTGTATACGCCGCAGGATATCTTCAAAATCCAAACTTTGGAAAAAAAATCCAATACAGATATCTGTGTATATGTATAATAATGTATGTACGTGTGCGTGTACGTGTGCCTGTGGTGGTGGTGCAATAATTGTGAGCGCCAAAAAGCCGAAGAGACGAAGCCGCGCAGCCAAATAAATCTCTCGTCTCTCCAATCGCGCCTCTCGTTTTTCGCGCCGCTTTGCTTTCTCCAGTTCGAAAGTCGCGTAGTAAAAAGTGTCGGCAAAATCTGCACCACCTCGCTGCACCACCCACCCACAACCAACCACTGAACCACTGAAGCACTCTGAGCCACTCTGAATCACTCTGAAATTCAGCCAGTTGGCCACTTTGTTTTTGGTCAAGTCTTTCGCACTCTCGACTTCGAAATTCGAAATTGCGAATTTGGCGCGCACCGGAGCATCAAGTAAGTGAGCAAAAGGACGAAAGAGCGGGAGTCCTTCACGGAGAGAGCCAGTTTGCCCCTTTGATTGCACAATAAAATGGGCAAAACAAAAAGCCAAATAACTAACGAAAACGTGGTTGAAATTCACCAAATACCCATAAATTGCCCAAAGTTTCAATTGATAGGAGCATAAATCAAAATTCGAGTTTGTATTGGTATAGGTATGTTGCATGTGTGTGTGTGTGTGTGTGTGGGGGGTCCTTGTGTTTTGCGCGCCCAAAGAAGTATGCTACGCCGTTTTACTATTTACTACTACGCACGCTCCCCCAAAAACACACACAGACACATGGCACCCACACACTCGCACGGGCACATGGCACATAATAACGGTTTATCGTTTACTACAGCCACGCAGCTTACGCAGCTGCGTAAAATCTCAAGGCTTGACCAATACCCCGTAACCACTGGCTGGCCTTCCAAATCCCCAGCCCCCAACTTCGAATGCCCCCTTTAATCCCTATTCCAAAACTAAAGACCCATATAAAACAAGTACACACAGTTTACAATGTACTAAGATCATCGTATTCGGGTATTTAAGATGGTGTTTGAGATTTTTTAGATTCACTTTTCATTCTTTTAGTTCCATATATGTAGTTGCATAAATCTACAAATTTAACATAACGACAAATTGCCTTGAAAAATATTTTTGACTCAATTGTTTACTGGAAAATTCTAACTGGACCTACTTGGACCTACTTTATAAAATTATTAGATAGCAAAACATAATTTGTACATGTTCTACAAAGTTCAACTTTACTTAAAATATAAAAAAAAACCTTTTAATTTTTACTTACAAATAAGTATTGATGGAAGGTATAATAATAATTTAAAATTTAAAGTCCCGCTCAAGTATGCTTAATTAGTATTACTGAACCCCAAAATCTTATTCTGAACTTCTACACAGAGAAAATTCTGACCTTCTCATTTGAGTTGAAAATGTTCTTAAAAATATAACATTTTTTCAGTTGAAAATATTTTTAATGAGCTTAGATCAATTTGAATTGGAGGTACTTTACGATGTTTATCTCAAAATTATAACTATTCATCCAGTCAGTAGTGTTTACTTATCAAAAAGATGTGTAATAAACTCAATTTAACTCTTCTTTTCTCACCATTTTGTTATGATATTGAGAACACTGAACCCAAAATGTACTTACACGGTTTTTAAGAACGAATGTTCTCAATTCAAGAACAATGAATTTGAGTATTTCTCTCTGTGTAAAGATAAGAAATCGGAACGAACCTAAATAGTTCTCTACGTATAGCTCAAAAATAAATATTGGACATTTTTAGAGAAGAAACCTTTGAAATATATGTTAATATTTGATTTATTTACAATATGTACAAGTTTAATAAGCATAAATCTACAAATGGATCAAAAGTTGTGAAATAACGTACATATAATGACAGATTTAATAGTAGTTTGCATATGCTCATTTGGCATTCAAAACTTATGGGCAACTAAAGTGCCAAAGGGTCTTTCAGCACATAACAATAAATATGTCATGTGGCCTGCTTGAAAGCCAACAGTGAACAGATTTATAACTTATCAACATTTTCCACTGCCAGACACACAGACATATCCGTCTATGGTTGTAAAAAAGTTTCGTATGCCGCCTATTGAAATTTTCACAGGCACATTAATTCCATTACGAAAACTCCCAAGGCCATATTGCTTTTAAGCCGCCGCTGCTGTGGGCCAAACAAAACCAAAAAGTCAGGCCAAACATAAAACGGCAAAGGCAAACAAAACAGAGGGTCGAAATGTGGGTGGGGTGGAAATCGGGATGGGACGGGAAAGGACGAATGCGCAGGATGGGGAAATGGAAAAAAGAATGGCAGGAGCTAGCGATATATGCGATATAATAAATCTTTTGTATAACACGCAAAACTTTATGAACGTGCGCCAACTATAAACTTTCACTTTCCAACAATGGGTTCGTCCGCTCGACGTTGCCCGATGCCAACGTTGCGTATACGCCATGTTGCACATGCCTTTATTTTTATTATCACTATTATTTTTTCTACACTTTTTTCCCACCCGAGACCCCAACGGAAAGGCTATTTTGATGACGTAATCGCAAATGACGGATTTTCACTTAAATGCATTAGATAAGTACGAGAAGAGCACTGAATAAAAAAAATTTAAAATGATTGACGCGAAATATGGCTTGCTTTAATCACAATTGAGGTAATAATTACTTAAGTGTCTGGGGAAGTAAAATCTTTTTAATAAAATATATTATAAGTTTCAAAGCTATCTAAAAACACACTTAGGATATTTATTCAAAATATAAATTTATAAAGCCTTGCTTCATACTCGACTAACTTAGAGGAATCATTTTAAGAAGTTCCATCATTATTTTTTATATAAATATATATAATAAGTATAAAAATTATATAATAATTAGTTATTAGTTAATAGTTAGCTGGTTATTAACCAAGTAAGTTTCATGTGCGTTTAATGATTTGTTATATTTTTAAACTCATAAAGTTTTACATTATTAGATAGTTTTTGAAATAAGTGCAATTGCCTATAAAAATAAGGTTTTATTTTTAATAAATTCAGATTTTTGGTGGTACTTTCACCACATTATTATGTCAAACACAGATAAGAATAGTAATGTGGCATATGAGGCCACATGCATTGGTTAGTTTATGCTTAAAGTTGCCTACTTCTCGGGGCTTGCAGTGAAGTCGTTGACTTTGTGGTGGTTCTGCATGTGCTGCCGGTCCGAAGTAGCATCCCCAGCGTGGATGGCGCTCCACTTCTGTCAAACTTTTTGATGTTGAGGCAGATGAGGAAACGGGGGAGGGAATCAGAATCAGAAAAGCGTGCGAAATCCGGTTATATGCACACACACACACACACATATTATGTCTATGTAAGTGCGTATTGGCCGCAATAAATTGTCTTTCATTCTTTCTTTCTGGCGGATGTGGTTGTAGGGTTTTCGGGCTGTGGAGACCAAAGGCAAAGGCTTGCAGCGCGTTTAATGAAAATTATTACGCGATATCCTTGGGGACGCAGGATGTATGGCAATGTGCGCCTTGTTAGGGGGTGGCATGCCCATACAAAAAAGGACGAACGAGCGAAGCCGCCTTCCCACACTGCGCATGTACGCCAGATTCGAGTTCGAGTTGGATTTTTCGAGCTCGAAAACATCCCGAAGTTCGTCCTGTGTGAGTTATGCCCCTGCATCTGTGTGCGTGTGGGGCGGTGGGCGGGCACGCATTTCTAGGTCAAATCCACATGGAGCCAGGGAATCAGCCCCAGCCCCTGCCTATTGGCCCACAATCCACAATCAAAATCGTGAAAACATATATTGTAGAAATATTTCTGGTCTGTTTGTGAACAGAAGAAAACTATTCGTAAACCAATTCTCATTCCGAAATAGACGAAAATAAATACTGCAAGGCCGCAGACCAAAATTTTAAATAAGTTTTACTGAGAAATATATACTTATACATACATAAAATAATTGTGTGGAGTTTATCTGCCTTTATTTAATGTAAAACATGTAGAATATTTGTATATAAATTAAGATATACTTCAGTAAAAATCTAAAAAAGAGATAATATTATTATAAGTTTATTATAAAAAGGGAATATTGTTGTAATATTTAAAAATTAAAAAATAACTCTATAATGATTTAAGAATTATCTCTGTAGTGCTTTGTTGAAATATAACAAAAACCAATATAAAATAAATTAATATATTTCTTTCTCCTTTGCATTCCAGGTCAAAAACACACTTAACTACATATCCAACTACCAGTTCAATTAACAATTGTTGCCAAAAAATAAAAACGGTCATAAAAGCTTTGCAACAATGTTGAACATAACCGGGAAAAGCAATAAAGACTTTTGGCAACAAAAAACATCTGGCTTTAAATCGTTCACAACAAGTATATGAGAACGAAATACAATCTGAAACTAAAGTTGCAAAAACAAGTCAACAAGTCATAACAAGTAATGCAATAAAAAAAGAATATACCAACTTTCGTAATGCTAAAGAGAACATTTTTCGTGAAGTGTCAATAGGTGAAAAAAATCAATTAAAACGGAAATTTTATTTAATTTGTGACCCGTTCTGCGGTGTTTATTCCATGTGCCGAGCACCAGAACAATAAAACAAAAATTATACATTTTGGAAATCAACAAAAAGCAATCGATAGTGGCGAAAACCACAAACAAGGAATTTGGATTTAATCGTGAAATATCCAAAACGAATTGATCCACATAGATACGCACACATACAGCAGCAAAACAAGCGAAAATGGAGAGCAAACACTGGAGCTGCTTTGTGGCCATTGTTTTGGGCGTGCTAATATTCAAAATGCACATGTTTGTTGCATTCGCCGATCAGGATGAGGATATACCGCACAACGAGTAAGTTTTATTCATCATCCAGCATCTGACATCCGACAGCACCAACAGTTTCAATTATGCATTTGCCAAATATTTTGCCAATTTCCTCGGACAGGAAATTAATTGTAAATTTGTTTATTCCGCCCCGAAGCGTTTCAACAGCGTTTTCCCCCGTGCCCACTGTTTTCCATTTACCTATATAATTTACAACGAATTCTCGTCAACAAACAAACTGCTGAAACATGTATGCAAATCTGAACTGTTTTTAGTTTCAGTTTTGGTGTTGTGTTTTCCGCTCAATAATTGAGCTAAACTAATTGGCAGTGTTGACATGAATAGTGATGTTAGTGTTAATAAATATTTAGCTGAATTACAAAATTTAAAGAGTATTTTTTTTAAATTCAATTAGTTTAACCCGTTACTCGTAGAACCATACCGTACTCGGGAACTATAAAAGCGAAAAGTTGGGACTTAGCATGCAGATTCTTGAGGTTCCTACGCACATTTTATAAATAAATATATTTAGTATATTAAATATTAAATATTAATAGCCATTTACATGTCAAATTTTAATGAAATAGGACCATTCAATATCAAGTTACAGAAAAATAAAATGTGCCATCTCGGAAACAGCTGATTTGCTGCATGCATATATCCATCTCCCTCGCACTACCTTTCGCTGAGTAACGGATATCTAATAATCTCGTTTATTGTTAAAATTCCCTAGACTTGTAAGCTAATGTAGAGTCAACTCACTTCTGAAAACATCATATTTATTACAGCCCTAAAATGTTTTAAAAGTATTTCTGTCAATGCCCCATAAAGTTTTAGTTCTGTAATTATTTTGTGTATAAATGTGTTCATGCATCATCGGGATTTTATGAGTACCAAAATCTCTTGTGTGAAACTTTTGCCATTCGTTTGCCTTTATAGACCGATTTATTTATGATTATTACTTTGTTTACCGCACACAGATTGAAATGAAATCCGTTCACTCCCTTTGACTTGATCTTTATAGTTATAGTTATAGTTATCGCTCTTGATATTGAGAGGAATGTCACAGAAATGGCCAGTTTCATTGAAAATGTGCATAAATGAAAAATAATGAGTGACAAAATGCCATTAACCAAAGAAGTCCTTTGCCATTAAGTATACGCCAAGATGGTTATGAATTTTATATGTAAGTAGATGGGTAGATTCGAATTCTATTAGTTAGAGGTTGGCAGGAAAAGTGAGGGACTGACTTTCTGATGTGACAACGCGATACTTTTGTACGGTGTGTGCGTATCTAATGGATATATAATAGGATTTTGCAATTAGCTTCACACGGTGACTGGTGGGTGGGTGGGTTGGTGGGTGGTTCGATGGTTCGGTGGTGCGGCGAAAGGCAACACACGTAACCGCAACGTTCACTTGGCTAATTAACCCAAAAACCAACTGCCATTTGCAGGCAAGGACAACTGCCGGCTGATGGGAATTTCGGGGGGCTACAGACCAGAAACCGGAACAGACACTCTAAGTGATTTTTTCGGGGTTCTGTTTTCGTATCTAATGTCACTTTTATTTATTGAAATTAGTTTTGGCGTGTGGTTTTTGTGTTGAAATTCAATTAGTTATTTGTTGAAGCGTTTCTGCCTCTCTGTTTCCGAGTTTGGTGATAAAATTAGAGTCAGTTCTAATAAAGAAGTAGTCTTATATGTGTCCAGTTTTCCTTTTATCATTTAATAAAATCCGAAAACTTTTTTAGAAAAACTTCTATTAGATTTGGTGAAACCGAATTGTCTCGCTTGTAAAATAAAAATCTGTTAACTCCTTGACTTTTCTTCATTCCTGGTTCATCTTCGACTGCTGACATGTTGTGGCACATGCGTGAAATAAATTTCATTAATTTAAAAAACAAACTTTTGCTTTCGCTGTTGGCCGGATTTTCTTTCGACTCATCTCGAATCCTCCCTTCCTCTGGTGTCCATGTTGCCATTTGCTATATGTCACTGCAGAAATTCAATTAAATTTATTTCAACTTTTGCTGGCAGGCGGCAAAAACAAGCACTGCCTTGAGGGTCCAGCTTTGACGATTATGTTTTGGCATGGCCCGTTGATGACGATGATGAAGTTGGTCCTGTTTCTGGATACTGGATGCTGGATTCTGGTCCTGTTGGTGGCATTGGTCCTGTGCGCTTTTGCTTTGACCCAAATGCCGTTCCACTTTGCAGGCGAAGTCGAAAGCCTTGTTTTCCCTTTGCCTGGCCCGAATTTCCCTTGGCCTGGCCTTCATGGTATCAACGGGTTTTCCTTAGGCCGTTCGCTTTTCCAGCCGCCCATTTATTTGCCTCATTTTCAGTTGCAGTTGTAGGCATCGCCATTTTAATGCCTCGTTTGCTTAAGGATCCCCATCTTAATACCCATCCCCATCCTCCCTCATCCAAAGGCAGTTGCATTGACAGCATCTTATGGGTCACGTGCCGTGGCCAGAAACTTTAAATGGTGAAAAAGGGGACGGCCTGTGTCAACAGGATTGTTACATGATTCCTTTTCTGGCACGGCCTGCGGATGAGCGATCGATTCGGAAAATTAATCGAACTGAAGGACTTTCTTTATGTGCAAGTTTTTACTTTTTATTCAAGTTTTGACTCTGGCGATTTAAAATTCAGTACTGGAACATCTTGGTTTTAATTTATTTATTTTATAAAATATAATTTAGAACATTTCACGTTAATATTTAATCTTTTAACTGTATGTATTAGTACATGGCACATTATAAATTTTGGTTGTCTAAAGCTTACTTCCGTTCTCGTTTTAATGGAGTTGTTATTTTTGTGGGATCTGCAACTGGCAAATTTGCTGCTTAAAAGCAATTTTGCATTCGAATTACTGCTATGTTTTTTGTTTGGGCGTGGCTGATCTAATTACCGAGGGGCAGGCAGCTTAAGTGAATAAATAAAGCAAATTCAACAAAAGGGGAGTAAACAGAGCACTAACTACTTATGACAAATGACAGTGAAAGTGCATTAAGCAGAAGTTGAACCAGAGACACAAACAGAAGTGACAGCAGTGCTGCGTCTGGCGCATTATTTTGGTTTTTTATTTTCCACCTACCGGCAGCCCTTAGTTTTATTTATCCGCTATAAGGGGATTTAGAGCTAGTGCGGAACACAACAAATTAATTAGCAAAAGTTGCATTGCGAGGCATGCGAGGTGCACAGATCCAGAACGAACAGTTCTTCACTTTAATGTAAGGTAGATTTTTCTATGCGATACACATCCGTATCTTTACAGATTCACATATACTTATGAAATTGATTCTAAAAACAAAGAAGCTTTTATGCGTTGTTAAAAGCGATATACCATCATGTATATTAGGCGGTACTTATCCAGAATTTTTAAAGTTTTAACCCTCAAGTGTCACATTCCAAAGAATTTTTGCATTTTATTATAATCTCATCTTAAAGTCCAATAAATTTAGTGGTAAGATTTAAAAATAATGTTGTGGGATCCTCATGGTTCGTAAACCTTTAAGAATATTCTTTTTTCAGACTTGCCATTACCATCTTTAAAAAATTGATTTTATTTATTGATCTTATAAACATTAATGCTTGAAGATATATAGATTTTTACGAGAATCAAATGTAATTTTACTGGAATATTTTAACATCTAAGTTTATCCAATTAATCCTCTTTTAAAAATTAATTTTCTTGCCATCTGTATAAACATTAATGCTTTAAGATATATAGACATTTACTAGAACCAAATGTAATTTTACTGGAAGGTATTTGCATTTAAGATATATAATGATATATTAGTCCTCTTTTAAACATTCGACTTCCTAGCATCTGTATAAACATTAATGCTTGAAGATACATAGACATTTACTAGAATCAAATGTAATTTTACTGGAAGGTATTTGCATTTTGGGTATGTAATGATATATTAATCCTCTTTTGAACATTGATCTTCCTATCATCTGTATAAACATTAAAGCTTGAAGATACATAGACATTTACTAGAATCAAATGTAATTTTACTGGATGGTATTTGCTGTAACATCTTGGTGCCCCTGCACACGTCGAGTGCGCAATGAAGTGCGCTCTTGTGATTGCGCATTCAAGTCTCTTGGCAGCGCTGGCAGAAGGGGACTCATTTCAATTTCAATGATGCAAAATGGCAAAAACCCATTGACCTACTCCAAGGGACGACTACAACTACAACGGCAACCAACAGCCTATTTCCACCTGCCTCAACGTAAACTTGCCGCCCTGAGAAAAGTGAAAAACTGCAAAGACAAACGTGAAACGACCGAGGAGGCCAACAGTGAAGAATGCAATGGAACGAAACTGGTTCGATGGCTTTGGGTGTACCGTATATGGTACTTGAGCATGACATACGTGGTTGGTTCGTGCTCAAAAAGCTGAGACAGAATAGAAAGTCACTACGAATACACCTGAGCACACCCATACTTTTAGCCATTGTCAAGTTTCTGGCCAAGCAGTACAAAACACAAAAAAAAACATCAAAATCTATGTATAAAACAAAATGTGACTTTTTTTTTTTGGCTGGGCCAGCAGGAAGAGTCCAAAGAATCGGAAAAAAGAATCTCTTCTACTTGAGGCCAAGAAGCTGACGTTGATGGCCTTTCATTGCTGTGGGCTGTTTTGGACCCGATTTTCAATGTTTTTCTTGTTTCTTGTTGGGTGTGTGTATAAGCATTGTTCCTTTACTCTCGGTATATGTAGATATGTGTGTTTGCTTTCCACACGAACATGGAATACTTTTTGATAGCACAAAACTGGAATAGAATGTTGGTTTTGCTGGGTTTCAATGTTTAAAACCGAAATTTTGTTGTGCATGCCTTCTAATATATTTTCTAGAGAATTTTCGTGTTATGCATTTTGAGAGTATAGAATATGGCATTTAACTGTGTTCTGTGACATTTGTGGATGTAGATTGTTGTATTTTGGGTTGAATTCAGCTTTGGAAAGACTTGGTAACTATTTAGAATTTAATATAGAAAGAAACACGTTTAGTAATTTTAAATGTTTCTTTTTGTAATAGGTATTATATTAATTATTTACAAAATTATATATTTTAACTTATCTTTTATTAAGTTGTGGATGTGTTTTACGTTGAATTCAGCTTAAGAAAATCCTGGTAACTCTTTGGTATATAATATCTACCGATTGCCATGGGAAAATTTAAATATTTATTTCTGTATAAATGGTATGGTATTAAATATTATTATAATTACACATTTTATCAACTTTTTTATTAACTATATTTATTATCATTTTGACAACATTTGACGCATTTATTACCATTTTTATTGCATTAAGATTAACTCGTATCAGTTAACTCATTGCCACTCAACTTTCAACCTATAGTTCACCCTTACACAGTGTGGCTCCCATTTAATTATCATCACTTGACCCCAACCTCCCAACCCTCACCATCATCATCACTTGGCCAGCTCTTTGTTGTTGCCAGCCAGCCATCAGCATTATCCAATTTCAATCACTTTGTTGGCCACTTTATTTCGCTTCATTGTTTACGCTTTCATCGCTGCGGGCCACGAAGATGCGGGAAGTGCTGGGGAGCATCCGTTTATAATACAATTTTCATATAATTTAAATTCATTTTTGGCATCGCTCGAGCCATAAAACTTTGTCTGTGGCCCGCTCGACTGCAGTTGCACTTCCTGCCCATCGCAATCTGCTGTCTTTTTCAACAGCCCAACATCCTAGCATCCCAACATCCCAGCATCCCAACATCCGGACCTCCCTCGTCGGCCATATAGCATATAAACATGCGCTTATTTGGTATCTAGATGGGATCCTTTCTTTGGTGTGGTGGCTCGCCGCCGGCTCAACATAATCAACATTGCGTATACGCAACATTGCTGCCGCTCGAGTTTTCTTGCCTTCACGTCCCTTTTGCCACCGTATTGATATTGCAGATAATGCCATAAAATTGTGCAAATATTTTTGGGAGTTATTATTCTGCAAGGTCTTTACTCTGGGCTCAACTTGACTTTGTCTTCTGGTCGTACTTTTTTTTTGTGTATACTCGTTATATCAACGCTCAGACTTTGGGTCCTCCTGCTTTATTTTCAATTTGCTGTTGCTCCAGTCACATTCCCCCCAGCCCGCAACTTGTTTTATGAGCACTCGTTGTGCTGCTTTTGTTTTGCTTTTGACTTTCGCGTTTAGATTATAAATGTTTGGCAAATGTTTTCACAATAGTTGGCCGTTGGTCCTGTTGTTATCCCTCGACCCTTGGGAGTTTTCCCCCTCACTTCCTTCCTTGCCGTCTTCTGTAATGAGTTTTCCTGCTGTCTTGGGGGTTGCCCAAGTGATTTGGACTTTAGTTGGGTCCGGCCAACTGGTTGATTTACCTTTTTTGTTTTCATAGCAAACTTTTTAGCAAATATTGAAGGAATATTCGCCCAAAGTACATTTTCTTTAATGATAATATTGGCTTGGTATTCTTGCCAGCCAGCCATTTATTGCTTTATGGGATATTTGTATGCATTTACGTAATGAGTTGGAAATAATTTATGCGCAATTTTAAATCGATTTTAATTGATTTTTAATCAGTCACGTGTCGTTGAATGGCTGTTAAATTGCCGGCTAATGGCTTTAAAAATATTTACCAATACCAAAGGAATGTGGTAATTGATAATATTAAATCCGTAAAGATGTTAAGACTTTATGACTTTATTTATAAATGGCACAGATTAAGTTCAAGACAAACAATATTAAATTTAATTAATGACATTTTTGTTTTCAAAAGCGAGGCAGAAAATAAAAAATACACGAAAACAATAAAGTTGAACGCTTATCTTCTAAAATCGATGAGTTTTGAATTTACCCTGACTCATAAAATGTAAAAAATAAAATTCTTATTAAGGCTAAAAATTAATATATATTTTCCTTACTTTTTGCAGGGTTCGCAACTGGGCCTTGAAGTTCGGCGTTGACTTATGGGAGTTTGGACGTCAATTTACCAAAATGAACGAGATCAAAAGTGTAAGTAATTAGGTTGGCCGTATGGCTAGACTAACAATAAATACACAATTCGATGGCTGTGATAATTTAGACATATGTATCTGATAATCCTGACATGTGGGTACGACCAATCGCTTGGGTTAATGGCTTCGATTGTCTGCCTGGGTTTTAGTCGCAACAAATACACTTAATCTCCTTGGCCACTTAGTTGAACTTATCGATAAGGAAGAATATATCGATAAAAGCTTTGAATGGCCCGGCTTAGTGGAAGCTTAACTAGCAAATGCGTCAATTTTTCGTGTTCTTCTTCGACGCTCTTATTTGGTTACTCGCTTGTTTGTTTGTTGGCCCTAATGCAATTTAAACACAAATAAGGCTAATTGGGGGGGGTAAACCGTGGGTTAAGCGGGCTGATATAAGTATGTGGCTGGCTGCTATCTATGTTAATAAGCATGACTGTGTTTGGATTTGGTTGACTGCGTGGCCTGCGGTGAAAGATGGTGGCTTCCAAGTGGGTTTTCTTCCCCCCACCGCCGGTCGCGTACTTTCGCGTTTAATCAGACGTGCATGAGTTGGTGGGCTGCTTTTATTGGCCGAGTGTGTACGTTGTGATGATGTGCGAGGGAATCACGCTTATGAGGATTTAACCACAAAAGAGACTGGGTTATAGGACTATATTCCATGTTCTAGATACTTCAAAAACGTAATATTTTCAGTAAATCTGAATCATTTTTTTTATATTCCATTTAAACAAATATTATAATAAGAACTGGCACATTACAAATATTAATATATTTTTAAGGAACTAAACTCTGTTGGCAATGCTTTAAAAACAGAAAAAAGCACGTTATTTTGAGACCAAATTTATTTTCAGCAAATCTGAATAGCTGTTTTTATATTCCATTAAAACAAAAATTATGATAAAAACTGGTAGATTACAAGTATTAAAATATTTTTTAGAAACCTAATTCTTTTGGAAATGCTTTAAGAACAGATAAAAACACTTTATTTTGAGAACAAATTTATTTTCTGAATAATGGAATATAAACCATTAAAACAAAACTTTTAATATGAACTGGCACATTTCAAATATTTAAATATTGTAAATACCTTAAGAAATGCTTTAAAAACAGATTTTTTGTTCACTTTTACCTATAATTTAAAAAAATACCGTCCTTTAAATAGTAATATATTTTAACTTTATTTAAATGTTTCGGTTATGTGAGCAACACACCAGATATACATTTTTTCAGATATATTTTAAAATCAAATATTAATAGATCTAAATAAAAAGATATGAATTTCATATTATGAATAATATAACCAATTATATTGTAAATAAAAATAGTGTCAACGCATAATATTGACCATGATCATGAACACGAAATGATCTTGCTGAAAGGTCTTCAAAGGGTATAAATATCTGGCGAATTATGCAGAGAAACAGGGATGGCGAAAGACAGGGATCCTGAGGGGACGAGGGAACATACGGAGGAAGCTACAGGATTCGGAGCCAGAAAGGCAGCTAAAATGCAAATAAATTTGCTGCTGTGACTGTCATTGAGTCTGTAATTGTCAAGTGCCTTGTTGCTGTTGCTTTGCTCTACGTGTATGTGTGTGTGTCACTGTTGTTGTGCTGGTGTTGCGTGTGTGTATGGGTGTTGCTGTCGCTGACAACGTTTGTTTGTGTTAATTTAAAGCGCACGTCCCTTACAACGACAAAAAAAAATGAAAACCTACGCCCAGATTGAATTAAATATCAAGTATACGCCGCGTTGTGCGTTTGGCGGAAATGCTCTGTGCCAGTCTCTCTGTGTGTGTGTGTGTGCGTGTTTATATACACACACGTATGTGCTTTATAAACATTATATCATACCATTTTGTGCGTGTGAAAGGTGATCTGTCCGTCCGTCGACGTGTTTCTTTGTTTGTATGCTGTTTGTGGTTATGTGAGTGCAGCCCTTGTTAACGCCTTTCACTTTGGCATCAACCTTTCGATGGTTTGGCCAATAAATTGTGTGTATTATAAAATTAATGACATGCCACCCTTAAAAAAAAGAGAGTTTGCCGGGGTGTTTCGGTTCTTTAACTATGTGCTTAAAAAAGAAGCCAAGCGAATTTATAACCTTTTGATTGTTATCAAATATTTAAGATAACACGCTTAAATAAAGATATAATTCAAAAAAAGAATTTTAAAAATTTATAGTATGCTTTTTAAAAACCTTGATGTAAAATAGTTTTGCTTATATTGTTTTTCATTATAATATAATAAATCATATATATATATAATACATACTTATATATAAAACCACATTTAACATAATTAAATTCATGTACTTATAAACATTGAGCAGATCATTATTTATTTGATTCGATAAATATATTTATAATAATTAAATTAATTACTGCCGGGTGAAGCCATAGGACCTTGCAACTGGTTAAGAATCCAGGATTTGAATTCAAAAACGTCTGTGTAAGTGGCGGGAACGTTTCTCTGGTTGCAGCCCACGCCCCAGTTGACAATGCCAATTTGCTCGAATCTTGTTGGATCCTCGGCCATTGGGCAGAAAAGTGCTCCTCCGCCATCGCCGGTGCAGGCATCCTTGCCCTTCTCGCCACCGGCACAAATGAGCCCCGAAGGTAGAGTGAAGTCTTTGCCCAACCTGGTATGTCGCAATTGATCCTGGCAGATGTCCCTGGGCACTATTGGCAAATCGATTTTCTTGAGGATGCTGGTGTTATGTTTATCCTTGAATTCTTTTTTACCCCAACCAGCCACCATACAGCGTGTGGAGGTATGGGATCTTTTCTCTGTGGGCAGGCAGATTGTATTAATCCGATACGTCATTTGGAACTCGTTCTCCAGAAAGAGAAGTGCCAAGTTATTGGCTCCTCTTCTATAATCAAATAACTTATGTATAACGATTTTCGTCACATTTTGCTGTTTAAATGGATAGTTTTTTAAAGAATTTCCATAATCCCATTCACCCGCGCTGACGGAAAGATCCTCTGCCATTTTATTATATATCCAATGAGCGGTCGTGAGCACAACATCTGGGGCAATTAAAGATCCACCACTAAGGAATTTGTTATGATGGAGCACAGCTACTGTCCACGGAAATTCCCCAGGGGCTGCTTGACCTTCAGTTATGTTAAAGCTTAATTCCGGAGGTATTGGATTGCCTTCACCGCATTTCAACTGTTCATCTTCGACTACCTAGAATTGATAAAGATTGAGCGTGACCGTAATTAAAAGTTTATAATAAAAAGTTTATATTTCAAAGTTTAGCGACTTCAAGCACAAACAGAAATATAAGACATACTTTTCAACTTAGTTGATAAGTCAAAAAATCCATTTTTAATTCCTATTTAGGCTTTAAATTAAAAAAAAAATACTCGAGTTTATAAACTTACATTTTCAATACTTTGATCGTACTCAGCATCTTGAGCCGTGCCAAGTAAAATAAGGGCGGATAGAAAAATTATTAAAGTCCGGACCGGGAACATGATTCCGCTCCGAGTTTTAATTCAAATTGCAGGGATCTGTTATCTACACGTTCTATTTATATATATGCGTTATCAAAAAAGCTTTATTTCGATAGTGGAATCAGTTTTTGTTTGGGTATTATTTTAAAAAACAAACATTAACAGCGAGGTTAAAAAATAGAATGGCAATCGTAAGCTCTCGAAAAGCTTTAAAGAAAGAACTATATTAAAAATTGTATACATTTAAAAAAGTCCAATCTTAAAAGAGCTTTTAATATTTATTTTTCATAATACATATTTGTAATGTTAGTATAATATTATTATTTTAGAATATATATATATTTTTAAAAACAGTATAAATTCCTTAATGTTGTTATCTTGAATTGGTTTTTTCGCTGACACAATTTTTTTCTCCTGTTGTTCTTTGAAAAATATTAAGCAAAATAGGAAAAGGGGAAAAAATTAAAAAGAAAGCGGACAATGTTGTGGGTGTGGCCCGCCCCCCGTTTGGTCCTCCTCTCATTTATTCGCTTTTCTCCTGTTGTTTTGCTGTAGCTGCTATTTTTTTTTGCTATTTTGGGTAGCTGTTTTTTCCGTTTGGCATTTTAAAGTAGCATAATAAAATGTAAAACAAATGCAGCGCACACGTTCAGTTATGCGAAAGGCGTCGCAGGACAACAGGAACACCAAGGACAACAACAACCCGAAGACAAAATGGCTGCCACGAATGAGGAGCAGAGAGAGAGAGAGAGAGAGGAAACGGAAGGAGAAGAGAAAGGACACGGAGTGCCAGAGTGTGCGTGTGTTCGTGTATGCCTGTGTATGTGTGTGGAATGCCTGTGCGTGGCGCATATTCATTTATTTTATTTTCCGTATGCTTCTGGCTCGAAAGCGTTTAGCGCTGACTAGCTAAAAAAGTATCCACCTAAGCCATGAAATATGTTCTTCGGACAGATAGAACCTACAACAGGATTCTGGGGACCAGGCGAAGATTAAATGCCCTCTCCTTAAAAAGTAATGTAGTTCAACGAAACGATCGAATGTACTACATCAGGGGTTTAGCCTCAAATTGAGTGGTTTATTTGCACTGCAAGGTCAAAGGGTTCAGAAAATACAAATGTTAAAAATCCTAAAAATAATTGCTTTGTTTTATTGCCAAGATTCGACTCACAAATTTACTTTAAAAAATTTTATATTTCATAAAATAGCAACTGAAATGTGATAATAAGAAATCACAATATTATTGCATCATTCTTAGAATATATATACTATCAAAACAAGCTTTGTTTCACAAAGTATATAGTGAATTGTGATTACAAAAGATTGCGAGGTTTGTGACTCATTCTAGGAATTTATACTATGCTTCTTATCAGCAATACCGAGACGGCATTTGATTTAAAAGGTTTCTAAAGATTTTAGAAAACTTGTAGGAAGTCGTCGTATGTTTGCTCGAAAAGAAAAAAGCATATCAGCTTAAAAGTCTTTTGGACAATAAATGACGTACGTTCAAAAGACGTATTAGCTATTTCAAAGTTTGAGCAGAAATAATATATAAGATCAAGAAGCGGTGAGAGTAATCAATAATATGGTCGACACGATATAAATATGTATAAAGTTCAATATTTTGAAATTAAAAGTATCTGTTCGATTTTTGCCATTTATTCTTCACCCAAAAATGAAAAAGAGTTGAGAGCCGCCTTATATAAGAAACAAATGGCGGCAACTTTCTGTGAAACGTGACAGAGATGAAAGGGTCTTATCGACAACATGGCAACGGAAAATGGACAATATGACAGGAGTTCTCATTGTGAGCTCTGCGTGTGTGTGCTGCCATTATGGCAAATGATGATGTGCAGCTAACTGGTGATCATTGTCGAACATCTGGGCACTCTCTTGCAGTGAAATATGGGTCAAATTCAAGCAGAAATTACCTTCTCGCTTTGCAGGCAAATAAATTTAAGCGTGCTCTCATTTTGCACGTAATACAAAACTTTTTAACAGCGAAATATATAAGAGAACAGAACTGGCGCGTGCTGTCGTTTTTCTTCAGCGTCCAGCCTTCGCTTTCCCTCACAGTTTTCCATTTTCCCTCCTCTATTTCATTTTCCCAGTCGTCTCCCACTGTAAGTGGCATGCAAATTATTGTTTTCTGCCTCTGCCAGCTTATTCTGGGTCTTCTACTTGGCATTCTCCGCGCTGCTTATTGAAGGTAAAAGTAAACCATTTGTAAGTCGAGTTTACGTTTATAGGAGAAGAGACTTAATATTTAAAGTATTTCAAGATTCTTACCTAGCAAATTTAAGATGGTCACCATATATTAAAAAAAAGGATTTACAAATCATAAGGGTCTTTGAAGCTTGATGGTTTTTTAGACATTTGGCTTATATTTTGTAAGCATGTTAATGAAAGCATCTAAAATATGGAAGGCAATATCTGTAAATTAGTTCCGCTATTATACAATCCCATTCTCAATTATTTTCAAGATGTATTTGTATTATACAAATGCTAGTAAATTTTTAGTTGTTAATATTAGGAAGCGGCATAAAAATCCTAGTAAAATTTAAGGCGTTAACATTAGGATTTGGTTCGGAAATTAAAACTTAATCCTTTGCCATGTTTGTGGTTCTTGCATCCGCATTGTGCTCGCTGTCTAGGCAATTATAATTTTTCGTGTGCAGGGTCTGCCGCCCGAAATGCAGATTGCTGGCAAGTGGTTGCCCACTCCGGCGATACCAACTACCCATCACCAGGCGACTGCAACTCCCACGCGGCGATTCTGCTCCATTTCCCGGGTCTGGTGACAAATAGAAAGGCCTTGTTAAGGACCTTGTGGCTGGAATCGGGCTATACTTTGGGGGGCGGGTCTTGAAGGGAGTCGGTTTTGTGTGTTTGGCTAACTAAGTGTGTGGCGAACAGTGTTGCGGACTGCAAAGAGACTAATCGTAAATCAAGGCGACGACTTGGGGGGGCAGGGAATCCGAATCCCCCGGCTCAACTCCTTCATGGGGCTACTCTCCACTGGCTTTTGTGTGGTCCAAAATGCATTCGTGCCGCAGACCCACACAGTCCTTGATCCTCTCCATGCATATAAATATAGGAATGTATGTATATATATGTGTATACCCGTATATATAGCCAGGACTTGTCTATGCAAATATTTAAGTCTGTCGTTGTCGTTTGGTGGCGAAAATGCGAGCATGACATACAGCTGCCGGCAAACAAATGTTAAGTGGGGCGGAGACTTCTCGGGACTGGCCCTTAATGAAAGTATAAAGCAAATTAAATATTTAATTTCATCAAATCCTCGAGGGGTTTGTCCATTAAATGGACGTAGCAAGTGCCAGGTAGGATGACTCAACTCCCAGAAGATTATTTGCTTAATTAAGTGCAGAATAATTAAATGGTGGTCTGCAAACACTCTTCAAGATTGGTCACTTTTCAAGTGTTCAGTTTTTTGTTTTCCCCTTGTGATCAGTGCAGTAAATGTGTTAGCTTTTTGGGTTTTATTAAGTTGATATAAAAGAATTCTCGAATAACCTCCATTTTTTTCTGATTTAGGCAACCCTGGCCCTTCAAACTATTTTTCCACTCGACGGCAAAGGACCTTAATAACGCAATTAAAACTACTGGAATGAACTAGCTTTTTACCTAGCAATTAAAAATACTGAAAAGCATGGTAATTAAAACTTAAATCCAGCTTTCGCGGAAAAAATAGAGCTTATCCATTAGAAGAAGAGAAATCAACAAAATATGACAGTGGCAATAAAAGCAAAAACTAAAAAGTTCAATATTGCAAAACATGGGAGGGGGAAACTAAAAAAACGGTGCTGTACTAAGGAATTAGCAAAGCAAATCTCTGCTTCAGTGAACAGGGAAACATGCGCGTTGATGCGAGACATTGTTGCTCGCTTTTCCAAAAGGGATGGGGTCCCGAAGATTCGTTGGGGAATGGGAACTGGAGTAGAAGGGTGACAGCGACATCTTCATTAAAATCTAATTAGCGCGTTTCCAGACCAAGCCACAAAATGCCAAACCAGACCAAAGAGTTGCTCCGGTTTCTGGGACCGCCGCGGCACTTGAGCGCATAATAACTCAGACAGGAGGAAGCCAGGACGAAAGTCAATATATGTACCTTAAACTACAACTGCACTGGGCGAAAAAGCTAGCTTAAAGTGTGGCCTGTCTAAAAAGAGCCAGCTTGATTTTGGGTTATTTTGCCAGTAAAACTCTTTTCTTTTTTCAAAATAAAAAAATATATATCTTATTAAATTTCCTGTGTAATAAACAATCTTAAAGACTTGTGAGTTTTTACTAGATATTATTGTGTAGAAAAAAAAAATACAAGTTCTTTTTTTTTAATTTAAACAATTTTAAAATATATAGTATATAAAAATATACAGTAAGCCTTATCAAATTTCCTATTTAATAATCAATCTTATATAAGTGTCTTTGTGTTTTCGCCCAAGAAATGTAGAAAGAAAAAGTTCTTTTTTTTCAAAATATACAGTAAACCTTATCAAACTTTCTGTTGAATAAACAATCTTAAAAGAGTGTCTTTGTGTTTTTCCCAAAAAATGAGTCAGCTACAGATTAACATTGCTAAAGGCCTTGACATTACTATTTCACGCTATTAGTGATTAAAAAACCATGGTATAATTTTTATGATTGTTCCAAGAACCCATTCAAAATGTTGATTAATAATGTATATTTGGAATGATTTAAGAGTTTCTATGGACTTTTAAAAGCATATATTTTTATGACAGTTTTTGAATCTTAGGGAAACAAAATCATGGTGGCTTAGTTTCAGTGCAAAAGAATTTATAAATTTGCATTAGTGTTAGAAGCTGGCGGAGTGCAGGTTCAGGTGGCCGATGCTTCTGTTGCATCTGCTGCTGCATGCGTAAGCTGCTTAACTTGAGCTGGAATTCAACAGGAGCAGAAGCCAAAGCTCAGGAATGCTCCTTATTCGCAACTCCGCCACCCACGCACCCCCCCCCCAAAGGATGTCCTTGCTCCAGTTAAAGTTCTGCACCAGCTGCATACGCACCCGACGGTGGGTGGTTGAGTGGGTGAAGTGGTGGTGCAGGCGGTGAAGGTTCGCTGGAGGGCTCCTCCTTGCGCAACATTTTCGAATTCCAGAGTCAACCGCAAAATGAAAAACTTTCTATGGCTGCTGCTGCTACTGCTACTGCTACTGCTACTGCTGTTCTCGCTCTTCGAGTGCTACCCATATTGTATACATATTGTATATACTTCCTTGCACCACCACCCCCTTTTACCGCCCCACCGCGACAGGACACTCACACACACACACACCCACACGCGTGCGTCCTTCAGGCGTGCATTGCATTTCGATGTTGCTCGCGTGGAAATTGCTTTATAAAATGTTTCCATCGCTTGAAAGTTGGGTGAGGTTTTTGTGGGCGTGGCCCCTGCAGTCGTGGCTAATATCTTGCTAGCCCCCGCAGATATACATATAGAATATAGCCGGTTTTTTTTTGTAGTTTTTCTTCATTGATCCTTTTTGTTACGCTGCCCCTGCTTGCTTGACATTCTTTTAATTTCCAATGCATTTTCCCCTCTCGATTTTCACTTTGCTTCACTCCTTTTTTAACCATTGCCTTTGATTTGGCAATAGTTTGCTAATGGTTTTTGCAACTGCAATAAATCATTTTTGTAGGAAAACTTTGGGGATCCTATTACTTGTGTGGGAAGAAAGTAATAGAAATTTGCTCAATTTAGCGTTAAACGTTAAATGCTTTATTCCTTTAGCTTTTTAAACTGGTTAACAAGCTATATTCTTACACTTTAAGAAGATTATGGAAATCGCAGGCCTAGTATATTTCCAGGATGCCATTTAGGTAACAGCCATCTTATGTTGCCACCTTAACCCACGACTATGTGAGTCAAGTGCTCTTATTTTTCGGCGCTTAAAATCTTCCATAACATTTATAATGCTCAGTGGCATTACAAGTACATAAGACAAAGAAGGGGATAAACTGCTTGTGCTAGTAATACTTTCTTTTTTTCGCCTTAACTTGTGTGGGTGACATTTTCTTTTTGGCCAACTAATGAATGCCTCAAAGAGGCTTCGCCCTGCAGTTTAAGTTCTGTGGTCACACACAAGCACACAAATGGTACATGGTTGGATTTCGGCTCAGGCCACAAATATTTGCAACGCCAGTGTGTGGGTACGTCTTCCTATTCAAGTTCTCTCGGAGAAAAACTATAGGAAGTGGATACCGAAAATAGGTTGGTCTTAACATAATCTTAAAAAGTATAAAATATCGAAGAATTTTTAATATTTATTCTTTAGTTTGATGTTTATAAATCGTTTTAGAGCTTAGTGATAATATTTATAAGCATTTTTTGGACGACATTTTTTTTTCTTTTTTTTTACCTTTTCCTTTTTTGTACTTTTTTCTTATAAGCTTTTTGAAATATTTTTAACCTATTTAAGACTTTTTTCTTCATTTTCTTCTTTTTATTTATTTTTTCTTTTTTCTAACAAGATATTTGAAATATGTTTAACCTGTTTTAGATTATTTTATCTTTACGATAAGCATTTTTAGAATGTTTAAATAAAATGATTTGGTTTGGTTTATCAAAATTGTTTTCATATACAACATAGCTATTTAATTATAATAACTTATAATTTAAGAGTACAGTTTTTCTTGGGGTACTCCTATTCATAGCCGAGCATGTTCCTCTATGCCCAGCCAGTTTCTCTACTGCTGCTGCTGGCACTGAATCAGTTAAGAAAAGTTTTCTAATTAATTCGCTGGAGACATGTACAGGGTCCTTCTCTTTCTCTTTCTCTCCTCGTTGCAGCAAAAACATAATTTAACTGACAGTTTGTTTGAAAAGTGACAATTTGAAATGGGCGTGGCCGCTCCCCCTCTATAACTCCATTCCTAAATTGCTAATTTGTGGCACTTAAATGCATAAAAAAACTCATAAAATGCATTTGCTTGTGCGAAACCCATTTCTTTTCTGTGCGCCTGCTACTCTTTCGATTATGATTATGGGAATTCATCAGGGGGGGTGAAAAAACAGAGAAGAAAACTCATCAGAATTTTCCATTAAAACAGATGACAACACGTTCAATAGGAAAATCATTATAATGGCGAAGGGCATCTGCGTGTGCGTGTGTGTTGGTGTTCGGCTGACTGGTGAAGGAAAATCAGGGCAAATCGCTGAGGCCATTAACTTGGACATTAAATGCGTATTTCTGCTTCAATCTGAATCTAGACTGTGTGCGTGTCTCACTTCAGTTAGCAGAAGCTCCTCCGGGGATAAGTGCAATGGAATGTGAAATTTAATTAGGCTGTTTTGTCGCAGTCATGAAATCTATCCCAAAACATATAATATGTGTAATTCTTTAAGCCTAGAACATTTTTTTTCCTTATAATAAATAGCCGACTACTTAAAGTATCTAGTCGTTATCTGAGGAGTTCGCAAAATAAATAAATTGAGAATAGTAAAAATATTTTTTGTATTAACATGCTATTAAAAATAAATATTTATTTTTAGAGAACAAAGTATCCCACATAAAATATTTGATAAATGTATATCTTTACTGAGAAATATAAGCATGATAGGAATTGCTTTAGTCAACATCCATTAAATTCAATGACCAGCGGCATTTCCCACGCCTATGCTACACAGCTTCCAAGAAAATGGAACCGAAACCGCAAATGAAAACCTCATTAATTTAATAAGATACATTAAAATCAATTTAAGAGTCGCCTGCAGCCACAGAATCTCCGCCTACTTAGGCAATTTCAGGCCGAGTACGATTTCAGAAGTACATCACCGTTTTATGTTGGACAATAAGAAAGCGCAAAAGTTTTACAACCCTTTAACCCCCTTTTTTTTATTTGCGAACCGGCGCCCATCAGCTTTTATAGTTTATGGCTGTAGAATGTACTGAGAATTGTGTATCTGATGATTTTGGTTTTTCATTTGCAGCGCTTCAAGGACAACGACATCGAAGTGAAGCGCAAGGATGGCATTATCCTGCTGCGTGAATTGGCCGCCGAGGTGAAGAACTTTATGGATTTCAAGCGCAATGCTGTGATGGTAAGTGAATATCTCTGACTCTTCTCTCCGCTTAACCTCCAGCCACTCCCTGGCCTCTTACACTGAAAAAAATTGATTGAGTTTTTTATACAAAACTCTCTTTTTGCAAAAAACTCCCAATGCCCTTTGCCCTGGCTTAAAAAATATTTGTATTAAAATATTGCTTATACTTAAATTTAAAAGAGAGTAATGCGCTTTCTATATTTTTTGATACATTAAATTATATCAAATGCAATTCATCTGGTTATGTCTTTACAAATTTTAAGCTCAGTTCGCATAAAAATCACTCATACGCCATGTAGCCAATGGAAAACTTTGTTAGTTTTGTTTTTTTGAGTGTAGAATCCCCAAGCACCCTGTTCTTGGGATGTGCCTACAATTGACAAGTGGCTCAATCTCTCCAAGCTCAAGGGAAAACCGGCGGCGGGCGAACTCTCAAATTTGAGGACGGCACTAAAAAACACAACAAAACAATAACACGCGGACAGAGGACACCGTCTCCAGTGGGACACTGGCGTAAAGTGGAAAACAATAAATTGCCGTGGGGCCAGTCTGATTGCGGTGGTGCTGTTTGGCGGATCTGAGGGTTCCGGAGTGTTTTGCTGGGTCGGAGGTCGGCTCCAAATTGAAATTAAAGTGCGCCCCGCCACAAGCACAAGTTTTTGATGGCGCCCGCAGCTGCTGCGTGTGCGTGCCGAGCGATGTCACGAAACTGCAGCTCCTGGCACTCCTGGCAAAAGGACGAGCTGCCACCGAGGAAGCGCCCCTTTCTGCGGTCCCTGCGGTCTGTCCCTCTTTGTGGCTCTCCACTGTGTCCTGCGTATCGATGAAGTCCTCCCGCCATCCGGGTAATTTGCCACGGGCCACGGCGGGTTAATGATGCACAGTGGATTATCCGTAAAATGGAATCAATTGGTCCTAAAACGTTTGTTTTATTTGGCTTTTATAACGAACAAGAAAAGAAATATATAAGAAAATCCAAAATATGTTTGAGCAAAATGAGAATTGTTTTGTTGGCCTTTATGGTTAGCAAGCAAAGACTACATTTCATAAATCGATTACCACAGCTTTAAAGTGTATGTTGAACCACCTTATTCAGTGTCTTTTCTGAAATCCATGTATGGCAAAGAGAAAGGTTGATACTTCAAGAAATTAACTTTTATTCTTCATTTATCTTTAATCTAAACAATTTAATTTTCCCTGAATAAGTATACCATAAGAATGTAAAAAACCGTAGAATCAATTATATTCGTAGCCCATTGTAGATGTATCCCAGTTTTCGCTATTGCCGGAATATTGGTCGCGTTGATTATTTTCTTGAGCAGACGCGCCATTCTGTTGAGGGTACCAATTCACAAAGTTATTTTGAGCATTTCCATCGCCAAAAGCATCATTTTGATTGGGCTCTTGAACAACCCACTCATCTGCATTGTCTGGTTGGGAAGGTGAATTGTTCACTGGGTAATGCTGTCCAATAATTTCATTTTGGCCATTTCCATTGCCATAAGCAAGACTTTTATTGGCCTCATTAAGATTCCACCCATGTGTATTAAATGGTTTTAAAGGGATTTCTTGAATATCATCAGGGGAGGGACCCTCTGCGGTCTCTTTCTCAATCCATTGGCGAAGGTTGGCCACATTAACATAAACGCCCGGGACTCCCGGTAATCCACAGTGTAAGCCGAAGTTGACAAGGCCCGCCAGTTCATACCGCCCAGGTTGACCCTGTATTGGACAGGCCAGCGGAGAGCCACCATCGTCCGTGCAGGAATCCTTGTCATTCTCACCGCCGGCGCACATTAGGCTGTTGTGGAGAACGAACTTGTATGGTAGATATTGGTTTATAGCGTTCTGACATGTACTGCTCTGAACCACCGGTAGCTCAATCTTCTTCAAGATGTTCATGTGGGTGTAGTCTTCGAAGGACTTCTTGCCCCAGCCAGTAAAGATGCAGCGGCTGTAATCAAAGTTCTTTGGTCGTTCCGGCAGGCATATGGGATTAATATGGATGTCAGCTTTAAGCGATCGTTTGAGAAAGAGAAGGGCCACATTATTGGCTCCGTTATTAAAATCAAAATCAGGATGACGCACGATCTGCTTGACCTCAACATCCACATGAGGATATTGCTCGGTTTGGACCTTAAAGTCCCATTCGCCAGCTCGCACAAGAAGCTGCTCGGGATTCTTGTTATCGATTTTCCCCCTGACCGAGATCACTACATGAAAAGCGATCAGGGCGCCGCCGGCCACGTAGTTTTTGTATGTTGCATCGAGCAAGGCCACCATCCACGGAAACTCGTTCTCCTGGGCCATGTACTCTAAGTCACTTATTGGAAACGTCGCTCCTTTCGCGTTAATACGCCCGCAACTGAGGTTAACTGGCTCTGGGACGGCGATGTCTACTCGGGTAAGCTACAATGGAAAATAAAATTAATTAAAAACAAGGAAGACGTATAAATTGTATGAGACAGATTTGTATTGCAGTACATAAACCGATAGTTTCTAGGAAAGCTTTATGATGTACTCGTCCGAATTCATTTATAGTTAATATTTAATATTTTATTATCAATTAATTTTATTAATAAAAATTCAAATTTTAAATTTAAAAAAAAATGATATTACCCACTGTTCATATTCTGACCCTCATACCGTTCAAGGCTAAGCATTTTCAATGAAGACTTAATAATTTCACCTAAAGGTCATGATTTCACCCCGTGGCGTTCGTTCTTAATAAACGTAAACTCGTGAAAAATGTTCTTGATTTTTCCGTTATTTTTTTTGTGGGTATAAAAATATATATTATTTATGCCGAAACGAATATATTTAATGGGGTCGGAGAGGTCAACTTAACTGCATCAGGGGCATAACAAAAAAGAAGCCATCTTTGCCAAAAAAAAAATATGTAATTATACACTATAACCTTTCCGGTCTCTTGGCTTGGAGAAAAATTGATAATCATTGATTTTGATTTATATTTTTCGTTTAAGCAAAGCTTTAAAATATCTTTTTCTTTAATCGAAGTCTTGAAAATAAACTTGACTGAAGTACACTGGCATTTTAAAGTTACTGAATTTAATAATGGAGCTTACTATTGACTTCTGGGGACAGCAGACCGCTGTGGAGTGGCATCCTAAGTTGCCGCTCACTAGAGATCGAAAGCCCAATTGAATTGAGCACATACTGCGCGGCACGCAGAAGTAACTGTTCAATCCACCGCAACTCTGGAACTCGATATGTCCCTGGACTTGGCCAGTGGCCAGGAACAGGCACAAGATTGAAATTATTTTGATCCCGGTCAGCCGAGCCATCCTAGTCAAAGTTAAGAAATATACTGAGCTCTCTAGAAATCTGTGCCGTCGTATATTAAGAGCCAAAAACGATCAGTTGAACTCTTACTGATAAGAGGGAATACGTGAACTTCTACTGATAGGAGACTATCTATGTATAAACCTATTATATTCTCCCATATATTCTCTGCGAAACTCGTATTTAAATATGTATTAATGTATATGCTGCGTATTTTAAGCGCAGACTCTTGAAAACGTGAATTCATGAGATCAAAGTTTCCGGTGGCAAGACTGTTGATACTCATAAATTTTAACTTGTATACCAGTTGATGCTCATCAAGAATTTAGCATAGTATAAAAATAAGTAAACCATATTTTTTATGTCGAACGCTTTTCTTATAAGAAGCACAATTTTTTTTTTATAGAATGCAAATGGCTTTTGGAAAAACTGAAACATTTTACTGTATTTCAAGCGAAGCGTTTTGATTGATTGTTTTGAAAAAGTGTCTCCTTTGCCAGTCTCCCTAATACCCCTGTTTTAAGACCCTGTCCTGGTATTCCCCCACTACATCAGCCCGTCCTCTCTGCCTTTCGTTATTCGTCTTCGATGTCAGGCCATTCATCTACTGGAAAGTTTTCCCCCGGGCTCCTCCTAATGGCAAATTGTTTTATATGCCCTGCTGCTTCAACTTCTCGCATCCATTTAATTTAATTATGAAATTATTTACAACTTCACGAGAATGCAGGGAAAAATACAAACTCATTGTAGCCAACAAGCCACAGCACAGCTTATCAATTGAGTATTATAATAAACGCATGGAAATGCCCTTACGACACCGCTGACACAACGACCCAGTGCGTGGGTATACATAAAGAATTTTTTATGATAGCCACAGAATATCGATTAAATTTGTTTTGTGTGCGTAATTTTTGTTTTGGTTTGTTTGGATTTGCAAACGTTTTCTTGTGGACACACCACACCCACTCACATATTACGCAGATCCGAAGTCCTTGGCTCGTACCAATGTCGCCTATGAAGCATCATTAATTAAAAGTCCACCTACGAGAACAACAACGACAGACGTGGGAACATCAAAAACAGTCAGCAACCAAATCTGAAAAGAACCAACATTTTTTGGATGACAAGCTTTTTTCTGATAGATGGACAAAACATTAAAGCCTAGCCGATATGAATCGCTTTGCTTTCATGGCAAAATAATATAAATGTGCTATGTATAAATATAGGCATCTTAAGTAAGAATAAATAAAGGTTGGTGAAATTCAAAAATATGCAACTACCAATTTCTTGGGTAAATACAACCAGTTTTTATGTAGTTTCCAACTATGCAATTTAATGTGGCTTAGCTATGCTTCACATAAGATGTGGGTATGGAATCTCGATAAGTAGTACTGGGGCGATGCCCACTTTATAATAGCGATATAAGCATTACCGGTTTTATGACACCCTCGGCTTAAAGCTGCCTGACAAGCTCTGTTAGACAGGGGCGTCGCTGGAAGGGAGTTACTGTAAAGCTTTGGAGGCTTATCATTGAAGAAAATAATATTGTGGACCTGTGAATACACTTGACTTGATAATGAGATGAACAATTCTCATTGGGAATTCCTGTAGTAAATAACGAGTTTTGAGCTGCAAGAGCAATGCGATAATTGATATCTGCGTAGTACGTTGCATTTGATTCTGGGAATCTCCCGATTTGATTATTCTCGCATATAATCTGGGTGCACAGATGACCTGAGCCGGCAGTATCTCATCGCTGATTGCAACGAACAGTTCACTCGAAAATGGAATCGTACACCTTTGTTTTACTGCTGCTAATTGGCTGCCTGATTATTGGATGTTGCATGGCTGCGCCTCAAGGATGCAATGGCGGCTTTTATTCCACCAACGGCAACCTGGTGATCGACATAAACAGAATTCAGGATCACCTCAACTGTGTCAACCGGCAGCACCAAAATCGTGGATAACTCACTTAGCTGGCTTCTAATCTTGTACATATTATATATACATATAAATAACAGAGTGCAATGCAAAAAACACCGAAAAATGCTCAATAAAATCATCTAATCTAACCACAATTGACACTAATTTGAATTGGTACGACTATTTGTCGATAAACATATGCTAATGCAGGTCGAGTGTTTAGCGCACGTGGGCTTTGTATAAACAACATTGCTTATTCGTGATTTTAATAACCCGCACATGCTGGGGTCTCCAATAAATATAAAAAAATACATTTCAGAACTCGTTTTTTGTTTACTATGCATTATAAATATTTTTGCGGCTTAGTTCAACGCCTTTGCACTTGGTGAATTCGTTTAAAAGATCGATATAAAATTAAATGGCTTACACGTGAGTTGCCGTTAGCAATAAAGCTTTAAAGTCTACATAACTAATTTATAGATAGTTCATTTATAATTAATAACAGTTAATTGCGGATTCAACAAATATAATATTTATTTGTTAAATTCCCTTCTTAAAGAATTATATAATTTCGATAATAATTAAAGATCTAGAAAGCTTGATCTTAGAAAATCTTTTTCAGACCAACTAAAAAGTGTATTACGTTTTTTAAGTGGTTACATTTAAAAATACATGTATAGGTTGAATCAAAACAGGGCTGTTTATGAAGTTACTGATTAAAATTAGATGGTATCTGGTTAAGTAGTTATGCCATTTATTTTAAGGGATTTTTTTAGACCCAATATATATATAATACCCCCAACCATTGGAACTTATAAAGTTGACTCTGGTCGGGAACAGCGAACTAAGTGCTATAGTATTTGGAGCCCCGCTGCCCCCCTTGCCAGCCATCGACAATTTGCGTTCATGTCGAACATGAAAAATAATGAAAAGCAACTCGAGCGCGACCACACTAGCAGGTGCTGGCCCCTGCCCGCCCTTTCACCCCACATCGACCTCCATCAACGTCACAGCCAGCCCCATATAGTGTGTGCACTCTCTTTCTTTCCCTGTCTGCATCACTCGGTTGGGCACCTGCAGTTGCCGTCGCCCTTTGTTTGGTGCGGCATTAAAATGCTAATTGCCTGTAAACATAAAGGCAACTGCAGATGCCGCAAATACATACGCACACATCACACAACAACACAGATACACACGCACACACACTAGCACGCATCTCATTTTCCACTTTGTTCGGGGGCGTATGCGTAATAATTTGTACACAGCGTAAAAACGTGTGGCAATCGCCGTTGCTAATTCGATTTCTATCAACGCCTGTCAATGCCGCTTTAACTGAGCTGTTGCAACTGCAACCTGAAACTCGTAAGGACCTCCGTACCCGCTCTGTTCATCCCCGCGCCCTGGGCTTCCACTAATCGTGTCCTGTTGCTGACAGCATTTATTTGCATTCGTTTGAAAGCTGAAATTGACTTAAAAATTGCATTTAATGGCGGAAAAAGGGCAGAGCCACGCCCCCTGCACTCGGTGCCATTCATTTTCAAATAGTGTTGGCAATTTGTCATTTGGCTTGTTAGATCTGCCCCTTTCAAATTGATTTAGCCGGGAAATGATAGTTAAAATTTGCTGTATCTTAACTCTATTCCTTGAAATTTAATTATAGGCTTTTCATATTAACATATTATAATTGTATTTTTTACTTTAATGCCCGTTTGTTTTCAATTTGTTTATGTACATACGTATAATAATATTTAAAAATTTAGTTAACAAAGGGTACCTTTTTTGAGATATTTCTTATTATTTTGAATTGTTTTTGGCTGCACAAATTATGGCATACATCGAAGATACATGTTTTCTTTGTACTTTAAATATAAAACATTTTGGACCATGTTGACCAGGACAGCAAGAAAAGTTAAAAGTGGATCATTAAATAAAATTAGCTCTAAATTAAAAATATAAATTTGGCGTTAATGTATTCTACAATTTATTGGTGAAAGGAAGAAAAATAAAAGACGGTTCGAATTTTTATTAACAGACCATATCACCTTGAGAAGACGTACTAAAATTTAAAGAAAAACTCTGTTAGTTAATTAAGTTAGGAACTAAAAAAATCATTGTAGATCTTATAAACATAATTTAGGTATTAATATTATTTCAAATTTTTAAACTAAATTTCTATGAAAAATACATTGGTTTGTATAGCTTTTTTTGATCGCATCTCACTTGTTTTTGAAATACTTGGCGGACATCACTGTTTTGCACGGTGTCTCTCGTTGGCTCGATTTCCTTTTGGCCACACCACCCACCAACAGCCAACACCCACACTCACCCACTCCCACATCCTGGGTGGTGTTGACTTCTTTTGCCATAATGCCACTTGCACTTTGACGTTGACATTGTGCAAGCGAGAGGGCAGACGCAGCTAGAGCGAGAGAGATGGATGGCTGGATGGGTGTGTGTATTGAGTGTATTGGAAAGCTGTTCGGGTGTTTTAAATAGAAACATGCAGCAACGCGGCAAAAAAAGTCTTCACACTAAAAGCATTTGCCTTCCACTAAAAAAGACAAGAGAGAAAAGAATCTTCAGAATGGCAGCACACAAATTTGTTGACACTTACTCAATGTTGTAATTGCACTTGCGACAGATTTACTGATCTTGTCAATAAGTAGAAGAGAACTTCATGTTTTTAAAGCGAAATATTTTAATGTAAAATCTTGAAATGTGAACAAAAAGTTTTATATTTGAATAAAAGTATCTACCAGAAATAATAGATCAATTAATAAAATTAAGAGTAAGATACATCATAAATTTTGTATTAAATTATTTGTAAATTAACATTTGACCACAATGTTCGTAGTCGCATAGTAAAAAGCATGATCTACCAACAATCTTAAAGGTTTAAGTCGAAAGGATGAACATGGCCGCTAAGCTAACCGCAAGGCAAGTTGCACTTAGGTTAGAAAAAAAGGCGTTTGTAAGCCCCCAAGAAATCCGCATTAAGTGCAAGTGTGAATGTGTCGTCGCAGCCCAGTCAGCCAGTCACACTTGTGGCTAAAAATACCCAACAGATTTGGCCAGGACAGACCGGGACATACGTACTTGAAGAGGACAGGTACCAGAACAGGTGCCAGCCACTTGATGTCAGTCAGTCGCTTTTGCCACGGGGCTAGTCATACTAATCAGGGGCTCCCTTACACAGGATACTCCCCCGAACGTCGTCAAATATTTAGCTGAACTCATATTAAAACGTAATATAAATTTCTTTTTCGGCTGCACAACTTATTGCTCCAACATTTGGCACGTCCATTCAGATGGCAAATATATTGCAGAGACTGCTAAGAAAAAAATCGCTGAGAAAGAAAGGAAAGCTGGCTGGGAAAAAGAAACGAAACGAAACGAAACGAAAAGTCTGAGGTCGGACAGAAATCGTAGCTTAAACACACATCTTGCATTATCCAGAGAAAGGAGAAAAGAAAGGGGGATGGAAAATCACTCGGCTGGATCTGGCTTTTCACTTGGCAAATGGTCAACGCGTATTCGTTTCTCTTTTTTGCCCAGCACACTTTCAGGCTGTTGCTCCAGCCAACGCCCAGAGTCCTTGAGTCCTTAGCCTTATCCTTCTTGCGAACAAATTGCGTGCAAGTAGCTGCATTTTGCTAATTCCGGCAGAGCCTAGACACTGCACCGCTGACATTTGAGCAGGTCTCCCCAGTCTCGTTCTCGGTCTCGGTCTTCTAGACCCGGTTCCAGTCCCAGTCCCATTCCCATCTCCATTTCCATCTCCATTCCCATCCCGAGCCATCGTTGGCGTTGTCATTGTTGGCTTTTGAATGTTAAGATGTCGACAGCTGCACAGACGAGCGACAGGGAAGCCAGCTGGTGTCAACTGAGAATTGTGTGCGAGAGGGCATTGCTCAGGGTCGGGTATCCAAGACCCACCCATCTATCCATCTATCCACCTATCCACCTAACCACCTATCCACCCGACCATGCAACCCTTTTGGCCCTTTCGCAGACACCTTCTTATTTTCTACCCCCTTCCTGTGCATTTCTTTTCTTTTTGCACTGCCTCGACCTTTCCATAAGTGCATAATATTGTTGAGAAAAAATGTACAACAAATATTTCATAATACACGGCCATGTTTTGTCTGCCGTTCTATGCCATCATGTTCCGTCCCGAGTTGTGTTAGACAAAGCGACTACGCATGTTGGCAATTATTTACATGGCTATGACATGGTTGGCCTTTGGAAATAACTAGGGGTTCAGACGAATAACATCTTATAGGGGGTTACTCGCGATGCAACAACTTCTTTTTGCACAGCTTACAAGTTAAAGCACCCTTAAAAAAGTATAATTTATATAGGATCTTTACATAAATCAACAAAATCAATAAGATAATAGTCCTTGAATACATTTAAAATTCAATTAAAATGTTGGGAAGGGGTTATGTCACTCTCAACTCTTAGCTTGCAATCCTTTATTCCTTGCAGTTTCAGGCTTCAAATTGAATAACTACTTTCGGAGCAACTTTAGCTACTTTTACCTGCCCTCGGGCCACCATGGCAACCAAGTTTCATCTGGCTGCTGCCAACCAAAAGCGTCGAAATCCGATAGAAACTTCCTGGTCGGTTCCTCTTGGTTACCAGTCGCTTACCTCCAGTGTGCTCCTCTCTATTGACTCACTTTCGGCAGTGTTTATTATTTAATGCCTTAACTAGCTCGCTACTCAACACCTTTTTGGGCAAACTTTAAGACTCCTTAACTAATTCGAGCTCGAGGAAAATGTGCAAATAACTTTGAGAGCTGGCTGAAAAGGAAGGGATGTGAGGAGGCCCACCTGGAAAGAAGTTTTCGGTGCAGCAACTTTCTTTCTTTCTTTACCACCCTTCAGCTGACATTCTTTCACCCGAAAACTCCCCGCTGCACATTTGTCTAAGCCGCTGACACATTCCCGTGGCACCGGCGTTTGCCCAACGGGAGCCAATTTACATTGAAATCTTCTTCAGACTCTCGGACTTGTGACTATGCTTCTCTGTATGCCCCAGAGAATCGAGAATCGAGAAGCAGCACCGAGCTCAAGCTGTTTTATTCTATTTTCCAGCTCTACGTTCCCATTGTGCAAAAGTAGTTGAACTATTTCAATGCACCCACATGCAGCTTAGCTCGGCAGCCACTGCAGCATCTTCAGGTGCACCACCATCCCCTTGGGGGGCGTAGGGCTGTGGGCGTGGCCCATCCACAGTGTCTATAACTGCAGGTGTTTGTCCTCCTTCGGAACGAGGCAGACCTGCCCCCTCTGGGTCTAATTTCGCTGCAGCTAAAGTTCTTGTTTGCGTCTTATGAAAATGCACACCGTGGGCACCGAGCTAAATTTGTAAAGATAATTTGTGCCCCAACTTTGTGAAGTCCCCCGCAGCATCCCAGTGATTTGTTGAATTCCGCCTGGCTCGTAAATTGGAATGCGATTGAATATGCGAGGGTTTGAGACAACCCAATCCCTTGGCCCTAAACACAGCCTGGTTGATCGCCTTAAAATTGAGATTAATTTTGGGCTGAGAACTTTGAAATAAACTTAATAAGTAATCTCTTTATTTTTCCAAAAAATTCTTTAAAGTTTAGGTAAGGCAAAGTGCATTATAAATTGAATTTATGAAAAAATGTTATTTTCTAAACATTTACCTAACTAATACTAATATTTTTGTTTGTTTATTGCTTGGTTCTTAGGTTTTAAATCTTATTTTTAATCATTTAATTAAACCTAGATTTAAGACAGCATACTCTATTTAAAAGGAATTAAATGAATTCATGTAAAATTTAAGTTTCTAAACATTATCTAACTAATATGAATTACAAAAAGTAGTATACTTTTGTGCTGCATTTTGAGCACTGTGCACGATATTCCCGCGTAGATAACTCAGGGCTTTGAATAATACTCCACATACCTACACAGCCAAGTCGAACTGAAAGTTTGCCAAAAAGAAAGCAAAATGAGGCAAAGCAAACTCCAGTGCTTTGTGCAATTTAAGTTGCAGCGAAGAGAGTAAATTGCATAAAGCGCGGAAACTTTTGAAACTCTTCCCCGAACCCTCGAACCCTTAAGCGATCCCCTGGAGAAATATTCAAGCAGATTGATGTGGCACCGACTCAAAGAACCAACAACTCTTTTCTTTCAGCGCCTGATGGACTCCGCCGAGCAGGCGGCCCTGTCGGAGCTGGAGGGCCAGGGGCAGACGGAGTCGCCGATGGGCGGACAGCAGCACTATGATGCCCGGCGGATCAACGAGTATAATGCCGATGGCAAGCTGGCGGACGGAGCCCGCCACATGGACATCCGGTTCATGCGGCGTTTCGAGCGCCTGCCGGTCAATCTCAGTCTAAGCTCGATTCTGGTGCCGCACGGCGTCGACTTGGATGAGGCGGACGTGAAGTCGGCGCTGCAGTGGAGCGGCCACTTGGACCCGCTGTTCCAGAACAACTTAGAGCAAGATCCGGCATTGTCGTGGCAGTACTTTGGCTCCTCCACAGGCTTCCTGCGCCGCTTCCCGGGCACCGCCTGGCCCCCGGAGGGCTCCAAGGGCAGCAAGCTCATCCACGACTTCCGCACGCACAATTGGTTCGTCCAGGCCGCCTCGTCGCCCAAGGACATTGTAAGTATCCATTAGTATAGAGTGGCATAAATAAATACTGAAATTAATTATTTATAAGAATTTGTTTTTAAATCAGAATATAATATTTAATGAAAATAAAACCTAATGTATAGTCTAAAACATACCTAGTGGTCTGTAGATTTATAAACGAACACCACTTCATTTTACCTATTCATTTTCAAAATTGTATTAAAATTCTACACCGTGTAAAGTGAAGAAATTAAACTAAATTATTTTTTTCATATATTATTCATTATATCTTCACTGAAAATGCTTATATAAGTTATTGCAAATATTATAATAATAGCGATACATATATGTTAATACCTTAAGATGAGTTCCGATATCTGTAATTCATTGCCTCTTTCGCAACAGATGATTCTCCTGGACGCCTCGTCGAGCATGACAGAGAAGTCCTTCGACCTGGGCATGGCCACCGCCTTCAACATTCTGGACACCCTGGGCGAAGATGACTTTGTGAACCTGATCACCTTCTCGGAGGTGGTCAAGACACCCGTGCCCTGCTTCAAGGATCGCATGGTACGGGCCACACCCGATAATATCCAAGAGATTAAGTCGGCCGTGAAGGCCATCAAGCTGCAGGACACGGCCAACTTTACGGCGGGCTTGGAGTACGCATTCAGTTTGCTGCACAAGGTAGGATATTACAATCCGAAAGAAGAGAGTAACCTTATAATAATAATCATAATAATAATGCCCAATTTTAGTACAACCAATCGGGGGCTGGAAGCCAGTGCAATCAGGCCATCATGCTGATCACGGAAAGCACCTCGGAGTCGCACAAGGACGTGATCAAGCAGTACAACTGGCCACATATGCCCGTCCGCATCTTCACCTACCTGATTGGCAGCGATTCCGGCAGCCGGAGCAATCTGCATGACATGGCCTGCTCGAACAAGGGATTCTTTGTCCAGATCAACGACTACGATGAGGCCCGTCGCAAGGTGATCGACTATGCCCTGGTAATGGCCCGTCCGATGATCATGTACCAGGCGGATCATCCCGTCCACTGGAGTCCAGTGTTTGTGGCTGGGAAGTCCGGGGGACTTGGACGCGATTCGGAGTATCAGCGACGCCTGGTGACGACAGTTTCAACTCCGGTCTTCGATAGACGAAACCATTCGGTGCGCGTTGCCAATCTGCTGGGCGTGGTGGGCACCGATGTGCCCATCGAGGAGATCCGTAAGGTGATCCCCCACTACAAGCTGGGACCGAATGGATATTCGTTTATCGTGGATAACAACGGACGGGTGCTCTATCACCCCGATCTGCGACCCCTGGGCGATGCCAACCAATATATCGACCAGTTGAAGCCCAAGTACGCCTCGGTCGACATCACGGAGTTGGAACTGCCGGAAACGGAGTTCGGCAATAATAACGAACCCATTGAAATAAACAAGAATCTTCTGAACGAGGTATGTGGCCCAGATTCCCTTTGGTTTATATTATTAAAACAAACTATATTATGTGAATGTATCTCAAATATTCCCAAAAAAAATATGGACTTATCGTTTGGTAATAAATATTATGTTTATAATTTGAATAGCTATATTTTTAGATATAATTTTTAAAATTTTATAAGTAATATAATACCTCTCATAGATGCGCGGCGATATGATAAAACCCAAAGAGGGAGAGACGGAATTCACTGTGATGAATCCCTACGATGACTCGAAGAGGGTTTCGACCAGGACACATAGGTACTTCTACGGTCCCATCGAGGACACACCATTCACCCTGGCTATTGTGCTCCCGGAGAAATACGGTAGCCATGAGTTTGTCTCCCAGCAGGAGATCCGTCATTCGCGTAACAATGGTAAGATATTACCGAAGATATCTTTTTGTTATTCCAACTAACTCATTTCTTTGCAGTTACCGAATACTTTAAGGGGGACAACTGGCGCGTACATCCCGACTGGGTGTACTGCGAGTACAATAGCGTGAGTGATCTAGAAAAGGAACGGGAAAGCTCCGGGGAGTACTCCTCACGTGATCAGGAGCCCAGCTTCGGGTCGCCAGAGGAGCAGGTATTGCATTTTCTGTCTCGCGCTGGACGCCCTGGTTGGAAGTGGATGTCGGTAAGCAATCTGACTTGGGTAACGGGGGGATTTCTCATCAAGGCACTATACTGATACCCAAAATCCGTCCACTAATCAGGTTCGACCCAAGTCGCCGCAGCCACATCACAACATGCACAGTGGCTCCAACGGCAATCCGCCCGGATCGAGCCACTTTGGATCGCAGCACTCCAGCTCTCAGGGATCTCGCAAGGCTGAGCCCTACTTCTGCGATCGAACCCTCATCCAGAGCTTGGTGCGCGATGCCATGGTCACCGATGGACTCGACAGGAATACCACGGGTTCCTCCAGCGGCAAAGAGGATAAGCAGTAAGTTTGAATGACCAATGTTGGACATATCAATGCGGTCTTTTTTTTGTTTTTAAATATATTTATAGCTACTTTAATTTAAAATGTTTTATAATTTTTGTATATTATAATTCAAAATTTAATTTAATTCTATTCGTTTGAGTTCTTAAAAAAAAAGATATTAATTTTTTATTTATAAATTTTTACTAAAGCACAAAAACCATTTTCTCTCCGCATATATTTTCCACACTCTATTTCTTTGACGGCAAAAAACTTTTTCCTTTTTTGCTAAAACTCTGCACTTTTTCACCTGAATAACCATAATGCAAAAATATTCTTCCCCACTGCAAACAATCTTAAAATATTTATTTAAACAAATGCAATTTTGAACTGATATGCACCAATTTTATATGAATAATTTCTATAGTCCAATCGCCACATTGATGGCAATTCTCAAGAGGTAAATCAAAGAGTAATTCGATTGAACTTGGAGTAGAATTAAACAATGCAATCGCTTTAGAGGACCAGCCACATGGAGAAGGCTTGAACAAAAACCCCTTAGAAATATCCTACGCTGGCCCAAATGATTAAAATCCTGGAAATTCCAGAAGTCTAATATATACTTATTTTTTACTCTTAGGCAAGGCTATCAGAAATTTATGGTTGCTACTTCGTTTGTGGCTACGAGATCGGGTCTTCTCCGGTGGATTGATCATGTCAAGCGACCTGACGATACCCCCGAACCGTACGTATACGAATGATGATTAATAGATAGATCTTAATCATTTTGTTTACTTTTCCAGACACTTTAGCGAGGATAATGTAAGAGCCATGGACACATCGTGGTACAAACGAGCCATAGATCAGCACTCCGTGGAACCAGACAGTTTTGTGTACAGTGTACCCTTTGGTTCGGGCTATGCCATCAAGTCGAATGCAACCCTGGTGACCGCCTCACATGCCATATTTGTGGAGCATCGAGGTCACAAAGCTCCCGCGGGAGTTGTGGGTCTCCAGTTCCAGCACGATTCGCTAGCGAAACATTTCATTAACATCACATCAGCCGTGAGTATTGTCCAAGTTATGAAAGTGGATTAATAATTATAATTATTTAATGATTATGAAAATATAGTTATAATGGTTTTCTTAAAATATGTTATTTGTTTTTGAGGAACAAAGGTTTCTTAAAAAGAGTTTTCATTATTATGTTGTAAGGATGCTTTCTCGGCCGGGATACAGATCTCAGTCAGATCCAGAGTCCTTTACAAGAAAATTTGTAAATCACCGAAACGCCGGACTAGAGGGTTCCGCTCCACGGGGGAACAGGTAACTTTGGGGGGGAGTCTTCACCAGAGGTCCTTATTCACGTCGAAGAAAAGCAGATGACGTTGGTCATGCAGAGTCCGGTTCCTGGGTGGCGGCCTAACAGGCTGGCCGGGGTCTTGCACTTCGCATCAGAGGCGAAAAATCCACCGGGCTGGACCTTCGGGCGAGGCCAAGCCGGGGGATTGCTTTGCGGGCGTAAGTCTTGGGTTTCGCGTCGGAGGCGAAAAATCCACCGGGCTGGACCTTCGGGCGAGGCCAAGCCGGGAGATTGCTTTGCGGGCGTAAGTCGGGTTTCGCGTCGGAGGCGAAAAATCCACCGGGCTGGACCTTCGGGCGAGGCCAAGCCGGGAGATTGCTTTGCGGGCGTAAGTCGGGTTTCGCGTCGGAGGCGAAAAATCCACCGGGCTGGACCTTCGGGCGAGGCCAAGCCGGGAGATTGCTTTGCGGGCGTAAGTCGGCACAGCGCGGGGCCGCGCACGAGCCCCAGGATGGCGGAGGAACTAGGTTTGGGGATACGGCGGGAAGGGTGTCCACGCACGAATCCCAAAAACTACGGGAGGGGCAGGAAAACTAGGCTTGTGGATACGGCGGGAAGGGTGTCCACGCGCGAATCCCCAAAACCTACAGAGGCGGCGGGAAAACTAGGATTGTGGATACGGCGGGAAGGGTGTCCACGCACGAATCCCAAAACTACGGGAGAGACAGGAAAACTAGGCTTGTGGATACGGCGGGAAGGGTGTCCACGCGCGAATCCCCAAAACCTACAGAGGCGGCGGGGAAACTGGGATTGTGGATACGGCGGGAAGGGTGTCCACGCACGAATCCCAAAACTACGGGAGAGGCAGGAAAACTAGGCTTGTGGATACGGCGGGAAGGGTGTCCACGCGCGAATCCCCAAAACTACGGGAGAGGCAGGAAAACTAGGCTTGTGGATACGGCGGGAAGGGTGTCCACGCGCGAATCCCCAAAACCTACAGAGGCGGCGGGAAAACTAGGATTGTGGATACGGCGGGAAGGGTGTCCACGCACGCATCCCAAAACTACGGGAGAGGCAGGAAACTACTAGACCGGACGGGAAGGGGGTCCACATCCAGGTCCCTAGCAGCGGTGTGGGCGGGGTAAAGTAAGGTTAGCTTTGGTACCTAACTACGAAAAGGAAACACACGCTCGAGTGATGCAATTAGATATTCTTCACCGTTTATTCATTCCTTTTGTCCTCACTCGGGTCCGCTACACCGTCTTCAGCACATGAGGAACTGACCGTACTAACCTTAGCTGACTTGCTTATGTACATACATGTGTGCCGCGTGTCACCCGCGTGGTCACTCTCCAGCACTTGATCGCCTCCGCTCGGCTATTTTGAGGAGCACGCGTGACTTTTTAAACCTCGTTAAGCCGTGTCCGAAACACACGTCTTTTCCGTTCCGCGATCCCGAGAGAAGAGAGCCGCCACGATCGCCGCGTGACCCTCCCTCATTTTTCGGCCTTTTCCTCTATTCGGGATTTCTAGTATTTTCCTACTTCTGGTATTTTAGCTCCTTCGCTTTTCTAGTATTTAACATGTCTTGATGAACTATCGGTTGGCGTTGCCGCCCAGGGTTCTGAACTTAGCTGTGACTTATTTATTCTTAATTAAACTTAACATTTATTATAATTCACTGTATTTCTCTTAAAGCTATAATAACGAAAGTGGTACTTATTGTGGCGCACGCGCCTTCTAGGCGGGTTCGTCACACCCCCCCCTTTCTTCCCGCGGCGCAATGTAGAGGCGCCCGTCGTCCTTGATGGTGACGATGAACTTATAGGCGCCCGCTCCGACGGCTATTCGCACTCGACGTCCGCGACCGATACGGGTAGCCACCTTCGACTCTATTTGGCTTATGACGCGTCGGGGTAGGAAGCGTAAATTGTTGCCCCCGATCCAACCTTCTGGTAGTGGGCATAGGTCGTCCTCCGTGTGTGCCGACCGATCTACCTCCGCCGTGGAAGTGGGTGACGCGTTCGTTTCGGTCGCTGGTTGCGCGCGTCTGAGAACCGCGTCAATGGTAGGTTCGGGGAACCTAACTCCCGACAGATCCGTGAGGACTTGCTCGAGCACCTGATTCTCCCATTCAGTAAGTGGTTCGCCAGGGTGGGCGCAATTGGGGGCTCGTTGGGGGTTCCCATCCTCTCGTGTCGTGGACCAAAGGTTCCTCCCGCTCTCCGGGCGAGAACGTTCGATGTAGGCTCCGGAGGGTATGGCCTCGGCCGTCTGGTCCTGCTGAGGTGACGCCACAAAGGAACGGCGAAACAGGGGCCTTTCTTCATCATCGTCCTCGGTGTCCGTGACCAACTCGAAGCCGGCCAGATACTCGGAACACGGAAGGATCGGTGTTGAGATTTCGACGTCGTGTCTCGAACTGATAGGCCCCTCGTCGTAAGGCACCTGCATCTCGGGCGTCTGAGTCAAGCGACGTAGGTCCTGCCGGTTGGGCGGCGAGGTCTGGGTTCCCTGGTCGGACACCTCCTGCCGATGGTCCTCTCTTATTGGGGACGTCTGGACCCCTTGAGAGAGCGTGGCTGGGGTCGTCAAAACTCGCCGGGGAGGAGTTGTTAGACCTTCGGATCCCTTAGCAGTTTCCCCCTCTAGTTGGGCTGTTACGTCGTACGGCGAACGATCGGCCTCGAGGTTACCTCCTTCGCCGGCTTCAAGTGCCGGGCATGGGGGTGGGGATGGAGGTTCATCTGCATATGGCCCTTGCGCAGGTAGTCCAGGTACCTTTATAAGTACCGATCGGACGTCGATGCGCATGAGCGACACGTGTCCGGCGTACCTGCACACCTGATCCTCGGTCGAATGGTGGTAGAAGTGTTCTACGTCCGGAAACTGTGGTTGTCCGGGCCGAGAGTACCTCGGATGGCCCGCCCGGGGATCGCGTCTGGTCCACGGGCAGTCCTCCTCCGATTCTGATTGTCGCGACTCGGCGTAGTACGGCTCCCCGGGTCGTCGTCCTTGGGGATGGCCGTACGGTGAGCTGTAGCCGGAGCGTGGGGGTCGACTGAATCGGTCAGCCTCGTGGTCGCTGGCGCTGTCCTCGTCGTCGTCGAGGCGGTACGAGGCCGGTTGGGGCGACGTCGGCTGGAAGCCTCGACGCGACTGCCCGGGTCGGGGACTCCACAGACCTCCGCGAAGTCCAGCAAAATGTGGGTCGCCGGGATCCTGGGAATCGTCGCCGTCTACTCCCATTGAGCCGCCCTCGGCTTCACCTTCGGAGGTGGGGGACTCCTCTTCCTCTTCTTCTTCACGGCCGTCCTCATAGTTTGCCCCCGGGTGGAAGGCCTCGGTGTCGCCGGAGTCGTCGGATACCACGATTACCTCGTCCATCTGGAATATTAGTCTAGACTTATTGGTATAACCCTATCTTCTGAACTCCCTACCTAACGGTGTAGCTAACATAGGACCCGTCAATCTTAACCTATTACAATCATTGATCTTAAAACTATCCCGCGGTTCTGGGCGCTTACCGTGCCGGGTCGCTCGCCCCGGTGATGCCGTCGTCGATCGTGTCGGGGGTGTCTACCGCATAGTAGGGTTTAAGCTGTGATATATTGGCGATCCTTCGCCGTCGGTCTCCCGGGCGCCGCAGGCGAACCAAGTTTGGAGACGTAAACTTCGCGACGGTATAGGGACCGTCATATTTGGGAGCGAGTTTGGCGGCGAACCCCTCGGCAGCCTTCGATAAGGGATGTTGTCGCAGCCACACTTGACTCCCTAGTGTTGGTCTCCATTCGCGCCTTCGAAGATTATAGTGCCTCGCCTGTTCTAGAGATGCTCGTTGTAGATTCGATCGCACGATGTCGAAGATTCCTTTGAGACGCGACGCCTTGTCTTCAGGACCTGTATGTAAGACCCCCGATCCAGGGGTAAGTTCGTCGTACAACATCGCAGGCAGGCGTAACTCCCGTCCCTGAGTGAGAAATGCGGGAGTATATCCCGTCGAATCCGATATGCTGCTATTGATAGCGAGGGAAATCTCCGGCAACATACTATCCCAAGAACTTTGGTCGTCTTCCGACAGCTGAGATATCAGTGTCTTCACTGTACGATTGGTCCTCTCGGTGGGATTCTCTTGCGGACAATACGGGGCCGTGTACTGGACTTCCACGCCGAGTTTGGTAAAGTAGTCTTTTAGGGCCCGACTTGTGAACTGGGCTCCATTGTCGCACACGAACTTCCGGGGGACGCCCACTCGCCCGAGTATACGTTCCCGAAACGCTCTCTGTACTACAGCGGCGGTGGCTTTCCGGAGTGGGATCAGCTCTACCCATTTGGAGAACACGTCATGGAAGACCAGAAGCATAGAGTTCCCCTGTTTCGAACGGGGCAGTGGACCCACGAAGTCGGCACAGAGAATGTCAAAGGGTTCGTTTACGACGCGGGTTAGCATTTTCCCGGCTGCTTTGGTCTGAACGGTCTTAAATTTCTGGCACGACTCGCAGTGTCGAACATGGTGTTTTGCATCGCGGTACATGCCGGGCCAGAAATATCTTTGTGACAGGCGGTTGATCGTCTTTCGGACCCCCAAGTGTCCTGCGGTCGGGGAATCATGACACTCGTATAAGACGCGGGCTCTATGGGGGGTGGGCACGCAGAGTTTCCACGGGAAGTAGTCCTCGTCGTCAGCTCGGTAACCCATATTCCTGTACAGCTGGTCGTTCTCTAGCATATAGTCCGAGAACTTCTCAGGCTCTTCGAGTACCTTGCTCTTCATCTTACCGATCCACTCGCAGTGGTCCTCGATCTCGACAGCGCCTTGAAGCACCTCACAGGGCTGTCGCGAAAGTGTATCGGCCACGACGTTCAGCTTTCCTCGTCGGTAGCGCACGTCGAATTGGAACTGTTGCAGTTCTAAAGCCCAACGCGCTATTCGCCCGGAAGGACTCTCGATAGAATTTAACCATTTAAGAGCCAAGTGGTCGGTAACGACTTCGAATCGGTAGCCCTCCAAGTAACACCGCATCTTCCTGATGGCCCAGATGACGGCCAGGCACTCTTTCTCTGTCGTCGTATAATTATGCTCCGCAGGAGTTAGTCGGCGGCTAGCGTATGCGATGACCTTCTCTTGACCATCGATGTCCTGGGATAGCACCGCTCCCAAACCGACGTCACTCGCGTCAGTCTGTAAAACAAACTTCTGGTCGAAATCCGGACAACCCAACACAGGGGCGGTAGTCAGGCATCTTCTAATCTCTTCCAAGGCGGTCTGTTGTCCTGGTCCCCAGGTCCACTTCTGCCCTTTCTTCAGTAGGGCGGTCATTGGTTGTACGATGGTCGCGAAGCTAGGGACGAACCTCCGATACCATGAGGCCATCCCGATCCATTGGCGAAGTTCCTTCAGGTTGGTGGGGGTCTTCAACCCATTAATCGCGGACACCTTCTCGGGGTCTGTCTGAATCCCTTCACCACTGATCACATGACCGAGGTAGGCCAGTTTTTGCTTGAAGAAAGTACACTTCTTTGGATTTATCCTCAAATTTGCCGCCCGCAATCTGCGGAACACTTCGGCGAGGTTAACGAAGTGCTGTTCCTCTGTAGCGCTAATGACAATAATGTCGTCTAAGTAAGCGAAGGCGACCGGCTCCATCTCCGCCCCGATTACGCTATCCAGAGCGCGTTGGAACGTGGCACTGGCGGAGTGCAGTCCAAAGGGCATGACCTTCCACTGGTATAGTCCCCGACCTGGAACGGTGAAGGCTGTGTATTGGCGACTACCCCTGGCCATGGGTATCTGCCAATAGCCGTTTTTCAGATCCAACGTAGAGATGTACCGTGCGTGACGCAACTTTTCCAGGATGTGGTTGATCCTCGGGACCGGGTAGGCGTCGGGCACCGAATGTGCGTTCAACTGTCGGTAGTCAACGCACATGCGCCAATCGCCAGCCTTTTTCTTCACCAACACGATTGGTGCGCTGTGTGGGCTCCTGGAAGGCTCGATGGCTCCGGAGCGGAGCAGCTCGTCTACTTGGGTATCGATGACATGTTGCATCGCGGGGTTCCTGGGGTAATACCGTTGCTTCAATGGTTTATCGTCGCGCATGACGATTCGGTGTTCGGCGACATGCGAAACCCCCTGAAGACTCTCGAACAAAGCTAACTCCCGGTTGATGAAGCTTTGTTGCCCCAGGCTCAAAGGTACGATTTGTCGGTCTTCGTCGTGCTCTCCTGCTCCCATCCCTGCGGGTATCCCGGTGTCGTCTATCGCAGCCGTGTCCCGCCTCGGCGTCGGTCTGAGAACCTCTAGACCTCCTTGTCTGGCAGTCCCCAATTGGACTTTAAACTTGACGGGGCGTACTGCTTCCCCTCGATCGTCCCTCGGTGGTATGAGCACTGGGAGTAACAACGGATCGCCTTCCGCTTGTGGCTCGGGCTGCAAGTCAAGGGTGGCTTGCCCACATCGCACGCGCGTTCCTGCGGTCTTGAGGAAATCCATCCCAAGTATCACTCGATCCAACATGGTGGGCATCACCAACATGGGTAATAGTACTGTGGTGCCCGCCAACGTGACCGGAGTTCGCCACAACTTCGTAACATCCAGACATGACCGGTCGGCCAACGCTATTCTAGTGTCCACATCCCGAACCTCGCCGGCGCGGGCGACCAGGTTTGTAAAACTTTCGCTGGCGAAACTCCTTGATGCCCCAGTGTCGACGGTGGCGTCCACCCATCTGCCTCCGACTTCTATCGCTGCCGTGATGAGCCCACCGTGTACCCTTAACGGGGGGTTTGCTGGGGTCGAACCGATGCTTCGTTCGTCTCCGCCGCACCCAGATTCCGGCGGAGACGTCCTCCGTTTCCCGAGGCGTCCCGACGGCAGCACTGTATGGTTAGAACTCCCACTCGACCACAATCCCAACAGAAGTCGCGGCGTGGGTTGGGACAGTCTCGACGGAAGTGTCCGTTCTCACCGCAGCGGCCGCAGGCCCGTTGCACGTCTACTCGGGAGGTTCCTTGCTCGATCATACGGTTGGTCACGCGACCTGTCTGTGTAGTACCCTCCGGGCTCCGGAAGGGATTCGGCGACCGTCGAAGTCGCGATCCCTCGCCGTTTCCGCCCGTCATTCCTGGGGCTCCCCCTCGAATCAACTCGAGTTGTTTGACACTCTCGTACTCGGTAGCCATGTGTGTCAGCTGCTTCAATGACGCGCATTCGCCGCGCTTGATATACAGCCGATACTCGGGAGCCATGTTCTCGTATGCCCGGCACAACTCTTCCTCTTCTCGGTACCCAGCCTGTTGCATCTTCGTCCTGAGCTCGATCAGGTAAGTTTTGAAAGACTCTCCTTTCCTCTGCATGTGAGTGCGAATCTCGTCCTCTAACCTTTCGAAATATCGGGGAGGTAGGAAGAAATCCAGAAATTCCCTTCGGAAAGTTTCCCAAGAGGCAGATTGCAGATGGCTAGTGCGGAGCCACCCTGCTGCCGAGCCCTCGAAAATTTCGGACATAGCCCGGGGGATCTCGTCCGGATTTATCCTGTATGTCGTCATCTTCTCCTCGAGTGCGGCGACGAGAGCCAACGGATCTGAGCTACCGTCGAACCGTAGGTTCCACTTATGCATCTTCTCGGGGAGCAAACGTTGGGTGAGAGTCGTGTTACCTTGCACATTTTTTTCCTGTAGGCCGGTGGCTGGGCGAACATCTCCTGGCGGCGTCCGGATGCCGCGTGTCGTCCCTGGATGTATCCCTCGAAGACGCGTTGGATCGGCGTTGATCGGCGCGGCGTCCGAGCCGAGGGGGATCCGGAGGGACTCCGCAAATTGTCCCATCTCATCGTTCTTCCCCGCAGGGTTAGGGCTCGGGGCCCGACTGCTATACTGTTCCTGCAACTGAGCTAGTCGAGTCCACACCCGCTGTGGGAAGGATCTTGTGTTGACTAGGTTAGCGAACGTCCTCCTGGCCTCCTCGACGGTACCATCCGCTTTAAAGCCAAACTCAACGGCGAGTGAGTTGAGTTCGTCCTTTCGGCGAGCATATATCCAGCGAACTCCTACACCAGGGTTTTTGATAAAATCGGTTTCCTCGGACTCACCGTCTGATTCCTTAGGGGTACTCATCGTCTTGTTTTCCTGGACGGACTTCCTTCTTAAATCCTACGATTCCTCCCCGACTCTGGGTAGGGGCGGTCGTCTCGACTCTCCGGGCGAATCTTCCCTTTTCACGGTGGTTCTTTAGGCCACTTGGATAAATGCCCCGCTAGTCTCGGTGTCCCTGTTCGGGCGCCACTTGTAAGGATGCTTTCTCGGCCGGGATACAGATCTCAGTCAGATCCAGAGTCCTTTACAAGAAAATTTGTAAATCACCGAAACGCCGGACTAGAGGGTTCCGCTCCACGGGGGAACAGGTAACTTTGGGGGGGAGTCTTCACCAGAGGTCCTTATTCACGTCGAAGAAAAGCAGATGACGTTGGTCATGCAGAGTCCGGTTCCTGGGTGGCGGCCTAACAGGCTGGCCGGGGTCTTGCACTTCGCATCAGAGGCGAAAAATCCACCGGGCTGGACCTTCGGGCGAGGCCAAGCCGGGGGATTGCTTTGCGGGCGTAAGTCTTGGGTTTCGCGTCGGAGGCGAAAAATCCACCGGGCTGGACCTTCGGGCGAGGCCAAGCCGGGAGATTGCTTTGCGGGCGTAAGTCGGGTTTCGCGTCGGAGGCGAAAAATCCACCGGGCTGGACCTTCGGGCGAGGCCAAGCCGGGAGATTGCTTTGCGGGCGTAAGTCGGGTTTCGCGTCGGAGGCGAAAAATCCACCGGGCTGGACCTTCGGGCGAGGCCAAGCCGGGAGATTGCTTTGCGGGCGTAAGTCGGCACAGCGCGGGGCCGCGCACGAGCCCCAGGATGGCGGAGGAACTAGGTTTGGGGATACGGCGGGAAGGGTGTCCACGCACGAATCCCAAAAACTACGGGAGGGGCAGGAAAACTAGGCTTGTGGATACGGCGGGAAGGGTGTCCACGCGCGAATCCCCAAAACCTACAGAGGCGGCGGGAAAACTAGGATTGTGGATACGGCGGGAAGGGTGTCCACGCACGAATCCCAAAACTACGGGAGAGACAGGAAAACTAGGCTTGTGGATACGGCGGGAAGGGTGTCCACGCGCGAATCCCCAAAACCTACAGAGGCGGCGGGGAAACTGGGATTGTGGATACGGCGGGAAGGGTGTCCACGCACGAATCCCAAAACTACGGGAGAGGCAGGAAAACTAGGCTTGTGGATACGGCGGGAAGGGTGTCCACGCGCGAATCCCCAAAACTACGGGAGAGGCAGGAAAACTAGGCTTGTGGATACGGCGGGAAGGGTGTCCACGCGCGAATCCCCAAAACCTACAGAGGCGGCGGGAAAACTAGGATTGTGGATACGGCGGGAAGGGTGTCCACGCACGCATCCCAAAACTACGGGAGAGGCAGGAAACTACTAGACCGGACGGGAAGGGGGTCCACATCCAGGTCCCTAGCAGCGGTGTGGGCGGGGTAAAGTAAGGTTAGCTTTGGTACCTAACTACGAAAAGGAAACACACGCTCGAGTGATGCAATTAGATATTCTTCACCGTTTATTCATTCCTTTTGTCCTCACTCGGGTCCGCTACACCGTCTTCAGCACATGAGGAACTGACCGTACTAACCTTAGCTGACTTGCTTATGTACATACATGTGTGCCGCGTGTCACCCGCGTGGTCACTCTCCAGCACTTGATCGCCTCCGCTCGGCTATTTTGAGGAGCACGCGTGACTTTTTAAACCTCGTTAAGCCGTGTCCGAAACACACGTCTTTTCCGTTCCGCGATCCCGAGAGAAGAGAGCCGCCACGATCGCCGCGTGACCCTCCCTCATTTTTCGGCCTTTTCCTCTATTCGGGATTTCTAGTATTTTCCTACTTCTGGTATTTTAGCTCCTTCGCTTTTCTAGTATTTAACATGTCTTGATGAACTATCGGTTGGCGTTGCCGCCCAGGGTTCTGAACTTAGCTGTGACTTATTTATTCTTAATTAAACTTAACATTTATTATAATTCACTGTATTTCTCTTAAAGCTATAATAACGAAAGTGGTACTTATTGTGGCGCACGCGCCTTCTAGGCGGGTTCGTCACAATGTATATGATATCAATTTTAGATACTATGTTTATGCTATGAATTTCATGCATTCTCCAAAACATGAAATTATAATAGCCCCTGTTTATACAACGCAGACAAATTCATGAAATGATATTAGTAAAGCTGTCAAATTTTTCGACTTTGATATAAAGCTCTATAGAGTAGTAGGCTGTGAAGTAGGCTGTGCCTCAGCATTTCGTAAATTGGGACTGAATTCATAGTCAACTTTCGTGTGTTATCGAATTCATGAAACGGTGTTTATGCTAGTAAGATTTATAAAGTATAAAGGGCTGTTCCGGTTTTTACTTTCGAATGTTATATTCGAATTGGTTTTGCACAAGTGTCAATATCTATTGATTTAAATATATTAACAACAAATTTTTCAAGTTTTATTTAAAACTGATTCAAAGTCAAATCAATTTGGACAATACTTCTTGAAACAATAAATCTGAACGGGCCCTATAATTTCAAGAACTTAATGCTCTTGAATTTGTATCTTACAAGGAGGTCTTAGTTTTCTCTGACTGGACAAGTTGATCGTTAGCCAGCGAAGCTCGAGGCTACTTAGCAGCCCAGCTTGCGCTTCCGTTTGGTCACAGTCATAGTCAACTTTCGTGTGTTATCGAATTCATGAAACGGTGTTTATGCACACACGAATTTGCCCATTTCATGAATTGATTTCATGAAATAGGCATAGCATAAACACAGTAATAGACTACTAAAACCTTTTTCCTTTTAGTGCACTGGAATGACGGGCTGCAAGAGAACGTGTGCATCGGACAATCTCGACTGCTATGTCTTGGATAACAGCGGGTTTGTGATCATATCGGAGGAGATGGAGCACACGGGCAAGTTCTTCGGTCAGATCGATGGGACCATCATGGACTCCTTGGTCCAGGACCGCATCTACAAAAGGGTAACGGTCAACGACTACCAAGGTGTCTGCTCCGATGCGGACAATCCCTATACGGCTGCTGGTGGCATCTTGCAACCGAATCGCCTGGGCTCCTGGTTCTTCAATCACCTCTTGGCCCTGAGCGCCACTTGGTTGTCCTTTATGCCGGCATCCTTGAGGGCGTGGCCACAGGAAGAGTACACCTACGACAATGAGGATGTTGTGTTTGTGGACAACAATTATTCTGATGAATACGAGTTCGGGAATGAAAATGAATACAACATGCAGGTGGACCAGGAAATGGATGAGTTTTTCACCACAGCAGATGTGGTAAGTGGAGGCTTTAAGAAATGATATTTCTTTATCAATGAAATCGGAATTTTAATTGAGGTATGTTTTTTTCTAGGAATATACGACGCCACCACCTAGGCAGCATAAGCCTCATGTGGGACCGCGGTTTTCACCGGATCCCCAGAATGCTAGACGCTGCGATCTGCGCACAGATCTCTACATGCTTCAGCCCGAGCGACTCAACCAGGGTGGTCAAAACAATCCACTCAAGGTGGCTGTAGATCATATTTGCGAAACCTGACGAAGGGATTCTAATGTCTTGCATCTTTTTAGGGTAAACTAACCAATTGTCATGCTTCCGGTTGCGAGCGTCCTTTCAGCGTCCAGAAGATCCCGCACAGCAATCTGATCCTGTTGGTCGTGGACACTCTGTGTCCATGCGGTTCCAAGCAATTGGACATTGAGCCCATGGAGGAGGCGGGCGTAATCGGTGGGTACTGCTTAGATATGTATAAACAAACCTTAGTTCATTCGCTGTCTTTTCTCGGAATATTAGGAGCCTGTAGTACGAGACGTCAGGGTCAAGAGCAAGAGTCGCGCCGACGACCCAAAAAGTGCATCAACTACCATCCCGAGGAGATCGAGATACAGCAATGTGGACGTGGCAGCACCCTGCTGCACATGTCCGGCTCGGTAATTGTGGCCCATCTCCTAATGGTCACCGTGACCTTTGTGCTTGCCAATGCGTGATACGAGCACTAAATCAGTTTTGAATGTTAGGTTTGCACTATTTTTGTGTCGAGTATAATAAGCGAAAGAGAGGGCCTCTAAAGGGCAATTTATTTTGATCCAAGGAAATACGCAGTTAGAGTTTGTTGATTTGAGATCGAAGTGGGAGCTGTTAGTAAACCCCTTACCACTAAATGTGGTAAAAGGAAAAATCAAATATGTATTTATTAGATGATTCGCAAAAAGAGCAACGTTACACAGATAATAGTAACACGTTTATATCCCTATTTTTGTAGACAATAATTTGCAGGACAAGATTTACATTGACCATTAGACAAAACGATAGCTAAACACAAATTCTGTAAGTAAGTGCAGTACGAATAGCATTTAAAACAAAATTGTTTAGACGAATATAAATACTTTCTAGAACGAGCTTTGTTTACCATTTATCTATTGATTTTCATCCAAATTAAGAGACGCAAAAGAAAGATGCAGTGCAAAAATTATTAACTGAATATAATAATGAAGAAAAAACAATTATCAGCCGGATTATGTAAATAGTATCAGAAAATATTTAAAATGAGCAAAATTCCTACCGATAAATAATTCGTTATTTTTCCTGTTTTCTATCGTACAACTTTAATACTAAACAAATGGAGTTACTTTTGCACTCAACTGCGTACGCACAAATATCAAGTATTATATATTTTACAACCAAACGAAATCGAATTCACTGAACAAATGGAAGACTTGAAATACCAGACAGCAATGTAAAAACAACAAAAGCACACCAAAAACAAAAGAAAAACCAGAACAATGATATAGGCAGTTCATATCTGCTATGTATATGGTTGACATCCAATTTTGAACAGAAAAAGCAAAACCAATACAAAGGAAAAACAAGTTAATTATTAAATATATATTTGATTAGTTTTGCATAAAACAAAAAATAATAATAAAAGAAAGTGAAAAAGAAATAATAATTTATTTTATATACATTTTTATACAAACCTCATTCATATAAAAAACAAGCGAAAACCAAATCGATCAACTAGAATAATCGTTTCATTAATTTCTAGACTATACCGTACGTTCTTTGTGTTTTATTTTATTTATTAGGCCTACATAGAAATTTACATATCTATCGGAGTTCTGAAATAAAGAATATTTGTTTCTTTTCTAAACTAATAAACAAAACTATTTAAAAAACAAATTACTCGAAACACTTACATATTTACACCTACACTCACTCAATCTAAACACAAGAAAACACTTACAAACATATACAAAATATAAAGAAAGAATATTTTCTGTGTCTTAAACTTGTATAAAAAATGTCTTCCATTACAAATACTTAACGAAAAATGAAATCCAAGCAAAGTAAAACAATTTATAAATCAATACCTACTAATTAACTTAAACTAAAAAATACGATTATATAAGGACATATATATTAAAACATTTAACTCGAAAGTCATTAACCAAGCATACGCAATTTCAAAAGTTTCTCTCTGGGTCACCTGTTCAGCTTTAAGTTGTCAGCGAAATCAGGGGAAATAAAAAAAGAAAATTATAAAAAAACAAACATTCTTACACCCATTAGAAGGTTAGATAATGTAGTTAGTTAGGGCGGCAGAAGGAAGGGCATGCAAAGAAGGATCATACAAGCATTAGAAGAAATATTAGCAGAATATTTAATATATAGTAAATATGTAATAAACCTAATTTAACACACAACTTAAACCGAGTAATCAATTGTAAGTCGTAAGTCATAAGAGCTGTTTGTTAAACGTTGACGATGTTGCAGTGCTATGGCGGGACACCCGTGCGTATGCGTAATCTGAGCTGGAGTGTGTGAAAGTTTGGATGGTTAGGTGATTGGTTGGTGTTTGATCGCGTGTGTGCATAGCTGGGGACCTTGACTGACTTTAAGTGGCGTGTGGGTGGGAATGTGTGAGAAACGACAATGGATATACCTGGTAGGCCACCGAAGGCAGAACACAATATACACACCGTACAGTTAAGATCGCTATCCAACATTTCCCCTCTATATCCCCCACTCGGTATATGCTGCCGGTATCTTCCGGTATCAGCAACATTCTCACTCACTCCTGTTCACCACAAATCCACTGTAAAATGGCATTCAATTCCTTCGCATAACTTCAACTCGAAAATAATAAACATATTTATGTATTCAACTTTTTGCAAAACAACAATTCCATATCAAGATACAAAAAAAAAATTAAAGGAAAATAAAACTTTACTGAAGTATGTAATATTATAATAATGTTCTGCAAGATTTTCTATGTTTGTTTATTTTTATAAGGAAATCGAATGTTTGTATGTGTAGTCCATAATTTTCTAAAGGCATATGAATATATTGAAAAAGAAAAAACCACAAAAAAAAAACGAATGTAATGTTTATTGGTCTTAATGGAATGGAAAACAAAATGAAAAAGAATTGAATCTACCATTATTAACTTACGAATTAAATCAAATTTTTGACAATGCGATTTTTGCTTTTTGGAAATCGTGCTTTTTGCTAGAACAAAACCACAAGAAAACGAAAACAAAATGAACTATAATTAAAATATGAACATACTTTTGCTCTCTATAAACCCTATATACAAGCATCTTTCTATATGGAACATTTATATAAAGCCATCCGAAACAAAACCAAAAAAAATAACGTATATAGAACATGTAACAAAACGATCCCCTAAAAACTCATCTCTCTCTTCATAAATTTATACAGAGAATCAAAGAAATCCCAAAGGTTTATCTTTCATAATTTGCCGCTCTTTGTTTGGTATAATTTTCTTAAATTTTAATTGCCACATTTACTACTAAAATTGAGACCGAATAATCATTATAGAGAACAGCTGACAAGTTAGCAAAAATTCATGTCAAACTAAAAAACACAGTTATTGAATAATCAAGGTAAATAAATTCTGTTATTGCTGTCAACACAATTAAATAATAAAACTAAAATAAACCCAAAGCAACTTTTAAATTGTGAGAGAAATTGTTGTTTCATTAAATTTGTCATTATGAGATTTGAAAATATAAATGTTTAATGCAAAACCAAAACAGTATGAAATACATATACGTACACACATGTAAGTCATAAACATTCTGTATATTCCAGAGACCCGCAAAACAACTTACAAAAATATCGAAATTGTTCAAAAAAGCTTAAAAATTTGGATAAAATAAAAAAATGTCTTTCGTTCTACAAGAAAACACACACATAAATACGCTCACCAACGACACACACCTACACCTATAGACGAAGCTTATGTTATTTTGTATGGAATGTCTACAAAGAATTTCGCGGAATAGTTTAAATGAAATGAAAACTATTAAACATTAGTCAACGTAAAAAACACATTTGCAAAAAGCCTAACTGTTAAGAGAAAAAGAAAGTAAACCGCATACTTACATAAATTAATTATAAATTAATATAAACTTGCTCATTATTCTAATTACAAACTGGAAATTATAAGTAAATGGTATACATAAATAATATAATTAAAACCAAGTTAAGATTCAACATTAAACAGGAAGATGAACAACTAAAAATATTATAAATACATAATATGAACGAAGGAACAGAAAAAAAGCATAAGAAAAGAAAGAATGGAGAAATAAATGACAAAAGGTATTATAAAATAGTTATTCGTGTTTTCTTTTGATGGTTGATGAATGTATAATTACATTTAATTTAGATGGACATGACAAATTAATGAGTTTATCATATATAGCCTCATTGTCTTTTTCTAACAGAAATGTTAAAATATAATATATTTTTAACAGTGGCATATCCAAAGCTGTCTGACCGGGCCTTAAAATTGGAATTTCAGTGCTTACATTACATTTTACTTGTAAGATGTAAACTTATCTGATTATTTCGTAGGGCGCCACCAGCCGGCTAAATACAGAACTATCAGTGATGAGGCTCTCAAACGAGATACATAGTGTTACAAATTACAGCGCAGGTGGCGCCAATGTATCGTTTATGAGCTAACTTTAATATTTGGATACCACCCACAAGCGAAACAAACTATGCAGAATCGTAATGACGTCCTGCACTTCCGGTGCGCAATTACGCATGGCAAACACAAATCAAATGCCGAAATTGCGATATGGAAGTCTGGACTCCGTGGCACGTGATCCTTCCCAGAGGATAAGCGCAAATTATAAATTGCGTAATTAAATAAATTTGACAAGACTATTTAACTTATTTATATGGCTAACCCGACACACGGGACGGAAACGGCAACTTTTTAGCCAAACAAAACCGGCCTGCAAGATAATATTATGCAGAATATTTGCACTTTATGTACTGCCAACCAAATTCCAATCAAATAAACTATAAATGTCCGTGGCACTGGGACTTCAATTTCGGCTTGAGCTGGCCGATGGGCCGTTGTGTTTGAGTTCGTGCTGAAATCGTTATCCTGTTACTTGTCATTAATTCGACCCTTCGTGCATATTGTTATTCCTGTCATTATTGCCCCGTATTGTTGTTATTTCAGCTCTGTGCGTCGAGCCGTTAAATTAGCCGCTTATCAATTATGTATTTGAATTTAATTGGCCAACTAGAAGGCTCCCGGGACTCGTTGGCATGCCTGAACCTGCCAAACCTGGATTGAGCTTTACACAGGTTTGATATTGAAAAAATAAATATGCTTGTAAATTAGCAAATTATGATGGCTGGATTCATACATATATGCACAGTGATGTGTAAATAAATATGGCTTGTGCTCTGATTGGGAAGTTATGTTTCGTATTTAATCTAATTGGTTTAAGGATGATATATGAACCCTTCGTAGGATTTAATTTGTCTAAAATTACATGCAATATGTTTATTTTTAACTATAATATCTTTATATTACAACTAGAATCTTTAAAAACATAAAATAATTAATGAAAATATGAAAATATTATGTTTGTAAAAGAGGTAAAAATAATAATACTTGCTAAAAATGAAATCTATAATATAGGGGCCAATTTAGCAAAATTTTATATTTCAAAGAAGTAGTTCAATCAAATCCCAAATTAGAAACCTAAAAATGATAGATCCATCCTTCACATAGAAATTAAACAAATCACCGTGTCCGTCAAAAAAGTAACCGGATCGATTTTGATTGGATAACGATTGGGGGAACGACTAAAAATGATTGTTGGTTTTTTTGTGTGGCCCGCTGCAATTGAATTTTGTGTGATTTTGGTTATTTGTCGTGGTTATTTGCTCGACACAGGGCCAGTCAGTCTGATTTATTCATTAAATAATGTGTGGGGAAGGCCCCTGTTCTCTTTTCCCCTGCCTCGGATGCTTCCTCATGCGTCATGATTTTCTACAAAATAAATTGATTTCAGTTTTCAACATTAATTTAATAGTTGTTGTTATGGGTTGGCCCAGTGGTTTGGCAGTGTTTTCATTGTTATTGCAATTGGCCTGGCTGTTGGAAACTGGATCTGTTGCTGCTGATGGTTACATTTCGTAATTTCATTTCGCATGGCTCCGCGGATTCCGGCAATTGAGCATTATGCAATGCATTTACATATATGCATGAAATCGTTTAATTGCAATTCAGGAGATTTTATTTTTTGATTTTGGTTTTAACTGTTTGCATTGTTTGCGACCAATTTGCAGTAGCATTCGCCATTTGCATTCCTTACCACTTGGCCACCAAAGTTGGTTGATATTTCTGACGACCCAGCACATAATCGTAAACCAAGCTGGAATTTCCATTTGCAATTTTTACGATGCTCGTCGTTAATAAAGCATAATATGTTGACCTCAGAGCTTTCAGTGCTACAGTGCCAGCCATAATTCTGCCCTCAGTTTTGCTGTGGCTTCTGTGGATGGCCCTCGCTGTTGTGTTTCCAACCGCTGAAAGCAATTTGCGTTTGAACTTGTTTATGGTCGGACTTGAATCCCTGCTCCTGGCGTTAATTTGACGTATTCGGCTTACCAAATGCAGCTGATGGGATTACTGAACAAAGGGGACCAAATGTACGAGTATATCAGGATGGCTACTCTGTACAAGCACCGAATGATGAAATTGTTATATTTATAGCAAGGATTATAAAACAATATTTTAGGGAGTTTAGTTAATATAAATTAAGTTAAGTTTTAATGCGATGAAGCCAATTTTAGATACGATTTTGTAAAATCGAACGGAATATTCAAATTATTGTATAAATGTATTGAGTCCCGATAAATTAAGCTATTGCTGCTCTGCTTTAAAAGCCAGTAAAGTTCTTTAAGGTTTCAGAAATCCCGAGATGGCCCTCGGGTAATTTCAATCAGGGATCAAACTTATTACTTAACTCCTTTAGCCCTTAACCACCACTGAGTTTCTCGAACTTTTTCCCTGCCATCTTGGCATACATACCTCCAGGGGCCCGGAAACAATTTAATCAATCACCCCGCAACTATATAATAAGGCACGAATCTGGCGGAAAAATAACCTGTTTGACTTCCGCAAGTTCCATTGCGTAAATTGATAAATCCTTTAATGTTTCGCACACACACGAAGGACCTACAAACTGGTAAATGGATGGTAAAGGGTACGACTGTACATCTGTATACAGTGGGGCGTGACACAATGACACACACACGGCCATGGGGATATGGAAGAAATCAACTTTCGATTTCGTCGAAATAAATCCACTTTACAGATTGAGACGACGACTGTGGGGACGTGAGGACATGGGGGAATTTCAATTCCTTCTAAGCACGACGACGGGGACAAACTTATCGAACGAGGGCGAAGTCAAAATACGTGCAGTACGACACAGCTGCGTTCAAAATAATAGCTTTGAAATAAAAGTGACTAAGAGAAATTTTAACATTTTTTAAATTAAATGATAATGTTCTGTAATATATTTGATCGAAATTTCATATTTCAGTTAAATATTATTTCAAATTACATTTAACTTTGCAAAGACATCTACTGTAATGTAACACGACTA